>NC_090377.1:34451182-35651182 GCF_036365525.1 Heterodontus francisci | reverse complement strand
AACTACCCTTTTAGGCAGTGAGTTCCAGACCCCACCACCCTCTGGGTGAAAAAATGTTTCCTCATCTCCCTTCTAACTTTTCTACCAATCACTTAAATCTATGCCCCCAAGTCACTGACCTCTCTGCTAATGTAAATAGGTCCTTCACCTCCACACTATCCATTATATTATATTATAATAATATTATATTATTATACTATAGCTTTCTATCTGACAGGACTTACACTATAGGTTTGTTTATTTGTTCAGCAGGTCCTTTAAGTTTGTAAACTGTACCTTATATGTACAATAAAGGTACCAAATACTAGACATGTTATGAACTTTGCCTTCTACACACTCGCAGACCTATTGGTATTCTAATTTGTAGGTTATACAGTAACTTGATACTTCCATCTTATCTTGTAAATGGATATGTGCATGCCAACGCACAGTATATGATTGGTGTTATAATTTTTGGGGGGTGCGATTGTAGGTTGAATAGCAATTGTTGGAAGAAATTGCTCCAGAGCTGCACTTCTGAGGTTGTTTGAGTTGCAAATACCTTGAATGGTCTTGTATTACAAATGTTAGTTCTGCCTACAATAAGTGATCCCAGTGATCTGAAAAACACTATTGAGGAACCTTGTTGATATTATAATGGCATATCATACGAAGATACGAATTAAGAGCAGGAGTAGGCCACTCAGCCCTTCGAGCCTGCTCCGCCATTCAATTAAGTCATAGCTAAACTGATTACTCCACATTTCCATCTACCCCTGATAACCTTCCACCCCTTGCTTATCAAGTATCTATCTACCTCTGCCTTAAAAATATTCAAAGACTCTGCTTCCACTGCCTTTTGAGGAAGAGAATTCCAAAGACTCACGACCCTCTGAGAGAAAAAGAATTCTCCTCATCTCTGTCTTAAATGGGCGACGGCTTATTTTTAAACAGTGACCCCTGGTTCTGGATTCTCCCACAAGGGGAAACATCCTTTCCACATCCACCCTGTCAAGACCCCTCAGGATCTTATATGTGTCGATCAGGTCACCTCTTACTTTTCTAAATTCCAGCGGATATAAGCCTAGTCTGTCCAACCTTTCCTCATAAGACAGGCCACTCATTCCAGGTATTAGTCTAGTAAACCTGTTCTGCCACCAATGCATTTACATCCTTCCTTAAATAAGGAGACCAGTACTGTACACAGTACTCCAGGTCTCACCAATATCCTGTATAGCTGAAGCATAACCTCCCTACTTTTGTATTCAATTCCCCTCGTGATAAATGATAACATTCTGTTAGCTTTCCTAATTACATGCTGTACATGCATACTAACCTTTTGCGATTCATGCACTAGGACACCCAGATCCCTCTGCATCTCAGAGCTCTGCAATCTCTCACCATTTAGATAATATGCTTTTTTATTCTTCCTGCCAAAGTGGACAATTTCCCACTTTTCCACATTATGCTCCATTTGCCAGATCTTTACACATTCACTTAACTTATCTATATCCCTTTGTAGCCCCCTTATGTCCTCTTCACAACTTACATTCCGACCTATCTTTGTGTCATCAGCAAATTTAGCAACGATACCTTCCATCCCTTCATCTAAGTCATTTATATAAATTGTAAAAAGTTGAGGCCCCAGCACAGATCCCTGTGGCACACCACTCATTACATCTTGCCAACCAGAAAATGACCCATCTATGCCTACTGTCTGTTTCTTGTTAGCTAACTAATCTTCTATCCATGCCAATATGTTACCCCCTACACCCTGAGCTTTTATTTTCTGCAATAACCTTTGTTGTGGCACCTTATCAAATGCCTTCTGGAGATCTAAGTAAAATACATCCACCGGTTCCCCTTTATTCACAGCACATGTAACTCCCTCAAAAAACTCCAATAAATTGGTTAAACATGATTTCCCTTTCACAAAACCATGTTGACTCTGCCTGATTATCTTGAATTTTTCTAAATGCCCTGCTATAACATCTTTAATAATAACTTCTAACATTTTCCCTAAGACAAATGTTAAGCTAACTGGCCTGTACTTTTCTGATTTCTATCTCCCTCCCTTTTTGAATAAAGGAGTTGCCTTCGCTATTTTCCAATCTAACGGAACCTTCCCCGAATCTAGGGAATTTTGGAAAATTAAAACTAATACATCAACTATCTCACTAGCCACTTCTTTTAACACCCTGGGATGAAGTCCATCAGGACCCAGGGACATGTCAGCCCACAGCTCCAACAATTTGTTCAGTACCACTTCCCTGGTGATAGTAATTTTCTTGAATTCCTCCCTCGCTTCCATTTCTTGACTTACAGCTAATACTGGGATATTGCTTGTATCCTCAATATCATAGGTCTTCAGAGTAATTAATAAGGAGGTGTCAAGATTTTGTTTTCATCTATGAGTGTGTAGAGCATGTTTGGTTATATATACAATCATGGAGTGTCATAAGGCTCAAGGTAAGCCCTTGCTTTCAATACTTTTGAACTAGTATCTATGTAACCCCTATTGAGAAATACATAGAAGTTACAACATGGAAACATTCAGCCTAATCAGTCTATACGAGCATGTACCCACATTTACCCATGTTGTTCCCCTGCTCCTTCAACACCCTACCATTCTTCCAAGTATCCAGTCTAATCTTAAATGTTAATATATTTTCTACCTCGACCACTGATGCTGGAAGTGAATTCCACAGTCTCTCAAATCACTGTGTAAAGAATCTGGAAACTTTATGAATACCTGGGAAAATCTTGGCAGATGCACTAAACTTACCTCAAATCAGAATGAGACAATACTGTCCATGCTTTCCCACCTTATTCAATGTCATAACCAGTGACAAACTGGATGGAATTACATGGAACAACATTAAGGTGTTTGTGTTGAGCATTTCTCAAAGATATTTCTCCCCACAAATTATGCCTTGGACCACATGGAATGTTACTTGGTCCCATTTGTTTTTCAATATACTAGGATTTAATTATTACCAGAAACAACTGCCCTGCATCAATTGGGACTTCAACAATGGGAGAGTTTTACAATCAATGGGTGTTGTCCCTTTCTTTCTATCGTTCTTTCTGGGCTGTCTCTGAACTACCAGCAACTGCTTGTTTCTTTCCAGCTTGATAATGTTCCTTTTAGTGACAGTCACAGTGCTTTGCTTCTTTAGCCAGACATAAATACTTGGGATGGTCTGGGAACCTATATAATCAATCATTGGTCCTCGATTCTTCTGGCTTCTTCACTTACTTTCTATAATCTTGCCTGGGAGTAAACTTCTAAAATATATTTTTGGAGTTTCCTGTGGCTCCACCTAATGGTTTCTGTCTGATTACTACTTGCGATCATTAATAGTGTCACTTGGCCATGCGTGAGTTTTGAAGGGTTAACCCAGGTGCTAACTGAAATCTCTGAGCTAGTCTCTTACCTCATTGTCTTGTTTGCATATGGTCACAAATCATTTCATCATGCAGGGAACCAAATTAACAGTATTGGGCCAGACAATATCAGGTTGTCATGGTTTCTTCTTGTTTCCTTTGATTGGATGCAGCTCTTTCAAAAACTGCATTTCTGCAGACTACAAAATGTTTCTCAAATCAATTTCAACCTGTTTCATGAATAACCCCCTGTCATTCTCAAACAATCAAACAAACCCCAAATATCTTCTGCTTGGTCTACCATTGAGTATATCTGTATATTAATCTGATTCAGGTCATATTTCTTATCTAAGCCTGAAGCAATTCACACTTTTTCCAATCACTTTATTCAGCTCACCCATTCTGCTGGTTTATTGAAGTGTCAAATCTATTTGGTGGGCTAAAATGGAACAAAGCCATTATTTTGTATTTTTGAACCTCTTCTTTTCAGTGGCATTGGGTGGAATCCATTGAGTGCCAAGGCATTGCCGACGGTGGGAGCGAAAGTTGTTGTAACTTCTGCTTCTGCTGCAAATCCCGTTTCCATGCGATTTTGTATTTAAATTAGCCATGCAGCAACAGGGACGGGTGACACGGGGGATCATGCGGCGGGGGCGGCCTTTCAGTGGTGGAACCCACCATCATTGCCCCAAACACCACAGAGTCGTAGAGTTATACAACACAGAAACAGGCCCTTTGGCCCATTGTGTCTGTGCTGGCCATCAAGCACCTATCTATTCTAATCCCATTTTCCAGCACTTGGCTCGTAGCCTTTTATGCTATTGCGTTTCAAGTGCTCATCTAAATACTTCTTAAATGTTGTGATGGTTCCTGCCTCTACCACCGCTTCAGGCAGTGTGTTCCAGATTCCAACCACCCTCTGGGTGAAAAATATTTGCCTCAAATCCCCTGTAAACCTCCTGGCCCTTACCTTAAATCTATGCCCCCTGGTTATTGACCCCATCGCTAACGGAAAAAGTTTCTTCCTATCTATCCTATCAATGCCCCTCATAATTTTGTATACCTCAATCATGTCCCCCCTCAGCCTTCTCTGCTCTAAGGAAATCAACCCTAGACTACCCAGTCTCTCTTCATAGCTGAAATGCTCCAGCCCAGGCAACATCCTGGTGAATCTCCTCTGCACCCTCTCCAGTGCAATCACATCCTTCCTACAGTGTGATGACCAGAACTGTACACAGTGCTCCAGCTGTGGCCTAACTAGCATTTTATACAGCTCCATCATAACCTCCCTGCTCGTATATTCTATGCCTCGGCTAATAAAGGCAAGTATCCCTTATGCCTTCCTAACCACCTTATCTACCTGTGCTGCTGCCTTCAGTGATCTATGGACAAGTACACCAAGGTCCTTCTGACCCTCTATACTTCCTAGCGTCCTACTATCCATTGTATATTACCTTGCCTCATTAGTCCTCCCAAAATGCATCACCTCACACTTCTCAGGATTAAATTCCATTTGCCACTGCTCCGCCCATTTTACCAGCCCATCTATATCTCCCTGTAATCTAAGGCTTTCCTCCTCACTATTTACGACATCACCAATTATCGTGTCATCGGCGAACTTACTGATCATATCTACTCTATTCATGTCTAACTCATTAATGTACACTACAAACAGCAAGGGTCCCAACACCGATCCCTGCACCATGATCACCATAGATATAAAACATTCCGTGCTTGCAGCCTCAAGGATCAGCAGCCTTCCTTTCCTGTTATTATCTTCAGACTAACTTAAATTGAAGCTTTCACTTAAATCAAAATGTTTTTGCCTCCCTTATTTTGTGAAAGTCACCATGAACTTCATATAATTTATTTTCCTTACAGTCAAAGTGAATCAATGGGAGCCAGCAGGCTCACAGTTCAGGGATGCCTCCATGCAGGTTCTCCTCCAGGCAATCGCGTGAGGTCCTCTTCCCTGAAAATGATGTCAGAAGGCCCTCCCGCCTCACTAAGGCAGCCTGGATGGAGGTACCAGAGGAGGTGTCGAACAGTGGGGTCACTCATAGAACATGGGTGCAGTGCTGCAAATGCATCAATGACTTGCTCAGATCGGCGAGGGTAAGCGGTCCTGGCAAAACTGCTCCATTGCTTTCTTCCGTGGCTCTGTGTCTTTAAGGCAGAGGGGACACAATGGAATGCAGTGGAATACATGATCAGCTTTGGAGCCATTCACTAAATGATGTTGCACCAAGATGAAGATTGGCATTGTTTATGTGATTGGATGTGTCGTGTGAAAGCAATGCAGAATGAGTGATGTTGATGTATGTATGCAATGGTTGTGATGCATCATTTGCCATGTCATTAAATCTGCACTGTCTGCTGCATAGACAAAGTCACAACCAGCATAGACATGCTAGAACGGGAGGAGAGGTACCTGACATAAGGCTGCTGACCACGGCATCTGAAATTGCGAGAAAGAAGGGAGTCAGGGCAAGCGGAGATGGTGAGGAAGGAGCAACAAGGGATAAGAATGAAGTGTCATCTCTGCTTTTGCAGGCATATGTGGAAACTGAAGGAATTTATGTGAATTCATGAGAAGCACATGATTAAACTGCCTGTTTGTGTCTCCACTGCAGGTGCCCACACTCATGTCGCAGAATGCCACGTGGCCCAAGAATCCTCCTCTGGGGAGGAGGAAGAAACCAATATCCCAGAGGGTGCACCGTCACCTGCGGCACAGCCACTTACCTCACAGGCGGGACTGCCGTCATTTTGCACACCGGCCAACGCTCTCGGTAGCCAGATAGTAAATCCAGAGCCAGCCCATTAACACTGTTTCTCTCTATATAGATGCTGCCATACCTGCCAAGTATTTCCAGCATTTTCTGTTTTTATTTCAGATTTCCAGCATCTGCGGTATTTTATTTTTGTATTTATACAGCTGGTCCAGTTAATTTACTAAACAATGATAACCCCCAGAATGTTGATGGTGGGGGAATTCAATGATGGTAATGACGTTAAACATCATGAGGAGATGGTTAGATTCTCTCTTGTTGGAGACGGTCATTGCCTGGCACTTGTGTGGCACAAATATTACTTGCCACTTATCAGCCCAAACCTGAATGGTGTCCAGGTCTTGTTGCATGCGAGTATCTGAGGAATTGTGAATGGTACTGAACACTGCAATTATCAATGACCATCCCCATTTCTGACCTTATAATGGAGGGAAGGTCATTGATGAAGCAATTAAAGATGGTTAGGCCTAGGAAACTACCCTGAAAAATTCTGCAGTGATGGCTTGGGGCTGAAATGACTGGCCTCCAACAACAATAACCATCTTCCTTTGTGCTAGGTATGACTCCAATCAGTGAAGAGTTTTCTCCTGATACCCAGTTTTCAGTTTTGCTAGGGCACCTTGAACCAACACTCGGCCAAATGCTGCTTTGACGTCAAGGGCAGTCACTCTCACCTCACCTCTGAAGATCAGCTCTTTTGCCCATATTTGGACCAAGGCTGTAATGAGATCTGGAACTGAGTGGCCCTGGGTGGAAACCAAACTGAGCATCGATGAGCAGGTTGTTGATGAGCAAGTGACGCTTGATAGCACTGTTGACAACACCTTCCAACACTGCTGATGAATAAGATTAGACTGATGGGGTGGTAATTGGCCGGATTGGATTTGTCCTGCTTTTTGTGGACAGGATAACTGTTGTCACAATGATGCATTGGGGTAGTAGGTTCATTTCAAATAGACTCAGATGCATAAGATCAGAAATTTATTTGTATATTTTACAGGAGCTTTCTAGCTTCTATATAGGAAAGGAAAACTCTGAAACTACACAGTGCTTCATATCTGACCATATTCACTTTTTTAACACTGACTCAGTACTCCTGCTGGTTTTTATTGATATTACACATACATAACATAGGCTCTGACTTTGGAGTCAGTGGCGAAGTAGCGATGCTTGCTGCTGACCTCGAATTAAGGTGCGTGCTTACCTAATGTGATAGAGGGGGCAAGAATTTCACTTGCAAGGAGGGAGGATTCCCTCACGCTGTGGGCGTAAAGGACAGTTCAAGTGGTGCAGTGAATAGAATCCATACCTACAGAATATGTCAAAACTAAACTGTTGCAGTATCTGCCATCATAGATCCACGTTAAGAAGTCATTGGAACAAAGAATTAAGTCAGATAAATTTGATGAGAATCATTTAAAATTTTTATACATTTAAACATTTAAAAAGTCAGATCATCTTACAAGGTCAGATAAGTTTGAGGAGAGTTGAAAAATCTATGTCCGACAGCCATTTTGAAAGTAGAAATCAGTACCAGTGTCCTCATTAAGTATTCGCGAACTGAGTCTGGAGGTTCCTTCTGCCTGGAAACAGGAGTATGGACAATCTTCCTTCTTCAGCAATAGTGAGTTCTAGTTCCACTTCAATCAAAGGGATAAGGGGCTGTGAATTATGGCCCATGTCTGATATTCATTTGTACAGCAAAATTTCCCAAAAACCCACACAGGAACATTTGCTAGGCATGAATTCAATAAAGCTGAACTTTTCACAGTTTTTCAGCTGGAACTCAAGCCATAAGAGCTGCTTATTGGCAGGGCTAACTTCTGTTAATCATTTCCTATTCAGACAGAATTAAAGTTAATTAAATACAGAGAACAGATAAATAAGAGATAGATCACTTAATTCAGAAAAAAAGCTTATCTAAAGCTACTAATGTAAAAGAATGTTGTTCAATTCACTGTAACTGCTTAATATGCAGTAAAGCATACTTTCTGGGGGAATAAAAACACTGGTCTGAACTTAATGAGCCCACCACCTGGAAATGTGCAACGTTCCCGTGCGTCACGTGTGCACCTATGCCTCTGCGATTACACTTGGCGACTATTTAGCAGAATAGAGGCGCCAGTCACCCCCAATCACCTGGCGGGACTGGGAGGGATGACGCCGATTACAGCGTCCACTGATAGTGGATCAGGTGCTGGCGCTATTTTTAAAAGCCTGTCTGCTCTGCCATCACTCCTGCCTTGCTGTCAATAGAAGCTCTGTGTACTGTGAAGCATAAAAATTTACAGCACTGTTCCCGACACCACCCAACCCTGCTAGGAAGAGTGCTCAGGATGGCTGAGGATAGCCCAAGGGTGGTCCCATGCTTCAGTGATGCCTCCCTGCAGATTTTCCTCCAGGCTGCAAGGAAAAGGCAAGAGGTTCCCTTCCCCAGCGATGGCAAGAATAGTTCTCCTGCCTGACCAAACAAGCCTGGGTGGAGATCTCAGAGGAGGTCAGCAGCTGTGGTGTCACCCGCGCAACTGGTTCCAATGCAGGAAGCGGGTCAATGACCTCTTGTGTTCAGTCAAAGTGAGTGCTCCATTCCAATGCTCTTTTTGGGGTTTGCATGTGACTACGCAGCAAGCTGAGCGGCGTGGTGCAGGTGCCACTACCAGTGCAATGACAGAGAGGTTATAAACTCATCATGACAGATGTATGGCTGCATCTGGGACACATACCATTCCTCATTCATAGTTCACCATCAGTAAATCCCATGACAGCATCCGTCATCATGAAATATATCAGATTTGGGGATGAGAGGCCCATAGTAGCAGAACTGTTATGGTGATATTTATGCCAATTTCTAATTTCTCCATCCTTCCACTTGCAGGAGAAGAAGTGTCCCGGACTGGTGGAGGGGTCCCTGGCATTCATCCTCTAAGCCATGTCAAGGAAGAGGATTTAGAACAGGCAGGGAGCCAGGCCGAATGCGCAATATCTGGTGGGGAGACTGGAGTCTGTGTGCAAGAGAGTGATTATTACTGTTCATTGAAATATTCATGAATTATGGAGAACCACATCAGGCATGTTTGGCAAAACGGGATATGTACAGCCTAACCCACACATGTTCTCTCAGACAGGTCGGCATTCGCAGGAGACTGCAGAAAAGAGGGACATCTGTCAACCTCTGAGGAGAAGGACCACTCAGAAGATGCACCATCCCATGACTCTCCTACACTTTCCACCAGTACAGATACTTTCACCTCGGTGAATAATCGATCAGCATTAGCATCAGGGTTCCAAGCTGGTGCGAGCACTGCACGTGTGCCAGAGCAGCTGGCTGAAGCTGAGACAACCAAGGTCTCTGACAGTCGGAGGACTGTGGGTGGCCAGGCCCATGCTGAGTCTCAGGCTGATGATGAGCCTTTGGTGTTGACAGCACAGGGCATGCTGGGCTTGCAGAGAGAGGTAAGGCAACATCTGGTGGAGATGACAGAGGCCATGGCGCAGCCATGAATGGGCAATGGAGAAGTCCATCCATGCCATGACTATGCCATGTCCCAGGCATAAGAGTGCATGGCTTCCTCCCATCAAGTGGTTGGTGAACCTCATGAAGAGCCAGGTTCCACAAGGACCTGCACACCGTCGTCTTGGCCATGAGCTCAAATCAGCAGTGGTAAGGCGAGAGAAGGACCAGGAGTCTGGAGACTTCTCCTGCTCTTCGTCCTTCTCTGGTCAGCTGGAAGTTTCCAGTGAGCTTTGAAGGGGAGGAGGACAGGCTGCCCAAGGTAGTATAATGTACATAAGCTGTTGCTGGGTAGATTATGTATTTAGACCTTAAGCATCATCACAGGATGTGAATCATGAATCTGAATCTCGTGTTGCTCAGTGTTAATGTTATGCCTGGGACACGGCGCAGTCATGGCATGGATGGACTTCTCCATTGCCCATTCATGGCTGCGCCATGGCCTCTGTCATCTCCACCAGATGTTGCCTTACCTCTCTCATTTATATCTCCTTAGAGATAAGACCCCTGTAAATAAACTCCTGTTACTTTAACCCAACGTCTACCATACTCATTTAATATTAACAGCACACTGACCAGTATAGAACTACAGACCTTCTCAAGGGCAATTAGGGATGGCCCAGACAGCGATGCCCACATCCAATGAACGAATGAACAAATAAATTGTTACGGCCAAGGTGAGGAGAGGGTCACAGCTGCCTCTCTTGCCCTTCGTCTTATTTGACAACAAGATTTATTCTTTTTTAAACAGTGGTTGTGCTTACTACCTCAGTGAGTGTTTCACCTTTTACCTTTAATGTGATGTGAAAGAACCAGACAGGTTTTCTTGAGTTTAATAAATAAAAGTTATTTGTACAGTCTGAGGTTGGATGCTTCAGTGATCTTTTGGCTGGAGTTGTATTTTTGAAGTCATTGGATGATCAAAGTGCATTTGATAGTTGCCCTGCTTTGCTCAGGGGGTTTCTTGAAGGCAGGATTGTAATTGACTCTCTTTCCCTGCTCTCTGGCTGTAGCAGTCTGTAGGATTGGAGGGTCCACAGTTGCAGACAGTTTTCAAACTTTATGTTTTCTGGAGAGGGAAAGGAAGGGAGGCACACAGCCTTCTCTGCTGCTGCACACTCAGTTACTGCTTGTCTCTTTGCTGTTAACAAAACTCCCAGTTTTACACAGCCTGGGGAGAATGTCACATGGCTCTCTGAATCCGCTTTGTTTTTAATGAGGTCCAAAGTCTAAAACCCAAAACCTCTCTCAGGTGGTATTGTGAGTGTTTACCCCTGGAGGGATGTGTCCATTCATGAATGCCTCAAGATGGCTTTGAGTATCCTTCAAACGAGGGTCATCTGGATTATCTACTCAGTTAGGTCAGTGACCCTTCTTCAAAACCTGAAACGTTAACTTTGCTTCTCTCTCCACAGATGCTGCCAGACCTGCTGAGTACTTCTTGTTTTTATTTCTGATTTCCAGCATCCGCAGTATTTTTCTTTTATAAACCCTCAGAGATCTGGGGCCCTCCAGGCCTCAGGCACCCAGAGAACGGCCGCCGCAGTCATCTCAAGCCAAGGGATTACCTGATCAGCAGCTTGCCTTCAGCACAGTTACTAGTGCAGGGTTCACACCGCATAGGAGCACCTGCAAACAAATTAAGAAAAGTACAGAGCCACACTTGGAGATTCACGAGTGTTGCAAATACATTATTTGGAATTTAATTAAACGTTCTTTTGTGTCAATCATTAGTCATCATTTTGTGTAGGGGCAGGACAGTGGCGCAGTGGTTAGCACCGCAGCCTCACAGCTCGAGCGACCCGGGTTCAATTCTGGGCACTGTCTGTGTGGAGTTTGCAAGTCCGCCCTGTGACTGCTTGGGTTTTCGCCGGGTGCTCTGGTTTCCTCCCAAAGCCAAAGACTTGCAGGTTGATAGGTAAATTGGCCATTATGAATTGCCCCTAGTATAGGTAGGGGACTTGTGGGGGTGTGGTAGGAATATGGGATTAATGTAGGATTAGTATAAATGGGTGGTTGATGGTCGGCACAGACTCGGTGGGCTGAAGGGCCTGTTTCAGTGCTGTATCTCTAAAAAAAAAAGAAACCCATGTTCCATCATGCTTTAATTGTGAGCATCTGACTTCAACCCTACCCCTTAGTGCAGGAACAATGTGACCACAGTCCTCTTTATCATGGCAATGTGACTGCAGATCGCATCAACATATGCACTAACATGCATTGCAGCTAGTCAGTATTCAGGGAACACAGATGGAGGTGTAAGACTACATGCAAGAAGGTGAGTTTTTATTAGATTCTCAGTGAGTGTACGTCAGGGTAGCTGAAAGCAGGTCATTTTGAGGTTGACTCTTGCCTCCTTTGCTTGTCGCTCAACATGTCTGGCCTCCATTGCTGTATTCTCATCATTCATTGTTGCTTGTCCCTGTCTCTCCTCTGCATCCTCCTCATTGGGGTATGATTGGCGCTCATGCATATCGTCCTGATGTAAGGCCTTCCCCCTCTGTAGTGCTAGATTCTGCAGAGCACAGCAGACGATCACAATATGCCATACCCTCGATGGGGCATACTGCAGTGCTCCACCAGGTCGATCGAGACAGCAGAATTTCATCATTCAGCGGCCCAATGGCCTGCTCAATGATTGCTCAGGTGGAGCTGTGGCAAGTGTTGTACCTCTCCTCCGCTGCAGTGCGAGGGTTCCTCACAGGTGTCAGAAGCCATGTCTTCAATGGGTAGCCCTTGTCCCCGAGAATCCACCCCTGAAGATGAGCAGAGGGATTGAAAAGCTGAGGAACCTTGGACTGTTGAAGTATGTTGACATTATGGCTGCTTTCCGGGAAGTGGGCACACACCTACAAAAAATGCTTTCGGTGGTCGCAGACCAGTTGAACAATGATTAAATGGAAGCCCTTCCCGTTGAGGAAGGCGGCTGGCTGGCCCGTGGAAACCTTGATGGCTACATGCACGCAATCTATTACACCTTGCACCTGTTGAAATCCCGCTATGGCCCGAAACCGATGGCCCTCTCGGCCTGACTGTCAGGCAGTGCATATAGTCACCAGACCTCTTCAACACCTCCTTGATCCACACATGTGCCCGGTGGATCCCTGGAAAGATCAAGATGTGTAGAAGTTTAGTGCCATGGTAATCTTCGAGGCAACTAGCCCCAAAGGGTGACCCCCAAATCCCAGAGGTCGCAGGTCGTCCTGCAGAACGCTGCATAAATCGGTGATGGCCTCCCTGGAGAGCCGTAGTCTTCGCTGACACTGTTGCTCAGACACTTGGAGGTAGCTGATGTGAGTCCTGTACACTCCCTAGTGTATGTGGGCCCTACTTGGCACGGCCGGCTGCTGCTGCTCTCATCGTGGAGTTTCAGGATCAGGCACAGCTGTCTCTTGGGCCTGCCTCTGTCGGAGGCGCATCAACATGCCAAAGGGATCCAAAAACACAGGATATATAAGACCCATGGCAGGTGGCCTGGGACCTTTAGATTGCTTCAGATGCGAAGACAACCCTGCCTTGGCAACTATGCCTATCACTATTTGCTCAGCTGAATGCCTGATGCACCTCAGAACTCAAACTTACTCATGGGCCACCATCTTTTCCAGCAGTGTGAGCCACGTCACACAGTAACACAGCAGTTATGAAATACTATAATGCACACTCAGACCCAACCTAAATCTTGCAGTGCCCCCCCCAATACCCTGAACCCCCTTGCAGAGTCCCCAATACACCCAACCCCCTTGTAGAGCCCCCGATACACACAGTCCCCTTGCAGAGCCCCTGAGACACCCAACCCCGTTTCAGAGCCCCTGAGACACCCAAACCCCTTACAGAGCCCCCGATACACACAGCCCCCTTGCAGACCCTACATCAGTAGAGCAACAAAAACCTCAGAGCCCCCCAATTCCTCTATGCTGCCATTGTCAGGATACCTCCCCGTTACGGCACTGAGGCCTCTCTGCCAGTTTTTAACAGTTGCATAGCTGAAGGCATGTGAGTGCTACCTACTCCTGTAGAAGTAAGAACTGAAGTAAATGAAAAAGGGTTTGCCAGTGACTGAAAAGTGACACGAGGGACTGCAAAAGTATAGAAGCGAGATCTGAAGTTAGCTGCCATGGTATAGAGGGAGCTTGAACAGGTGAAGGTTGCCTTCAAGTCAGTTGCAGATCTGATAAAATTGTGAAATGACTTTGTAAGTTATTACATTTTTTAACATTTTTTGTGTAGAAAAAGATCTATTATCTTTGCCTTAGGTGATCTTAGATAGGTTTGTGAAATTCAGTTCTGAAATAACTTTGTACAGCAGAATTTAACCTACTGAGAACCACATATTACAATTTATTTACAGGTTCAAATTCACCACATAAAATTACATAAAGTTGAGAAAATTCCTTTTAATTTGTGTGAGGTTGTAGGTTTAGATACTATGGCCCAAATTTTGCTCTGTTAATAACAGTGAAGCTGTCAGCATTCACTGTAATTGCACATTGAGAGGCCCAGCAACTTCAGGAGTGAGCACGTAAAGCGTGTAAATCCGGAAACTGTGATGGGCCAATCTGTGCAGCTCCGGAGGCTTTGTTATTGCATTCGCTGACTTCAAGATTAAATCAGAAGAAATGACACTGGCGTGAATTTTGGCTGATTGTCCACTAATAACAAAGTATTTTTGCTACAAAATTTTAGGGCTGGTGTTAAATCGCAAATAATTACATTTAAATTCATGTCAAACAGCATTTCAGCAATTTAAAATTCGCGCCACATCCAGGGCTTCGATTCCACCTGCCACTGGCAAAATTGGGAACCTACGTAATAAGAACAAAGAACAGGCCATTCAGCCCTCCAAGCCTGCGCCAATCTTGATGCCTTCCTAAACTAACACCTTCTGCACTTCCGGGACCCATATCCCTCTATTCCCTTCCTATTCATGTATTTGTCAAGATGTCTCTTAAACGTCGCTATCGTATCTGCTTTCACCACCTCCCCCGGCAGCAAGTTCCAGGCACTCGCCACCCTCTGTGTAAAAAACTTGCCTCGCACATCCCCTCTAAACTTTGCCCCACGCACCTTACCCCTAGTAACTGACTCTTCCCCATGGGAAAAAGCTTCTGACTATCCACTCTGTCCATGCCGCTCATAACTTTGTAAACCTCTATCGTGTCGCCCCTCCACCTCCGTCGTTCCAGTGAAAACAATCCAAGTTTTTCCAACCTCTCCTCATAGCTAATTACCTCTAGACCGGGCAACATCCTGGTAAACCTCCTCTGTACCCTCTCCAAAGCCTCCACGTCCTTCTGGTAGTGTGGCGACCAGAATTGCACGCAATATTCCAAGTGTGGCCTAACTAAGGTTCTGTACAGCTGCAACATGACTTGCCAATTTTTATACTCTATGCCCCGACCGATGAAGGCGAGCATGCCGTGTGCCTTCTTGACTACCTTATCCACCTGCGTTGCCACTTTCAGTGACCTGTGGACCTGTACGCCCAGATCTCTCTGCCTGTCAATACTCCTAAGGGTTCTGCCATTTACTGTATACTTCCCACCTGCATTAGACCTTCCAAAATGCATTACCTCACATTTGTTCAGATTAAACTCCATCTGCCATTTCTCCACACAAGTCTCCAACCGATCTATATCCTGTTGTATCCTCTGACAATCCTCATCATTATCCGCAACTCCACCAACCTTTGTGTCGTCCACAAACTTACTAATCAGACCAGCTACATTTTCCTCCAAATCATTTATATATACTACAAACAGCAAAGGTCCCAGCACTGATCCCTGTGGAACACCACTAGTCACATCCCTCCATTCAGAAAAACACGCATCCACTGCTACCCTCTGTCTTCTATGACCGAACCAGTTCTGTATCCATCTTGCCAGCTCACCTCTGACACCGGATTTCCAGGTGGATGGCTCCGCTGCAATTCTTTGTTCCCCCATGCTACCTTACCTGCCTTAAACAACCACACAAAATGCAGCCCACTGAGTGTGGAAAGGGCAGTGAGGTCTTAGCTGAGCCAATGTGAGCTCTGATGCATTTCTTATCAATAATGCCGAAATCTTCAAAATTCAACTGATCTGAATTGTTGTTCTGCAATCAAGTCTTTGCAGTTTACAAATGAATAAAAAACTCAAAAATACCTTTATCCACTTTAAAAGCTTTTCTCAAAAGTTAGCAATATTTTTTCAGTTACAAACACTCATTGTCATAATCTTTGATACTCAATAATTTTCCTGTGAATACATTATCAGAAGCTCACTAAAGGAAGATTAATGCTTGAAAGTTGAGAATTATTCTATGAAGTGCAACTTAGTGCTGCATTTTTGATGCTGTCTAACCTCATTTTAAGTGGACCCTTTGACAGACATTAGAGAGAAAAGATTTCAATGTTGCCTATATCTCTGTACCCTGTGATCCCAGAGGTGAAATTCTTGTCCAATGTACTAGCCAGTATCTTGTGAAGTAAACGAGATAATCTAATAATAGCAGCTGTCTATTATTTTACAGAAAACTGGGCAGTACAGTGAGCTGGAATACTATTCATTCACCTCTGTGACCAGAGTTTCAGTTCAGCTCAGACAGAGGAGATTAAAGTCTCTTCTCTTTAATGGCTGTTGAGAGGTTTAAGTAAAATACGTCTGGACAGCTTCAATCTAATTTGATGCAAATTCAATAGCCATGCTGAGTCAGGCTATTAAGTATAGATTTTGTAGGAAATGGAAATGTCACAGTAGTACAGTATGTGACTTTCAAAAGAAAAATATTTGTGTGGTTCTTTTCTCGAAAACGCACAAGTTCCCAGCTCATCAGCTGAAACTAAAAAGATGCACTCATTTATTTCAAATGTTAAAATATAATTTAGTAAAAAATCAAATCTGAATGAGTTTGGATCCACTATCAAGATGAAAAGGTTTTGCTTTGGAAGAAAAAATGGATGCTTAGCCAGGATATAGTTTTTTTTGGTGATAGTTTGCTGATAGAACTGTATGCTATTAATCTGAATATTTAGTAATGTCTTTTTAACAGAAGAGTTCATGGGTATTTTGCAGATTGCATGACCTTGGACTTCAGGAGCTGACTGCATTGTTGATGTCTTGACTAATGAAGCTGGGACGATTCAATTTTTTAAGTGACCTAAAACAAGTATTAATCATGTTGTTAGCTAGACGTTCCTGTTTGATTTAATCCATTAAAGACATCTGAGTAATATATGTGAAAACTGTACTGCAATATTTTAAACTTCATTTTACCTGAATTGGATTATCTCCACTGATGCTCAGAGCCATTTAGCAGTTAATGCAAAAATTTGGCTTTTGGTACACGTAGTCATTTATTCTCAGCAATTCTTGCAGATAAATTATGTCATTTTCTACTACTAAATTGCTGTAGTACAATCACTTCTGCTATAAATCAGCTTCCACAATTCAACAGGAGTATTTCATGAGTCAATAACTGAAAACTGCTGCTGTTAAGGTAGTGTTTCATCGCAGTGCCATTTCATTTAAAGGAACATTCCACCTAACTCACAATGATTCACAGCTGGCTCACCTCTTACATCGCTCCACAAAAACCTGCAATTCCCATGCACGATCCACATCTCACCCATCACAGCATCTAAATGTCTCTTCAATGACTCCAGAGTTTTACAGGTTCAATATTGATCATCTCTGGTCATCACAAAGAACCAAATCGACAAAGCAAACAGAATGTTGTTGCTTTGTGATGGATAAAGATGGTCAGTCCTAAACTTATAATTTCTCCCAGACCTCCTTCATCCCCTGCCCAAGCTGGTTTGACATCATTCATTAAATAAGTATGCCTCCCAATTGTTTCTTCCAATGGTTAAGATCTTGCATTTATATTTATATTGAGTTTCATCTGCCATAGTCCCTCCAATAGATAGAAAGGAAAACACGCATTTATATGATGCCTTTCATAACCTTAGGACATCCTTGCTTTTACAACCAATTAAGTACACTTGAAGTGTAGTCATGGTTGTAATATAGGAAATGCGGCAATCAATTTGCATACAGCAAGGTTCCACAAACAGCAATGTGATAATTACCAGATAATCAGTTTTAGTGATGTTTGTTGAGGAATAAATATTGGCCAGACACCGGAAAGGACCCCCCTGCTCTTCTTCAAAATAGTGCCATGGGATATTTTATGCTAAACTGAGAGGGCAAATGTGGCCTCAGTTTGATGTCTCATCTGAAAGATGGCATCTTTGACAGTGCAGCATTTCCTCAGTCCTGCACTGAGTGGCAGCCTATATTATGTGCTCAAGTCTCTAGAGTGGGACTTGAATACATGATTGCAAACATTGCCTAGGTTATTCTATAACTTGTTTCTGCTTCAACAGATGGTATTGCCCTCCCCCTAAGTTTACTATGGTCTGAAAGTATTTAACAATTTACATTGTGTTTCCAGGTAGGTTGAGATTATTTAGAAACAGATTATTTAGATCTCTGGGGATCTTCACTCTACATCTTCCCCATCCAATGTTACTCCCGTAACTACTACAGATGCATGCCCATGGCCTATAAGTATATGCTGAGAACTGATAAAACAGCTAATAATAACATGTGCAGTCTCAACAGATTTGCCCTTATGGAACCACATTACTAATCTTTCGCTACATCTTTTTTCATATCACAGGGGCAATTTTAATCCTGCTCACCTCAGGAAAACTAGGCGGAAGGACATTTAAAATCTCCCATGTGACTCATGCATGGACATTCTTCACCAATTCTGTAGGGTACAATTTTAAACTGCTCTTCTGAGGAGGCAAATAGCACATCTGGCAGAAAGTGATGAGATCCTTCTTTCAAGTGTTGATGGGCTCTGATGACATAACGATGAGCCTGAGGAAGGAAAGCAGGAGGAGTAGTGGGACCTAGAGAGCCCCATAGGTAATTTTAGGCTTTCCCTGCCCCGGACTCTCCCACCCCACCCCACCCCACTCTCGATCACAAGGCCATCACAAAACTCATCATGTAGCAGCGACTGGTCCTTTGTTTCTTCCGCAGTGGAAGTTTGCTGCCTGATATTGACCTGTTTCCCACCCAGCCAGCTGCTGAGCTCAAATTTCTCAGAGCATTTTTCAAAAATTGTTTCATGGGATGTGAGCTTCACTGGCAGGAATTGTTCCCCATCCCTAATTGCCCTTGAGAAGGTGGTGATAAGCCACCTTCTTGAACTGCTGCAGTCCATCTGGTGTAAGTACACCCACAGTGCTGTTAGGGAGGGAGTTCAAATTTTTTGACCCAGTGACAGTGAAGAAACGGTGATATAGTTCCAAATCTGGATGGCTTGTGGCTTGGAGGGGAACTTGCAGGTGGTGGTGTTCCCATCCGTCTGCTGCCTTTGTTCTTCTAGGTGGTAGAGGTCATGGGTTTGGAAGGTGCTGTCGAAGCAGCATGGTAGTGAGGTCAGGATGTCTGCCTACTTGGTTTCCATTAGGTAGATGGGGTTCAAATTGCCCCTCATGTTTTAACTTGAAATAGTGCTCAACAGCAAGCATGATAGGGATGATAAAGAAATAAACTGAGCAAGTGTGCTGGCACTTTGACTAGAAAGGGCCCTCTGTCCTGGAAGATGCTTTATTATATTATCTTGATAACATTTGCTGAAAAAAATCTCACATAGGACAATAATGGCCAGTATGGATACTGAGGAGTATAGAGTGAAGATATGAACAAAAGGATAGAGAATGGCAACCTGGCACATTCCCATTTTAAACAGGACCTTGCCTGCCTTAGGTGGACAGTTTCCATGCAGTCAGAGTCCTGGTACTTCAAATGATATAATGGAGTCATAGGGCTGGATTTTGTGCTGGAGGTGGGGCTCCCGACGCTGGATCGAAAAGGCAGAGGGAACCCCACCTCTGCCTTTTCGTGCCCCCCACCCCGGGAGTGATTCTCTGCTCTTTTTAAATCAAAGTTTCAGGAGCCACGAGCCCGTCCCGTAAAAGACGAGGGATTCCGCCTCCAAGAGCTGCCGATCAATGAGAGGGCTGGCAGCTCAGCAGTATCAGCAGTGCCACGGTGAGTGTTGGCCACTGCCGGTACTGCAGAGGCCTCTGACCTAGGACCAATACTGAAACCCCGGACCACAGATGAGTGAGTCAGGGATGCTGGGGCCAGTCTGGAAGGCCCAGACATAAAGGGGTGGGGGGGTGGTCGTGCAGTCCAGGGAGAGGGGTTCCGGGGTAAGGTTGTTCCCTGCAGGACCCACTATGGGTCACAAATTGCTCCCCAAGCCCACAATGTCGCCTTATGTTTCAACGCGAACTCCCCATGTGCGAATGCCCCCCTGAACCCCTGCTGCTGGTAAGGTCCCGCCGGCGGCGGGAAGAGACCCTTAAATGGCTGTTAATAGGCCACATAAGGGCCTCAATTGGCCTCTGGGTGGGAAGGCCGTCATTGGCCTATCCCGCCTCCGGGTAGATTGCTTTCCGAGGGGAGGCGAGGGGCCATCCATCCCCACCCCCTGTCCCCTGCCACACATCACAATGCTCCATGTACCCACCACGGCCTCCCCCCCCCCCCCCCCCGCCCTCCCACCGCCTCTGCCCGCACCTCAGGGAGCCACACAAAATCCCGGCCATAGAGTCATTTACAGCATAAATTGAGGCCATTCAGCTCATCGAGTCCATGCTGGCTCTCCACAAAGCTATGCAGTCAGTCTCACTTCCCGGCTCAATCCCCATAGCCCTACAAGTTGTAGGGTGAGACTGTGGTCCCCACTTCTATTTTAACTACTCATACTGGGTAAGCTGAGTTAAAATTAGTGCTAAGAGCCTCCAGAAGACATGATAGATAATGGTTTCCTTTTGGACTAATGCTGGAAAGTAGCTTTTCAGCATTTCGAGTAGGCCACGCACTTTCTCAGTAAGCCTAAGAATAAATGTTAAGAAAAGTGCCTCTCATGTCTTAATTTGAACTACTTCTACTTGAGCCACTACTGCAAATATTTTAACTTTCCAGCTGACTTTGATCTTCAGTTGTATTGAGTATAATAAGCTAGCCTTGATCTTCAATTCAGCAGAATTTTTTTTCTCTCATGTCAGTCAAATTTTACTTGGGGCTGCTCCAAGTCTTGTGATTTATCACTAAATGCTCTTCAGGGGCTGTTATAGTAGCCGACCTTTCTTTATCCAAAATTGAACTGTGTTCTACCTTTGTTCATTAAAGCCTAAGAAATATTGTTCCTGGATGCTGGTTTGAACAGTGCAGGAGCCATATAAAATAATGTGGCTTATCAGTTTAAATTGCTAAAGATTCAGGTAAACACAGGAGCACAGATAACATTTCTTGTGTCCTCTGTTGTTTGTGGCAGCCTGATTATTTGCAAATTATTCCTGCATGAAGGATTTTCAAGGTAATTTTACTTGTCAACATTTGTCAGTGTAGTTTCTAGGGAAACAATTTTTTTTAAGTACCATCGCAAGACTCTTCTGTTGCTACTTGGCAGGCATTACACTCTGGGAGATGGTTTTAGCTTTTTTTTTTAAAAAGCTGGCCAATATCCTCCTTTGCTTCATCTACTTAATGCTGAGCTTTACAATTGTGAGCTCCTGAAATCAGACTCCCTAGTGAAGCATCCTTTTTATTGTAGGACAAATACCCTGCTCTCTTTAGGCGATTTTAAAATAAGATCTATGTGAAGTTCTATGTGAAGTTACAATTTCAAAACTTCAAGCAGGGAAATAGCCAGGAGTGGCAAACTATAATCTGCACTAATTTAGAATGCTGCAAAAGTAATCCTTATTTTATTGAAGTTAATGGATAGGTCCCTGCATCCTGGCACCTTTGCACCATCTTGAAGTAGCTCACACATCTTTTCAGTAAGCATCACACCCTAGACTTAAATGCAAAGAAAGTTCAAACTTAAGACCTGAGGCATGAGTAGCTTGAGCTACTGAAGAATTGAGGCTACATATTGATCCAATAGATCATGGGAGTACAATTGCTTGGCTGTTTGATAATGTTATCCATTCCATGTAGTTAAACACGTAGTGTCCAATTGCTTTCTCTGCCTTGCTAAGCCAGTTATGTCATAAAAGCTTAATTTAATATTGACGATTGCAGTAGATTCTTCACTGAGATGAAATTGTGCCATGTAGTATTAGTGATGAGTACATGAATATGATATTCCCTTGTCATTACCTTTTAACAATAGTATGAACTTGTACTTGAAATGATTTTACAACTGAATTAAAATAACATACAAATGAATTTCATATGAATGTGTTGACATGTTTGTTTCTAATTTTATACAGCATAATTTTAAATAACGGGCTAAGACCAATGCAGGTGTAGAAAAAGGGACTTTGAGTGTTCTAGAATCAGCATTATTTGAATTAAGTTTGTTTTATACTTTAGTAAAGTTTTTTTCTGATATATTGTAATATTACAAATGTATTTTCTCACTATTACTGTCAGGGCAAGTTAGTTTAGATATCACTTTGAAAGCCAAAGAGATTAATTGTTTTGATAACAACTTTTTGAACAGACTGTCACCCACTGTGATGTTCTCATTCTATCACCTTTGATGGGCTGAGACTCAAAAGATTGTACAGTTTTGTACAAGGATCAAGCTAGGTCATATTTCATATGTATAGTGAACTTGATATTGATATGAGACATCATTGTCAGGGACATTAAAAATGCAAACAGTAATTATGGAAAAAGCATATGTTGCTTGTCAAATTGTTCAAAAATTAATTTAAAATTCATGGGTCTATTGATAATTTGGAAAACAGTCAGTCTGTTAGAGGTTTGATACAGTGAAAAGGGAGCTGCTTATCCAATTAAAAAGGGACAAAATTGCAATAAACTAGAAGTGTGCTCAATACCATATTGGTATTTCATAAAAAATATACAGAATCCTAATGTTTGTAAACTAGCAAGTTAGTAAAAGTTGTTTGTGGCACTCTGACAGTTCAGTACAGGCATGATGGGCCGAGTGGCTTCCCTCTGCCCCGTATCAGTCTATGATTGAGTCATTTACGCAAAAGTACTTATTTTTCAGATTGCAGATGGTGGTTGAGTTTGTTCTCAATTTATTAATAAAAATGCAAGGTATATACTTTCTGAGGAAATTGGATAGAATCTGAAGTTGCACTGTTGTTCATTCTGTTAAAAGAACAGGCTATTAGACTATTGTATTATATCTGTTAACCGCTATGTAATTATCTTAATATCTGCGCCGTTATTTCTGGGAAAGGATATCATTATCATTTACATGAATCCTGCAGGAGGGAATGTGTCTGGGAGCCTGACCTCACTCAGCACTCATCGTTACACGTGGACCAGGTACAGATGGAAGGTTTCCTTACCGAAAGAACATTGGTGAATCAGTTACGATTTTATGACAATACAATTGCTTCATGGTCACTTTTATTAATACCAAATGTTTTTATTTCAAGTTTTCTTCAAAAAGTGAATTCACACTCTCAAACTTCTGTGGTGGAATTTGAACTCACTGAATTTTATTAGACCTGGGCACCACATGCTGTACCCTGTGGGGATCCTCTTTGAAATGAGATTGGGCAGACTCAATCCTTGACCCTAAATTATGTTAAACCATGTTAGCAATCTCACTTGGAGCAGCCATTGAATAGATAGTGTGGAAAAATGGAAAAACGTCACACCTGGTGAATTAGTGGGTGCTCTTCCAAGGTTTGGACTGGGATAGAATAGTAGCCTTATTCACAGAATCACAGAATAATACAGTGCAGAAGAGGCCCTTCGGCCCATCGAGTCTGCACCGATGCATTAAAGACACTGTCCTGTCTACCTAGTCCCATTTGCCAGCACTTGGCCCATAGCCTTGAATGTTATGAGGTGCCAAGTGCTCATCCAGGTACTTTTTAAAGGATGTGAGGCAACCTGCCTCTACCACCCTCCCAGGCAGTGCATCCCAGACTGTCACCACCCTCTGGGTAAAAAAGTGCTTCCTCAAATCCCCGTTAAACCTCCTTCCCCTCACATTAAACTTGTGTCCCCTTGTAACTGACCCTTCAACTAAGGGGAACAGCTGCTCCCTATCCACCCTGTCCATGCCCCTCATAATCTTGTACACCTCGATCAGGTCACCCCTCAGTCTTCTCTGCTCCAGCGAAAACAACCCAAGCCGATCCAACCTCTCTTCATAGTTTAAATGTTCCATCCCAGGTAACATCCTGGTGAATCGCCTCTGCACCCCCTCCAGTGCAATTACATCCTTCCTATAATGTGGCCACCAGAATTGCACATAGTACTCCAGCTGTGGTCTTACCAAAGTTCTATACAACTCCAACATGACCTCCCTGCTTTTGTAATCTATGCCTCGATTGATAAAAGCAAGTGTCCCATATGCCTTTTTCACCACCCTATTAACCTGCCCTTCTGCCTTCAGGGATCTATGGACAAACACGCCAAGGTCCCTTTGTTCCTCGGAACTTCCCAGTGTCAGACCATTCATTGAATACTTCCATGTCACATTACTCCTTCCAAAGTGTATTACCTCACACTTTTCAGGGTTAAATTCCATCTGCCACTTTTCTGCCCAATTGACCATCCCTTCTATATCTTCCTGTAACCCAAGACACTCAACCTCACTGTTAACCACTCGGCCAATCTTTGTGTCATCTGCGAACTTACTGATCCTACCCACCACATAGTCATCTATGTCGTTTATATAAATGACAAACAATAGGGGACCGAGCACAGATCCCTGTGGTATGCCACTGGACACTGGCTTCCAGTCACTAAAACAGCCGTCTGTCATCACTCTCTGTCTCCTACTGCTAAGCCAATTTTGAATCCACCTTATCAAGTTACCGTGTATCCCATGTGCATTTGCTTTCTTGATAAGTCTCCCATGTGGGACCTTGTCAAAGGCTTTGCTGAAATCCATGTAAACTACATCAACTGCACAACCCTCATCTACACACCTGGTCACATGCTCAAAAAATTAAATCAAATTTGTTAGGTATGACCTCCCTCTGACAAAGCCATGCTGACTATTCCTAATCAAATTTTGCCTCTCCAAGTGGAGATAGATTCTCTCCTTCAGAACTTTCTCCAATAGTTTCCCTACCACTGAAGTGAGACTCACTGGTCTATAGTTCCCTGGCTTAGCTCTACAACCTTTCTTAAATAGTGGGACCACATTAGCTGTTCTCCAGTCCTCTGGCACCTCCCCGGTGGCCAGAGAGGAATTAAAAATTTGGGTCAGAGCCCCTGCAATCTCCACCCTCGCCTCCCACAGCATCCTGGGACACAAATCGTCCGGACCTGGAGATTTGTCCACTTTTAAGCCTGCCAAAACCTCCAATACCTTGTCATTCCCTATGACAATTTGCTCAAGAACCACACAGTCTCTCTCTCTGAGTTCCATATCTACTTCCTCATTCTCTTGGGTGAAGACAGATGTGAAGTATATATTCACCATATAAGTGTGTTCTACGTGACCTGGAAGCTCTTACTGCTAACACTGGGTGCCTGAAAGGAAAATGTTCTTCCCTAGCACTCATCTTGTTGAGTACAAAAATGAACACAAGGCCGTTAAAGAATAGTTAAAGTATTTTACAGGCTGTAATAACTACCTTAATAGTTTGTTCGCCCATAAATCTGTGTGATAGGCAATTAATTTTATTACTCTTTTTATTTTGTCAATGTTACAGACAACACATTTGCACATTTAATATGGCTACCAAAGAGTCCAAATAATTACCCAAATGTTGTCCTTTATAGAAAAACTGGTACAAACGCATCAAACAAAGATGGAATCAAAATTTTTTAAATCCTTAATTTCCTTTGGTGATGGGTTGCCTTGCTAAATTGAGGCTAAAGTGGATGACTGCTCATAAATAATTCTTCCATTGATTTGTCAATTGGAATCTCAGTTTGACAAAACAGAGGCCATATGATTATTTCAATCATTCTCCAGGCCTGCCAATCACTCAACGTTTCTGAGCACAAGTTGTCCTGGAGATTTGCTCCACAACATTGGCACTGCAACTAAGAATTGATCGCAGCTGTGTTAATGCTAATGAACATCTGTTTTCCCTTCAGCAAATAACTTTTCATCAATTGTAACACATCTTGCACATCAATAAACAACCGTTAGAAGTTTTTTGAAGACACTTCAGCCTGGATGAAAGATAACCATTAACTCAGACCTAATAAATTATGGCAAGCGTATGCCTCTGTCTTAATACTTTTACAATATGTGCATCAAAAGCAGAGGAGTAAATATATGATAGTAGGTCAAGATGCATTGATGATGGAGGAACTCAAATGGGTGCAGCAATTTATATAAATGTACATTCATCACACAAACAATGCATATTTCCTGCCCAAATTCCATATGGTATGCACGCAACGCGTATAATAGGACATGTGTTCGTGCTAAGCAGCTTGTCTGGTTTGACACTTCATTCCTTATTCTTTAAATCGACACACAACTTTGCGTAATTGTGAACAGAAAGCTAAGAAAAAGATCCATTCCTTCAGGGGAAAAAACATAGCTCAGAAAAACTGGACAATCCTGTCACTAAAGTCCACTGAAAATTCTGAAATGCATTTGAATTTTGATTACTGTACAATATTTCCCAGTTAGAGTTGGAGCTCTACTAGGTTTTCTTCATCAATCAGTACTAATTTGCAATATACCACCTGCAGGCAAGTAACAGATCAGTTTTTTCTTGTGGTGGTTCTGTGTTTTATCTAGCCCCAATTTTAAACCAGCCCACTTGGTGCAAAAGGGGTTGGTGTGTAGTTAAAATGGCAGTATTCCCACCACATTCAACTGCCCCCGGCCCCAGACCCAATGCTGATTTTAACTTTTGGGTTTTCGGGAGCATGGAGGTCGTCCACTGCAGGCAAACAGGGGTCTCATAAGTGTTACAATGTCTGGGTCCAATGATATATTCAATTGGAGTCTCAGAGCCTCCTGCATCAGCAGTAGAAAGGCCAGGAGAGGCCTTGGTAAGTACTAAATTTAACATTTTTGGAAGGTTTGAAACCTTGGAGCTCCTGTGATCCATGCTTTCCCCCCACCTCCTCTGACCACGATAAGCCTGGAGCCCCTCGGTCTTCTATCCCATGCCCATTGACATACCTTAATGAGCACTATTTCTTTCAGTCCCCGGTGACACATGGCTCCTGCCTCAATTACCACTCCTGCTTGACAGCCATAACGTTGCTCCTGCCAGTTTTGGTCGGGAGACAGAGGTGGAGTAATGAAAATATCCTTGTCCTCATGGCAAAGAGTCAATCGGGTTTTCCCACCCACCTCGCACCCCTCCTCCCGTCTGTCCTGTATGCACCGTGAATTAAAATTGGGGCTACTCTTCCAAGGAAAATAAGTGATCAGTGACCAACATCCTTAGACCTTAGAAATATCCACTTATAGAGCTCCTAACCTTACAACTCCAGGTTCAAATGGTCTGGGAATTTTCTCGAGATATACCAATATTAAAGCAAGAATAATAACTGTTCTGACAGTTTTAAGTGATTGCCTTAATATGCAGCCAGTTTAAATGTTTTGATAACATGCTGGCATTTTTAGTTTTAATGCATCCGCATTGCAATAAGACATTTATGGATCATGCTTTCCAAGAAGACAATTATTAGGACGTGATTGAAACACAAATTAAGATTTAGGTCGGGTGTGATCTGTGTAATGAAACAATTGACTATTGAGCAGCTATATCTAATTTTGCCCATAATTTCATTAAGGATCTAATTTGGTTATGCAAATTACAAGGCACTTAGCAATGTCTTGTTATGTAAGTACCTTATTTTTGTTTGGTTCATCGGTTCTCAGAATTGATGATGTCCTCATGCCTTCTTGTGAGATCGTCCAGATATCTGAGCAGTGAATAATTTGTGTATTTGAGATGTTTGTCAAAGTATCAGAATATGATCATGATGGGTAATCTTTTATAATTCACTCAGTAGTGTATGGTATTAAAGCTACAACATTTAAAATTAGAGCCAAACTACAAATTCTAGATTACTTTGATTTAGGTTAATGAGCTGTTGAACTTTCCAGAGTTAGTGTGTAAATCTTGTGAATTGGTGAATTAAGGTAAGAGATTAACAATCACTCAATTTGTTCTAAATTAATGTAGTTTCAGGTCACTCTAAAATGGCAGATATTACCAGGTAAATTTTGAAGTTTGTAAGACTTTTACTATATTATAGATGAAATGTTATAAATATCAGTTGCTAATCTCTTGCTTTCATATGTCAATTCACAAGAGAATCTTGGGACTGGCAGCAGGTTGTGAAGATCCACTGAGGGTGGGTGAGTGTATGAGACTGGGGTTGCAACAAGATACAAGTATATTACTTACTTCTAGTGACACTGTTCCTGGCGTCCCAATTCTATCACACTTTTCTGTTATATTATTGTACATCTATTGATTTTACTTGTCTTCATATTTGGTCTCCAAGGTTGGTGGTACTGTTGTTTATTTACATCTGAGACATTTAAGGTCCATCCCCAACCTAATTTGTGCAAAGAGCTCCTAGATGAAACTTTTAAAGCTTTAAGATCGTTTTTTGAGCTTTGATCCCCAGGGCTGCTGCAGCCACCATCTTCTCCCACTTCAACGATCTGTTCCACCGAAACTAATCATTTCCAAACATTCCCACTGTCTTCCATCCACTTCCCCTTCCATTGTCTCCCAGCCTGCTACCATCTTTTTGCCAGTCTTCTCTCAGTGAGAAAAATCAGCTGTATATATTTAAAATTAGTCAGCACCAGGCATTACAAAAGGATAATAACAGGAGGACCAGAGGTAAATGGGGTGGTTGGGAGATCAAATTGGAAGGGGGGGAGAGACTCTTGGGTCTGGCAGCAGCAGGTTGTGAAGATCCACTGAGGGTGGGTGAATGTATGAGACTGGGGTTGCAACAAGATTTCTCTGTTTGGCATATCTTATGCCACCAAAGCTTTCAAACCTCTCAGTGCCATTCTAGCGCCCCCAAACCCCTACTACCACAATCACCGTGGTACTAACCTACAAGATCCCACCCTGCCTAAATGACAAATAGCCCGGTTCCTACCTCCCACATGGTAATATCCTGACTATCAACTTTCCACATGTTTAGTTTAGAGATACAGCACTGAAACAGGCCCTTCGGCCCACCGAGTCTGTGCCGACCATCAACTGCCCATTTATACTAATCCTACACTAATTCCATATTCCTACCACATCCCCACCCTGTCCCTATATTTCCTTACCACCTACCTATACTAGGGGCAATTTATAATGGCCAATTAACCGATCAACCTGCAAGTCTTTTGGCATGTGGGAGGAAACCGGAGCACCTGGAGGAAACCCACGCAGACACAGGGAGAACTTGCAAACTCCACACAGGCAGTACCCAGAATTGAACCCGGGTCGCTGGAGCTGTGAGGCTGCGGTGCTAACCACTGCCAGGGTTCAAACAAAGAAAATAAATAAAAATTAACCACATAGGCAAAGGACCAAGGAAATCCCCTAACACACAAAGTACGCAAAAAATTACATTAGTAATATTTTTTAATTTATTATGTGGGGTGTGCATTTCATACCCACAATATCTGTTGCTCATCTAGGTGACGTTACAGGTATTTCAATGTTAAAAGTGTCAGACTATGTGACACCATGGAAGCCATGAGAGTACATCACCCTGTCATTCTACAATTTGGCCACCAGTTTCCCACAAATTTCTGTTGACCCTCAAATTAGGGTATCAACTGACATGGCGGATAAAAGACACCTGCACAAGATACTTCTTATAAACACTTTTATTGATAATTAAATCACTTATCTGCTGTTATTTCACTTGTTAAACTACTTGTTACTTGTTACAATAAATCACAAGACCCACGGCCTGGACTTAAATACTACCAGTTGCGAGGCGAGGTGATCAGTCTCCCTCTGATGGGTTCTCTTCACTGACTCACGAACTCAGGGTTCCCTTTCCGCAATGGTCCTGCAGGTCCTCTTCCTTTGGAGGCTCCTAGCTTCCTCTTTTTATCCAGTTGTTCCCAGCCTCAAGAATGTTCTTCGTCACATACACTCATGACTTGGAGTCAGTGTTAGTTGCAAAGCAAAACAAAATACCTCTGCTGGCCTTGTCCTTCTTATCCATCCTTGTCTAGCAACCTTCGCAACCGCTCACAGTCTCATTCGGAGCACATCTTATCACACCCTGCTTGTTCAGCAGGCTGGGTTCGTTGAACTGCAACTGCAGCTGTTTCACAGTCCTTGTCCTTGTGTAAGGCTAGCTATTTTTCCCTTCATGCTCTGCAGATGGTTAGCTGTTAGCCATCCGGCTGCATCTCAAAATTATTTTTGAAATGTTTTCTTCAACTGAAATTTCTCATGAACTAAATTAGGGATGAAACAAAACAAATAATTAAAAAAAATACATATTCCACAATAAGATGATTAATTGTACGCTTTGAATTGTCATTCAATGTCTTCTTAACATTTTTACTTGAAGGCCGCAGCTTCTCCCAACAATTAAGACAGAGCTTTCAACCATATATGTGCTTTCTGAACATTTGCAATTTTTAGAATTTCTTAGCATGCAATCTGTACGTCAAAAAGAGTTGATTCTGAAGCATTAATTTCAAGCAAACAATGATTTATATATTTCACATGATACATGTTGCACCAATACAGCTCACAAAGGTGCATTGCTAATCCCTCCAATCCATTTTACCAAACATCAGCCCAAACCCAGCCCAAATAATTAGCATCACTATACCAGTGGTGGGAGGAGCTACAGAAAGCTCTGAGGTGGATATCACTTTGAGGAGGCCAATTTGTTTGCTAGTAATAAAGGTTGTTGTTAGAAAGAAAAAAGAAAGTTTTGCATTTGTATAGCACCTTTCTCAACAACTGCACAACTCAAAATGCTTTACAGCCCATGAAATACCCTCAAAGTGTAGTCACTGCTCTGTTTTAGGAAATGCAGCAACCAATTTGTGCATAGCAAGCTCTGACAAATAGCAATGTGATAATAACTATATGATTTATTTTTGATATGTTAATTGAGGGATGAATATTGATCAGAACACCAGGGATAACTTCCATACTCTTATTCAAAATGGTGCCATAGGATCTTTTACATTTACCTGAGAGTCAGGCGGGACCTTTGTTTCATTCAAAAGATAGCACCTCTGACTGTGCAGCACTCCCAAAATATTGCACTGCAATGTCAGCCTTAATCTTTGTGTTCAAGTCCTGGAGCTGAATTTTACCGACCCCGCAACGACGCAAGTGGCAGCGCAGGGACCGGTAAAATGTTGCGGGGAGAGGCCCGTCGAGAGGGACCTGCCACATATTATCGGTGGTGGCGGGACTTCGATGTGGCCCCCCCTCCCCCCCCCGCTGCACGGCGGTGGCACCACGATCAACATATGGTAATGATTACTTACCTATACCGATTATGCAGCCAGCCGCCTCTCCACCATCACTGCCGGATTTTTCGTTCAATGGGCGGCAGTCACTTTCCGTCCCGTTCACGATTTGAAAAGCTGGTGGGTCCTCATTCTGCATTACGGAAGGGAGGAGGGAGGGGGGATACACCTGGGTCTAATTCTGCATTCTGGGAGGGAGGGGGAGACACAGGGGTCTAATTCTGCATTCTGGGAGGGAGGGGGAGACACAGGGGTCTAATTCTGCATTCTGGGAGGGAGGGGGAGACACAGGGGTCTAACTCTGCATTCTGGGAGGGAGGGGGGATACACAGGGGTCTAACTCAGCATTCTGAAAGGGAGGAGGGATGGGGGATATGCAGGGGTCTCATTCTGCATTCTGAAAGGGAGGGGGTCTGGAATTACTGGAGGGAAAGCTGTGCTGGCATGAAGGGAGGTACTGTGTACCATCCCTCCGTTAACAGTGCACACTCTGTGTTTGTGAGGGGGCAATGGCACACTAGGCACCCTGTGTGTGGGGAGGGTGCCAGAAAGGGCAGGAGCATTAAGGTTTTATGGATGGTGGAGGCAATAGATTCAGCTGGCAGGATCTTGATGTGGCCATGCTGTGCCATTCTGAGCATTGGCCAAGATGGGCAATGCCATGGCACGCCATATAGTTCATCCAGGAAAGCAGCTGATGTACCCGTCAACACCAATCCATGCCCTGTTAGGAACCTTCGAATATATGCAGGGTTCAACTTCATTTATCACATGGAAATAGGTATGGCTCATCCTACATTGTGTGATCCTCTGCACGTGAGGATCCGTATGCACCAGAGGCAATACCAACAGGCAGATGTGATCCACGTAGAGGCCCCGGTCATGAGCAGCAGCCCCCAAGGGGAACCCGCCATTACGGTTGCCGTGCATCTTTAGGCCCCACATGAGATGCCGTCGGATGTCAGAGCAGCAGTGTCAAAGGAGATTGCGCATATAGAGAGGGTGGTGACACGTCTCTATGACCTGCTCAAAGGGTGACCGACAGCCCATGGGTTCCAGTGGACATCCCATGCCTTTGTTCCTCATGGTGGCAGCGGTTCTTAAGCCTGACGCCTCTGCAGCCTTTTAAGGGCCCACCAGAGACCATTGTGGGGTCACACAGTCAGCAGTGCACCCCTGCAGCAGAGAGGTCACCAATGACCTGCACCAGAGGGCCAGTGAGTATGTCTGCCTCAGGACGGACTCTCACAGCCAGGCCCAGAGTGTCATTGGTTCTGGCACCATTGCCGGAGAACCATAGGTTGTAATGTTCATAGACTGCACTCATGTGGCCATCAGGCCTGTTGCCAGGCTACCACCTGCAGACATCTACATTAAAGGAGCCCTCTCAATCTCGGTGAATCTGGTATGTGAACCCCACAGATGCTTGCAGCAAATGTGTGACCGCTTCTCAGACAGCTGTCATGACACCAGGGTCTTACGCCAGTCCCGGTTGCCACCGCTGTTCACTGAACTGGCTCAGATGGAGGGGTGGCTTCTTGGAGATAAGGGCTATCCTTTGCAAACATGGTTCCCAACACCAGTGTGAGACTCCACCACTGCTGCAGAGGAGAGATACGATGCCAGCCACTGACATGAGTCACCATTGAGCAGGAGATTGGCATGCTGAAAAAGCGCCTCCAATGCCTGTATGGATAGGGTGATGCGCTGTACTACGGCCGAAAAGGCCAGCTCCTTTCTTATAGCCTTCCTTCCTTCAGCACCCAATAGGGGCCAGGCCTGGCATGATGAGGAGAGGCGTCAACAGGACTCCTCCTCGAACTATGAGGACGCTGAAGACCTACAACATGAAAGATGCAAAGGAGGGCAGATGGCATCCAGGCTCTGCACGCAGGGCTAGCAGTGAGTTAGGGATGTACGGAAGTGGTTTATCAGACAAAGGCTGTCTGCTTCATAGGAACCGACATGAGCTCTGCAAGCCACACATCACCCTCGCTCACCTGCTGTGCACCAGTCCACATCTGCAGCCATCCCTGTGTAAACCATTAGAGGCAGCAGCTGACTGAGCCAATGTCCATGTCCCTGCATCCGTGGAGACGCTCATGTGTAATGGTGGCATGGCAATGATGTTATTGCATACGTTGGCTCTTCTGAAGGGCCAAAGGTGCAAAGGGATGTGACATGGGCGCTACAGGCTGGCACACATCATTCGCACATAGAAAAGGACACACATGTTGGTGAGGAATATTTAGTGAAAGATGTATTTACATTGCTGTGACACCCGTGCATTCCCATTTGTGTCAGTATGTTCTCTGTAAACCTCTGTAATACCTTTTATGATCTATTCAAGTCTCACGTCCTGGAATGTGCAAATTTAAGATTATTCACCCAGGTGCGGCACGCCTACAAGAAGGAATGTTACACTTGAGTGGAAGAAGAGGATCGCAACTTCACAGGACACTGGGACACAGCAGGGTAAGTATGTGGCAGCAAAGCAGAAAGTGCTGGGGTCACTCAGCAGGTCAGGCAGCATCTGTGGAGAGAGAAGCAGAGTTAATTTTCAGGTCTGTGAACTTGGACAAGTTAACTCTGCTTCTCCCTCCAAAGATGCTGCCTGACCTGCTGGATTTCTGTAGCACTTTCTGCTTTGCTGCCAGATTGACAGCAGCCCCACTCTTCAGCAGTCAGGTAAGTATTTCTTTGACAGCTGTCAGGAAGCAGGTGCTGGGGCACTTTAAATTGGGCCCCAGCACCTGCTGCACAACTGTCAAAGGGTTCCTTAGTGCGCCAAATGTCCCGCCTCTCCCCATATAATATTGAGGGGAGGCTCGGCGCAGTGATGTTAATGAGCCCCAACGTGTAATATCACAGGGGCTCTGCGGCAGCCGCTAAATGCGGGCGCCGCGCTGAGTTGAAAGGGCGCCGCCATGCAGCGCGGTGCCCAAATAAAATTCAGCCCCTGGAGTGGGACTTGAACCCAGAACTAAGGTTAGTTTGCTTGTATATAGTTCTGTCAGGTATTTTGGAGGTTGAAGCAGAATTCAGCTACTCATTTTACTCAGCTCTTCTCAAAATAGGCTATGTTATTATTATTATTATTATTATTGGCTATCCCTCGCAGATGAGGATGATTTTCTTCCATGAGTCCAAAGATGGCCGATGGGGCTGATTCGGGATCTACAGACTTTATGGCACGTGTAGGGCATTTGTTGTTATGTGGGATGTCTGGTCGCATATTATTAGTTCGGGTCATGGCTTGTTCTTTTCGCCACTCTCGCTTATCCTCTTCATTTTGTCATTGTTGGGTCTCAAAATGCTGGGATCTGCCTCCATCTGGTTTGGTCCAGGGCGATGGTCTCCCAGAAGTCAATGTCAATGTCGTATTTCTTCATGTTGGCTTTCAGTACATCTTTGAAGTGCTTCTTCCATCCTCCTCTGGTGCATTTGCCCTGACTGAGCTGGGAGAAGAAGACCTGCTTTGGGTACCTCTGGTACCTAACATTCAAACCATATGACTGACCCAATGAAGCTGATGGTGGATAATCATAGCCTCGATGCTTGTGGTGCCTGCTTATGCGAGGACACTGATATTAGTGTACCTGTCCTCCCACTTAATATGTAGGATCTTCCACAGACAGCATTGATGATATGACTCCAGTACTTTGATGTGCCTACTGTTGTCCACGTTTCAGCTGCATTCTGTACTATGGCTATGTACAGGGAATATATATTTCCAAATGAGAATCTCCTTCTTCTTATGCATAAGAGAAGGATGAGGATATAATAGGAGGGTTATTTGAGGGTCTTAGAGTCAAGTTTTACAGAAAGTGATTCCTCCTTACAAACTTATTTCCACTTATTAGAATCTATAGACCAAGCAGTCTTGCTTAGCCTTTTCTGAATATCCGTGCCTCAAAAGTCTATATTAGAGAATGTGTAAATTGGTTACTGTAGACCTGAATCCCACTTCCACCAGTCAAGGTCACTGTTCTTTTGAATGTCTTTGTGCTTGGATCATTCCAGGCAGCCCTAGTTGATCTATTCCATTTTGGTGAGGCAATTGCTCATGAATGCATCAAGTACATCACTGATGCTCCATTCAGAAGGGCTGAGCAATTCACATATTTTCCAATGAAAGTATACAAAGAGCTATCCAATTCTATAGACTGGCTGGATTTCTACCGGTTCAACAAGCAAAGTGGCTCTCAAAGTCCTATCTGACATTTTTCTCAATTTTATGAACAGGAAAGGTTTTCATTCGACTAATGTCCAGCCAGTGTGCAATGCCAATCACCTTGCCCTACATATCAGTGCCAGAACCATGGAAGCTGCCATGACACTTTCAAAATGTGATAATCCACTATTGAAGCGTTCAGAACCTGAAGCCATACATCTAGATGGATGATTGCTGATCAGGGCTATGCTTTGCTGTAAGGTACTTTGGACATTCTGAGGACTTAGGTTAAAGGCTCCAATATAAAGGCAAGTTTTTCTTCTTTTTCCATCTTACAACTTACATGCAGACATTTTAATTTTCATTTCAAATAATTCCAGATTTATATTACCTTCCATTGTTCATAAACTTGTACTATTAGATGAAAATATTTACATGTTACAATCTCATTTTATTTTTCAAATAATTAAATGGATTTCATTTCAATTTTTACATAATTTCCCTCAATTAAATGCTCTATATTTCATTGCTTTCTTTATTTTAACTGATATCATTTTTATTCCCAGCAAGCTTAATCTAAACTAGCATGGTAGCATTTTGATTATGCTGCTGCACTACTAATAGACCTGTACTAATGCTCTGGAGATATGAGTTGCTATCCCACTATAGCAGCTGGGAAATTTGAATTCAATTAATTAAATAATTCCAGAATGAAAAGCTCATCTCAGCAATGGTGACCAGGAAACCACAAGATTATTGTAAAAACCTATTTGGTTCACAAACTCCCTTCAGGGAAGGCAATCTGCCATCCTTACCCAGTTGAGGATATTTGTGACTCCAGACCCACAGTTGACTGGTTGACTCTTAATTGCCTTCTGAAATGGCCTAGCAAGCCATTTGGTTTAATCAAATTGCTATAAAAAAGTCTAATAAGAATAAAACTAGATGGACCATCCAGCATTGACCTTGGCACCAGACACGACAAAGGCACACCCACCCTGTAAAGTCCTCCTCAGTAACATCTGGGACTTGTGGCAAAATTAGGGGAACAGTCCTGCAGACTAATCAAACAACAGCCTGACATAGTCATATTCAGAATCATAACTTTCAACCAATAAGCCAGACTCCTCCATCACCATCCCTGAGTGTGCCCTGCTACAACAGCATCAGAGACCTAGCAGAGGTGATGATACAGTGGTATACGAGTGGGAGGGAGTGGCCCTGGGAGTCCTCAACTTTGAATCTGGAGCTCATGAAGACTCATGGCGTTCGGTCAAACATGGGTAAGAAAGCCCCCTGGTGATTACCACCTTCCACCCTCCCTCAGCTGATGAATCAGTACTCCTCCATGTTGAAGATGACTTGGAAGTAGCACTGAGAGTAGTAAGGGCACAGAATACACTGTGTGTGGGTGGGGAACTTCAATGTCCATTATGAAGATGGTTCAGTAGCAACATTACTGACCGAGATGGCGAAGTGCTGAAGGAAATAGCTGCCAGATTGGACCTGTGGCGGGTAGTGAGAGAGCCAACACAGAAGAAAAACCTATTTGACCTCATCCTCGTCAATCTACTTGTCTCAAAAGCATATGTCCATGGCAGTACTGGTGGAAATAACTATCACATAGTACTTGTGGAGACAAAATCCTGACTTCACACTGATAGCACCCTCTGTCGTGTTTTGTGTGCAGTTCTGGTCACCTCATTACAGAATGGATGTCATTGCACTAGAAAGGGTACAGAGGAGATTTATGAGGATGTTGCCAGGACTGGAAAAATGCATCTATGAGGATAGATTGGATAGGCTGGGATTGTTCTCCTTGGAACAGAGAAGGCTGAGGGGAGATTTGATTGAGATGCACAAAATTGTGAGGGGCCTGGATCGAGTGGAGGTGAAGGGTCTATTCACCTTAGCTGAGAGATCAGTGACTCGGGGGCATAGATTTAAAGTGATTAGTAGAAAGATTAGAGGGGAGATGAGGAAAACTTTTTCACCCAGAGAGTGGTGGTGGTCTGGAACTCAGTGCTTGAAAGGGTAGTTGAGGTAGAAACACGCAACTCATTTAAAAGAAGTCTGGATATGTGCCTCAAGTGCTGTAATCTGCAGGGCTACGGACCAAATGCTGGAAGGTGGGATTAAGATGGGTGGATCATTTTTCAGCTGGCACAGACACGATGGACCGAGTGGCCACTTTCTGTGTCATAAACTTTCTATGATTCTACCACAGTGCTACGTGAGATAGCTTCAGAACCGATCTGGCAATTCAAAACTGGGCATCCATTATGAACTGTGGGTCATCAGCAGCAGCAGAATTGTATTCAACCACAATCTATAACATCATGACTCACCAAAAGGTAAGGCTGAAACATTCTTGAACCATCTTCTGAGTGATAAATGGATGGTTCATTTCAACCTTTTCCTGAGGTCCTCATCATCACAGAAGCCAGTTTTCAGTCAATTCAATTGACTCCATGTGATATCAAGAAATGTGTGAGTGTACTAGATACAGCAAAGGCTACGAGACCTGACAGCATCCCTGCTGTGGTGCTGAAGACTTATACTCCAGGACTAGCCGTCCCTCTCACCATGTTGTTCCCGTACATCTACAATACTGACATTTACCTGCAAAGTGAAAAATTGCCCAGGTATTTCCTCTTCACAAAAAGCAGGACAAATCCATTCCAGCCAATTAACAACCCATCATTCTACTCTCAATCATCAGCAAAGTGGTGGAAGGTGTCATCAACAGTGCTATCAAGAGGCACTTAGTCACCAATAACCTATTCACCAATAACTTATTCACTGATGCTCAGTTAGGGTTCTGTCAGAACCACTCGGCTCCAATCCTCATTACATCCTTGGTCCAAACATAAACAGGACAGCTGAATTCCTGAGGTGAAGTGAGAGTGACTGCCCTTGACATCAAAGCAGCGTTGACTGGTGTGACATCAAGGAGCCCTAGCAAAATTTAAATGAATGGGAATCGGGGGAAAACTCTCCACTGGCTGGAGTCATGCACAGCACAAAAGAAAATGGTTGTGGTTGTTGGAGGCCAATCATCTCAGGACATCACTGCAGGAGTTCCTCAGGACCGTGTCCTAAACTCACCCATCTTCAGCTGTTTCATCAATGGCCTTCCCTCCATCACAAGGTCAGAAGTGGGTAAGTTCGCTGATGATTGCATAGTGTTCAGTGCCATTCGCAACTCCTCAGATAATGAAGCATGCAACAAGACCTGGACAACATTCAGGCTTGGGTTGATAAGTGGTAGGTAACATTCACGCCACACAAGTGCCGGGACCGTCTTCAAATAAGAGAGATTCTAACTATCTCCCCATTACATTCAAGAGCATTACCGTTGCCGAATCCCCCACCATCAATTGCTGGGTCGCCACTGACCAGAAACTTAACTGGACCAACCACATAAATAATGTAGCTACAAGAGCAGGTCAGGGGCTGGGTTTTTGTGTTGAGTAAGCTTTTCCACCATCTATAAGGCACAAGTCAGGAGTCTGATGGAATACTGTCAACTTGCCTGAATGAATGTATCTCTAACAACCCTCAAAAGGATTTACACCATCCAGGACAAAGCAGCCCACTTAATTGGCACCACATCCACCACGTTAAACATTCACTTCCTCCACCACCAATGCACCATGGATCCAATGTGTACCATCTTCTTTCTTTTGGGCCTCCTTATCTCGAGAGACAATGGATACGCGCCTGGAGGTGGTCAGTGGTTTGTGAAGCAGCGCCTGGAGTGGCTATAAAGGCCAATTCTGGAGTGACAGGCTCTTCCACAGGTGCTGCAGAGAAATTTGTTTGTTGGGGCTGTTGCACAGTTGGCTCTCCCCTTGCGCCTCTGTCTTTTTTCCTGCCAACTACTAAGTCTCTTCGACTCGCCACAATTTAGCCCTGTCTTTATGGCTGCCCGCCAGCTCTGGCGAATGCTGGCAACTGACTCCCACGACTTGTGATCAATGTCACACGATTTCATGTCGCGTTTGCAGACGTCTTTATAACGGAGACATGGACGGCCGGTGGGTCTGATACCAGTGGCGAGCTCGCTGTACAATGTGTCTTTGGGGATCCTGCCATCTTCCATGCGGCTCACATGGCCAAGCCATCTCAAGCGCCGCTGACTCAGTAGTGTGTATAAGCTGGGGATGTTGGCCGCTTCAAGGACTTCTGTGTTGGAGATATAGTCCTGCCACCTGATGCCAAGTATTCTCCGAAGGCAGCGAAGATGGAATGAATTGAGACGTCGCTCTTGGCTGGCATACGTTGTCCAGGCCATCTACAAGATGCACTACAGCAACTTACCAAGGCTTCTTCGACAGCACATTCCACACTTGTAACAATAAGGGCAACAGGTGCATGGAAACATCACCACCTGTAAGTTCCCCTTCAAGTCACACACGATCCTGACTTTGAAATAATCGCCATTTCTTCATCATCCTGGAACTCCCTACTTAACAGCACTGTGGGTGTACCAACACCACATGGACTGCAGTGGTTCAAGAAAACGACTCACCACCAGCATCTCAAGGGCAATTAGAAATGGGCAATAAGTGCTGGCCTTGCCAGTGATCCCCACATCCTGTGAATGGATAAAGAAAAAGGCACATTAATACATATTGCATTTCAGTATATAATCCTCTCTTTATCAAGCTATCACATAATGCTAAAATGTGAAAATGAAAAATCTATTAATACTCACACAATATATTCTGTAATCAAAATGTATTACAGCTCATTCAATCAATATATCCAGTAGCCCTTATGATATATATTGTGAGTTACAGCGAACAAAAGAGCAAATCCTCTTGACTTACCATAAGCAATGCCACCAGGTGTCTGCTACATATATTATGCATTTCGGCGCACAAACATCCATATTGGGTGAATACGCTTCTGTATATATTAATACTTTTTCTTTATTCTTTATGTCCACAAAACTTTGTAAACTTTTCAGAAATGCTTCAAAAAAGATTCAAGTTGTAATACAAGAGACACAATTTGGGTTCTGTCATGGGCAACTCGGATGATTTTTGTCTTCTTATAACACAACATATACCCTATTTATCATCGGATCATATCCCTCAACCAAAGAAAAGGAATGGAATCATCATTTGCTAATCTCTACTTTTTTGAGCAAACATGCTCCTGGAAATTTGCTTCCAACAGATTGGAATTGCAGCAAAATAACAATTGAATACAACTGTGTTAAAGATAATGAACATCTGTTTCAGCTTCGGTAAATAATTCGTCATCGATTGTTACACATCTTGCACATCAATAAACAACCGTTAGATGTTACTTGAAATTTCAGCAGCCTGGATGAAAGGTAGCAATTAACTGAGAACTGATATTTGACAGCAAGTGTGTGCCTCTGTCCTAATACTTTTACAACGTGTGAGACATGCAGGGTAAGTTGCATACCCATCAAAGCAGGGAAGTAAGTATTTGAGAGTAGATCAAGATGTGTTGGTGATGGAAGAGCTTTCTAGCAGCTCAAATGGGTGCAGCAAATCCTATAAATAGCATGCATTCATCAAATGACTGTTTCTTGCCCAAATTCCATATGGTATGCAAGTGTTTATGCTGTGTCATCTGTATATTTTGACACTTTATTTTCCTCTATTAAAATGAGCACAACTTTTATGTTATTTTGAAAGGAAACCTGCGAAAAGGGTCACTCCCCCCAGGGAAAAATATAGTTTTTAAAAACTTTGAAAAAACTATCAACTTCCACAAGAAAATTTCAACATTGGTTTATTTTAATGACATTTTTTAATTTGATTGTGTTGTTAATGTGCTGTAATTGTTTCATCTTGGAAAATGAAATACGACAACTAAGTATTTTAAAAGCTGTAGAATAGTACTTCTTGGTTTACCTCACAATCCTACCTCCACAGCCAAATGGATATATTTTGTTATTCAGTATTTATATTGGATAGAATTGATATTACGGTTGATTATTTTCAGATTATTCTGTATTCAACAACTAGGGGTAGTCTTTAGTTGCTTAATGCACAGATGCTTCCAATAGCTAACAAAATCATTTTAGAGTCATTGAGTGATACAGCATTGAAACAGGCCCTTCGGCCCAACGGGTCTGTGCCGACCATCAACCACCCATTTATACTAATCCTACATTAATCCCATATTCCCTACCACATCCCCACCTTCCCTCAATTTTCCTACCATCTACCTACACTAGGGGAAATTTACAATGGCCAATTTACCTATCAACCTGCAAGTCTTTGGCTGTGGGAGCAAACCGGAGCACCCGACAGAAACGCACGTGGTCACAGGGAGAACTTGCAAACTCCGCACAGGCAGTATCCAGAGCTGAGACATGGTCGCTGGAGCTGTGCGGCTGCAGTGCTAACCACTGCACCACTGTGCCGCCCCAAATTAATTTGTGATAAGATACCCAAGTGTTCAACCACTGAATATGGAATTTTCATCATGTGGTCTAAATCTGCACAACATTCCAGCTTTCCTGTTTATGTGCTTTCCCCTCAGTTCAGATGAATTCTTGATAAGAAAAATCATGGGAATAATGTAAGCCTTTGCTTGGCTGTATCAGTGCAGTGGAATACTAACACGTGGTATGATGGAGTGCTGGGACACAAGTTCAGTCCCTTATTCTAACGAGTTTCTGATTACAGCATTGCTGCTCTGAGGAAGCATTGAGCAGAGGCCAGCTGCTTCCCCACAGGGAGGGAGAAGAATATTAGATGATAATTGACCTAATTTATCATGAAGAGATGTATTAATAAGAAAACAGGAACATTTTAAAAATGTACGTTACCTTTGTCACCTTTGAAATAGCAGATATTATTATTAAATGGTAATAAAAAGTGCAAAAATGGTGTATAATATTATAGATAATACTAGTCAATTTACCGTAACGTTGCACATGAAGAGACTAAGTGCAAGCTTCAAGTCAAGGAGGGTTACAGAGTGGAAACTAATTAGAGCAGTGCTGAGGTAGATCTGTGAAGATAGCAGACTACAATAAGGCAGACGGTGAAGGTAGGGCAGAAGAATGGGGTAGAGGCTGAAGAGTTGAGAAAAGAGGAAGGTAGAGCAGGGTTAAAGGGTGAAGGAAGGGGAGAACATAGTGAGTCTATAGAAGGAGAGTTATAAATCTGCAGGGGGGGTGGGGAAGGTAATCAAAAATTGAATAGTGCCATTATATGCCAGTTAGTGATTGGAGGCTAAAGGAAGCATTTTTATTGTTGTCGCCACTGACTTAATACTTAAGGGAGGGAATGGAGGGAACTTCAAAGAAGAGGGGGGAAGGAGATATGGGAGAGTATGGGGACAGTGGAAAAGAGGGGAAGAGGATGAAGAGATGGGCAGAAAATGGGGACAGAGAAGAGATTGGGGAGAGATTGAAGAGAGTGAGGAGAGGTGGAAGAGATGGGGAGAGCTGGGAAAAGACAGACAGAGGTCATGGAAGAGGTCTTTTTTTGTTACTTTCACCTAAATATTTATCAATCTCTAGGAAATGCACTGCTCAAGCACCAACATGTTTGACACTTAGAACTGGCATAAAGGGATTCAGTTCAGTAGATAGATTGTCATATAAAATTAGATGACATAATGTTTTGATCACTGGGCACCAAGAAGTTTAGTACCATTTAAATGTTGTCACTCAATTGTTATGATCCCCGTGGAGACCACCAACAAAACAAAAAAATTGAATCCACCAACTGACCCCAATTTAGGAAAGCAAAAGCCAAACATACAAGATTTCACTTTTATAAATTTTACTTTAACACTCAAACTAAATTAAATTAAACATGAACTAACAATTAAATAGTAGCTCATATATATATGTATGTATATATATCTTAAAAGGCTACATGTTAATTAGCAGATGCAATAAAAATAGTCCTTACGATGCTTTAGAATAGTCTTATCAGCAAAGGCGACATTGCACAGTCTCACATTGCACAAGATCAGGATCTTCCTCAGGTAGTTTTTCAAGTTCTGACCTCCAAGATGCAGATACGGAGGAAATGATGACTCATCGATAGCAAATGATGCAATCTTCCCTTTAATGATTTGGTCTTGTCACCTCTCAAACAACCTTGGCCTTGTCCACTACTTTTCTGACGGCATGATATCACGGATAACTTTTCAGTCACCAAATATAGCTGCCGTAAGTCATTCGTCAATGGTCATCCCTCAGTCCAGGCGCCTCTGTCTGCAGTCAAACTGCTTTGACCAGTTGCTTTGTAGTCTGATTCTCTTGAAGCCCCAAAACTTGCAGCTCTCAGCAAAATAATTCAGCTGATTTTCCATCCACCGCAGAATCCTTCACAACTCCCGAAAAGTCTTCTTTTCACAAAACACATACAGCCTTTAGCTAGCTTAACGCTCTGTAGAGTTTTCTTGAAAACTGAATCTGAAATCACCAGTCACATGTTCTTGGTGAAAAAAAAACTACTTGTTTGTTCTCAATCACAGGACTGTTTGTTTGTCTAACCTGGGTTTGACTCCCAGAACCGGGAAACCCCCAGCCCCAAAACAGGGACCATCTCAAAAACACAAACACAAACTGTACAGATCTCAGTTGACATATACAGACTCTATAACACAATATTTTTCATATATAATAGCTGTACACCGATAATGAATCAATTTCTTGTTATAAGACATATTGTTGAATACAATGTAACATTGGGTTGCTGCAATGAATAAAGTTCTGTATCTGGCATGGTGAGCTTAGCCAGTTTGTCTTCCCTTAATGGTTCGATGGAATTGCATTTTCGTGTATTTTGTAACCCTCAAGCATGGAAAGAAATGGATTTTTATGTCTGGTGAAACAACAGCATTTGAAAAAATTCTAGTCCAGTTTCAAACTGCAGCTTATAATCTATTGGGCATCAAATTTGACACTTCTTCAAATCCCTTCAAAGCAAAGAATCTCGAATAAATATAACCAAATTTCATACACATATACACATGGGCACACGTATGTAACGTATCAAATACAATGAGGAACAGATGACCCAAATATGATCATTCTGAAAGATATGAACATTTTGTATGAAAACATCATTTACACAAGAACAATCCATTTTGTCTACATTGAAATGAAGAAATTGACTGGTTTGATCTCTTGATGAAATAAAATTCAAATTTTAAAAACACATACTGGTATGATATATTGCAGTGGCTAAAGAACCTGAATTCTGCATTATGCTTATGCCTTTTCTTATACAATATCAATCTGAATAGTTTTGTGCTGTGCTTCTGTGACCACAGTACAGCACACGCATGATATCGAAATAGCACTCAGAGCTGACCATTTAGCATTTAATGAAGTCAGTTCCTTTTTCTCATTTCTATTATGTTCCCTGCACAGACCACATGCTGGGATCGCAGTGCAGGATAGCTAACAAGTGAGCTGCCTTTAAAGCCTGCACAACAATCTGGAATTGACTCGTTTCTGGTAAGAAATGTCAGCACATCAGTGACGACTGGTTGATTGATCGGTTGGTCCAAAGGATTGATTATCCTAGAAAATCATGCATTTTAATTGCATGTGACCAGTTTCTGGCTGAGGGTGAAAATAGGTTGTAGTGATGGAGTCTGGAGAAAAAGCAGTAGCTAGAGATTCTATAGCAACACAATTTCAACACAGGGGTGTTCCCCAGTGGTTGATATTAGGACCACTGCTCTTTTTGATATATATCAATTACTGAACTAGTGTACATAGAGTCTAATTTCCAAGTTTGCAGATTTTATGAACTCAAAGTAGTAAACAATGAGATAGATAATAATAGACTTCAGGAAGACATAGACGCGTGAAATGGGCAGTTAAATGGCAGATGAAATTTATGTAGAGAAGTATGTAGTGATACATTTTGTTAGGAAGAATAAGAGGCAATATGGACTAAATGGTACCGTTTAAAATGGTACAGTGTAGGAACAGAAGGGGTGTATGTGAACTAACATTGAAAGTGGCAGAACAAGATGAGCAGACTGTTAAAAAAGCATATGGGATCCTTAGCTTTATTAGTAGAGGAGTAGAGTACAAAAGCAAGGAAGTTATGCTAAACCTTTCATAAAACATTGGTTAGACCTCAGCTGAACTATTGTCTTCAATTCAGGACACAACATTTTAGGAAGGTTATCAAGGTTTTGGAGAGGGTGCACAAGAGATTTATTAAAAAGGTCTCATCTCCTCTGGAGAACTTCCCTCCACGGTCTCCAACCTTATAGTCTCTCAACCCCGAAGAGCCAACTTCTACCTCCTTCTCAAAATCCACAAACTGGACTGCCCTGGTAGACTCATTATTTCAACCTGTTCCTTCCCTACTGAACTGATTACTTCCTATCTCAACTCTATTTTTTTATTTTTATTTAGAGATACAGCACTGAAACAGACTCTTCGGCCCACCGAGTCTGTGCCGACCAACAACCACCCATTTATACTAACCCTGCAGTAATCCCATATTCCCTATCACCTATCTACACTAGGGGCAATTTACAATGGCCAATTTACCTATCAACCTGCAAGTCTTTGGCTGTGGGAGGAAACCGGAGCACCCGGCGAAAACCCACGCGGTCACAGGGAGAACTTGCAAACTCCACACAGGCAGTACCCAGAATCGAACCCAGGTCCCTGAGGCTGCAGTGCTAACCACTGCACCACTGTGCCGCTCTCACCTTGTCGAGTCGCTTTCGACGTCCTTCCGTGACCCTTCTGATGCCCTCCATCACTTTAACAGTTTCCAGTTTCCTGGCCCTAACCATCTCCTTTTCACCATGGATGTCCAATTCCATCTACACCTCCATCCTCCGCCAGGTTTGAGAGCTTTCCGCTTCTTCCTTGAACGGAGAGCCAACAAGTCCTCATGCACCACCAGCCTCCTCTGCCTAACTGAACTTATTCTCACCTTGAAGATCTCCTTCAACTCCACTCACTGGCCAGGATTATATCTGGGCCACGGGGGTCTCGGCCCCCAGCAAAAGCGCTGGGCAAGGCCTGCTGCATAACATCCGAATTAGACCTTAAGTGGACAGCGGTGGGCCCTCCCCAGGATCAAAGTCCCCAGCGATGGAAGTCCCACCTGCTGCGAGCTACTGGCCAATTAGAGGCCGCCAGCTCTTTTACTGAGCAGCACCACTGTGGAGGCAGTGGCTGCTGCCAGTACTGGACCGACTGGTAGCCATGGATCATCGAAGGACCCAGGCCAATGGTGAGTCAGGCGGATGGGGTTTTGTGGGGTGGAGGTCATGAGGGAGTGGGGTATTGGGGGGTTGGGGCAGCAAGGGTAGGGGGGTGGTTCTCAGCAGACCCCCCCCCACAATTTCCTGACACTGGGTCCCTCGATTAGGAACTAGGTGCCTTTTAACGAAGGAACAGCCCCACCCCCCCACCAAAGCCAGCAAGAAACCCGCATGGGTTTGCTCCCGATGTGCCCTGTGCAGCAATAGGCCTGCCCGCCGCTGGACTAATTCCAGTGGAAGATGGGATGAGGCCCTTAATTGACCATTAATTGCCCACTTAAGGGTCTCTATTGGCAGCTGGGCGGGAAGGCCAACCCGCCTGACTAAATGCTCTCCCCGCCCCCAAACCCGTCACAGGGACAGCATAAAATTCCCCCCACTTCCTCCCAATAAAAGGTGCTACTATGGGTCCACACATGGGTCCTAGCTATGCTTGCTTTTTTGTGGGATATGTGAAATATTCTTTTTGTCAGTCCTACTCAGGCCCCTCTGTTGTGATATTGCTTTAACTGCTTTAATGCCAGTTAAAATATTGCAGAATATGTAAATAGTATGCATCACCACAGGAGGTGATGCAAGCTAATGTATGATACAGTTGTTGCAGCAGTGGTAGTCAGCAGGTAGCATGTGTAATTCTATTGTTCTGTAATAAAGAATCCTTTGTGTAACTCAACATTCACTCTCATAGTGCTTGGTACATATGTGCTAGAAACCAATAACACAATATGGTGGCAGTGGAACACTGCGGGATAGCAGAGACGCAAAGGTTCTCGACGTGTTAGTAGCGGTGTTCGGCATGGTGACCGCGATTACTAGTCAACATTGTGGACGATGGCTTCTCCTGTACAAAACCACAAAAGCATGGGACAACACTGAAGGTAGCTGGAGGAAGCAGCAGCAGCATGACATTGGCCCCTTGAGAATTGGCAATCTGAGAGAGAGTGTGAGTGACCAAAAAGGGGGAGTTTGCCGAATAGTAGTCGGCCTGAAAGCCAGAGTTTCTGCCAGGATTGGGCTCAAAAGAGAACAAAAAGAGTCAATCTGAATTGGGGCTGCTAGTCTGCACCACCGAAGCTCCTCAGTCTCATCTGCTCCTTCCATAACAACATGCACTGCACTGTTTGATGGCTCCACTTCCGACAGTTTTGGAGTGAAGATTGAAGTGAAACAGGGTTGTGTCCAAGCCCCCACTCTGTTTGGTATCTTCTTCTCCATACTCCTGACCTTGGCCTTCCCTGCAGATATGGAAGGAGTCTACTTGCACACTAGGTCAGACGGCAAGCTCTACAATCTATCAAGGCTGAAAGCAAAGACAAAAACACATCACGTCCTGATCAGAGAACTCCTCTACGCTGATGATGCTGTGCTGGTCGCTCACAGGGAAACTCAGATACAAAGACTCATGGACCGTTTCTCTCATGCCTGTAACTTGTTTTCCTTGACTATAAGCATCAAGAAAACAGTGGTCATGGGACAAGGTGTTGAATATGTCTGCCCTTGATTACACTAAATAACACCCCATGGAAGTGGTTAGCAATTTCTGCTACTTTGGGTTCACGGTGACAGACAATCTGTCCCTTGATGCAGAGCTTGATACACACATAGGGAAAGCAGCTACACCTTTGGCCGACTTGTGAAATGCGCATGGGATAACACCAAGTTGACTCTTAGGACCAAGCTGATGGTTTATAAGGCCTGTGTTCTCAGCACCTTGCTGTATGGTTGTGAAATATGGGTGACTTACAGCTACCAGGAAAAGAAACTCAATAATTTCCACCTTTGCTGTTTGCACTGTGTTATGGGTATATCCTGGCAGGAAAGCATCACAAATGTGGCAGTTCTCTCAAAGGCGGAGCTCCCAAGTGTGTTGGCACCAATCAAACAGAGGCGGCGTTGGTGGATCAGACATGGCCGGAGCCAAAGTTTTGCTTCAAGGATGCTTACAAGCGTGATATGAAGGCCCTAAATGTCAACTATCGCACCTGCGAGTCACTAGCTGGTGAAAGAGGGAAGTGACGACACATCCTGTGGACTGGTGTGCACTACCATGATGACCAGTGGCTACAGCAGCTTGGCAACAGGCGCCAATGTCAAAAACAACAACTTACAGCGTCACTTGGCAGCTTCATGTGCAGCACTTGCCTCTCAAGGAATGGCCTTCACAGCCATCAACAAAGATGTACCAAGAGAAGACACTGCACCTAAATGGATTTTTTGCTGCGTGTCCATCATCTTTTGTGGATGGAAGGATGTCAATCAGTCTGCAGTGCAATTAAGCGTCATGTTTTTCCTGCTAAAAGAGCTTCATATAGAACATAGAACATAGAACATTACAGCGCAGTACAGGCCCTTCGGCCCTCGATGTTGCGCCGACCTGTGAAACCATCTGACCTACAATATTCCATTTTCATCCATATGTCTATCCAATGACCACTTAAATGCCCTTAAAGTTGGCGAGTCTACTACTGTTGCAGGCAGGGCGTTCCACGCCCCTACTACTCTCTGAGTAAAGAAACTACCTCTGACATCTGTCCTATATCTATCACCCCTCAACTTAAAGCTATGTCCCCTCGTGTCTGCCATCACCATCCGAGGAAAAAGACTCTCACTATCCACCCTATCTAACCCTCTGATTATCTTATATGTCTCTATTAAGTCACCTCTCCTCCTCCTTCTCTCTAACGAAAACAACCTCAAGTCCCTCAGCCTTTCCTCGTAAGACCTTCCCTCCATACCAGGCAACATCCTAGTAAATCTCCTCTGCACCCTTTCCAAAGCTTCCACATCCTTCCTATAATGCGGTGACCAGAACTGCACGCAATACTCCAGGTGCGGCCGCACCAGAGTTTTGTACAGCTGCAGCATGACCTCGTGGCTCCGAAACTCGATCCCCCTACTAATAAAAGCTAACACACCATATGCCTTCTTAACAGCCCTATTAACCTGGGTGGCAACTTTCAGGGATTTATGTACCTGGACACCAAGATCTCTCTGCTCATCTACACTACCAAGAATCTTCCCATTAGCCCAGTACTCTGCATTCCTGTTATTCCTTCCAAAGTGAATCACCTCACACTTTTCCGCATTAAACTCCATTTGCCATCTCTCAGCCCAGCTCTGCAGCCTATCTATGTCCCTCTGTAACCTACAACATCCTTCGGCACTATCCACAACTCCACCGACCTTAGTGTCATCCGCAAATTTACTAACCCACCCTTCTACACCCTCATCCAGGTCATTTATAAAAATGACAAACAGCAGTGGCCCCAAAACAGATCCTTGCGGTACACCACTAGTAACTAAACTCCAGGATGAACATTTGCCATCAACCACCACCCTCTGTCTTCTTTCAGCTAGCCAATTTCTGATCCAAAGCACTAAATCACCTTCAATCCCATACTTCCGTATTTTCTGCAATAGCCTACTGTGGGGAACCTTATCAAACGCCTTACTGAAATCCATATACACCACATCCACGGCTTTACCCTTATCCACCTGTTTGGTCACCTTCTCAAAAAACTCAATAAGGTTTGTGAGGCACGACCTATCCTTCACAAAACCGTGCTGACTATCGCTAATGAACTTATTCTTGGCGTTGAAGTAGACACACTTTAAACCAAGTTCTTGCTTGCCAGTGCCCTCTTGCGTCCTTGTAACCTTATCCCTGACCTCACTACTCTCAACATCCTGTACACTGGAACTACAATTTAGGTTCCCATCCCCCTGCTGAATTAGTTTAAACCCCCCCGAAGAGCACTATCAAATCTCCCCCCCAGGATATTGGTACCCCTCTGGTTCAGGTGAAGACCATCCTGTTTGTAGAGGTCCCACCTACCCCAGAAAGAGCCCCAATTATCCAGGAAACCAAAACCCTCCGTCCTACACCATCCCTGCAGCCACGTGTTCAACTCCTCTCTCTCCCTATTCCTCGCTTCGCTAGCACGTGGCACGGGCAACAACCCAGAGATAACAACTCTGTTTGTTCTCGCTCTGAGCTTCCACCCTAGCTCCCTGAATTTCTGCATGGGCAGAGCCTCCCCATCCCTAGGCTGAAGCTGGAGACACAGAGGTCAGGGCGGGGCAGAAGTCCAGTGCTGCAGGCACAGAAGACCTGCATTGTTTTTTCCTTGAAGGAAAGCATTTAAAAGGAAAATAATTTAAGGGGAAAGCTCTGGCAACAGAATTCTTGCAAGCAAGAAGTTTTAACACCAAAACCACAATGTACCCAGCGATGAACTGGAAAGTTCCAGATATCTTTCATGAATTCCAACACTTTAGACAGTGTATGGAGTTAAGTTTTTTAGATCTTGCAGTCACAAAACTCGACAAGCAAGTAATAAAAATTAAGATAGCGATTGGCAATGAAAGTCTCCATCACATCAAGACTTCTGGATTGTCAAAAGCACACCAGAAAGACCCACCCAACTCTGGACAAATGCAACACTCAAGTACAAGGTTGCTGTCTGTCGAAACAAGAGAAAAGAATTGACAATTCCAGATCTCAGAAAAGTTTCACTGTTAATAGATCAGGTCGAGTCAGCAGACCACTGGTACGTTTCACAAACACTTGATTAATGACTGTGAGATTCCAATACATGTGTAAATATTATTCACAATTATCATTTCATTATGTACATAGCTCATAACTTATGAAAATTCTATTTAAGGAAAGGGGGATGTTGTGATATTGTTTTATCTGCTTTAATACTAGTTAACATACTATTGAATATGTAAATAGTTTGGTATACATCATCGCAGGAAGTGATGCAAGATAGCATGTGGCACAATAGTTGGAGCAGTGTTAGTCAGCAGGTAGCTCGTGTATTGAACAGCTCTCCTGTAATTCTGCTTTTCTGGAATAAATAAGCCTTCATTTAACTCACCCTTCACTCTCATAGTGCTTGGTACGTTTTTGTTAGCAACCAACAATATAACACCCTCTCTCAGATCTTTTTCCGATACATTGATGACCATATCAGTACTTTTTTCTGCTCTTGCCTTGAACTGGAAAATTTCAATGACTTTGCTTCCAATTTCCATTCTTCTCTCGCTTTCACATGGCCCATCTCCGATTCTTTCCTGCCCTTCCTTGACTTCTCTGTCGCATTTCTCGGGCTAGGCTATCAACCAATTGTCATTCTGAGACCACTGACTCCCACAGCTGCCTTGACTACACTTCCTCAAACCCCGCTTCCTGTAAGGACTCTATTCAATTCACCCTGTTTTTCCGTCTCCGTCATATCTGTTCAGACAAAGCAACCTTCCACACAAGCAATTCCAATATCCCTTCTTTTTTTCCTCAAACCAAGGATTCCACCCCACCATAGTTGACGGGGCCCTCAACCATCTCTATTCTATTTCATGCACTTCTACTCCCACCCTTTCTCCTCCCTCCCAGAAACTTCCCCTTCGACCCCAGCAGCCTCCATATTCAACGGATCATCCTCCACCATTTCTACATCCAGCACGATACCACCACTAAACACATCTTCCCCTCCCCTCCCCTTTCAGCATTCCAAAGGGACCATTTCCTCTGAGACACCCTGGTCCATTCCTCAGTCACTCCCAATACCCCCTCCCTTTCCTTCAGCATTTTAACAAACAAGCGCCAGGGGATGAAACAGCTGCCCTCCTCCCTTCTCACTGTCCAAGGTCCCAAATACTCCTTCCAGGTGAAACAGGGAGCTGAATTTTATTGACCCTGAAGGACAGGAATGGAGGCGGGGCAGGGCCATATAATTGAGTGGGAAGATGGGGGGAGGTTGAAATTTAAGATCCAATGGTGGGCATGCAAAATGGTGACAGTCCCACTTGTCATGTGAGCGAATGCATTGCTGCGATTGTGCGGCGGATGGCCATTTTGCAGAATGGAGGCAGTCATCCCCCCAATCAGATGACGCAGGCGGCAATGGTGATGCTGTTCTTGGCATCACCTGATGTTGGAGCAGGTGCTAGCACCATCTTTAAAAGCCTGCCAGCCCCGCTTTCACTCTCTCCGTGGATTCTACAGAAGCTCACTGAAGCAAAACTTTTGTACACTTCCAAAGATTTCTACCTCAGCAAGCAACCCCCTCCCCAAGCACACATCTGATCACGTCAGAAGTCTGAGCAAGGGTGACGCCAAGGTTCAGTGATGCCTCCCTGCTGATTATCGTCCAGGCTGCAGAGGAAAGGTGGGAGGTTCTCTTCTCCAGCCATAGCAAGAAGAGGTCCTCCTGCCTGACCAAGCAAGCCAGGTTGCAGATGCAGAGGAGGTCAGCAGCCATGGGGTCGCCCGACAAAATTGGTGTAGGAAGAGTCTCAATGACCTCTTACATTCATCCAAGGTAAATGGCACATTATAAAATTGCTTGGTGTAGTTTGGGTGTCAATACAAGTTGTGCCACATGAGCGCCACTGCCAATCCAAAGGCAGGGAGATCATTGCAGATTCATGGCAGGTGACTGGCTACATATCTGAAACAAGTCCTCCTTGTTTATACCTCAGTTCAAGTAAATCCCATGACAGGTTGAGAGTATGAGAGACAAAACATCCCCCAGGTGTTGATAAGGGGCCCAAGTTAGTAGCACTTTGATTGGGAGATGTTTGGCAATGTTCAATAGCTGCATCCTTGCTCTCTCAGGAAAAGAAGATTCATAATAGGAGGGAGGTGGCCAGGACCAGGGGTGCAGTCCCGGACCTGCATCCTTTGAGTCTGGCTGAAGAGCCAAAGAGCCAAAGAGGATGCGCCATCTCAGACATGGAGCCCGGGGTCCCCATGCAAGAGAGTGATTATTGTTAATCGAATAAAAATACAATCATAATGGTGAAGTAGTTCTGGCATGCTGTCCTTAATGGGATATGTGTAGCGTGACTCACATATGTTGTTTTCATTGTATCTTGCAGGTCTCCGTTCGCAGGTGACCATAGACCCCAAGAGACTGTCAACAACCTCTGAGGACGAGAAGGACTCAGAGGATGCACTGTCCCATGACTCTCCTGCACCTTCTACCAGTGCAGATACTTTCATCTTGGTGGGAAGCTGCTTGGCTTTGGAATCGGCTTCACAAGCTGGTGAGAGCACCACACACAAGTCCGAGCAGCTGGCTAAGGCTGAGACAGCTGAGGCCTCTGACAGTTGGAGGATTGTGGGTGGCCATCCCCATGATGAACCTCAGACTGTTGACGAGCTTCTGGTGTCGTCAGCAAAGGGCATTCTGGACTTTCAGAGAGAAGTAAGGCAGCATCTGGTGGAGATGCCAAAGGCCATGCGTCGCCTTGAGCAGACGGTGGGGTATCCATCCATGCCATGACTGCTGCCATGTCCCAGGTAAATGAGCACATGGCTTCATCCATCGAGAGGTTGGTGACCCTCTTGGAGAGCCACATTACACAGATGTGCCATGACCTGCAACCTTTGCCTTGGCCATGAGTTCAGATCAGCATTGGCAAGGCGAGAGAAAAACCAGAAGCTTGGAAATGTTTCCCACTCCTAGTCCTTTCTGGTGAGCAGGGAGGTTCAAATGAGCTTTGAGAAGGAGGAGGAGAGGATGTTCTCCACATCTGGGATCTCCTCTCAGGGTATTTCAAGTGTGGACACCGGCTCCCCAGTGAGTCCAGCTCCAGCAGCCACGACGCCTGAGGACAGTCCTGCACCAGTGTAAGAAGCCTTCAAGCAGTCGGGGGCCCTTCAGGACTTAGGCACCCAGAGGACAGCTGCCGAAGTCATCTCAGGCCAAGGGGCATCCTGATCAGCAGCCTTCCTCCTGTCAAGCTGCTAGCGCAGGGGCACCCAGAAGCATATATAAAAAACACTTACACACATGAATATTCAAGGATAACACAACTATGATATGTTGACTTCAATTACATGTTCTTTTGTGTCAATCATTAGCCTTCATAGTCTGTAAATCAGATTCCAACATGCTTAATTGTGACTCAGTGAATCTCAACATAACCCTGAGAGCATTTCCAATGTGACCACGGACATCATTATCATTGTGAGTGAAGAAGTATTCAACGAATGCTGTCCCACGGGCACGAGCACACAGTTAGCTGAAACTGCATTTCATCACACAGACACGGAAACATAGTAATTAGACTTAACCAACTTTAAATGAAAACCCATTCTGTCTAAAATTATGATAGATTTATTAATTTTAACTCAATCAAGGTTCATTACTTTTACAATCATCTGTTTCATGACTGGTAACAATGTATTAATTAATAGAGGACACAAAAGTCAGTACTTTGGTCATGTGCTGGTATTAAAATGGCTTCCTTGACCTTGTTAGTTATTACAATATAAAAATGGTCAAGTTAAACTAAAATCTAACCACCCAAATCAACCTACAGTACTGTGTTGTTGGCCTTCATTCAGGTGAGACAGAAGATACGGAAGCGAAAGATGAGATGCATGATTGTCATTATAAATTGAGTAGACATCAGGGTTCATGAATTCAGGTCATTATAAGATTGTCGCTTGCCTCCCTTGTGCATTGCTCAAGTTGTCTGGCCTCCATCACCGTGCTGTGCTCTTCCATAGCTGCTTGGCCATGTCTCTCCTCCGCGTCCTCTTCATAAGAGGATGTTTGTTGCTCATGTTTGTCGTCCTCATGTAAGGTCTCTTCCCTCTGAATTGCAAGATTATGCAGAGCACAGCAGACCACCACAATACACGCAACCCTCTCTGGGGTATACTGCAGGGCTTCACCAGATTAATCAAGGTAGTGGAAGCTCATCTTCAACAGCCCAAAGGCCTGCTCGATTGTCGCTCGTGCAGAGCCATGTTGACTCTGCCTGATTACCCTGAATGTTTCTAAGTGCCCTGCTATAACTTCTTTAATAATAGCTTCTAACGTTTTCCCTAAGACAGATGTTAAGCCAACTGGCCTGTAGTTTCCTGCTTTCCATCTCTCTCCCTTCTTGAATAAAGGAGTTACATTCACTATTTTCCAATCTAATGGAACCTTCCCCAAATCTAGGGAATTTTGGAAAATTAAAACCAATGCATCAATCATCTCACTAGCCACTTCTTTTAAGACCCTAAGATGAAGTCCATCATGACCCGGGGACTTGTCAGCCTGCAACTTCAACAATTTACTCAGTACCACTTCCCTGGTGATTGTAATTTTCTTGAGTTCCTCCCTCCCTTCCATTTCCTAATTTACAGCTTGCAGAGGTCTCCCCATACTCACACAACATCCTGCAGAGATCTACCCATTTGCACATTAGCTGCTTGCAGAGGTGCCCCCATTCACTCATAGCCCCCTTGCAGAGTGTGTGTTACAAAACTGCCTCTGTGTTTTGTTCAATATATTTTTTGAGGATTCATTTTTGAAAGATTGAAGAAATGTTAAACTTTGGGGTTTTCAAAGGGGATCATGTAAAGGCCACTTGACTTTGAAAAACAGTCCCTGGAATTGTTTTTTAAAAGGGGCACTAAGAGGTCTTGTGAAGAAAACAAACCTTTCTGGGAAACCACTTGACTTCCAGCTTTATAAACAACAGAGAACTTTGGACACCTGGAGAAGCTGTTTACAAAGAAGTGACAGATTGATGGAGGTAAAAAGGTTGACCTTTTGTTGTCAGTTTCACTTTTGAATTGTTTTGAGTTGGGTTGAACTGTATAAAAAGGGAGAGAACTTCCAAGGAGAGAAGAAAATTCCCAAAGAAGGAGAGAAGACCACAACCCAGATCAGCTTTCCAACACCTCTCTAAAAGACCCTGAGAAGTCCATTGTGTCAACTCATCTCGTCTCCTGTCTTTGAAGAAAAGCCTGCTAACTTAATTTTCAATGCCGCCTGAAAAGAACTGTTCGAAAAGTTCCCAGTGACCTGTTAGTGTACACCTGACGTGTACTCTGAGGCCAGCCCATATGCCAGTTTTGGAACACAACATGTCACATCTACTGTTTCTTCAAGAATGAGCAAGAGTCAGCCCAAGTGTTTATTTTTTCCTGTAATGGAGCTCTAAAAACAAAAATCCTTTTTTTTTCTAGTTAACTGGTATATGCGTGTGAGTGTGAGGGGCTAAGGTAAATTTCAATTTGTGTGTTTATGCTTTACTTCATCACTGGTTAAGACTTGTTTTGTAATAAACTGAAAATGTTGTTGTTTATTAAAGAAACCCAGATGGTGGGCCTTATTCTGGGATAAAAATAGAGTCTATGATTGACGTTTCAGTAAGTGGGAAATATATGTTGTGACCTGTGGAGAAGTGGAAGTAAAATAAACAGTGCCCTTCTCCCACCTTGGTCGTAACACGTGTAATCCCCACTTCCCCTATGCTACTATGGTTATGTTACCTTCCCTTTTGCGGCACCAAAGTCTCTTGCCTCAGTGGCGCCAGTCGCAAAACTGAAGGCACATGATTGCCGCACGTCAACCACAAAATTGTGGGTTGGCAGTTGTTACGACCAGGTGAGAAAGGGGTCTAGGGGTTCCCTTTCAGCCTTTGCCTGGTTTGACCATAACAGGGTTTAATTTTTTAAAACACCGTGTTTTTACCTCCCCCTCAGTGAATCCTTGTTCACTGCTCTCCAATTGTAAGGCAAAGAAATCAATCAAACAGGTTTTCTTAGATTTAAACAAGAAAGGTGGAAGTTTATTAACCTTAAGCTCTAATTCAGTTAACGACTACAAATATGTGTCGCAACCACGCTAGCATGCAACCATACTAGCATACATACGCAATAAACACACACGCAGATAGAGATAGAAAAGTAGAAAGAATAAAGGGGAAAAGTTTGAGACAATAGCTGGGATTTATTTACTGTCCTTTGAGTTCGATGTAGAGTCTTTGAATGCAGGTAAGACTTGCCATTTTGTTGGGGACAATTCATGCTTTAAAACTTGTTTTGATGTAGGAGTCTTTTCTCTTTTGAGGTTTAAGTGATTTCAATGGATTTGGAGATCCGTGAGAGAGGGAGAAAACAAGCCAGGAGAGAGGCTCTATTCTTACAAATTCAGTTGCAATCTGACCCAAAACTGTCCTGTGAGCAGTTCAAAACCAAAAGGCTGGGCCAACAGGTTTGTCATGTGACTAGCTGTTTTAACAAACCCCTGCATTTGTGGATTCTCCACCTTAGCAGACACCTTGGAATGCTGGGTTTCTTACACATTCAGTCTCTGGTGATCGAAATTGGGTTAATCGGATCAGGGAGCAGTTCTATTGTCTCCAGGGACAGTCTCTTAGTATGCAAATGTTTCCAGCCACTGCTGATCTCTTTAAACAAGTCAGTTCTTTATTCCAACAACAGTTTAAAATTAATTAAGAATATGACAAAATTTGTATGCCTCATTCGTGGCAGGTGGGGTCTTCGTGACACAGCGAATTGGATTTAAATTTGTTTAGAACAGCATTTCAGGCATTTAAATTATGATGCCGTCGCATCAGGTCATCAGTACTGCCACGGTACTTCCCCGCCTCTGACCAAGTCAGCACACAGCATTACGGCACCAGGTTTCATGGTGGATGGCTCCACAGAGATTCTCCGCCTCCCCACACCACCAAACCCACCTCAGACAAGAGAACTAAATTCAGCCTGGAGTGGTGGGGGGTGGGGGGGGGTGGGGTGTGGATGACTGCCTGTCGCATTCCCAATGCCTTCCAATTTAGTTCACGGTGGAGAAGGCCTCCTCCGGCCTCCACCTCAATTTAATTGAAGGCAGAGGGGTCTGCCACTAGGGAGAACCTGCAAACTCCGCACAGGCAGTACTCAGAATTGAACCCGGGTCCCTGGAGCTGTGAGGCTGCGGTGCTAACCACTGCACCACTGTGCCACCCCTGCGCCAGGTTCATGTGTCTTCAGTGGATTCAGAGGCTTGTGAGAAAGACATGGGAGCAGACAGGAGAGATCTTCTCAGTCCAGGAGCAAACAGACACTCTGAGTTCAAACTGTTTGTACAATTCAGAAAACCCCAGGTTGCCAAGCAGGTTAGTCATGTGACTAACTGGTCTGACCACGTCTTGGCTCTGTGGATTGTATCACCTTAGCAGGGCCTGGAATGCTCCTTTTACACACAATACCTGGTGATCAAGGTGCATTGCGGGTCGAATGTGTCAGGGAATGGTCCTTTGTCTTTCTAATCACCATCTGTTAATATGCAAATATCTTTTCCAGCCACAGCTGATCTCTTTAACAAGTCCTTTCTTCACTCCAGGAACAGTTTAAAATCAATCATGACAAAATTAATGTGCCTAATTCTTGGCAGGTGGGGGCCTAGCATGACACAGCCTTCTGGACTCAACACCGTGTTCAACAATTTTGGATAGTAACCTCTACCCCCATTTTGTTTTGTTTTTCTTTACTGGTTTGGTTTTTTTCTCTCTTGTCTCTCTTATTTCCTTTTCTTTGTTTTCAGATGGCTGCTATTCAGTTTCCTATCATTCACACCTCCACTAGACACATCTTTTGTTTCTTTACTCTCCCGTTACCATTTCCTTTGGCTTTGCACCATGAAATCCTTTGTTATTTAATCTCTTCTGCATTCCACCCTATCACAGACCTTTCCCTTTTGTTCTTCTTCCCACCCTCCCCCTTTCACTTACTCAAAACCTATTACATTTCGAACTTGTCTCAATTCTAATGAAAGATCACAGACCTGAAATGTTAACTCTGGTTCTCTCTCCACAGATGCTGCCAGTCCGATTGAGTGTTTCCATCATTTCTATTTTTATTTCAGATTTCCAGCATCCACGGTATTTTGCTTTTGTTTTTATTAGAATGGCACAAGGGATAAGGGACTTCAGTTATGTGGAGAGACTGGAGAAGCTGGGGTTGTTCTCCTTAGTGCAAAGAAGGTTAAGCGGAGATTTGATAGCGGCGTTCATCATAAATGGTTTTGATCAATTAAATAAGTAGAAACTGTTTGCAGTGGCAAAAGGGTTGATAGCTAGAGAACGCACATTTAAGGTAATTGGAAATAGAATCAAAGATGCAACATGAGGAAACATATTTTTACACACCAAGTTGTTGTGATTGGGAATGCACTGCCTGAAAGGATGGCGGATGTAGATTCAAATATAACATTCAAAAGAGAATTGGAGAAATACTTGAATGGAACAAATCTACAGGGCTATGGGGAAAGAGCAGGGCACTGGGCTTAATTAGAGAGCTCTACCAAAAAAAACACATCGTCATGATGGACCATATGGCCTCCTTCTATACTGTATAATTCTATGATTCACTGGAACTTGGGGCCTATTATACAATATTCCAGCATACTCTTAAGTAAGCTTCTTAAATTTGTTTTTATGGACATTTTTCATAAACATTTTGAAAGGGCATTTTCAGAGTTTTTTGTTCATTTTTTTTCTCAGTTTCCTTTTCAATAATTCCTGTTGTGTATATAAAGATGTTTTAGTGAACGTTTTGGGATTTGTCAGCCTGAATTTTTCCAGCCCATTGGTAATGCCACCTAGAACCCACTGGGAGGCTGCCAGGGTTCAGTTGGCAGGCTCCCCACGCCAAGGCAGGCCCTCCCAACACAGGCAAAATGCCTGTGGAGGTGGGAAGTGGCCCTTAATTGGCCACTTATGCGGCCCAATTACTACCAAGTGGGTGGCCGAGCAGCCAAATTACCAATGGGCTGGGAGGCAGGAGGGCTGGCAAAATAGCAGGGGGGATGTATTAAGAGGGGAGCCCGATGTCGTCCTGTCATCGTGCCGTATTGTCTGCGGCAAGAAATTTGGCTGCTCGGCCACCCACTTGGTAGTAATTGGGCCGCATAAGTGGCCAATTAAGGGCCACTTCCCACCTCTGCAAGCATTTTGCCCGCATTAGGAGGGCCTGCCTTGGTGTGGGGAGCCTGCCAACTGAACCCTGGCAGCCTCCCAGCGGGTTCCAGGTGGGAACCCTCCTTTATGAACCTTCCATGGCCCACAGAGGGGCCCACTGGCAGCAATGGCTGCTTCCACTGCAATGGCACCACCGGCGCACCATGAACTCCCCCCCGCCACCCCAACTGTTGGGACTTGCCTGGACCTGACTTCCCTCAACCCAACTCACCTGTCTTTGAGGGCACCATGTCATTGAGGCACCCTCTCCCTGGAGCTGCAGCCTCAGCAATGGCCACCACTAGAGTTAGTGCTGCTGAGCTCCCAGCCCTTTGATTGTGTCAGTAGCTCTTGGGGGTGAGCCGTCATCCTTAAGTGGACAGCAGCCCCGGCAGCGGTCTCTTAATTGGCCGCTACTGGCAACATGCCGCCCAGCTTCCCGCTGCCGGCCAAGTAGGGTCGCTCCCACTTCCGGCGAGCGGCAAAATTCAGCCTGTTGTCTTTTTCTTTGTTTGAAGTGGATTTTGCAAGGAAATATACAACCAGTCAGAGCGTCAGCCTGTGACTGGGAACAGGGCAGGAAAGGGGGCGTTTATTCAATAACATTGCCTAACCAGGCTAAAACCATGCAGTTGTATGGACAGTCATAGGATGGCTTTAGCTGCACTTCTCAGTTGTGACCATTTTGAAATCTATTAAAAAGAGAGAATGGCTCGAGTGCAGTCACTATGCTATGTATATTTTAAAGTTCTATAAGGTAGCTGAAAGGACCTACTTTAGTATTTTGTTTAAAACTTGCTTCCCTAGTAATCTTTGCTCAACTTCATAAGTAGGTGGAAGAATTGAAATATTTGGTTGGCTTCTATGGTTTCCTGAATGTTAGTGTCTATTTCTCTGCCTCCTGTAGCTGCATCGAGTTCACATAACATTTCTGTAATTGCAAATAGCTGTTTTCCTGCATTCAGACAGAATGGCTGCTTTCATGTTTCTGAGACCAAATATTAAGTTCTCAATGTACACCTAATATCTCTACCTCTACCACTCCGAAAAGCATTCAAAATCCGAAATGGAGCACAAGTGCATAGTTAAAACAGCTGCAATCTCCAAACAGACTATGACAATCTTGCTAGTTGAAGACTCTATTGTGAGACATGCTGACAGTAAGATATTCAGTCAGAAATATTTCTGTAGGGTATTTCTGTATTTTCTTTCAGTGACTGGTTAAGGAGATATATATTCAGGTGAATGGTTTGGTGTATGAGGAGTAAGGGAATTCCTTTACACATTGGTATAAATGACATAATGGATAGGATGCCTGACTCTTAAAGCATAATTACTGGAGAATGGTAAGCAAATTTAAAGGTTAGTGGTCTATGTGAACAAACAGTAGGCAGGTGGAGTAAACCTGCTGCCTGCCCAATGACATTGGTTCAAGGCCATACTAATTTTCATAGTCGATCCTCATTTCCATATTGCTGGTAAGCTGTTTTTGCATGACAAGCAGCTCATTGGTTGGAGTGGGATGAGGATTTGACAGCTCCAGTGTGAAGCCCAGCTGCTGTTGGTAGGTTAAAGTGGGGAGAGGAGGTGATCCAGGAGGAGGGCTGCAGAGAACCGAACACCATGAGCATGTCTATTGAAGTCAATGGGAAGGAAAATCAGGCAGGGTGTATAACCGTTACAGTTTGTTTAGTGCCCTGGTTGAACTTTACTGCCTGAGCGCATTGATCAAGAAACAGGCCTGAATCTTACTTAACTGATACTATTTCCCCACTCATTCAATCAGCACAGTCAATTCCATCACACTTGATCATTGAGATGCGTTGTGTGTCTGTGATAATTATATTCATATTGATTTACCTTTTTAGGTGTCAGCCATGGTTCAGAGGTAGCATCTCTGTGTTAGAAGATTATGGGTTCAAGTTCCACATTTGAGCACTAATCTAGGCTGATGCTTCAGAGGGAATGCTGCACTGCCATAGTTGCTGTCTTTCAGAAGAGACATGAAACTGAGGTTCCACCTGTCCTGTAAAAGATCCCATGCATTATTTTGAAGAAGAGCAAATGTGTTCTCCCTTGTGTCCTGGCCAAAATTTATACCTCAACAAACATGCACTAAAATAAATTATCTGGCCATTTGTGGGACTATGCTGTGTGCAAATTATATTTTACCATTGCAACAGTGGCAACACTTCAAAAGTATTTAATTGTCTGCAAAGCACTCTAGGATGTCCTCTGAGGTCATGAAATTTGCCACAAAGATGCAAATTCTTTTTGGTTGTTTTATTGAATTTCAAGAGAAATCAGGAAGTACTGAGAAGGATATATGGTCAACTTGCGGATTGCTTGCAACACCTAATTCAGCGACATAGTCAAAACCTGGCAGATAAATCAACAGAAGGCAAATGTAATTATAACCATTCTCTTAAAAAATGGGAGGGTGCTCTTAAGCTTGTCATCAATGAGTTGGAGAGCACAATGCTAGTGATTAGATCCTTAAGATTTTGCTGCTGTTAAGGTGCATTAGTTTGATAACATGAAAGTAGTTGTATGATATGTATTCAGTCAATGTTATTTGAAGGAAGATTACATATTTTTCAGGTCAATCACTGATTATTTCTCTTGGTTAGTAATAAGTCCAAGTTAGAATGATGATAGGTAAGAAAGCTAAATTGGTGTGTATAAACAGATAATTATGATTAACTTGTAAATGTAAATAGACAAATGACTCTGGGTATGATTGAATCATTTCCACTTAATGGCAGACAATTGGGCTGAATTTTATTAACCCTCCCGAGGTCGGAGGTCATGGTGGGGGAGGGGGCCCAGAAAATGCCTCCAGAGAGGCCAATATGGGCCTTGACACCGAGAAGGCCCCACCCCATATTAACGCCAGTGGCGAGGCCTTATGGCGGCCCCTCTCCCAGCCACTCGGTGACGGGATCAACTTTTCCATATGTTAATGAATGCAAATGAAAGAATAATTACTTGCGTCGTCACACTAGATGTCCGGCTCCCATATTATGGTTGGCACTCCCGTGCCTTCCGGTCCCCGACCAGTGAAGTATGGTGGAACACTGGTGGGGAGGGGGGGAAATGTAAGTTTTCAGGGCAAAACAGGGGGAAAATGGCATAAAATCTGTTTGATTGGTCTAGGGGATAGTGGGAAGTCGTAAAGTTCGCAGTTCATTAACTTTTGTGGGGGAAAGGTCGGGATCGCTAGTTATGTTTTTTTTGGGGAGGGAGAGGGCAAGTAATAAATGTTAAGGTCATGGGGGGGGGGTGGGAGAGAGTTACGATAATTTTATTGTGTTTTTTAAAATGCGGTTTCTTTAAAAATTTATTTTGTCATTAAGGGCTCTAAGCCCTTTAAAAATGGCGCCGTGCTTGCGCAGTCATGGGGGCGGGGTCAAACCGCCCGGCCATGTAAATGAGCCACCATGTTTAATATCACTGTGTCTCCGCAAAGCAAATCCCGCCATCTTTGAAGTTCTTGGCGGTGAGCTGGTAAAATTCAGCCCAATACATATAAGTTTTGGATAGCCTTGGTAAATGACACTACACTGAGGTTTAAAGATTTTTCTTGTACGGATTAATTTTTTGAAATCCTATTCCTCTTTAATTTAGATTACATGCATTTACTGATTAATTCAAATGTAGTTTCAATTTAAAGTACATAATGATTGAGGGTCAAAGGTCTTACCCTTAATTTAAATTACTCTCATTTCATTATTCAGTTCCACCTTTATCAACTTTTAGAAGGAAAGTGCTCTGACAGTATGAATTAAACTGATTAATGCTTAGTACTAGAGGACACTGAATGAAGTTCAGAAGGTAAAGTGTATACAGCACTTTAGGAACAATGTGATTTCTGTCTATATGAATCTGAATTTGCCCAACCTCAACTCATGTTCTAATGGATGATCATAAATTAGTAATCTCACTAAGAATGCTTTCAGAAAAGCTAGTGTGAGTAAGTGCAAAGTTCGTACCGTTGCTGTGAATGTAGTGCTCTGAAGTTGGGGCATTCCAATTAGGGACTTTTGTGTTAAAGAAATCCTTATCCAGGCGATGAATAGATTAAGAAAATAAACAGAAGGAAGACAAGGTGCCAGGTGCATTTGAATCATCTCTATGTTAGAAACTAAGACTAAATACTCAAAGTGTCCAATAGCAGGGTGAATAGCTGTCAATTTTGCCATTATGCTCAAAATTACAGCATCAGCGCTTCTATAACCTAAGGTAGCTTGCTTGAGAGAGCAACAGCCTGAAGAAGCAGGCTTTGCCTTTCTAGCATAAGTGAAATAAGTAACTAGTGATAACCGAATAGCCTCTTCGTTTGAGTCGATAGCATTAGAGAATTTTACAGTAAAGAAGTGTTTTGGCTTATTATGCTGTGCTAGCTCCATGAAGAAGCTATCCACACTGTCCCATGCCTTTGCCATTTTTTAAATTTTTGTTATGCATTCTTTTTTCATACATTTATTCCATTTCCTTTTTTTGCTAATTGGGATTTTTCTCCTACCACTGTTTCTGGTATTGCATTCTATGTTTTAAGAATACTGTGTGTAAAAAAAAACTCCTAACCATTGCCTTCATTCTTTGGTGATCATCTTAAATAATTAATTCTTAGTTACTGAATCATTGACCAATTGACATTTTTCCCAATTTACCTTTATCAGAATCCGTTACAGTTGTGAACACCTCTATCAGATTTTCTCTTAACCTTCTCAGTTCTAGTGAAAAAAAATCCAAGTTTCTCTAGTGTCTACAATCTCTAAGCATTAGTGTGATCTTAGCAAATCTATTCTGTACCCTTTTCATGGGCATGATATTCATCCAAAAGTAAGACATCCAGAACTAGACACAGTATTCTAAGTGTGTCCTAACCAAATTGAAACTGCTTTAAGAATAGCACTTCAGAACCATAGCTGGGAAGACTGCTAAGCAACATCTCAAGATTATTTTTGAAATCCATTCTATCATATATTGATGTCACTCCAGCATGTTGGTTTTGAAGAACATCTTGAATGCAGACTCGGAATACAGGAGTGGAAAGAACATGTTGAGGTCCCTTTGAAGTTCCATTTGAAGTCAGATATAAAAATATTCCAAAGATTGATTTTTGAAGCCACGATTGAACAAACATCTATCTGCTCTCCAACCTTGTGATCTTGGTTGAGGAGCGAAAAAAAGGTTCAGTAAGACAAAGGAAAAACTAAAGTCTCTTAGTTGTGCCATGACTATCTGTACCATAAGAAGACAGGGAAGAAATTGAATCAGCATGAATTTGGAGGGCAAACCAGTCCATCATTGCTGCAAAAGTATTGCCAGAATATCACTTCAAAGTAAGGCATGTTAGTAGGATAAGAATACATAAATTTAAATTAGTGCAAAAGAAATTTAAAACAGACATTAGCAAAATCTTTATTTAAAGAGTAATATGTATTTGAGGCTAGTATGATTATTTTAAAAAAATCATTTGGGTGTATTAGGAAAATTAGGATACTAGAGAAAGCTGATTTAATAGTTTTAATTGTTCTTATTTTCTATACAGAGCTTGGCTGAATTATTCTGCATGGTATTTAACATCAATATTAAAGAACTTGCATGATTTGCTGTAACACAATTTAGCCTTCATAGATGATCTCCCCAATAGACTGAGAAACATTAAACCTATGGACCACACATTTCAAGCTAAACCATGAATTGGTTCATGTGTATTTACTGGCAGCCAATTTGCACAAAACAAGGTCCCACAAGCAATTAAATAAATGACTTGATCATTTGTTTTAGGTGTTGTTTGAGGGATAGATATGAGTCAGGACACCGAGAATGGTGCCGTTGGATCTTTTACATCCACTTGAGAGGGTTTTCCTTTATATCTTATCCGAAAGGTAGGCATCTCCAACAGTACAGCACTCCATCAGTACTGCTCTGAAGGGTCAGCCAGGATAATGTGCTCAAGTATCTGGAGTCTGTTTTGAACTCAATGACCTTCTGACTCAGGTGAGAGTATGCAAAGTTAAATCAAGAGATAAAAATAGCAATACAGTACTTAACTTCTATTGTATGAACAACAAGCAGAAAAAATTCTCCCAGAAAACTATTGCAAATTTTGGGCAGGTCACATTATATGCAACATGAATTTCTGAGCCTGCCAAATCCAGAAAAAAGTATAGAGAAGAGCCAGAGAACGTCTTTGTGATATTTGTTGACTAAATAAAGACATTTATATCTGTGAATGGTGACGCGCTGTAGAAGATTCTTCTAAAGTGGATCTGCTATCATTGTCACAGCAAGTGACTTGACCTTTGCCACTTGCATTGTCTACAATGTATTTCTGGCTTCAAGTGGCAGGACAGGTTGCCTGACTCTGTCCCCAGGCACTGCAATATAACTGGAACTAAAACCATTATCATTAATGTTCAGCTATGTTGTCATAGAGAGATACAGCACTGAAACAGGCCCTTCAGCCCACCGAGTCCATGCTGACCATCAATCACCCATTTATACTAATCCTACACTAATCCCATATTCCCACCTTCCCTCAATTCTCCTACCACCTACCTATACTAGGGGAAATTTACAATGGCCAATTTACCTACCAATCTGCAAGTCTTTGGCTGTGGGAGGAAACTGGAGCACCTGGTAGAAACCCACACAGTCACAGGGAGAACTTGCAAATTCCACACAGGCAGTATCCAGAACTGAACCCAGGTTGCTGGAGCTGTGAGGCTGCAGTGCTAACCACTGTGCCACTGTGCCGCCCACATTGTCCTGAACACATTGTTCACATGCCTGATTGTAGAATTCCCACAGCCATCTTCTTTGGTGAGCTGCAGTCCAGATATTGTAACAGACGTGAGCAGATGAAATATCAGAAAAACAGGTCAAAGGCCACCTTTACATCATGTAGTATTAACATTGTTTTTTGGGGAAACACAGTCTGCCTACCAAATCAGTTCGAATGAATTTGCGGCTGCAAGGTTGTGAATGATTGAAGATACCAGCAGTCCAGTGTTGTGACAAACCTCATCTCATTGGATAAGGAATACTAAATAACATCAATATTTGCTAAATCACAACTGACAACCCTCATCTGGATGAAACAAAGAGTCATGCTGCCAGATAAATTATTTAATCTTAGAAATATCTTTACTCAGTACCAATTTCTGATCTCTGCACTGAAGTAATGCAATAAAACATGTGCACTCTTTCCAAGAGTTCTTTTTCTTTTGGGCCTCCTTATCTCGAGAGACAATGGATACGCGCCTGGAGGTGGTCAGTGGTTTGTGAAGCAGCGCCTGGAGTGGCTATAAAGGCCAATTCTGGAGTGACAGGCTCTTCCACAGGTGCTACAGAGAAATTTGTTTGTCAGGGCTGTTGCACAGTTGGCTCTCCCCTTGCGCCTCTGTCTTTTTTCCTGCCAGCTACTAAGTCTCTTCGACTCGCCACAATTTAGCCCTGTCTCTATGGCTGCCCGCCAGCTCTGGCGAATGCTGGCAACTGACTCCCACGACTTGTGATCAATGTCACACGATTTCATGTCGCGTTTGCAGACGTCTTTATAGCGGAGACATGGACGGCCGGTGGGTCTGATACCAGTGGCGAGCTCGCTGTACAATGTGTCTTTGGGGATCCTGCCATCTTCCATGCGGCTCACATGGCCAAGCCATCTCAAGCGCTGCTGACTCAGTAGTGTGTATAAGCTGGGGGTGTTGGTCGCTTCAAGGACTTCTGTGTTGGAGATATAGTCCTGCCACCTGATGCCAAGTATTCTCCGAAGGCAGCGAAGATGGAATGAATTGAGACGTCGCTCTTGGCTGGCATACGTTGTCCAGGCCTCGCTGCCGTAGAGCAAGGTACTGAGGACACAGGCCTGATACACTCGGACTTTTGTGTTCTGTGTCAATGCGCCATTTTCCCACACTCTCTTGGCCAGTCTGGACATAGCAGTGGAAGCCTTACCCATGCGCTTGTTGATTTCTGCATCTAGAGACAGGTTACTGGTGATAGTTGAGCCTAGGTAGGTGAACTCTTGAACCACTTCCAGAGCGTGGTCGCCAATATTGATGGATGGAGCATTTTTGACGTCCTGCCCCATGATGTTCGTTTTCTTGAGGCTATGGTTAGGCCAAATTCATTGCAGGCAGACGCAAACCTGTCGATGAGACTCTGCAGGCACTCTTCAGTGTGAGATGTTAAAGCAGCATCATCAGCAAAGAGGAGTTCTCTGATGAGGACTTTCCGTACTTTGGACTTCGCTCTTAGACGGGCAAGGTTGAACAACCTGCCCCCTGATCTTGTGTGGAGGAAAATTCCTTCTTCAGAGGACTTGAACGCATGTGAAAGCAGCAGGGAGAAGAAAATCCCAAAAAGTGTGGGTGCGAGAACACAGCCCTGTTTCACACCACTCAGGATAGGAAAGGGCTCTGATGAGGAGCCACCATGTTGAATTGTGCCTTTCATATTGTCATGGAATGAGGTGATGATACTTAGTAGCTTTGGTGGACATCCGATCTTTTCTAGTAGTCTGAAGAGACCACGTCTGCTGACGAGGTCAAAGGCTTTGGTGAGATCAATGAAAGCAATGTAGAGGGGCATCTGTTGTTCACGGCATTTCTCCTGTATCTGACGAAGGGAGAACAGCATGTCAATGGTCGATCTCTCTGCACGAAAGACACACTGTGCCTCAGGGTAGACGCGCTCGGCCAGCTTCTGGAGCCTGTTCAGAGCGACTCGAGCAAAGACTTTCCCCACTATGCTGAGCAGGGAGATTCCACGGTAGTTGTTGCAGTCACCGCGGTCACCTTTGTTTTTATAGAGGGTGATGATGTTGGCATCGCGCATGTCCTGGGGTACTGCTCCCTCGTCCCAGCACAGGCATAGCAGTTCATGTAGTGCTGAGAGAGAGTAGTTTGAACATTATAGCATAGTAAGGCAGAATGCTATTATCCTCTGCATAACTGCCAAGACATGTTAAAGATCAAGGTAGTTTATTATTTTCTATCATTACCAATTTATTAAGGCTACTTTGCCATAACTTTCAAATGTCTTTTTTTTAAGGGTTGGCCAAGAAATTTGAATTGATTATCCATAACTTTCATTCATGTGACTGACGACCACTCAATGCATAACTCATTTCCTTGCTCTTGTATTTGTCATTAGTGAAGGTTGAAATGGGATTACCTGACCATTAGATCATTTTATACATAACTGGATATCATATGATAATATTGGACTGAGAATTGGGAATTATTTAAAGAATCGATACTCATTTAAAAATACAAAAAGCATTAATATTCTATCTGTTCATTTCAAATGGCTTATTGTTGTGAATATATTTTTTCTTGAATTTGTGAACATTGGTGATGTGACATGAAAATGCATAGATGAAGCTAAAGCTTAATGAACTTATCTTTGCTGAAGTGAATTCAGTTGCTTGCCCCTGTCAGATTCAATAACTTTTATGACCCAGTTCCTCTAACATAATCATCACTCATCATTTGAATGGGGATATTGGAAAATCTGAAGGAACAGATCTTGAAAACAAAGGGATGCTACTTTTTTTTTGTTTTTGATTTATAACGGATGCTGATGCCAAAATATTTTAGGTGTCTTATAACTGTGAGTAACAATAACGTGGATTTATATAGAGCATTTAACATTGTAAAACATCGTAAGGTGCTTTGCAGGAGTGTTATCAGACAAAATATGGCATTGAGCCACATAAAGAGATATTAGAACAGGTGACAGCTTTGTCAAAGAGGTAGGTTTTAAGGAGCATCTTAAAGGAGGCAAGAGAGGTAGCGAAGCAGAGAGGTTTAGGGAGGGAATTCCAAAGCCTGAGGCAGCTGAATGCATGGCCACCAAAGGTGGATCAATGAAAATCGGTGACGTGCAAGAGACCACAATTGGAGGAATGCAGAGATCATTGAGGCCTTAGTGCTGAAGGAGGTTACAGAGATAGGGAGGGGTGAGGCCATGGAGGGGTTTGAAAACAAGGATGAGCATTTTAAAATCGAGGTGTTACCAGACCAGAAACTAATGTAGGTCTGTGTGCCCAAGGGTAACGGGTGAACGGGAAGGGATTTTCTTCTGTGTGAAGGAGAACATTGGAATTCTGAGGCTATAATCAGAGAAGGAAACATTCAGAAGAAAGACAGTTGAAAGTAACAAATTTGATCTTTTTGAAATATTAGTGCAGGGCAATTTTAAGAACTAATTTCTAAATTTCTGCTTTTCTGTTATATATGGACTTCCAAAAGGTGTTGGATAAAGTGGCATGTAATAGGCTTGTCAGCAAAGTTGAGGCCCATGGAATAAAAGGGACAGTAATGGCATGGATACAAAGTTGACTGAGTGACAGGAAACAGAGTAGTGGTGAACGGTTGGTTTTTGGACTGGAGAAGGTGTTCCTGAGTGGTCAGTACTCGGACCACTGCTTCTCTTGATATATATTAATGATCTAGACTTAGCTGTGCAGGGCACAATTTCATAATTTACAGATGACACAAAACCTGGAAGTATAGTGAACTGTGAGGAGGATAGTGATAGATTTCAAGAGGACATGGGCAGGCTGGTGAAATGGGCGGACACTTAGCAGATGAAATTTAATGCAGAGAAAAGTGAAGTGATATATTTTGGTAAGAAGAACTAGGAGAGGCAATATAAACTGAAAGGTACAGTTCTGAATGGGGTGCAGGAATAGAAACCTGGAAATATATGTGTGCGGTGGTGCGGTGGTTGGCGCCATGGCCTCGCAGCTCCGGGGGCCCGGGTTCGATTCTGGGTGCTGCCTGTGCGGAGTTTGTGGGTTCTCCCTGTGGCCACGTGGGTTTTAGCTGGGTGCTCCGGTTTCCTCCTGCAGCCAGGGACTTGCAGGTGATGGGTAAATTGGCTGTTGTGAATTGCCCCTAGTGTAGGTAGGTGGTAGGGAATATGGGATTACTGTAGGGTTAGTATAGGTGGGTGGTTGTTGGTCGGTGCAGACTTGGTGGGCCGAAGGGCCTGTTTCAGTGCTGTATCTCAAAATAAATAAAATAAATCATTGAAGGTGGCAGAGCAGGTTGAGAAAGTGGTAATAAGGGATACAGGATCCTGGGCTTTATAAATCGAGGCATAGAGTACAAAAGCAAAGAAGTTATGATGAACCTTTATAAAATATTGGTTCGGCCTCAACTGGAGTATTGTGTCCAATTCTGAGCATCATACTTTAGGAAGGACGTGAAAGGTTCAGAGAGGGTGCACAAAAGATTTATAAGAGCATTTTCAGGATGAGGGACTTCAGTTACATGGATAGATTGGAGAAGCTGGAACTGCTCTCCTTAGAGAAGAGAAGGTTGAGAGGAGATTTGATAGAGGTGCTTAAAATCATGAGGGATCTAGACAGAGTAGATAGAGAAAAGAACTGTTCCCGTTGGCAGGGGGATCAAGAACCAGAGGACACAGACTGAAGGTGATTGGTAAAAGGACCAAAGGTGACATGAGAAAACAACCTATACCCAGCAAGTGGTTAGGATCTGGAACGCACTACCTGAGAGCTTGGTGGAGGCAGATTCTATTAATTATTTCAGAAGGAAATTGGATAAGCACCTGAAGATAAAAATAAATTGCAGTGTTTTGGAGAAAGGGCAGGGAGTGGGACTAGCTGAGTGGCTCTTGCAGAAGGCAGAGAAAGAGCAGAAAGGCAGCGCAGGTGTCCCCTGCGGTCATCTCCCTCCAAAACAGGTATACCGTTTTGGATACTGTTGAGGGAGATGGCTCACCAGGGGAAGGCAGCAGTAGCCAGGTTCATGACACCGTGGCTGGCTCTGCTGTTCAGAAGGGCGGGAAAAAGAGTGGAAGGGCTATAGTCATTCGATTGTAAGGGGAGTAGATAGGCGGTTCTGTAGTCGAAAACGAGACTCCCGAATGGTATGTTGCCTCCCAGGTGCACGGGTCAGGGATGTCTCAGATCGGCTGCAGAACATTCTGAAGGAGGAGGGTGAACAGCCAGTTGTCGTTGTGCACATAGGCACCAATGATATAGGTAAAAAACGGGATGAGGTCCTACAAGCAGAATTTAGGGAGTTAGGAGCCAAGTTAAAAAGTAGGACCTCAGAGGTAGTAATCTCAGGATTGCTACCAGTGCCACGTGCTAGTCAGAGTAGAAATGAAAGAATAGTCAGGATGAATGCGTGGCTTGAGAGATGGTGCAGGAAGGAGGGGTTCAGATTTCTGGGACATTGGGACCGGTTCTCGGGGAGGTGGGACTATTACAAATTGGACGGTCTACACCTGGGCCGGACTGGAACCAATGTCCTTGGGGGTGCTTTTGCTAACGCTGTTGGGGAGAGTTTAAACTAATGTGGCAGGGGGATGGGAACCAAATCAGGAGGTCAGTGGACAGTAAGGAAGTAGTAACTAAAGCCTGTAAGGAACTAGATAATGAAGTCAGCGTGACCAGGGGGAAGAGTAGGCAGGGAGCAGATGATGAGCGCAAAGGGACTGGTGGTCTGAGGTGCATTTGATTTAATGCAAGAAGTGTAGTAGGTAAGGCAGATGACCTTAGGGCTTGGATTAGTACCTGGGAGTATGATGTTATTGCTATTACTGAGACTTGGTTGAGGGAAGGGCACGATTGGCAACTAAATATCCCAGGATATCGATGCTTCAGGCGGGATACAGAGGGAGGTAAAAGGGGTGGAGGAGTTGCATTACTGGTCAAAGAGGAAATCACAGCTGTGCTGAAGGAGGGCACTATGGAGGACTCGAGCAGTGAGGCAATATGGGCAGACCTCAGAAATAGGAAGGGTGCGGTAACAATGTTGGGGCTGTACTACAGGCCTCCCAACAGCGAGCGTGAGATAGAGGTACAAATATGGAAACAGATTATGGAAAGATGTGGGAGCAACAGGATGGTGGTGATAGGAGATTTTAATTTTCCCAACATTGACTGGGATTAACTTAGTGTTGGAGGTCTAGATGGAGCAGAATTTGTAAGGAGCATCCAGGAGGGTTTTCTAGAGCAGTATGTAAATAGACTGCCCTCAATGCAGCCCAGCCTCTACCAGTCATGGATGAGCTGGACATACAGCCAACCAAATCGGAACTCAGTGATGCCATTGATTCTCTAGCCAGCGGAAAAGCCCCTGGGAAGGAAAGCATTACCCCTGAAATAATCAAGAGTGCCAAGCCTGCTATACTCTCAGCACTACATGAACTGCTATGCCTGTGCTGGGACGAGGGAGCAGTACCCCAGGACATGCGCGATGCCAACATCATCACCCTCTATAAAAACAAAGGTGACCGCGGTGACTGCAACAACTACCGTGGAATCTCCCTGCTCAGCATAGTGGGGAAAGTCTTTGCTCGAGTCGCTCTGAACAGGCTCCAGAAGCTGGCCGAGCGCGTCTACCCTGAGGCACAGTGTGGCTTTCGTGCAGAGAGATCGACTATTGACATGCTGTTCTCCCTTCGTCAGATACAGGAGAAATGCCGTGAACAACAGATGCCCCTCTACATTGCTTTCATTGATCTCACCAAAGCCTTTGACCTCGTCAGCAGACGTGGTCTCTTCAGACTACTAGAAAAGATCGGATGTCCACCAAAGCTACTAAGTATCATCACCTCATTCCATGACAATATGAAAGGCACAATTCAACATGGTGGCTCCTCATCAGAGCCCTTTCCTATCCTGAGTGGTGTGAAACAGGGCTGTGTTCTCGCACCCACACTTTTTGGGATTTTCTTCTCCCTGCTGCTTTCACATGCGTTCAAATCCTCTGAAGAAGGAATTTTCCTCCACACAAGATCAGGGGGCAGGTTGTTCAACCTTGCCCGTCTAAGAGCGAAGTCCAAAGTACGGAAAGTCCTCATCAGAGAACTCCTCTTTGCTGACGATGCTGCTTTAACATCTCACACTGAAGAGTGCCTGCAGAGTCTCATCGACAGGTTTGCGTCTGCCTGCAATGAATTTGGCCGAACCATCAGCCTCAAGAAAACAAACATCATGGGGCAGGACATCAGAAATGCTCCATCCATCAATATTGGCGACCACGCTCTGGAAGTGGTTCAAGAGTTCACCTACCTAGGCTCAACTATCACCAGTAACCTGTCTCTAGATGCAGAAATCAACAAGCGCATGGGTAAGGCTTCCACTGCTATGTCCAGACTGGCCAAGAGAGTGTGGGAAAATGGCGCATTGACACGGAACACAAAAGTCCGAGTGTATCAGGCCTGTGTCCTCAGTACCTTGCTCTACGGCAGCGAGGCCTGGACAACGTATGCCAGCCAAGAGCGACGTCTCAATTCATTCCATCTTCGCTGCCTCCGGAGAATACTTGGCATCAGGTGGCAGGACTATATCTCCAACACAGAAGTCCTTGAAGCGGCCAACACCCCCAGCTTATACACACTACTGAGTCAGCGGCGCTTGAGATGGCTTGGCCATGTGAGCCGCATGGAAGATGGCAGGATCCCCAAAGACACATTGTACAGCGAGCTCGCCACTGGTATCAGACCCACCGGCCGTCCATGTCTCCGCTATAAAGACGTCTGCAAACGCGACATGAAATCGTGTGACATTGATCACAAGTCCTGGGAGTCAGTTGCCAGCATTCGCCAGAGCTGGCGGGCAGCCATAAAGACAGGGCTAAATTGTGGCGAGTCGAAGAGACTTAGTAGTTGGCAGGAAAAAAGACAGAGGCGCAAGGGGACAGCCAACTGTGCAACAGCCCCGACAAACAAATTTCTCTGCAGCACCTGTGGAAGAGCCTGTCACTCCAGAATTGGCCTTTATAGCCACTCCAGGCGCTGCTTCACAAACCACTGGCCACCTCCAGGCGCATATCCATTGTCTCTCGAGATAGGGAGGACCTGGTGTTGGGGAATGAGCCCGGCCAGGTGGTTGAAGTTTCAGTAGGGGACTACTTTGGGAATAGTGATCACAATTCCGTAAGTTTTAGAATACTCATGCACAAAGACGAGAGTGGTCCTAAAGGAACAGTGCTAAATTGGGAACAAAAACAAGAAATGCTGGATTCACTCAGCAGGTCTGGCAGCATCTGTGGAAAGAGAAGCAGAGTTAACGTTTCGGGTCAGTGACCCTTCTTCGTCACTGACCCGAAACGTTAACTCTGCTTCTCTTTCCACAGATGCTGCCAGACCTGCTGAGTGAATCCAGCATTTCTTGTTTTTGTTTCAGATTTCCAGCATCCGCAGTATTTTGCTTTTATTTTAGTGCTAAATTGGGGGAAGGCCAACTATACCAAAATTCGGCAGGAGCTGGGGAATGTAGATTGGGAGCAGCTGTTTGAAGATAAATCTACATTTGATATGTGGGAGGCTTTTAAAGAGAGATTGATTAGCGTGCAGGAGAGACATGTTCCTGTGAAAATGAGGGATAGAAATGGCAAGATTAGGGAACCATGGATGACAGGTGAAATTGTGAAACTAGCGAAGAGGAAAAAGGAAGCATCCATAAGGTCTAGGCGGCTGAAGAAAGAAGAAGCTTTGGAAGAATATCGGGAATGTAGGACCAATCTGAAACGAGGAATTAAGAGGGCTAAAAGGGGTCATGAAATATCTTTAGCAAACAGGGTTAAGGAAAATCCCAAAGCCTTCTATTCATATATAAGGAGCAAGAGGGTAACTAGAGAAAGGATTGGCCCACTCAAGGACAAAGGAGGAAAATTATGCGTGGAGTCAGAGAAAATGGGTGAGATTCTAAACGAGTACTTTGCATCGGTATTCACCGAGGAGAGGGACATGACGGATGTTGAGGTTAGGATAGATGTTTGATTACTCTAGGTCAAGTCGGCATAAGGAGGGAGGAAGTGTTGGGTATTCTAAAAGGCATTAACGTGGACAAGTCCCCAGGTCCGGATGGGATCTATCCCAGGTTACTGTGGGAAGCGAGAGAGGAAATAGCTGGGGCCTTAACAGATATCTTTGCACCATCCTTAAACACGGGTGAGGTCCCGGAGGACTGGAGAATTGCTAATGTTGTCCCCTTGTTTAAGAAGGGTAGCAGGGATAATCCAGGTAATTATAGACCGGTGAGCCTGACGTCAGTGGTAGGGAAGCTGCTGGAGAAGACACTGAGGGATAGGATCTATTCCCATTTGGAAGAAAATGGGCTTATCAGTGATAGGCAACATGGTTTTGTGCAGGGAAGGTCATGTCTTACCAACTTAATAGAATTCTTTGAGGAAGTGACAAGTTGATTGATGAGGGAAGGGCTATAGATGTCATATACATGGACTTCAGTAAGGCGTTTGATGGTTCCCCATGGTAGGTTGATGGAGAAAGTGAAGTCGCATGGGGTCCAGGGTGTACTAGCTAGATGGATAAAGAACTGGCTGGGCAACAGGAGACAGATAGTAGCAGTGGAAGGGAGTTTCTCAAAATGGAGACGTGTGACCAGTGGTGTTCCACAGGGATCCGTGCTGGGACCACTGTTGTTTGTGATATACATAAATGATTTGGAGGAAAGTATACAAAAACAAGAAATGCTGGATTCACTCAGCAGGTCTGGCAGCATCTGTGGAAAGAGAAGCAGAGTTAACGTTTCGGGTCAGTGACCCTTCTTCGGAACTGACAAATATTAGAAAAGTCACAGATTATAAACAAGTGAGGTGGGGATTGGGCAAGAGATAACAAAGGAGAAGGTGCAGATTGGACCAGGCCACATAGCTGACCAAAAGGTCACGGAGCAAAGGCAAACAATATGTTAATGGTGTTTTGAAAGACAAAGCATTAGTACAGATTAGGTGTGAATATACTGAATATAGAACATCAGCAAGTGCAAACCTGAAGAAAAACAACCTGAAAAAAACAGTGGGTAAGCAAACTGAACAAACTAAGATGAAATGAAATAAATGCAAAAAATGTAAAAAGGAATGCAAAAAAAAAAAGGAAGAAAAAATAACTAAAAATGACTAAAAATGAAAGTAAAGTGGGGGGCTGTCATGCTCTGAAATTATTGAACTCAATGTTCAGTCCGGCAGGCTGTAGTGTGCCTAATCGGTAGATGAGATGCTGTTCCTCGAGCTTGCGTTGATGTTCACTGGAACACTGCAGCAATCCCAGGACAGAGATGTGAGCATGAGAGCAGGGGGGAGTGTTGAAATGGCAAGCAACCGGAAGCTCAGGGTCCTGCTTGCGGACTGAGCGGAGATGTTCCGCAAAGCGGTCACCCAGTCTGCGCTTGGTCTCCCCAATGTAGAGGAGACCACACTGTGAGCAGCGAATACAGTATACTACATTGAAAGAAGTACAAGTAAATCGCTGCTTCACCTGAAAGGAGTGTTTGGGGCCTGGGATAGTGAGGAGAGAGGAGGTAAATGGGCAGGTATTACACCTCCTGCGATTGCAAGGGAAGGTGCCCTGGGACGGGGACGAGGTGGTGGGGGTAATGGAGGAGTGGACCAGGGTGTCGCGGAGGGAACGATCCCTTCGGAATGCTGACAGGGGAAGGGAGGGGAAGATGCGACTGGTAGTGGCATCACGCTGGAGGTGGCGAAAATGGCGGAGGATGATCCTTTGGATATGGAGGCTGGTGGGATGAAAAGTGAGGACAAGGGGGACCCTGTCACGGTTCTGGGAGGGAGGGGAAGGGGTGAGGGTAGAGGTGCGGGGAATGGGTCGGACACGGTTGAGGGCCCTGTCAACCACAGTGGGGGGAAATCCTCGGTTGAGGAAAAAGGAGGTCATATCAGAAGCACCGTCATGGAAGGTAGCATCATCAGAGCAGATGCGTCGGAGACGGAGAAACTGGGAGAATGGAATGGAGTCCTTACAGGAGGTAGGGTGTGAAGAAGTGTAGTCGAGGTAGCTGTGGGAGTCAGTGGGCTTATAATGGATATTGGTAGACAACCTATCCCCAGAGATGGAGACAGAGAAGTCGAGGAAGGGAAGGGAAGTGTCAGAGATGGACCATGTAAAGGTGAGAGAAGGGTGGAAATTGGAAGCAAAGTTGATAAAGTTTTCGAGTTCGGGGCGGGAGCAGGAAACGGCACCGATACAGTCATCAATGTACCGGAAAAAGAGTTGGGGGAGGGGGCCTGAGTAGGACTGGAACAAAGAATGCTCGACATATCCCACAAAAAGACAGGCATAACTAGGACCCATGCGGGTACCCATAGCGACACCTTTTACTTGAAGGAAGTGCGTGGAGTTGAAGGAGAAGTTGTTCAATGTGAGAACAAGTTCAGCCAGGCGGAGGAGGGTGGTGGTGGATGGGGACTGGTTGGGCCTCTGTTCCAGGAAGAAGCGGAGAGCCCTCAAACCATCCTGGTGGGGGATGGAGGTGTAGAGCGATTGGACGTCCATAGTGAAGAGGAGGCGGTTGGGACCAGGAAACTGGAAATTGTCAAAATGACGTAGGGCGTCAGAAGAGTCACGGATGTAGGTGGGAAGAGACTGGACCAGCGGAGAAAAGATAGAGTCTAGATAGGAAGAAATAAGTTCAGTTGGGCAGGAGCAGGCTGACACAATGGGTCTGCCGGGACAGTCCCGTTTGTGGATTTTGGGAAGGAGATAGAAGCGGGCTGTCCGGGGTTGCGGGACTATGAGGTTGGAAGCTGTAGAGGGAAGATCTCCAGAGGAGATGAGGTCAGTGACAGTCCTTTGGACGGTGGCTTGATGTTCGGTGGTGGGGTCATGGTCCAGAGGGAGGTAGGAAGAGGTGTCTGTGAGTTGGCGTTGAGCTTCTGCAAGGTAGAGGTCGGTACGCCATACAACAACAGCACCACCCTTGTCTGCAGGTTTGATGACCATGTCGGGGTTAGACCTGAGAGAACGGAGTGCCTCAAGTTCAGAGGGGGACAGGTTAGAGTGAGTGAGGGGGGCAGAGAAATTGAGACGACCAATGTCTCGCCGACAGTTTTCAATGAAGAGATCAAGAGCGGGTAAGAGGCCAGGGTGAGGGGTCCAGGTCGAGGGAGAATGCTGGAGGCGGGTGAATGGGTCTGCTGGTCGGGGGGAGGACTCCTGGTCAAAGAAGTGAGCCCGGAGGCGGAGGCGACGGAAGAAGAGCTCAACGTCATGCCGAGCGCGAAATTCATTGAGGTGGGGGCGTAAGGGGATAAAACTGAGTCCTTTGCTGAGTACAGAACGCTCAGCATCAGAGAGGGGGAGGTCAGAGGGTATAGTGAATACACGGCAAGGGGTCAGATCAGAAGGGGTGGGGTCAGAGGGAAGTGAAGCGGAAGGAGGATCTGGAGGGGCATTAGTCCCCATCCGCTGCTGGAGCTTGCGTTCCTTAACACCTGAAAGGAAGAAAAAAAGTTTTTTGTTAATGCGTCGGATGAGACGTAAGATGAGATGAAACTGCGGAGTAGAACAGATTTGAGATAAGGTGAGACGGTGCTGCTGGAGAGAGAGGTCCAGTGTGTGCATATGGCGGCGCATAGCACTGAGTGTAGATCTCAGGATGCGGCGAGAGTAGCAGTCCGAGGAACGTTGTATTTCTCGGAGAATGTGGCCCCCTACTGGAACACTTACACATAACAACTAGCTCCTAGCTAATTAGTTCCTCACACTTTACAGATAGTATAACAATATATAACATGTATAACAGGAGTAGCATGTTTAATGTGACCACCACCTCCTGCACACCCATTTTCAAGCACAACCAGATTTCTAGGCCCATTAGTCAGACACCAAAGTGCTGCTGGAATCTGAGGCAAGGAGAGAGCTTTCTAAGAAAAGGAGAGCATCTTCAAATATCTGAGCAGTGTGTAATATACACACCTATAACAATGTTGACAAAAGCAAACAATAAAAACCCTCCTCTGGTTAAATTTTCTATCATAAATATGAAATGAGAGGAAAGAAAAAATTAATACGTACAACTTAGTTCCATCTCTGTAACATCAGCACCCTAGCCTGATCCATGCTTTTGAAATCTCCAAACGCGAGGATTTCAATGCTCTCCTGGCCATCCTCCCATTCTCCACCCTCGATAAATCTGAGCTCATCCAAACCTCTCCTGCCTACCCCACATCAAGTTTTGCTCAGCCATCACCCCTGTGCTCGCTGACGTACATATGTACTTTGGTTCACTGGTCCACCAATGCCTCAAATTTTAAATTTACATCCTCATGATCAAAATCCTCCATGACCTTGCTCCTCCCTAACTCTGTAATGTTCTCCAGCCCTATAACCCTCTGAGAACCCTGCGTTCCTCCAGCTCCGGTATCTTTGTATCTATCTTCAAGGAAGAGGACTCAAAAAACATGCTGGAAATAGTGTGGAACCAAGGAGCTAATGAGAATGAGAAACTTAAAGAAATCAGTAAAAGAAATAATACGGATAAATTAATAGGGCTAAAAGCTGACAAATCCCTGGACCTGATGGCCTACATCCTACGGAATTAAAAGTGGTGGTTCAAAGATAGTGGAGGCATTGGTCTTGATCTTCCAGAATTCCGTAGAGTTTAGAATAGTCTTTGTGGATTGGAACATAACAGACGCAATCCAGCTGTTCAAGAAAGGATGAAGAGAAAACGGGGAACCATAGGCCAGTTAGCCTGATGTCAGTAAAAGGGGTGAGATATGGGGGAGGTGAATTTTATGCTCTCCCCTGCAGCGAGCTTGGAGGCAGGGAGTGCATAAAATCGAGTAGGATGGTGGGATGGTTTCCTGCCACCATCCTGCCTCTGCCAAAATCTGGTCCAGGGCGGGAAGGCAAAGATTTGTTGGATTCGTCAACTATTCAGCAAAATTCTTGCCCAATTTGTCGTCGAAGTGTGAACCATTACGCCAACTCACTGCCAAGGACGTGCAGCGGTATCACTAAAATCAAGCAACTAGTGATGGCAACGCCAGTGATGAAATACTATGACGTAAAAGATGAAGTTACCCTGCAGTGTGATGCCAGCTAGACAGGACTTGGAACAATCCTAATGCAGCAAAAACAACGGGGTTGTACTTGCATCCAGGGCATTAAAATAAATGGAATGACGCTGCGCTCAGATTGATAAGAGTGCCTGGCCATTGCCTTTGCTTGTGAACATTTTCATCAATACCTACTTGAAAGAGACAAAGTGACAGTCAGGTCCAACCATAAGCCACTCCACAGCATTTTCCTCAAGCCACTCCTATCTGCTCCAAAGCATCTGCAAAGGATGTTACTCCTGTTACAGAGATATCATCTGGATGTGACATACAAGCAAAGGAAACAGATGTACATCGCTGACATGCTGTCGAGAGCTGCAGACACTATGAAGAATGTAGAGGATTCCACGACAGAGTGTGAAATCTTCCAGATCCAACGTGAAGTTGCAGCTCGACATGCTCTGGATGTCATCAACCCAGCAGCGACAATGAATCTGACAGACACGTGCCTTGCTCAAATCAAGAGAACTAGCAAATAAGATCCAACTCTACAAGTGTTGCAAGAAGTAGTGATGAAAGGATGGCCTGACAGCATCAAGGACACTCCTGTGGTCACAAGAGCATATTGGGCTTACTGGGTTGGATGATCAGCCATGATCATAATGAATGGCGGAGCAGGCTCGAAGGGCCGAATGACTTACTCCTGCTCCTATTTTCTATGTTCTATGAATTTTTGTTTTTAATTCATTCATGGGATGTGGACGTCAGTGACTATGCCAGCATTTATTGCCCATCCCTAATTGCCCTTGAGAAGGTGGTGGTGAGCTGCCTTCTTGAAGCGCTGCAGTGCATGTGAGGTAGGTACACCAACAGTGCTGTTAGGAAGGGAGTTCCAGGATTTTGACCCAGCGATAGTGAAGGAATGGCGATATAGTTCCAAGCCAGGATGGTGTGTGACTTGGACGGGAACTTGCAGTTGGTGATGTTCCCATGCATCTGCTGCTCTTGTCCTTTGAGGTGGGAGAGGTCGCGGGTTTGGAAGGTGCTGTCTGAGGAGACTTGGTGCATTGCTGCAGTGCATCTTTTAGATGGTACACACTGCTGCCATTGTGTGTCAGTGGTGGAGGGAGTGAATGTTTGTGGATGGTGTGCCAATCAAGCAGGCTGCTTTGTCCTGGATGGTGTCGAGCTTCTTGAGTGTTGTTGGAGCTGCACCCATCCAGGCAAGTGGAGAGTATTCCATCACACTCCTAACTTGTGCCTTGTAGATGGTGAACAGGCTTTGGGGAGTCAGGAGGTGAGTTACTCGCCACAGGATTCCTGGCCTCTGACCTGCTCTTGTAGCCCTGGTATTTAAATGGCTACTCCAGTTCAGTTTCTGATCAGTGGTAGCCCCTAGGATGTTGCTAGTGGGGGGATGGTAATGCCATTGAATGTCAAGGGGAGATGGTTAGATTCTCTCTTGTTGGAGATGGTCATTGCCTGGCACTTGTGTAGTGCAAATGTTACTTGCCACTTATCAGCCTAAGCCTGGATATTGTCCAGGTCTTGCTGCATTTCTACATGGACTGCTTCAGTATTTGAGGAGTCGCGAATGGTGCTGAACATTGTGCAATCATCAGCGAACATCCCCACTTCTGACCTTATGATTGAAGGAAGGTCATTGATGAAGCAGCTGAAGATGGTTGGGCCTGGGACACTACCCTGAGGAACTTCTGCAGTGATGTCCTGGAGCTCAGATGATTGTTCTCCAACAACCACAGCCATCTTCCTTTGCGCTAGGTCTGACTCCAACCAGCAGCGTGTTTTCCCCATGATTCCCATTGCCTTCAGTTTTGCTTGGGCTCCTTGATGCCATACTCGGTCAAGTCACTCTCACCTCACCTCTTGAGTTCAGCTCTTTTGTCCATGTTTGAATAAAGGCTGTAATGAAGTCAGGATCCGAGTGGCCCTGGCGGAACCCAAACTGGGGATCACTAAGCAGGTTATTGCTAAGCAAGTGCTGCTTGATGGCACTGTTGATGACACCTTCCATCACTTTGCTGATGATTGAGAGTCGACTGATGGGGCGGTAAGTGGCCGGGTTGGACTTGTCCTGCTTTTTGTGTACAGGACATACCTGGGCAATTTTCCACATTGCCGGGTAGATGCCAGTGTTGTAGCTGTACTGGAACAGCTTGGCCCAGGGTGCGGCACGTTCTGGAGCACAGGTCTTCAGTACTATTGCCGGAATATTGTCAGGGCCCATAGCCTTTGCAGTATCTAGTGCCTTCAGTCGTTTCTTGATATCACGCGGAGTGGATCAAATTGGCTGAAGTCTGGCATCTGTAATGTTGAGATGGATCATCAACTCGGCACTTCTGGCTGAAGATTGTTGCAAATGCTTCAGCCTTATCTTTCGCACTGATGTGCTGGGCTCCCCCATCATTGAGGATGGGGATATTTGTGGAGCCACCTCCTCCAGTTAGTTGTTTAATTGTCCACCACCATTCACGGCTGGATGTGGCAGGACTGCAGAGCTTAGATCTGATCCGCTGGTTATGGGATCGCTTAGTTCTGTCTATCGCATGCTGCTTAGGCAGTTTGGCACGCAAGGAGTCCTGGGTTGTAGCTTCACCAGATTGACACCTCATTTTGAGGTATGCCTGGTGCTGCTCCTGGCATGCCCTCCTGCACTCTTCATTGAACCAGGGTTTAACTCCTGGCTTGCTGGTAATGGTAGAGTGGGGGACATGCCGGGCCATGAGGTCACAGATTGTGGTTGAGTACAGTTCAGCTGCTGCTGATGGCCCACAGCGCCTCATGGATGCCCAGTTTTGCATTGCTAGTTCTGTATAAAATCTATCCCATTTGGCATGGTTGTAGTGCCACACAACAAGATGGACAGTATCCTCAATGTGAAGGCGGGACTTCGTCTCCACAAGGACTCTGCGGTGGTCTCTCCTACCAATACTGTCATGGACAGATGCATCTGCAGCAGGCAGATTGGTGAGGACAAGGTCAAGTATGTTTTTCCCTCGTGTTGGTTCCCTCACCACCTGCCGCAGTCCCAGTCTAGCAGCTATCTCCTTCAGGACTCGGCCAGCTCGGTCAGTAGTGGTGCTACCGAGCCGCTCTTGGTGATGGACATTGAAGTCCCCCACCCAGAGTACATGTTGTGCCCTTGCCACCCTCAGTGCTTCCTCCAAGTGGTGTTCAACATGGAGGAGTACAGAGTCATCAGCTGAGGGAGGGCAGTCGGTGGTAATCAGTAGCCCATGTTTGACCTGATGCCATGAGACTTCATGGGGTCCAGAGTCGACGTTGAGGACTCCCGGGGCAACTCCCACCCTACTGTAGATCACTGTACCGCCACCTCTGCTGGGTCAGTCCTGCCGGTGGGACAGGACATACCCAGGGATCGTGATTGCAGTGTCTGGGACATTGTCTGTAAGGCATGATTCCGTGAGTATGACTATGTCAGGCTGTTGCTTGACTAGTCTGTGGGACAGTTGTCCCAACTTTGGCACAAGCCCCCAGATGTTAGTAAGGAGGACTTTGCAAGGTTGACAGGGCTGGGTTTGCCGTTGTCGTTTCCGGCGCCTCGGTCGATGCCGGCTGGTCCGTCCGGTTTCATTCCTTTTTATTGACTTTGTGGTGGTTAGGTACAACTGAGTGGCTTGCCGGGCTATTTCAGATGGCATGTAAGAGTTAACCACACTGCTGTGGGTCTGGCGTCACATGTGGGCCAGACCAGGTAAGGACAGCAGATTTCCTTCCCTAAAGGACATTAGTGAACCAGATGGGTTTTTACAACAATCAACAAGGGTTTCATGGCCATCATTAGATTAGCTTTTAATTCCAGATTTTTTGTTTATTAATTAAATTCAAATTCCACCTTCTGCTGTGGTGGGATTCGAACCCATGTCTCCAGATCATTGCCCTGGGTCTCTGGATTACTAGTCCAGTGATAATACCACTACGCCACTACCTCCCCCTAATTGACAGCCCAAAATGGCTTCTTGGACAATCATTATCCCTAAAGGGTTGAGAGGAGAGATGCTACAGCACATCCATGCAAGCCACCAAGGAATTGAGTCGTGTCTGAGGAAGGCAAGAGATATGCTCTACTGGTCAAACATGAGCAATGAAATCAAGGACCACATCAGCCAGTGCAGTGCATGTAATGAGTACCAAGCTAAGCAAGCTAAAGAGATGCTGATGACACACGACATCTCAAACAGACCTTGCATGAAGCTGGGAGTAGACCTCTTCACTCTCACAGATACTGATTATCTTGTCACTGTAGACTACTCTTCTGGAAAGTAGACCAGCTGACTTCAACAACTACCAGTGAGAATGTCATAGATAGAGTCATAGAGAGATACAGCACTTAAACAGGCCCTTCGGCCCACCGAGTCTGTACCGACCATCAACCACCCATTTATACTAATCCTACATTAATCCCATTTCCCTCTCACTTCCCCACCTGCGCTCAATTCTCCTACCACCTACCTACACCAGGGACAATTTATAATGGCCAATTTACCTATCAACCCGCAAGTCTTTGGCACGTGGGAAGAAACCCACGCAGGTCACAGGGAGAACTTGCAAACTCCGCACAAACAGTACCCAGAACGGAACCCGGGTGGCTGGAGCTGTGAGGCTGCGGTGCTAACCATTGCGCCACAGTGCCGCCCATTGTAGAATGCCTGAAAGCACACTTCGGTCGTTACGGCATTCCAGACATTGTGATGACCGACAATGGTCCGCAAAGTGAAGAATTCAGCCGCTTCATAAAGAATTGGGAAATTGAACACCATACATCATCTCCACACTATCCCCAGTCCAATGGAAAGGCTGAGGCGGCAGTGAAAATCACCAAAGGAATCATAAAGAAATCGAGCAAATCTGGCACAGATGTATACAAGGCAATCCTCGAGTGGAGAAACACACCTACCAAAGGATGGAAAGTAGTCCGGTACAAAGACTAATGTCAGACTACACCCAAACTACTCTTCCAATAGCAAAAAAGCTAGTGAAGCCAGAAGTGGTAATAGGCGTGAGTGACAAAATCAAGGTGAAATGGCAGAAAGCTAAAGCTCACTTTGACAAAACTGCCAAACCATGGCCAGAATTGAGCAGTGGAATGCCAGTAAGGGTATAAACCTTCAATGCTCTCAACAAGAGTCAGCCCAAGTGGCAATTTGGGACCTGCGTGGAGCAGTTGTCACCTCGATCATATGCGGTGGAAGTGATCAATCAGATATTCCGTCGCAACCGCAGACACATATGCACAACTGGAGAAGCAGTTCCGTCACAGCAGGCAGCCAATCAGGAAAATAAGAACTCACAAACTGCACAGATCACAGAACAACCATCAGCCCCAGAGGTCCACAGCACCCCAACAAGAGAAATGGAACAACAACAGTTACCGCAGCAACAAGTGACAAGGGAAAGACACTCACCGGAGAAAGAAAATCAACCAGATGAACAACCAACGACAATGCACACCATTAAGAGACTGGCACGGTTAATGACTATGTGTGCAATGTATGTGCAGAGACTGACAAGAATGACGAACTACTAATGCATGGGAACAATTGTGTGCATAGTGGGTAACTTGGGCAACTCACAGTGGAAAAGATAATGCATGCAAATTTTTTGTAGTTTTTTTGTATGAAAATGGGGGATGTTTGGAATAGAAATGCAATACTGTACCAATGTACCCGGCTTGTCATCGTCATGTGACCTCTACCCTGAGGCATTCTGACTGCAGGCAGTCATTACAATAAATTTCATTAAAGACAGAGTACACACCAGGCTGGTGTCCTGTGACCTCATAACCGTTTCCATCCAAACTGCAGATGTAAACTGTTCCCGGAGCCTTTCCTCATCCTCACCATGACTAGAGATGGGAAATTTCCCTTTGTCAGTCTGGCTTTTAAACTATTGTTCTGTCAATTTCACAGCTGACAGCTGCTGACATTGGGAACAGCCATTTCCCACAGATTCCGGGTTTCCTGGCGGATTCTGACTATTTTTTTAAAAGCTGGCCGGAAAACTGCAAGTCTGCTGGGAAACGGCTGTTCCTGATGTCAGCAGCTGTCACCTGTGAAACTGACAGTGTGATGTTTTTAAAAGAACTGACTTTTAAAAGAACTTTAAAAGAGTGTTCCACTCTCTGCAACTGTGTGAGAGAGTGGGAGAGACAGAGAGAGGGAGAGAGAGAGAGAAAAGGGACAGACAGAGAGAGGAGGGCAGAGAGAGAGAGAGGGAGGAGAGGAGGACAGAGAGACAGAGAAGGGGACAGAGAGAGAGAAAAGGGAGGGAGGGGGAGAGACAGATAGAGAAGGGAGAGCAGAGAGGGGGGACAGAGAATCAGGGGGACAGAGAGAGCAGAGGATGCTGAGCGGGGAACACTGGAGACACGGGGCGGGTAGAGATGCAGAGAGAGGGAAAAGGGGACAGAGAGAGGGGGAGAAGAAGACAAAGAGCGGGGGGAGAGGGAGATGGAGAGACAGACAGAGAGGGGACAGAGAGACAGACAGACTGTTGAGAGAGGGGGAGGGAGAGTCCAAGAGTAATTTACTTATAGCACAGAAGGAGGCCATTCTGTAAGTCCATGCCGGCTCTCCACGGAACTATTCAGTCAATCCCACTCCCCGGCTCGATCCCTGTAGCCCTGCAAGTCTATTTCTCTCAGGTGGCCATCCAAATTCCTCGAATTCATTGATCGCCTCCACTTCCACCACCCTTGTGGGCAGAGTTCCAGGTCATTACCACCTGCTGCATAAAAAAGTGCTTCCTCATATTCCCCCTGCATCCTTTGCACAAAACCTTCAATCTGTATCCCTTAGTCCTGGAGGGCAGGGAAGTGAGAACGAGACACACAAACACAAAGCGCGGGAAGAGGGGGGAGAGAGATCAAGGTCTCTCCAGAAAGGTGGACATCCATCCAGAATACTCTGCATCACTACATCAAGTGTGCGGGCAGAGACTGACTACTTATGGAAGCAAATACAATGCCAGGTACGTCACAAAATCAGTTTTCAATATAGTGACGAGATAGTCAGTGAATAAATTAGTCTTCTCATTCAAAGCTTCTTTACAAAAATGCACATTTCTTGTTGTTTTTATTAGTAAGATACATTTTTAATGCTTTTATCTTTCAAAATTTGCTCACCGCCCCCTGGGCAGAGCAAAATCGCAATGTGGCCCAAAAAGGATGGACAACCATGCTGTATACCATGCCAAGGACCATGGAGGAGTCTGGCACCAACTTGATACAGGGCTTTGTACAGATCTTGGAGCCTATTGTCTCCAGCATGGAATTGGTTGCCAACTCCATTAGCACACCTGGAGACCCAACCATGATGCAGCATCTGATGGTTGCTGTCTTAGCTTCCATTGTAGCAAAAGCAGAAGCCACCCAACTTCTGGATGCTGCAGTGGAGGGAGCAAATGTTTAAGGAGGTGGATGGTGTGTCGTTCAAGTGGGCTGCTTTGCCCTGGATGGTTTCGAGCTTCTTGAGTGTTGTTAGAGCTGCATTCATCCAGTCAAGTGGAGAGTATTCCATCACATTCTTGACTTCTGCCTTGTAGATGGTGGACAGGTGGTGTAGTGGGATGGGTAGGCGGTGGCGTAGTGGTATGGGTAGGCGGTGGCGTAGTGGTATGGGTAGGCGGTGGCGTAGTGGTATTATCACTGGACTAGTAACCTAGAGACCCAGGGTATTCCTCTGGAGATATAGGTTCGAATCCCACCACAGCAGAAGGTGGAATTTGAATTTTATTAATAAATCTGGAATTAAAAGCTAGTCTAATGATGGCCATGAAACCATTGTCGATTGTTGTAAAAACCCATCTGGTTCACTAATGTCCTTTAAAGAAGGAAATCTGCTGTCCTTACCTGGTCTGGCCTACATGTGACTCCAGACACTCAGCAATGTGGTTAACTCTTACATGCCCTCTGAAATGGCCTAGCAAGCCATTGAGTTGTACCTAACCGCTACAAAGTCAATAAAAAGGAATGAAACCGGACGAACCACCCGGCATCGACCTAGGCACCGGAAACGACAACGGCAAGCCCAGCCCTGTCGACCCTGCAAAGTCCTCCTTACTAACATCTGGGGGCTTGTGCCAAAGTTGGGAGAGCTGTTCCACAGGCTAGTCAAGCAACAGCCTGACATACTCACGGAATCATACCTCACAGACAATGTCCCAGACACTGCCATCACCATCCCCGGGTATGTCTTGTCCCACCGTCAGGACAGACACAGCAGAGGTGGTTGCACAGTGGTATACAGTAGGGAGGGAGTTGCCCTGGGAGTCCTCAACATTGACTCTGGACCCCATGAAGTCTCATGGCATCAGATCAAACATGGGCAAGGTAACCTTCTACTGATTACCACCCACCGCCCTCCCTCAGCTGATGACTCAGTACTCCTCCATGTTAAACACCACTTGGAGGAAGCACTGAGGGTGGCAAGGGCACAAAATGTACTCTGGGTGGGGGACTTCAATGTCCATCACCATGAGTGGCTCGGTAGCACCACTACTGACCGAGCTGGGCGAGTCCCAAGGACATAGCTGTTCGACTGGGTCTGCGGCAGGTGGTGGGGGAACCAACACGAGGGAAGAACATACTTGACCTCATCCTCACCAATCTGCCTGCCGCAGATGCATCTGTCCATGACAGTATTGGTAAGAGTGACCACCGCACTGTCCTTGTGGAGACGAAGTCCCACCTTCACATTGAGGATACCGTCCATCGTGTTGTGTGGCACTATCACCGTGCTAAATGGGATAAATTTCGAACAGATCTAGCAATGCAAAACTGGGCATCCATGAGGCGCTGTGCGCCATCAGCAGCAGCAGAATTGTACTCAACCACAATCTGTAACCTCATGGCCCGGCATATCCCCCACTCTACCATTACCATCAAGCCAGGAGATCAACCTTGGTTCAACGAAGAGTGCAGGAGGGCATGCCAGTAGCAGCACCCGGCATGCCTCAAAACGAGGTGTCAACCTGGTGAAGCTACAACCTAGGACTACTTGCATGCCAAACTACGTAAGCAGCTTGCGATAGACAGAGCTAAGCGATCCCATAACCAACGGATCAAATCTAAGATCTGCAGTCCTATCCCCATCCTCAATGATGGGGGAGCCCAGCACATCAGTGCGAAAGATAAGGCTGAAGCATTTGCAACAATCTTCAGCCAGAAGTGCCGAGTTGATGATCCATCTCGGCCTCCTCCTGAAGTCCCCAGCATCACAGATGCCAGAATCAGCCAATTCGATTCACTCCGCGTGATATCAAGAAACGACTGAAGGCACTGGATACTGCAAAAGCTATGGGCCCTGACAATATTCCAGCAATAGTACTGAAGACCTGTGCTCCAGAACTTGCCGTGCCCCTAGCCAAGCTGTTCCAGTACAGCTACAACACTGGCATCTACACTGCAATATGGAAAATTGCCCAGGTATGTCCTGTACACAAAAAGCAGGACAAGTCCAACCCAGCCAACTACCGCCCCATCAGCCTACTCTCAATCATCAGTGCCATCAAGCGACACTTGCTGAGCAATAACCTGCTCAGTGACGCTCTGTTTGGGTTCCGCCAGGGTCACTCAGCTCCTGACCTCATTACAGCCTTGGTTCAAACATGGACAAAAGAGCTGAACTCAAGAGGTGAGGTGAGAGTGACTGCCCTTGACATCAAGGCAGCATTTGACCGAGTATGGCATCAAGGAGTGCTAGCAAAACTGAGGTCAATGGGAATCAGGGGGAAAACCCTCCACTGGCTGGAGTCATACCTAGCACAAAGGAAGATGGTTGTGGTTGTCGGAGATCAATCATCTGAGCTCCAGGACATCACTGCAGGAGTTCCTCAGGGTAGTGTCCTAGGCCCAACCATCTTCAGCTGCTTCATCAATGACCTTCCTTCAATCATAAGGTCAAAAGTGGGAATGTTCGCTGATGATTGCACAATGTTCAGCACCATTCGTGACTCCTCAGATACTGAAGCAGTCCGTGTAGAAATGCAGCAAGACCTGGACAATATCCAGGCTTGGGCTGATAAGTGGCAAGTAACATTTGCGCCACACAAGTGCCAGGCAATGACCATCTCCAACAAGAGAGAATCTAACCATCTCCGCTTGACATTCAATGGCATTATCATCGCTGAATCCCCACTATCAACATCCTGGGGGGTTACCATTGATGAGAAAATGAACTGGAGTAGCCATATAAATACCAGGGCTACAAGAGCAGGTCAGAGACTAGGAATCCTGCGGCGAGTAACTCACCTCCTGAATCCCCAAAGCTTGTCCACCATCTACAAGGCTCAAGTCAGGAGTGTGATGGAATACTCTAAACTTGCCTGCATGAGTGCAACTCCAACACTCAAGAAGCTCGACACCATCCAGGACAAAGCAGCCCACTTGATTGGCACCCCATCTACAAGCATTCACTCCCCCCACCACCGACACACAGTGGCTGCAGTGTGTACCATCTACAAGATGCACTGCAGCAATGCACCAAGGCTCCTTCGACAGCACCTTCCAAACCCGCAACCACTACCAACTAGAAGGACAAGGGCAGCAAATACATGGGAACACCACCACCTGCAAGTTCCCCTCCAAGTCACACACCATCCAGACTTGGCACTCTATCGCCTTTCCTTCACTGTCGCTGGGTCAAAATCCTGGAACTCCCTTCCGAACAGCACTGTGGGTGTACCTACCCCACATGGACTGCAGTGGTTGAAGAAGGCAGCTCACCACCACCTTCTCAAGGGCAATTAGGGATGGACAATAAATGCTGGTCTGGCCAGCAACGCCCACATCCCACGAATGAATTAAAAAAAGGTTTTGGGGTGTCAGGAGGTGAATTGTTTGCTGCAGAATTCCCAGCCTCTGACTTGCTCTTGTATCCACAATATTTATTCGGCTGGTCCAGTTATTTCTGGTCAATAGTCATCCCCAGGATGTTGATGGTGGTGAGTTCAGTCATGGTAATGCCATTAAGTGTCAAGGGGAGGTGGTTAAATTCTCTCTTATTGGAAATAGCCAATACCTGGCACTTGCATGTGGGCACAGAATGGTTCAGTATCTGAGGAATCGCGAATGGTACTGCAAACTGTGCAATCACCAGCGAAGGAGGGAAGGTCATTGATGAAGCAGCTGAAGATGGTTGACCCTAGGACACTATCCTAAGGAACTCCTGCAGTGATGTCCTGGGGCTGAGATGATTGGCCTCCAACAACCACAATCATCTTCCTTTGCACTAGGTATGACTCCAACTAGTGGAGAGTTTTCCCCCTGATTCTCATTGACCTCAGTTTTGCTAGGGCTCCTTAATGCCATACTCGGTCAAATGCTGCCTTGATGTCAAGGGCAGTCACTCTCACCTCACCTCTTGAGTTCAGCTCTTTTGTCCATGTTTGAACCAAGGCTGTAATGAGGTCAGGAGCTGAGTGGCCCTGGAGGAACCCAAACTGAGTGTCACCGTGCAGGTTATTGCTAAGCAAGTGCCGCTTGATGGCACTGTTGATGACACCTTCCAGCACTTTACTGATGACCAAGTGTAGACCCTGTGCCCTTGCCACCCTCAGTGCCAACACCCAAGTGGTGCTCAACATGGAGAAGTACTGATTCACCAGCTGAGGGAGGGTGGTAGATGGTAATCTGCAAAAGGTTTCCTTGAGCTTGTTTGACCTGATGCTAGAGTCAATGTTGGCGACTCCCAGGACCATTCCCTCCCAACTGTATACCATTGTGCTGCCACCTCTGGTGAGTTTGTCCTGCCAATGGAACAGCACATAACCAGGGATGCTACTGTCTGCGCCATTGGCTGTAAGGTATGATTCGGTGAGTATGACTATGTCAGGCTGTTGCTTGACGAGTCTGTGCGACAACTCGCCCAATTTTGGCACAAACCCTGTGATGTTAGTGAGGAGGACTAGTGAGCAGGGTCACCTGGGCAGGGTGTGCCATTGTCGTTTCGAGTGTTTAGGTCAATGCCAGGTGGTCCGTCTGGTTTCATTCTTATTCGACTTTTCTGTAACGGTTAGATACAACTGAAAGGCTTGTTACATTGCTGTGGATCTGGAGTTACATGTAGGCCAGACTAGCAAAGGACAGCAGATTTTTTTTTTCTTTCCTGAAAGGGCATTAGTAAACTAGATGGGTCTTTACAACAATTTGGTAGTTTCATGATCATTATTCATGAGACTAGTTTTTTATTCCAGATTTATTAATTAATTGAATTTTAATTCCATCAGCTGCCATGGTAGGATTTGAACTCATGGCTCCAGAGTATTAGTCCAGGCCACAGGATTAGTAGTCGATAACATTATTACTACGTCACCATATACCACCTATAGAGATTGTTAGTAGGTGAGTGAAGCAGGTGTAGTGAATAGAGCAGTGTGTGAGGCTCGTACTTCATTTTTAAGGCAATGGCATGTGAAGATGAATTCACTGACCTTGACCACTCATGTCAGCTCAACTTTAAACTGGGTTAGGCCACAACTTGAGCACTATGTGCCATTCTGGTCACCTCATTACAGAAAGGATGTAATTGCAGTAGAGAGGGTGCAGAGGAGATTTACAAGGATGTTGCCAGGGCTGGAAAAATACAGCTATGAGGAAAGATTGGATAGGCTGGGGTTGTTCTCCTTGTAACATCGGAGGTTGAGGAGAGTTTAGATCGAAATGTACAAAATGGTGAGGGTCCTGGATAGAGTGGATGTGAAGGGTCGATTTACCTTAACAAAGAGGTCAGTGACCAGGGGGAATAGATTAAAAGTGATTGGTTGGAAGATTAGAGGGGAGATGAGGAAATATTTCTTCACCCAGAGAATGGTGGGGGTCTGGAACTCACTGCCTGTAAGAGTAATAGTGGCAGAAACCTTCAACTCATTTCAAAGGTGTCTGGATATGCTACTGAACTGTCGTAACCTGCAGGGCTATGGAGCAAATGCTGGAAGGTGGGGTTAGGCTGGGTGGCTTGTTTTTCGGTCTGCACAGACACAATCGGCCAAGTGGCCTTTTTTTGTGCTGTAAACTTTCTATGATTCTATTCAACTGCCTATTGCACTGCATTCAGGCACTCTGTGCTCGACTGCTGGCACTGACCATGATGGCTACTTCCTCCCACTGCCTTCTTAGTGCCTCCGGTCCCTGACGAAATAGGACTTCTCTCCTTCCATGTACCTCCTGCACCAAGCACTCCATACTGAATCAGAGAACCTTGGGGCATTCGCTGTGGCCTGTTGTGCCATTTTTCATGGTTCCTCCTGCTCATTAACTACTCTTTCACCATTTTCAGCCCCTGCTGCAGCTAGAATGCACTTTACCTTTAAAATTTGCCTGGCTTTACATAATTTAGAATAGCTTTAAATGATGCTAGCCTTGCCTTATCTATGGCCCCCTTCTGAAGCATAGTCAACAGCCCATTCAGCGCTGCACATGCCGCAATCATTTAAATTAACCCATGCCCAATAAAGTTTGTATATTGCCTGCATCACTTTGATTGGACATGGGTGAATCTCCACACACGTTTTTTGGGGCTATTGAATTTTTAACACATAAAGTTCTTAAGGGGCTTGACAGGGTGGATGCTGTGATGATGTTTCCCCTCAGTTGAGCCGTCTAGAACTAGAGGGTGCGGTCTCAGAATAAGGGGTCAGTCATTTAAGACTAAGATGAAGTGTTATTTCTTCACACAAAGGGTGTGCATCTTTGGAATTCTCTACCCCAGAGGGATGTGGATGAACTATCGCTGAGTATATTCAAGACAAAAGTCGATAGATTTTGGGCATGAAATGAATCAAGGGATATGGAGATAGTAGAGGAAGTTGGAGTTGAGGTAGGATATTATTGAATGGTGGAGCAGACTTGAAGGGCCGAATAACCTACTCCTACTCCTATTTCCTATTTTCTGATGTTCCCTTTACTCCAGTACTGATTGCCATGCCTTCAGTACCCTAGGCCCTAAACTCAGGAACTCCCTCCCTAACCCTACCACCTCTCTCTCACACCTCCTTTAAGATCATTCTTAAAACCTATGGACAGAATTTTGCTGCTTACCTGGAAGTCCCACCACCAGGACAAAATCAGGAGGCAACTCCGCTTCAGCGGGCGGTGGGTCCCAGTTCAGCATACTGTCGGGGACGGCCAATTAAGAGGCTGTCATCCAATTCAGGACAGCGGTCCACCCTCAAGAGCTGCTGGCCCAATCTGAGGGCCGGCAGTTTGGCATCCTCAGCAGTGTCACCATTAGCGATAACAAGTGCTGAGGCTGCAACTCCAGGAGAGGGCACCTCAATAGCGGGGCACCCTTGAAGACGTGAGTTGCATTGGGAAAAGCTGGGGCCGGACAGACAGGTCCTGGTGATTGGGGGGTAGGGGATGTTAGTCGTGGAGCACTGGCAGTGCCAATGCTGCGGAGATAGCCATTGCCTGTGGGAGGGGGTGGCCCTATGTGGGCATGGAGTTCCCATCAATGAAAAAACCCACCCCTGGAATCCACTGGGAGGCCACCAGGGTTTACTTGGCTGTTTCCCAATGTGGCGACAGACCCTCCTGATGGGGCAAAATGGCCATGGAGGTGGGAAGTGGCCCTTAATTGACCACTTAAGTGGCTCAATTGGCTATCTGGTGGGCAGCTGAGCTGCTCGGCTTCCCATCGCTGGCAATATGGCATGAAGGCAGGAAGATGTCGGGCTCCCCTCCCAAAGCCTCCCCCCGCATTTTGCCAACCCTCCTACCTCCATAGTCCACTGGGTTGGGAAAATTCAGCTCTATATCTTGACTCAGCTTTTAGCCGGCCCACCTGATATCTCATTATTAAATTCCGTCCTGTTATATTTCTTGGAACATTTCCCTACGTTAACAGTGCTATATAAATGCAAATTGTTTTTGCTATCATGGAAACTCAAAAATATGTTCAAGGATCTGCAGTATTGTATTTTCATGTTCACTTTCTACACAATCACTCAAAGGAGTTTAAAGAGGAGGGCAGTGAACACATGGAAAACATTTACAGGGAGACAGAGAATGTGGAATAATTAAGAGGCAAATTGGATAACTATTTGAAGGCGTCAGTAATTGCAAAATATTATGTTTTTGGCAGCGATTGATCAGATGACAGCCAAATATTTTGTTATATTCTATAACCTAGGAAGTCTGTTAGCAATATTGGTGAACAAATGCCAAATACATATGTACGGTATTACTTCGCCTGATATTTTAACGGCAGTATTAATGGGTTCAAAATAGAAATTTCTGTTAAGATATTATGCAGTGGAACGTTATACAAATGCTTTTTGCTAAAAATAACCAATAGTACTGTCTGGGCTAGGGGCTCTCCCATCAGAAACATGTTATAAAAATTGAAGGAATGTGAATTTATAACTGGATTTGAGGGGAAATAGCATATATGTTCTGTGGTAAGACAAAGGGACTCACCAGGGTGAATATGCAAATGTGCAGAACATAGGAACATAGGAGCAGGAGTAGGCCATTCTGCCCATCGAGCCTGCCCACCATTTCAATATGATCATGGCTGATCATCCACTTCAATGCCTTTATCCCACATTATCCTCATATCCCTTTATGTCATTGGTATTTAGAAATCTGTCAATCTCTGCTTTAAACATATTCAATGACTGAGCTTCCACAGCAGTCTGGGGTAGAGAATTCCAAAGATTCACAACCCTCTGAGTAAAGAAATTTCTCCTCATCTCTGTCCTAAGTGGCTTCCCCTTTATTTTGAAATTGTGTCCCCTGGTTCTAGACTCCCTTACCTGCATCTACCTTATCTATCCCTTTAGGTATTTTGTAGGTTTCAATGAGATCACCTCTCATTCTTTGAAATTCTAGGGAATACAGGCCCAATTTCCCCAATCTCTCTTCAGAGGACAGTCCCTCCATCCCAGGAACAAGTCTGGTGAACCTTCGTTGCACTCCCTCTATGGCAATAATATCCTTCAAAGAACAAAGAACAAAGAAAATTACAGCACAGGAACAGGCCCTTCGGCCCTCCAAGCCTGCGCCGATCCAGATCCTCTATCTAAACCTGTCGCCTATTTTCTAAGGGTCTGTATCTCTTTGCTTCCTGCCCATTCATGTATCTGTCTAGATACATCTTAAAAGACGCTATCGTGTTCGCGTCTACCACCTCCGCTGGCAACGCGTTCCAGGCACCCACCACCCTCTGCGTAAAGAACTTTCCACGCATATCCCCCCTAAACTTTTCCCCTTTCACTTTGAACTCATGACCCCTAGTAATTGAATCCCCCACTCTGGGAAAAAGCTTCTTGCTGTCCAACCTGTCTATACCTCTCATGATTTTGTACACCTCAATCAGGTCCCCCCTCAACCTCCGTCTTTCTAATGAAAATAATCCTAATCTACTCAACCTCTCTTCATAGCTAGCGCCCTCCATACCAGGCAACATCCTACGGTAAGGGGACCAAAACTGCACACAGTACTCCAAGTGTGGTCTAACCAAGGTTCGAAACATTTGAAGGAAGACTTCTACTCCTGTACTCAAATCCTCTCTTGCAATAAAGGCTAACATACCATTAGCCTACCTAATTGATTGCTGCACCTGCATGTTAGCTTTCAGTGACTTATTGACAAGGACACCCAGGTCCCTTTGTACATCTACACTCTCTAATCTGTTACCATTGAAAAAATACTCTGCACATCTGTTCCTCCTACCAAAGTGGATAACCTCACATTTTTCGACATTATATTCCATCTGTCACATTCTTGCCCACTTACTAAGTATGTCTAAATCCCCTTGAAGCCGCTTTGCATCTTCCTCACAACACACATTCCCACCTAGTTTTGTGTCATCCACAAACTTGGAAATACTACATTTGGTCCCCACATCCAAGTCATTGATATATATTATGAACAGCTAGGACCCAAGCACTGATCCCTGTGGTACCCCACTAGTCACAGCCTGCCAACGCGAGAATGACCCATTTATTCCTACTCTCTCCTTTCTGCCTGTTAACCAATCCTTAATCTATGCCAATATATTACCTCTTATCCAATGTGCTTTAATTTTGCTAACAAATCTCCTGTGGGGGACTTTATCAAAAGCCTTCTGAAAATCCAAGTATATCATGTCCACCGACTCCCCTTTATCAATCCTGTTAGTAACATCCTCAAAAAACTCCAACAGTTCGTCAAACATGATTTCCCATTCATTAATCCACGCTGACTATGCCCAATCAGATCATTATTATCCAAGTGTCCATTTATCGCATCTTTTAGAATAGCTTCTGGCATTTTCCCAACGAGTGATGTAAGGCTAACAGGTCTGTAATTCCCTGTTTTCTCTCCAACTCCCTTCTTAAATAGTGGGGTGACATTTGCGACCTTCCAATCTGCACAAACCGCTTCAGAATCTATAGAATTTTGGAAGATGATCACCAATGCATCCATTATCTCCATAGCTACATCTTTCAACACTCTGGGATGTAGAATATCAGGTCCCGAGGACTTAGCAACCTTCAATCCCATTAATTTCTCCAATCCAACCTTTTTATTAATACTAATTTCCTTCAATTCCTCATTCCCCCTAATCCCTTGGATCCCTAATTCTGGGAGATTTCTTGTATATTCCTCAGTGAAAACAGACACAAAGTAATCATTTAGCTTCTCTGCCATTTCTCTATTCCCCATTATAAATTGTCCTGACTCTGCCTGGAATGGACCCACATTTGTCTTAGCCAAACGTTTCCTTTTTACGTACCTGTAGAAGCTTTTGCAGTCCGTTTTTATATTTTTTGCGAGCTTACGTTCATATTCTATTCTCCCTTTCTTTGTCAGTTTCTTCATCCTCCTTTGCTGTATTCTAAAATCCTCAGGCTTACTACTATTTCTGGCAACATTCCTGCATGCTATCGTGCTTGCTGCAGATTGGTCAGCTATTGTGTCTCATGGATACGTTTGGGAATTACGATTCAAAAAGGTGACAAAACAGACACAGGCAAATCGAGTAAGGACTCCATTCCATTCATCCAGTTTCTCCATCTCCGTCATATCTGTTCTGATGATACAGCCTTCCATATCAGCGCTTCTGATAGGTCTTTCTTTTTCCTCAGCCGAGCATTCCCCCCTACTGTGGTTGACAGGGCCCTCCACCGTGTCCAGCCCATTGCTTGCACTTCTGCCATCACGTCTTCCTCTCCCGCCCAGAACCGCTACAGGGTTCCCATTGTCCTCACTTTCCACCCCACCAGCCTCCACATCCAAAGGATGATCCTCCGCCGTTTCCATCTCTCCAGCGTGATATCACCACCAAACACATCTTCCCCTCCCCTCCCCTCCCCATCAGCATTTCGAAGGGACCTTTCCCTCATGACACCCTGGTCCACTCCTCCATCACCCCCAACACTTCATCCCCTTCCCACAGCACCTTCCCATGCAATCACAGGAGGTGTAACACCTGTCTTTTTACCTCCTCTCCCGTCATCATCCAAGGCCCCAAACACTCCTTTCAGGTGAAGCAGTGATTTACTTGTACTTCTTTCAATTTTGTATACTGTATTTGCTGCTCACAATGCGGTCTTCTCGACACTGGGGAGACCAAACTTAGCTTTGCAGAGCTCCTCCACTCAGTCCGCAAGCATGACTCTGAGCTTCCAGTTGCTTGTCATTTTAATTCACCACCTTGCTCTCGCACCCACATTTCTATCTTTGGCCTGCTGCAGTGTTCCAGTGAATCTCAATGCAAACTTGAGGAACAGCACCTCATCAATATTGAGTTCAATAATTTCAGACCATGACCTGGTCTTAAATTTGTTTTTCATGTTTTGGCTTTCAGACAGAGCTGTTCATTATTCTGTCATAACACTCTGGACAAATGTTTTGTCTTGTTCTTTTTTTTCTTTTGAGCCTCCTTATCTCGAGAGACAGTGGATACGTGCCTGGAGGTGGTCAGTGGTTTGTAAAGCAGCGCCTGGAGTGGCTATAAAGGCCAATTCTAGAGTGACAGGCTCTGTACTACAACTTTGTCTTTGTCTTGTACTACAACTATTACCACTAGCTTTAACTTTTATTCCATGACATCTTTGTCATTTAATCTCTCCTGCCCTCTGCCCGATCACAGACCTTTCCTTTTGTTCTTCTCCCCCAACCCCGCTTTCACTTGCTCAAAACCTATTGCACTTCTAAACTTTGCCAGTTCTGATGAAAGATCATCGACCTGAAATGTTAACTCTGTTTCTCGCTCCACAGATGCTCCGAGACTTGCTTAGTATTTCCAGCATTTTCTGTTTCTATTACAGACAAATCTAGATCCATTAATCTTACTTTAATTATGTGTAAAATAATAGAATTAATTATCAAGAGAAAGCTTGAGGATTATCTGCACAACAACACCCATGAAACAACAGTCAACACAGCTTTTGACAGGGAAGATCTTGACTAGACAAGCCATCTTGAGTTCTTTGAGGGACTCCCAATGCAAGTATGCAAGTTGACTGTGATAAACCTACAAGATTTTCTACTTAGACTTTTAAAAGGAATTTAATGAAATTACGCATGAGATCATTATTTTAGTTCAAAGCTGCGGGGATTCAGGGCAAAACTTGGATATAGATAAGAAGTTAGCTAAAGCTTAGAAACAAAAAGTAATAATTAGAAGATTAATGTCTCGGTGAGCAGAGGTGCTGAGTGAGGTGCCCAGGCCTCAGTGTTGGGATCACTATTGTTTCCAATTTCTGCTGGCACCAGGCAGGCAGCCTCTGCCTCCTGGAAATGCTTGGCACCACTAATTGGGCGCCAAGCTCACTTCCTGCCCAATTTAGGCAATTACATTTAAAAATAGTGTCGCAAGAGTGATGCAGCTGAGGCGTGGTGTCAGGACCCGGGATTCATCCAGGCATCGGGTTCCCGACCCCAATTTGAAAATCCAGCCCATGGAGTTAAAACTCCAAAAGCATTTCTTAAACAACTAGATACTGCAGTGGGGGAGGGAAGATTGTTCTGGAAGGATGTATTCGGATGGGCTGAATGGCCTTCCTCATCTGTAATTATTTTGTGATTGCTTTCTATGTTTTTTTACGATTATTCTGTTATTTCCTATTTCAGTGAAAAATGGTTCAGCACATTTATGCACCAACAAAATACAAAATCATCCACGAGTTGGGTATTCAGTTTCAACAATGACATGATGGAGTAGTGGTGAATGGAGGTCAGGCATTTCCTCAATGAAGGAGGGAAATTTAGAGGGGACTTAGGAGCATTGGTGCTAGTTGTATCAGGAAAGACTGCTTTGGTATCACTGGGAATACAATGGTAGCAGAGGTGTTGGGAAGAATAGTAACAATCTCACTTCCAGCAATCACCTGTTTGTTTTGGAATACAATATAATGTTAATCTATTTGGCACTCACACTTCAATGGCTTTCACTAGGTGATAAATTGCTGCTTTAAAATCAAGAAGCTGACAGCAATTAAATGAGAACAGAGTGTTCAATACAAATTATAGATAGTTTTGAGTCTGCTTCAGACAATGGCAGCCATTATAGGTTTATACAGCTGCTGGACCAGATAATAGCAAATGTACCTCAAACGGAGTCAGATTTCATTAGTATGAAGCTGCTATTGCTCAACATTTTTTTGTCAGCATTCAGCATCTAAACTAATTCAGCCAATAAACTGAGCAGAAGTGGTGGAAAGTAGACAGATTTAAATCAATAGGAGAAAGGTAAAGGGACGGGATGATTGTATTGCCAGAAATACAAGCAGTAACAGAAGGCAAAAAGCAACACTAGCTATTTAATAGGAACATTTCTAAATATCTGTCAGTGCTGAACAAAAGCCACCATACTCAAGAATTATTAAGCCGTTTCTAAATGCTGCTATACCGCCAAATTTTATTATGAGCTTCTTATATAGGTTCAGTGATATGTTAACAAGTGGACTTAGCAGGATTGTTCTGGAATGCCCATTAAGAACCTTACTTGCTGTTATATAAGTAAATGTTCAGCTCAACAATCCACGGTCAGGTTGAATTTCAAACTAGCACCCTAAACAGAAGAACTCAGAGTACCCTTGATTGTTTTGGAATTCTGTTACTGTAATGTACAAAGTTACATAGTTATTGATTCCATGAAGCATTAGATTTGGGTGCTACAATTAATTCCTCAGTGATTTCCTGCAAAAGGCAATATCCACAACTTTTCAAAGATACTTTACAGTTTTACAGTAAAACTGTCACAGGTGAGGATTAGTTGTAACAGACAATTGTGTTATTAAATAGCTGACAACGAACGAACATACGAATCAGGAGCAGAGGTAGGCCATTCAGCCCCTTGAGCCTGCTCCGCCATGCAATAAGATCATGCTGATCTGTTTGTGTTTCTAATTTCACACTCCCATCTACCCCCCGATAACCTTTGATTCCTTTGCCTAACAAGAATCTATCTACCTCCATCTTAAAAATATTCAATGACCCCACCTCCACCACCTTCTGAGGCAGAGTTCCAAAGTCGCACAACCCTCTGAGAGAAAAAAATTCTCCTCATCTCTGTCCTAAAAGGGCGACCCCTAATTTTAAAACAGTGCCCCCTAGTTCTGGACTCACCCATAAGAGGAAACATCCTTTCCACATCCACCTTGTCAAGAACATTCAGGATCTTATCTACTTCAATCAAGTCTCCCTTCACTTTCCTGAACTCCAGTGAAAACAAACCCAGTCTGTCCAACCTTTCCTCATAAGACAACCCACTCATTACAGGTATCAATCTAGTAAACCTCCTCTGAACCGCCTTCAATGCATTTCCATCCTTCCTTAAATAAGGAGACCAAAATTGCACACAGTATTTGAGATGTGGTCTCACCAATGCCCTGTATAACTGAAGTATAACATCCTTACTTTTTTTTTCAATAACCTCTCGTAATAAAGGATAGTATTCCATTCGCCTTCTTTATTACTTGCTGTACCTGCATACAAACTTTTTGTGACTCATGAATTAGAACACCTTGATCCCTCTGCACCTCTGAATTCTGCAGTCGTTCTCCGTTTAAATAATACTCTGCTTTTTTATTCTTCCTGCCAAAGTGAACAACTTCACATTTTCCCACATTATACTCCATCTGTCAGATTTTTGCCCACTCACTCAACCTATCTATATTGGTCTGCAACCTCCTTATGTCCTCTTCACAACATACTTACCTACCTATATTAATATAAAAGTAAAATACTGCAGATGCTGAAAATCTGAAATAAAAACAAGAAATGCTGGAAATACTCAGCAGGTCTGACAGCATCTGTGGAGAGAGAAGCAGAGTTAACGTTTCAGGTCAGTGACCCTTCTTCAGAACTGACAAATATTAGAAATGTAAAAGGTTTTAAGCAAGTAAAGTGGGGGGGGGGGGGGGGGGCAAGAGATAACAAATGAGGTGTTGATAGGACAAGGTCACAGAGAATAACTGACCAGAAGATCATAGAACAAAGGCAAAAGGTATGTTAATGGTGTGCTGAAAGACAAAGCGTTAGTACAGAGAGGGTGTGAATTGACTGTAAAGCACAAAGCACTCCAAGCACAAACATTAAAAAAAAACTTTCCTACCTATCTTTGTGTCATCTGCAAATTTAGCTACCATGCCATCACTCCCCTCATCTAAGTCACTGATATAAATTGCAAAAAGTTGAGGCCCCAGCACAGACCCCTGCGGGACTCCATTCGTAACATCCTGCCAATCAGACAAGGACCCATTTATGCATACTCTCTGTTTTCTATCAGCCAGCCAATCTTCTATCCATTCTAATATGTTACCCCCTACACCATGAGCTCCCACTTTGAACCTTTTATGTGGCACCTTGTCAAATGCCTTCTGGAAATCCAAGTACAGTACGTCAACGGGCTCCCCTTTATCCACAGCACATGTTAGTCCTTCAAAGAACTCCAATAAATTGGTTAAACATGATTTCCCTTTCATAAAACCATGCTGACTATTCCCGAATACCTTGAGTTTTTCTAAGTGCCCAGCTATAACCTCCTTAATGATCGATTCTAACACCTTCCCCACGACAGACGTCAAGCTAACTCGTTTATAGTTACCTGTTTTCTGCTTCCACCACCCCCCCCCGTTCATGAATAGAAGGGTTATATTTGCTACTTTCCAGTCTGATGGAACCTTTCCAGAAACTAGACAAACTTGGAAGCTGCTCATGGGTTCATTAATGGTAGTTCTAGTTTTAAAGCAGCAGCAGCAGCATTACCAGCGATGTTAATGTAATGGTCTTACTACTTTTAAATTGAAATAATGTTTCTTCCTTTTCCTTGGTAAATACATCATTTATCCCGAAGAGGGCAAACATGTTTTGCATAGAAGCCTCAGTGACTTTTTTCCTTTTCCCCTTAGCTGGTTACACAACTTTCTTCATGTAAATGCCTCCACAGCAGCACAACTTAAATTGGAAATTCTGTATAGTTCTGGGAGATCAAACATGCATCATACTTCTCTATCGGTCAGTGCATTGGTACTCCAGTGCACCTGCCACTCTATTATTTAACGGAATTCTCTTATGTTTACATCTTCTTCCACTGCATCCATTATTCTGGATTGTTTCTTAAAGTCATATTTCATATCTTATGTCCTCTTACACTTAAGTATTACAGCTGCAATACATTCAGCCCTTTGTTTACATGCCAGAGTTAAGATTACAATCTGAATTTATGGACAATCTATCAACTCTAACCATTTTCTCGAAGGAGAAGTTGCAGTGGAGTTCAGTGCATACTTTCATAGTGAATACGGAGGGCCTACTGTTCACCAATCCATGGGTTACCCTCGGGGGAAACTGGAATTGCTACAGCCTGCTCCCCTAAAAAGGAAAATCAGTATGTATGTTCAGTTGTTTGAAATGTCACAATATTGAAGGTTGACTAGATGGTGACCTTAAAAAAATAGTGGGACACGGTGACATTCACATCAAGAGCTGGCATGTCATAGTATGTCATCATTTAAAAAAAAATCTTTTTAAAAGCATTGTTAGATGGTTTCAGTGAATGGAACTTGTGCTTTTTCATTTAGTTTGCTATTATGGACATTGTGGAGTAGATTTTAACTCTTGGGTGGCTTTTTCAGGGCCGAGCCTTATTATCATGCCACCAGCAAGCAGAGAGTGGCAAAATATTGCCTCATCGCAGCCCGCTGGAACAATATTTTTCATCAGTTTAATTTTGATAAGAATATTTAAAAACAATAAATGAAATTAATCAGAAGCAGTACTTGAATGATTCCTATTTGCTTATTCTGTCTAACTAGATAAGTTTTGCACTATGTGTATGCTGGTAGAATCATTCTTCACACTATCTGTTTGTTGATGGGCTCAAGTAACAATTGGAAAGTGGGAGGAAACAAAGGGAAATCCTAATTCCCCGCAGGTGGGAAGAGAGCGGGAAAGTGAAAGGTCACATAGCAGTGTTAATTTGCAGCAGTCTCTTGTTTGGGAATTTCTTCCAATACTTGAATGCAGTAGTATCTGAACATTCAAAGTAATTTATAAAATTGAGATTTTCACAGGGAGCCATCGTGACTCTGATGCCACATGAAGAGATGGCACTCCATCAGTTCCTGAAGGAAATAGCTGCAACCATTGGTGATGCAGAGTTTGGAGGCATGGTGTTAGCACCCAGCGAGTATTTTTTTTTTGGATTTCCTCTTCATTCTCCCTGTCTTTCTCCCCCCTTGATCCTACATTTGCGAAATAGATTATTAAGCTCTGTCATTCTTACCTCTCTTTGAAGAATTACCTTGGCAATACATTGTAACAGGCTGTCCTTTTCTCTTCAGAATCCTGCTGGAACTGGGTTCTTCCCATTTTATGGTGCTCATCCAGAAATTTACCAGGCTTCTGCCTTAGTCTGGACCAGAATTTCAGGCCTTTGTCTTTTATTTGGAAAGAATACTGATGGTGCTTTTACTGGCATTGGAGACAGTCTACATTGTAATTGTGACTATCCTTCAAAAATACTTCATTGGCTGTGAAGGATGTCCTGAGGTTGAGAAAGATGACACAAAAAATGTAAGTTCTTTTTCTTCATAATCTATGGACTCTTCTCATGCAGACCCTCGCCCCTCCAGTTACTTTGCCAACATCAGTAATGTGGCTGTCGTAAGGTAAATAAGATGGCTTACTTTTCAGGTGGCCAAACACACTTCCACTCGAGCCAGTCCCAATCATAAGTGAATGCCTGATAGTGAATGGGCATGGGCAGCCACGGAATGATTCCAGCTCCAGCTATTACAGAGACAACTGGGCCCTAGTGCCCAAAGGATCTCAGCAACAACCATCCCAGGAGACCGGAAATAATCAATCTCTTTCTGCCATCATAGAACCTTCTCCTATTCAAGGATCATTTCATCATAGTTTATGGTTAAGAAGAGGAAACAATAATTTGGGACCAAATTAATAGTCACACAGAGAAATGCGGGCTAATTAAGGAAAGTTTTTTGAAGAGGGAACAAAGAGGGTTGATGAAAGCAATGCCTTTGATGTGCTGTACATGGACTTCCAAAAGGCATTTGATACAGTGCTGCACAACAGACTTATAAGCAAAATTATAGCTCATGGAATAAAAGGGACTGTAGCAACATGGACACGAAATTGGCTGAGTGACAGGAAACAGAGAGTAATGGTTAATTTTTAGATTTTTTAGATTTAGAGATACAGCACTGAAACAGGCCCTTCGGCCCACCGAGTCTGTGCCGACCATTAACCACCCATTTATACTAATCCTACACTAATCCCATATTCCTACCACATCCTCACCTGTCCCTATATTCCCCTACCACCTACCTATACTAGGGGCAATTTATAATGGCCAATTTACCTATCAACCTGCAAGTCTTTTGGCTGGGGGAGGAAACCGGAGCACCCGGAGGAAACCCACGCAGACACAGGGAGAACTTGCAAACTCCACACAGGCAGTACCCAGAATTGAACCCGGGTCGCTGGAACTGTGAGGCTGCGGTGCTAACCACTGCGCCACTGTGCCACCCCAAGATAGCTTTCTTCAGATACACAAGGCAGACTACATTGATTCCCCAGGGGAAGGAGCATTTGCTGGTTGTTACCTGCATGGCCCACCTGGATTTCTTCAATGATATCAGCTTCATGCTGGTCTTTCCTACTCTAGTCCAATTTTCCTGTTCCTTCGCTGTGTCTTTTAATATTTTTCTCTGTTTATCAAATGCCTTCTTGAATTTTGTGATTGACTTAGTTTCAATGTTCACTTGTGACAAAGCATTTTATATTCTTGTAATCCTTTGTGGGAAAAATAAATCATCAACAACAGACACTGCCATCCCCACCCTTTTTTATGCTCGTAGTAGTAAACCTGAATATTTGTTATTAATTCACTTGTTAATAATTCACTGATAACTAATCTTTTAACCTTTTGAATATTTTTATTGGATCCCCCTTAACCTTTCCAAGTCTTATAATAGCTATATACTTCCCACACTAGTGAATCTATACTGCAGCTGCTTCAGGGCTCCAATATCCTTTCTACAATTGGGTGCCTAAGTGTGGCCATGTCAATGATTCATGATCACCTCCTTATTTTAAATTCGATGCTCTCACATAAAATCCAGAATCTCAGTCACCTCTTTTATGACGTTTACCTGTAAACCAGCTTTTAAAGATCTGTACATCTAGATTTCTCTGTCCTTCAATTCCATTGATAGGTTTATCAATTAGTGTATATTTCTCTATTCTTTGACTTAAAATATGTCACTGCACATGTTTCTTTGCACTATATTTACCATGTATATTCGTTGTAGTAAATGGTTGCTTTTCCGACTAGAGGACAGTAGACAGTGGTGTTCCCCAAGGGTCAGAGCTGGTATCACTGCTTTTTTTGCTATATATATATAAATGACTTGGATCTTGGAAAAAAAAGTAGAATCTCAACAGTTGCTGACGACACCAACTTGGAGTTGCGGCAAACAGTGAGGATGATATGAACCGCCTGCAGCAGGACACAGATAGGCTAGTAGAATGGGCAGAAAGGTGGTAGATGGAATTTAATACTGACAGGTGTGAGGTGATGCATTTTGGCAGAAGGAATATGGAGAGGCAATATATATTTAATGGCACAGTTCTAAAGAGTGTGCAGAACGGAGGGACCTGGGGGTTCATGTTCATAGATCTTTGAAGGTGGCAGGACATATTAAGAGTGTAGTTAGCAAAGCATATGGGATCTTCAGCTTCATAAATAGAGGAATTGAGTACAAAAGCAGGGAAGTTATGCTGAACCTTTATAAAGCTCTGGTTCAGGCACAACTAGAGTGTTGCATCCAGTTCTGGTCACCACACTTCAAGAAGGATGTGAAGGTCCTTAAGAGGGTGCAGAGGAGATTTAACAGAATGGTTCCAGGGATGAAGAATTTTACTTACAAGGTTAGGTTGTAAATGCTGAGTTTGTTCTCCTTAGAACAAAGGAGATGGAGGGGAGATTTAATAGAAGTGTACAAGATTTTGAGAGGTTTAGATAAGTTAGACAAGGAAAAACTGTTCCCATTAACAAATGGTACAAGGACTAGGAGACACAGATTGAAAGTTTTGGTCAAAAGATGCAGGGGAAATATGAGGAACCACTTTTGAGCATGTGTTTACGCAGTGGGTGGTAATGACCTGGAACTCACTGCCCACAAGAGTGGTGGAAGCAGAGACGATCAATGACTTCAAGAGGAGGTTGGATGGCCACCTGAGAGAAATAGACATGCAGGGCTACAGGGATCGAGCCAGGGAGTGGGACTGACTGCATAGCTCCATGGAGCACCAGCATGAACTCAATGGACCAAATGGCCTCCTTCTGTGCCGTAAATGACTCTATAATTAATCTAAAAACAAGAAATGCTGGAACCACTCAGCAGGTCTGGCAGCATCTGTGAAAAGAGAAGCAGAGTTAACGTTTCGGGTCAGTGACCCTTCTTCGGAACTGACAAATGTTAGAAAAGTCACAGGTTATAAGCAAGTGAGGTGGGGGTGGGGCCAGGCCACATAGCTGACCAAAAGGTCACGGAGCAAAGGCAAACAATATGTTAATGGTGTGCTGAAAGACAAAGCATTAGTACAGATTAAGTGTTAATGCATTGAATATTGAACAACAGCAAGTGCAAACCTGAAAAAAAAAGTGGGTAAGCAAACTGAACAAACGAAGATGAAATGAAATAAATGCAAAAAAAAGATTGTAAAAAATGTAAAAAAGAATGTAAAAAAATAAATAAATAAATAACTAAAAATGAAAGTAAAATGGGGGGCTGTCACGCTTTACACCTCCATCCCCCACCAGGATGGTTTGAGGGCTCTCCGCTTCTTCCTGGAACAGAGGCCCAACCAGACCCATCCACCACCACCCTCCTCCGCCTGGCTGAACTTGTTCTTACATTGAACAACTTCTCCTTCAACTCCACGCACTTCCTTCAAGTAAAAGGTGTCGCTATGGGTACCCGCATGGGTCCTAGTTATGCCTGTCTTTTTGTGGGATATGTTGAGCATTCTTTGTTCCAGTCCTACTCAGGCCCTCTCCCCCAACTCTTTTTCCGGTACGTTGATGACTGTATCGGTGCCGTTTCCTGCTCCCGCCCCGAACTGGAAAACTTTATCAACTTTGCTTCCAATTTCCACCCGTCTCTCACCTTTACATGGTCCATCTCTGACACTTCCCTTCCCTTCCTCGACTTCTCTGTCTCCATCTCTGGGGATAGGTTGTCTACTAATATCCATTATAAGCCCACCGACTCCCACAGCTACCTCGACTACACTTCTTCACACCCTGCCTCCTGTAAGGACTCCATTCCATTCTCCCAATTTCTCTGTCTGCGACGCATCTGCTCTGATGATGCTACCTTCCATGACAGTGCTTCTGATATGACCTCCTTTTTCCTCAACCGAGGATTTCCCCCCACTGTGGTTGACAGGGCCCTCAACCGTGTCTGGCCCATTCCCCGCACCTCTACCCTCACCCCTTTCCCTCCCTCCCAGAACCGTGACAGGGTTCCCCTTGTCCTCACTTTCCACCCCATCAGCCTCCATATCCAAAGGATCATTCTCCACCATTTCCGCCACCTCCAGCGTGATGCCACTACCAGTCGCATCTTCCCCTCCCTTCCCCTGTCAGCATTCTGAAGGGATCGTTCCCTCCGCGACACCCTGGTCCACTCCTCCATTACCCCTACCACCTCGTCCCCGTCCCATGGCACCTCTCCCTGCAATCGCAGGAGGTGTAATACCTGCCCATTTATCTCCTCGCTCCTCACTATCCCAGGCCCCAAACACTCCTTTCTGGTGAAGAAGCGATTTACTTGTACTTCTTTCAATGTAGTATACTGTATTCGCTGCTCACAGTGTGGTCTCCTCTACATTGGGGAGACCAAGCGCAGACTGGGTGACCGCTTTGCGGAACAACTCCGCTCAGTCCGCAAGCAGGACCCTGAGCTTCCGGTTGCTTGCCATTTCAACACTCCCCCCTGCTCTCATGCTCACATCTCTGTCCTGGGATTGCTGCAGTGTTCCAGTGAACATCAACGCAAGCTCGAGGAACAGCATCTCATCTACCGATTAGGCACACTACAGCCTGCTGGACTGAACATTGAGTTCAATAATTTCAGAGCATGATGGGCCCCCCATTTTACTTTCATTTTGAGTTATTTTTTCTTCTTTTTTTTACATTCTTTTTTACATTTTTTACAATTTGTTTTTGCATTTATTTCATTTCATCTTAGTTTGTTCAGTTTGCTTACCCACTGTTTTTTTTTCAGGTTTGCACTTGCTGTTGTTCAATATTCAGTGCATTAACACTTAATCTGTACTAATGCTTTGTCTTTCAACACACCATTAACATATTGTTTGCCTTTGCTCCATGACCTTTTGGTCAGCTATGTGGCCTGGTCCAATCTACACTTCCTTTGTTATCTCTTGCCCCACCCCCACCTCACTTGCTTATAACCTGTGACTTTTCTAATATTTGTCAGTTCCGAAGAAGGGTCACTGACCCGAAACGTTAACTCTGCTTCTCTTTTCACAGATGCTGCCAGACCGTGTTTTGATTTCAGATTTCCAGCATCCGCAGTATTTTGCTTTTACTATAATTAATCTATATATCTTCATCAGGGGGTATGGCAACAGATTTAGCTAAGATCAGTTCTATAAAAGCATAATGATGTCAAAGCTTGCAGGTCTGCATGATACTAAAGTGGTAAATTAGCTGGTATAATTTTGCTTTTGTTACTACAGGCCAAGCTGGATGGAGTTAGCTTCATGTTTTATACTTGAGTATTTATGAAAATAGTCCCTATATTTAACAAAACCTATTTAAAATGCACCATATTGCTGCCTCCCTTCTGCCAGATTTGAAGCTGGCCAAGAAATGAGCAGAATATCAGGAGTAAAGGAAAGAGCACGCAACTCAACTACAGCACCAGGAGCACTGCACAACAACAACTAAATAGTCCTAATTCCTGACAGAGACTGTGTGATAATCTTTATATGCAGCCAGCAAATTAAAAGGAGGCACTTTTTGTACCCTCAAAACCTTCAATTTTTTTTGTTTATGGGAGGACCTGTTTGTTGTTCAGTGACTCTTGCTGGAAAGTGCACGAATGTGAGTGTCAACGTGAGGAGAAGTTCAGGCTTCACTTCGATGCCACAAAACTCACTATTGTGGCAGCTTAGGCAAGATAATAGGGAACAGCTGCCTATGTTTTATCAGAGGAAGGGAGAAAATCAGGGAAAAGAGAGGCTGTGAGCCCTGACAACATCCTGGCTGTAGTACTGAAGACTTGTGCTGCAGAACTAGCTGCACCCCTAGCCAAGTTGTTCCAGTACAGCTACAACACTGGCATCTACCTGACAATGTGGAAAATTGCCCAGGTATGTCCTATCCACAAAAAGCCGGACAAATCCAATCTGGCCAATTACCGCCCCATTAGTCATCTCGCGATCATAAGCAAAATGATGGAAGGTGTCGTTGACAGTGCTATCAAACTCACTTAAACAGCAATAACCTGCTCACCAATGCTCAGTTTGGGATCCGCCAGGGCCACACGACTCCTGACCTCATTATAGCCTTGGTCCAAACATGGAAAAAAGAGCTGAACGCAAGAGGTGAGGTGAGAGTGACTGCCCTGGATATCAAGGCAGCATTTGACTGAATGCGGCCTTAGCCAAACTGAAGTCAGTGGGAATCAAGAGGAAAACTCTCCACTGGTTAAAATCATACCTAGTACAAAGGACCTAGCTGTGGTTGTTGGAGGCCAATCCTCTCAGCCCCAGGACATGGCTTCAGGAGTTCCTCAGGGTAGTGTCCTAGGTCCAACCATCTTCAGCTGCTTCATCAATGATCTTCTCTCCATCATAAGGGCGGAAGTTGGGATGTTCGCTGATGATTGTACGATGTTCAGTACCATTCGCAACCCCTCAAATACTGAAGCAGTCCGTGTCCATATGCAGCAAGAGCTGGACAACATTTAGTGTTGGGCTGATAAGTGGCAAGTAACATTCATTCCACACAAGTGCCAGGCAATGATGATCTCCAGTAAGAGAGAATCTAATCATCTCCCCTTGACATTCAACGGCATTACCATCGCTGAATCCGCCACTATCAACATTCTGGGAAATACCATTGACCAGAAGCTGAACTGGAGCAGCCACATAAATACTCTGGCTACAAGAACGGGTCAGACACTGGGAATTCTGCGGCGAGTAACCCACCTCCTGACTCCCCAAACCCTGTCCACCATCTACAAGGCACAAGTCAGGACTTCGATGGAATACTCTCCACTTGCCTGGATGGGTGCAACTCCAACAAGACTCAAGAAGCTCAACACCATCAAGGACAAAGCAGCTTGCTTGATCGGCATCCCATCCACCATCTTAAACATTCCATCACCACCAGTGCACAGTGGCAGCAGTGTGCACCATCAACAAGGTGCACTGCAGCAACACACCAAGACTCCTTTGGCAACACCTTCCAAACCCGTGATCACTACCACCTAGAAGGACAAGGGCAGCAGATGCATGGGAACACCACCACCTACAAGTTCCCCTCCAAGCCACACACTATCCTGAGTTGGAACTATATTGCCGTTCCTTCACTGTCATTGGGTCAAAATCCTGGAACTCCCTTCCTAACAGCACTGTGGGTGCACCCGCACCAGATGGACTCCAGCAGTTCAAGAAGGCAGCTCACCACCACATTCTCAAGGGCAATTAGGGATGGGCAACAAATGCTGGCTTTGCCAGCGACACCCACATCCCATGAAAGAATTAAAAAAATTAGCCAAAAAAACCTCTAGCTTGCTGATAGCTAAAGAGCATGAGACCAACAATGTTCAGTGTACCTGGAAATGTTTCACAGTAGAAAGTGAAATATTGGCTATGAACAGTTGCATGTGGAGATAAATATTATAGGCTACTTTTAAATTGCTTTTTATACTGAGGTGTGACAAGAATGTGAAATAGCAAATTCCTTTGAGATTACTTCACAAAAATTTTAAATGGCCAAGTCCATACAAAAGAATATGTTACGTCATTTTATTTTACTTCATATGTGTACATTATTTATGAACATTCCCTTTCAATTCACAGGGGTGAATTTCTTTGAGGCATCTCCTGCTCCATCCTGGTAACTTCAGCAGAAGCTCCTTTTATACAGGTAAACTGAGGGCTGAATTTAGTTCAGCTCTGCATTTGAAGTGTAGTGGGGGGTGGGGGTGTGGGGAAGGGGTGAACTCTGCACTTTGTGCAGTTGCTGATTGGGGGGGGAAGGGGTTAACTTTGCACTTTTAGTGTAGTGGTGGGGGAGAACAGGGCAAGCATTTATTTTCAGTGTAATGGGGGGGGGGTGTGGGGTAACTCATTCTCTGAGCAGGGCTGGCAGCCCTTTATAAAGGGCACCAGCGCCTGCGCAGAGACAGTTAACGCCATTCACGGTGTCATTGATGCCGTCCCTGCCACGTGATTAGGGGTTGGCCGCCCTGCATATTTTAATGAGCCACCGAGCTCAAGATCGTGGCGGCATGCGGTGCGCGTGTGCTGGTTGCCATTTATAATGCTGTGGAGCAGGAGAAACCTCAAGGAAATTTGCTCCACAGTTTCATTTAGGAACTCTTAAACATAGTTTCATACCAAGTCTGAAAATAATACAATAGGCAGAATGAAATGAAAGATCACTAGAGACTCTGAAGAGGACCAGGTAACTTACATCCATACTATAGAGATGTGAAAAAACATTTGCCTGTCTGGCACCCAGGGGTGGGTGTGGGGGTAGCAAAACTAAAATTATAATTATCCACATGTATTCATCAACATTGCATTTAAAATGTAAATGTTGGTTGGGCGTGAGCACTTCTTACTTTTCTTTAAATAATGCTATGGGATCTTTTACAGCCAATAGAAAAAAACAGATCGAGCTTCAATTTAAATTCTCAAATAAGAAATAAGACCTCCCCCCCCGACCCCACAACAATGCAGCACCTTTTCAGTACTGCACTGAAAGTGTCGATCTAGATTGTGCACTCAAGTCTGTTAAGGAACTTAAGACAATGACATTCCAGGCACAGAGTTAAGAGTGTTACCAACTAAATTAAGCAGACTCTTATAGAGGCCACTATTCCAGTTGTGTTTACTTCATTAGTTCACAGGAAAGAAGCTCTCCAAATGGAAATATATAGATATATATATTCCAGAGCAACTGAGGCAGATATGTGTAAAGTTGGGGAAAAAATTCCGGGGTTTCACCTTAGCTAAAACCTAGTTGAAGAAATATCCGATGTTGCTTGCATTGACATTTTGCTTTCAAAATTTGACTCAAAATTTTCAAGCAAAATCCAGGTGATTTTTTTTTTATATCTTGCAAGAGTAACATTTAATTTAAAAAGTGGGGCTATTTAAGTGTATATAAAAGTGTAAGTTTGGCAAAATCTGTTATTGTGAAAATGGCACTGGGTTTTCATGCTGTCTGACTAATAGCAAAATCATAAAGATCCTTCACCCATAAAATATGACATTTTAAATTTGTTCTTGTTAACAAACAAATAGTCAAGGACATAATGTAAGAATGAATTTGTCTTGAAATTTGAAGCTGTGTGTAATTTAAAGGAGCTGGATTGTGTATGCCAGAGACCACTGAGAGTCAGTATGTACAAATGGCCTCAGTGAATAATTAGCAAGAATTCCTGTTCCTGATGCCTATCCCACGACTCCTGGTAAAAACTTTGTTTTAATGTCGACTGAGGGACATTTTCTAGCATGATTGTGACGCGTCATTATTAAAAAGCCTACAAAAACATGCTGAATACTTAGCCACAAAAACACTTCAAAAGCACTGAAGGGCTGCTAGAGTCAATGAAACCAGACCTCAGCACAAGTCAATGCCTGCAGAACCAGAGAAAATTGGGAAAAACATACATAAAGGATACACAGAATTAAATATAACAGTTGAAATTTTTAAACAGGAAAGCAAAAATGTCTTCATCCTTAAACATACTTTATTTCTTATTGAATGAATGTATGTTGATAAGTGAAAACAGCAGCAAAAACTTGCATTTATATAGCACCTTTAAAGTGGTAAACATGTTTCACAGGAGCATTATCAATCCAAATTTGACACTGAACCACAAAAGGAGATATTAGGAGATATGACCAAAAGCTTGGTCAAAGATATTGGTATTAAGTAAAGGAGGAGAGAGAGATAAAGCGGCAGAGAGGTTTAGGGAGAGAATTCCAGAGCTTAGAACCTAGCTGAAGGCACAGCTGCCAATGATGAAGTGATTAAAATCGGGGATGCCCAAGAGGCCAGATTTGAAAGAGCGCTGAGATCTCAGAGTGTTGTAGGCTTAAGGAGGTTAGAAAGATAAGGAGGGTAAGGCCATAGATGGATTTTAAAACAAGGATGAGAATTTTAAAATTGAGGTGTTGCTGGACTGCGAGCCAATGTAGGTCAGTGAGAGCAAGGTTGGTGGGCGACAGGGACTTGGTGCAATCTAGAATACAGGTAGCAGAGTTTTGGATGACCTGAAGTTTATGCAGGTTGTCAGATGGGAGGCCAGTCTGGACAGCATTAAATTCAGCAACAGATAATCTGAGACAGGGTCAGAGTTGGGCGATGTTACAGAGGTGGAAACGGGCAGCTGAGTGGGCAGTCAGTGGAGCGGACGTGCGGTTGGAGGCTCATCTCTGGGCCAAATTCGACACCAATATCGTAAATGGTCTGGTTTAGCTTCAGATAGTTGTCAGGGAAAGGAATGGAGTCAGTGGCTAGGAAATAAAACTTGTGGTGAAGACAACAGCTTCAGTCTTCCCGATCATTTCTGCACATCCAGTACTGAATGCCGGACAAGCAGTATGAGAAATTAGAGACAGTAGAGGGGTCAAGAGAGATAGTGGTGAGATAAGACTGGATGTAGCTAGCGTACGTATGGAACTTAGCCTGTTTTCAGAAGATGTTGCCGAGGGACCACCAGAGGTGGCCACACAGTGGTATAGAGTCAGGAGGGAGTTGCTCTGGGAGTCCTCAACATTGACTCCGGACCCCATGAGGTCAAATGGCATCAGGTCAAACACGGACATGGAAACCTCCTGCTGATTACCACCCCCCCCACCCCCCCCACTTGGCTGATGAATCCTCCATGTTGAACACCACTTGGAAGAAGCACTGTGGGTGGCAAGGGCACAGAATGTACTCTGACCGGGGGACTTCAATGTCCATCACCAAGAGTGGCTCGCTAGCACCATTACTGACCAAGCGGGTCGAGTCCCAAAGGACATAGCTATTAGCCTGGGTCTGCAGCAGGTGGTGAGGGAACTAACAAGAGGGAAAAACCTACCTGACCTCGTCCTCACCAATCTACCTGTCGTAGATGCATTTGTCCATGACAGTATTGGTAGGAGTGACCACTGCACAGTCCTTGTGGAGACAAAGTCCCATATTCACATTGAGGATACCCTCCATCATGTGTTGTGTGGCACAACCACCATGCTAAATAGGATAGATTTTGAACAGATCTAGCAACTCAACACTGGCCATCCATGAGGTGCAGTGGGCCAGCAGCAGCAGCAGAATTGTATTTAACCACAATCTATATCCTCATGGCCCAGCATATCCCCCACTCTACTATTACCATCAAGCTGGGCGATCAACCCTGGTTCAATGAAGAGTGGAGGAGGGCATGCCAGGAGCAGCACCAGGCATACCTAAAAATGAGGTGTCAACCTGCTGAAGCCACAAACATGTGTCTACATGCATGTCAAACAGTGGAAGCAGCATGCAATAGACTGAGTTAAGTGATCCCACAACCAACAGATCAGATCTAAGCTCTGCAGTCCTCCCACATCCATTCTTGAATGGTGGTGGGCAATTAAACAACTAACAGAAGGAGGAGGCTCCACAAATACCCCTATCCTGATTGAAGGGGGAGCCCAGCACATTAGTGCAAAAGATAAGGCTGAAACATTTGCAACAATCTTCAGCCAGAAGTGTCAAGTGGATGATCCATCTCGGCCTCCTCTTGAGATCTCCTGCATCATAGATGCCAGTCTTCAGCCAATTCGATTCACTCCACATGATATCTAGAAATGGCTGGAGGCACTGGATACTGCAAAGGCTATGGGCCCTGACAAAGTTCTGGCAATAGTACTGAAGACTCGTGCTCCAGAACTAGCTGCACCCCTAGTCAAGGTGTTCCAGTATTGCTACAACACTGGCATCTATGAAAAATTGCCCAGGTATGTCCTGTACTCAAAAAGCAGGATAGATCCAACCTGGCCAATTACCCCCTATCAGTCTACTCTCAATCATCAGCAATGTGATGGAAGGGGTCAACGACAGTGCTATTAAGCGCCATTTAAACAGCAATAACCTGCTTACTGATGCTCAGATTGGGTTCCGCCAGGGCCACTCAGCTCCTGAACTCATTACAGCCTTGGTCCAAACATGGAAAAAAGAGCTGAACTCAAGGGGTGAGGTGAGAGTGACTGCCCTTGACATCAAGGCAGCATTTGACTGAGTATAGCATCAACGATCCCTAGCAAAACTGGAGTCATTGGGAATCAGAGGGAAAACTCTCCACTGGTTGGAGTCATACCTAGCGCAAAGGAAGATGGTTGTGGTTGTTGGAGTCCAATTGTCTCAGTCCCAGGGCATTAATGCAGGAGTTCCTCAGGCTAGTGTCCTAGGCCCACCCATCTTCAGCTGCTTCATCAATGACCAATGACAGCACCACAGCCTCACAGCTCGAGCTTTCAGAGCATGACGGGCCCACCATTTTACTTTTATTTTTAGTTATTTTTTCTTTTTTCCTTTGTTTATATAATTTTTGTGTTTATTTTATTTTATTTCATCTCAGTTTGTTCAGTTTGCTTACCCACTGTTTGTTTTTCATGTTTGTACTTACGGCTGTTCAATTTTCAGTCTGTTAACACCCTTTCTGTACTAATGCTATGTCTTTCAACACACCATTAACATATCTTTGCTCCATGACCTTCTGGTCAGCGATTCTGTGACCTTGTCCTATCTACATCTTCTCCTTTGTTAGCTCTTGCCCCACCCCCACTTTACTTGCTTATAACCTTTTACATTTCCAATATTTGCCAGTTCTGAAGAAGGGTCACTGACCTGAAACGTTAACTCTGCTTCTCTCTCCACAGATGCTGCCAGACCTGCTGAGTATTTCCAGCATTTCTTGTTTTTATAACAGAGAATATTACCATCTTTCAATAATTATAGCTAAGTCATAAATATCCCAGATATTGTATGGGTCTGGGAAACTCTCTCCAATAAGCATCTCCCCACTGAAGGAGACACAGATAGGGCTTCTTGTAATCGTGTACAGAATGCTACATGAGATGATTTTTTAACTTTTATATATTTATTAAAGAGTTGAACATGCAATACACTTTAAATGCCTAAGTATACCACAATATCAAATATTACTAAGAGATGTAACACATAATTTTATTTCTAAAATAGGATCCAAAAGTTCAACCTTAACAATATTACCAGCAAAATATCTTAGAATATCCATCAAAATTTAAAGTAAACTTTTACCTTAAGTTCCTCGAGTCAGCCATACGTTAAGAAGCATTGATGAGGAAGTCAATACGTCTGTTTTTTTGATTCAAAACTCTCATGTTTATACTGTTTCTAAACTATCATCTCATCTTTTAGAATGTAGGTGTTACCTTTCTGTGTGTGTTTTTTTCTGCTTTTGAGATCCTTATATGTTAATATCATTAGCTACCATTCCCAACTAATGTATTTGCTGGAAATCCCCTACTCTTGAAGCTATGAGATTTTATCAAGTCAAAATGTTGTAATTGGGTTTACTTGACATCTGTTTTTGTAAGTACCATTTCATTTTGTAATTTATTATCTGTAATTTTTTTTTATGATACCTTGTACCACCCTGGTGAGTCAGTCTGTCTATATCACTAACACTATCAACTAATTAAGTTTATAGCCATCCTGTCCTGACTTCACATAGGATGTTTCAATGTGTGTCAAGTTCTAATTCCATTGCAGCAGAGACCTTGGAACAACTTGAAATGTATTTTTTAACTCTATCCTGAAAGAGGAATTTCAGTGAGTCTTGAAAACTGGCCATTTATTCAATCTTTAATTCTAAAAGATATAATGTATTAACTTTATCTAAATTCTACCTAATTAAGCTGATTGTACCTATATTTCATCACAGCTGCCCAGAAGCGCCTGCTCAGATTCCACCTCTTTACCACCATGTCTCCACAATTCCTCACCTCACCATCCATCCATTACAGCAACCCCATGCCCAAGATCCCACAAGAAAAGCCACCAAAAATCACCCTTCCAGAACATCTCTATCCAAAAGTACATTCACGTCTACAAACAGAAATTAACTATTCACCCTTGTACATTCCCTTAGTACCTGTCTTGTGGGTATTTTTGCCTGTCCTAATGCTCCTACGCAGTACTACACCAGTAGCTGCAGCATGGCTGATGGAAGGCTGCTGACTTTCACTGGGGGAGACTACAGATGGCCTTGCAAGATGCCTTTGAGCAGCTCTGGCCTTAGAAGGCCCAGCTTTGAACTACACCAGTTCAGCATAGATGGCAGTGGTCTGGGCTGGCTGGCTGACAGGCAACAGCAAGGGCATTGGCAGAGTAGCAGTGGGACCTAAAATGCTGTCATCCTGAGAGAGAACAGTAGGTTTGTTCTCCATGGTGCCACTGTCACTCCACTGGGGCAGCATCTTACCAATCTGAGTAACCTGCTGGAGCACAGATTGGTGGGCTGCCATGAAAGCCTCCATGCCCCTTTGAGTACTGAGATCCACATGATGGCAGCAGTCTGAGCCTGCGTGGCAGCAAACATGGATCTCATGACCTGCTTCTAAGTTTCCACTGCAGCACAGAAATGTTGCGTGGCTTCCACCTGTGCTGCAGTGGAAACTGAGATAGTGGCCACCAGATGCTGCATCAAGGCTGGGTCCGCAGGTTTAGCCATAGAGTTGACCACCACTTCCACGTTGGAAAGGATGGACTCCAAGTTCTGCATGATTCCCTTTACCATGTTGGACCTTGACTCCTCCATGCTCCTTGATATTGACGGGAGGTTGGCTAGCAAACTTGCCAATGCACTAAGTGTGTATGTTCATCGGCATTCTCCTAAAGCCTGTCCCATCAAAGTCCTCATCTGAGTCCCCTGTAGCGGAACTCACCCTTTGGTGAACTGGCACATGAACTATCCTTTCCCCTTGGTCTGGCTGCAGGCCACTCACGTCCAATGTTACAACCAAGGAAAAAGGGGTCTATGGTTCCCTCTCAGCCTTCAACTGGTCTTACTGTAACAGAGTTTAATTTTAAACACCGTTTTTTAGCTCCCCCTTAGTAAATCCTTGTTCACTAACTTCCAATTATAAGGCAAAGAAACCAGCCAAACAGGTTTTCTTAGGTTTAAAGAAAAAAGATTGAACTTTATTAAACTTAAACTCTAATTCAGTTAACACCCACCGATACGCGATGCGCCCACGCTAGCATGCATACATGATACACACATGCAGATAGAGACGGAAAAGAGCAGAAGAAATAAAGTGGAAAAGTTTGAGCCAATATCTGAAGATGGTTTTGGTTACTGTTCTTTGAGCTCGCTGTAAAGTCCTTGATTGTAGGTAGGTCTTGCTTTCCTTTCGGGCCCAGTATTCTTCTTAAACCTTATTCGATGTAGGAGACATTTCTGTCTTGAAGTTCATGTGTCCTCAGTAGGTCCAGAGGCTTGTGAGAAAGAGATGGGAGCAGACAGAAGAGGTCTTCTCACTTCAGGAGCAAACAGTCTTTTCCAGTTCAAACTCTTTGTAAAATTCAGAAAAAAAACAGGTTGCCAAGCAGGTTAGTTATGTGAATACCTGGTCTGACCACCTCTGTTTGTGGATTCTCCTGTCTTAGCCGACCCTGGAATGTCTCTTTTTACACACAATATCTGGTGCTCAAAGTCCATTGTGGGTTAAATTGGAGGAGGGAAAAGCCCCTTTGTCCCTCCAAGCACTGTCTGTTAGTATGCAAATATTTTTTCCATCCACAGCTGATCTGTTTAACAAGTCATTTCCTCATTCCAGCAATAGTTTAAAATCAATGTTCCTATGATAAAATTAATATGCCTCATTCCTGGCAGGTGGGGGTGTCTGTATGACACAGTGGTCTACCACATGCTGATCCGGACTCTGTACCACCCTCTAAGGTATCTGTCAGGATCTGAGCTGGTGGCTGTGAGTGCCAAATCAAGTGACGATACATCTTCATCAGTGGCGTAGTGTTGCTCTCTCCCTTCCTCCTGAGGTTGCTATGGCTGGGCACACAGCAGTTTCTGGGTATCTGAAAGCATAAAATCAGAAGGAGAATATTGGGCTGAGGTTTGCAGGTAGGGATTGGTTATGGATGTAAAGTCATGGGCACACCATCTGCAGCTTGCACATTGAACCAGATAGCTGGATTAGGATGAGAAGGGAGTTGAGAAGGGGCATAAGGCAGTAACACACTGTCATACTGAATGCATTCGGTGACGTCAGAATTTTATGCAGAGCGCAGAAGTCCTGCTGCAGAGCAGAAAGCAGGAGGCGAGCTCATTCGGCCGGCAGCAGGATCCTGGGGCAGCATATTGCCAGCAACAGCCAATTAAGTGACTGCCGGGGCTTCCATCCTATTAAGGACAGTGATCCCCACCCCCCCACACAAGCTGCCGGCTCAATCAGAGGTCTTGCAGCTCAGCAGCGCCACCACTAGAGGTGGCCATGGCTGGGGTTGCACTTCCAGGATAAGGGTACAGCAATGGTCACGTGTCCTTGAAGGAAGATAAGTGGGGTCGGGGGATGCTGGGGCCAGGTAGGCAGGTACTGGCGATCGGGGTGGGGGGATAAGTGGTGGTAGGGGTTCACTGAGGGCGGACGGTGCTGTCAGACCGTGAGTGTCCAGAAATGAGGGCCCCCACCCGCGGAGCCACTGGGAGGCCACCAGGTTTCACTGGATGGTCTCCTCACATGGCAGGAGCTCTCCCAACGCAGGCAAAATGTCAGCGGAAGTGGAAAAAGGTCCTTAATTGGCCATTTCAATTGGACTGCAGCGGGCAGCCGATCTGCCACTTTTCCCGCTGCTGGCAAAACGGCATGGCAGCAGGAAGATGTTGAGCACGCCACCTGATGCCATTTTGCCAGACTTCCCACCTCCCAACCCACCCGCAAAGGGCTGGTAAAATCCAGCCCCTGGTGTCTCTCTTTCTTTTCCACTCTGGCGCTGTATCTGTGAACTGTGGTGCCCTCTCTCTTCCCTGGTGTTCTATTTCCCTTCTCTCCAATTGCAGCACTGACAGTCAGCAACAGCCTCCCTGCATTCACTGCAGCTTCCCTTTAACAGCTGGCGATTAGCTGAAGCACATGCTAGCTTCACACATTTTTTGGCACCCTGTTGAGCATGCAACCAACCGGTAATGCAGGACACATCGGGCTGCATGCTGCAATCATTCAATGAGGAAGCAACACAAAGTGTACAAAATGCCTGCCTCAATAGCAATGGGCATGGGCAGATCGCAAATTGTGATCCCTGCACCAAAAAATGGGTGCAAATGAATTTTGTAGCCCTGTATATTTATTATGTATGTTTTCCTACCAATATCTAAATTGTACAAAAATATGCTACAATCATGTTCTTTCTATCATAGATATGTATGGCTGGATTGTTCACTTTTTAAAGTTTGAACTTGTGCCTTCTAAGGGGCATATATTTGCTAGATATATGTTGAAGTTGAATTATCTGGAGCAGTCTAAGGCTATTAGCTTGAGATCAAGGATGACTAGTTGTCCCTTTATTACCACTTTCCATGTATTGTCACTGTCTTCTATGTTCTATTTCATTTCAATAGATGGTAATCCATTTGTTGTCTTGGGGAAAAAAATCCCCTCTTCTTTCCTCAGACAGACCAGCTCAGTTGTGGCATGATATATATATATACACATACAGGTTCTGCATATCATCATGGAGCTCTCTGGTGAAAGCCTCTTTTTGTAACCTCAAACTTGCTGTCAATTTTTGACTGCCAAACTGAAATGAACAATAAGAGGAATCCATTGCACAGTTTAATATTCTCTTGTCAGATTAGGTTAACTGCACATCAAGGGACACAATGAAGAGTCTGGAATGACGTCCAAGTATAATTTAAGGATTTTTGCAGTTTATCGATTACTTAAGATCTGTAGCACTTGCAAGGAAACAAACTTTAGGATGAAATTAGCTTTACAATTGGCACAAACCAATGAATCTTTAGTACCAATTTGGTATGAAATTTGTGCTCGTATCGATGCAAGTTAAGTGTCATAATATAATACCACTGGATTGCAAATCAATATACAGCCTGTGTAGATTCAAGTTGTGTTAGTAATAATATAACACTAAGAGTCTGGTGTTGATTTACATTACAGAGGTGGAAAATGGCTTATTTATCAATATAATTCTACCTGCCCCTGCCAATCCTGTAGGATTTTCACCCCTAAGTAGATTTCAGTGTTTGTGGCTGATTGAATTGGGCCTCACATGATGGGTGCTTTCAATTACCTCAGGAAAGCACTTTCAAATTCTGCGCCACATGAGCTGGCAAAGCAACCTCAATGTAGAAATAAATAAAAAGAAATATATTCATTTGGTGAAGTGTGATAAATTTCAGGTCTGCCTTGGATATTCTGTTGGATTTAGTGATGCTTGCTACTCCTGTAAGTCCACCACGCATCCCTTGTGTTCATGGGTTCACCAATGCAGCGCAGAATCTAATAGTATGATACGATAACCTGGAGAGTGTAACAATGAGATCGTCTTGTTATATAAACTGGAAATCATAATCCTCCTACATGCCTTCATATATATTTCTTAAATCTTCCAAAAGGCAGAATGGTGAGACAATGTTAATGTAAAGTCAAGAATTTGGTTTATTTTACATAATGTGACTGAATAGAGTGCCAATTCCAATTTTTGTTTTATCAATTTGTAGCTTTTTTAACTTCCGAAGTATTTCTAAACTATACAAAGCAACGAAGCATGCTACACTGTTCCAGTTAAATACTGTAATTTTATTGTGGTCAGGGATAGCTGAAATCTTAATTTCCAGCTGAGGTCAGGCCTCTCTCTCCAGAAGACTTCTCAACTGGTGTGGAACATAGTATCACAGTATGGTATGATACAGCACAGAAGGAAACCATTCAGCCCAAAGTGCCTGTGCCAGCTCCTTGGTACAGCTATCCAATTAATTCCCTGCTCTTTCCTCATAGCCCTGTAATGTTTTTCCCTTCAAGTATTTACCCAATTCCCTTCAGAAAGTTACTATTGAATCTACTTCCACCACCCCTCCAGGCAGTGCATTCCAGATCATAACAATTCACTGTGTAAAAGATATTTCCGCATGGTGTCTCTGTTTTTTGCCAATCACATTAAATCTGTGTCCTCTGGTCACCAACCCTTCTGGCACGGGAAACATTTTAACCTTATTTACTCTATCTAAACTATTCGTGATTTGAACGCCTCTACTAATTCTCCTTTTTACCTTCTCTGCTCCAAAGAGAACAACCAAAGCTTCTCCAGCCTCTTCACAGACCTGAAGTCTCTTATCCCTGGTACCATTCTGGTAGATCTATTCTGCACCCTTTCTCAGGCCTTGACATCCTTCTTAAAGTGTGGTTCCCAGAATTGAACAGAATATACCAACTTGAGGCCTAACCAGTATTTTGTAAAGGTTTGGCCCTGCGTCCTTGTTTTGTACTCTATTCCTCTATTAATAAAACCAATAATCCCATAAGCTTTTTAGCAGCCTTCTCAACTAGTCCTTCACCTTCAAAGTTTTGTGTACATATAGGTCTCTCTGTCCTTGCACCACCTTTAAAATCGTATCATTTAGTTCTTTTTCTGTCCTCATTCTACCTGGCAAAATGTATCACCTCACACTTTTGTATTAAATTTTTTCTCTCATGTTTTGCCCATTTCACCAGTTGGTCTATGTCCTCAATAAGTCTGTTACTGTCCTCCTTATTGTTTTACTACATTGCTGAGTTTTTTGCCATGTGTAAACTTTGCAGTTATACCCTGTATACTCTCAGGTCCAGATCATGTAAGTGTTTGCTTTTTTGTGACCTCTCTAACTATCTGACATATTCCCTGTCCAGGGGATCCTCAACAGTGCTGCCAATGAAACTGCTACCCTCCACTAGAAAGGTACCAGGGATGAGAGACTTCAGGTCTGTGAAGAGGCTGGAGAAGCTTTGGATGTTCTCCTTCGAGCAAAGAAGGTAAAAAGTAGATTTAATAGAGATGTTCAAAATCACAAATAGCTTAGATAGAGTAAATAAGGTGAAAATGCTTCCAGTGCCAGAATGGTTAGTAACCAGAGGACACAGATTCAAGGTGATTGTCAAAAAAAAACAGAGATACCATGCAAATATATTTTTTTACACACTGAGTTGTTATGATCTGGAATACACTGCCTGAGTATATTTCTTCCCAGTAACCCCATGTTGTGTCCAAACTACCTTATTTCCCACCAAGTCATGTATGAATACCCACTGGAATCACCTAAAGCAAGATCAAAACACATCTATTGTCTCAGATTGTGATGGATAACAGTTTGAATGGTTCACTCAGTCACTGTTGTTAACAGGCCAATCTCCTATTTGTCTCAATGGCAGCTGCCTGCCTTCCACTGTCAAAGTGATAGAAAGGACGGAGACGTTTTGAGGATTAATTCTTTAAATTCTGAAGCTGAATTCATATCAGTAACATATTATGGCTTAGAGTGCAAATCCCTGCCAGGTCAAATAATCAATAGTTTCTAATCATGATAGAAATGCTGTCATATGGGCCAGTTGCACTCAGGAAAACCATGTCTACATACGTCCTAGCTAGCCGTCCTTAAAGTGACAGCAGCAGGTCACCACTAAAATGTTAATAGTTTAAGAAATAATGGTTGTCCCGTCTCCACATCAAAACTATGACACCCTCTCTTACCCCCAACCGATGATTGTCTCACACAACCCCTGGTTGCTGCCTTTACTGGTCCTGTCCTGGTCGACCATGCCCCACATCTCCCGGTTATGTCCCTCCTAGCTAATATCTAGGGGTAGGCCCTAGTTCCTTACAAAAACACCTCATATACTTTAAATTACTTTGAAATATAGCCACTGTTGTTTGCACTGGAGTGCTGACTTGGGTTGCATTAGAATGCTAAAGTGGAAGTTTGGTGACTGAGGAAGTTTGGTGAGGAGGGAGCGAGGAACTCCTTTCATTTCCGACCTGTCCTCAGAGTGAGGGGAGTCGAGAGTTTCCAAAGAGCATAGCTGACTGGTGAGTAAGGCCTGGTGGGTATTCTTCAAAGTGGATTTTTTTTTTTTTTAGAGATACAGCACTGAAACAGGCCCTTCAGCCCACCGAGTCTGTGCCGACCATCAACCACCCATTTATACTAATCCTACACTAATCCCATTTTCCTACCACATCCCCACCTGTCCCTATATTTCCCGACCACCTACCTATACCAATGGCAATTTATAATGGCCAATTTACCTACCAACCTGCAAGTCTTTTGGCTTGTGGGAGAAAACCGGAGCACCCGGAGGAAACCCACGCAAACACAGGGAGAACTTGCAAACTCCACACAGGCAGTACCCAGAATTGAACCCGGGTCGCTGGAGCTGTGAGGCTGCGGTGCTAACCACTGCGCCACTGTGCCGCAGGGTTGTTTCAGCAGGGTTAAAATGTGTTAGCTGAACCCGCTCTCTCTTTCTCACAGCCTTATGCTGGAATTAAAGATGGCTTTCGATGTTAACCATGTGGCTGGACAGACCGGATTGAATGCTGATGACTTGATGACTGAACTGGAAAAGACTCCTTTGTTCTTCAAAACGATTACCTTTATAGGTAAGCTCATGAAGTGTTAGTTTTACCTACGTGACTTTAGATTTCAGTTACTGATTGACTGGTACAATAGCTTTTGATGGCCCCATTTTTATAATATGAGGCTGTTCACACGTCATTGTGATGAAGGGTAGCTGGAAACGTAGGGCTGGATTTTATGTTGGAGGCGAGGCGCCCAGCAATGGGCCGAAAAGGCGGAGGAAAGCCTGCCTCTGCCTTTTTGTGCTCCCTCCTGGAGCAATCCACCGGTCTTTTTAAATTTAAGTTTCAGGAGCCGGGATTCTCGTCTCTTTAAAGATGAGGATCCCGCCTCCAAGAGCTGCCAGACAATCAGAAGGCTGGCAGCATCGGCAGTGTCACTGGAAGTGGTGGCCACTGCCCGTACTGCAGAGGCCTTGGACCCAGGCACAGCGCTGGAGATCCAGACCTCAGGAAAGTGAGGTGGAAGGCCCGGCGAGGGGGTTGAGGGGGTAGTCGTAAGGTCCAGGGGAACGGGGTCCTGGAAGGCATAATGTTTCCTGGCCAGGGCCCTCCGTGGCCACAGATTGCCCATGGAGGAGGGACCCGCAGGGAGGGTGCTTCATTTTACAAGGTGCGAGCCAGCGTGTTCGAGGCCACTTATGATCCTCATTTGGCCTCTGGGCAGGAAAGCCGGTGTCGGCCTATTCCCGCCCCCAGGAAAATCTCTTGGCAACATGGCGGCAACAGGTCCTTCACACCCTCCAACCTCACCACACATCGCAATTCTATGGGCCACCCACCTCTGACCCCACCTCAGGGGGACCCATAAAATCCAGTCCCTAGTGTCTGGGAGTGTCTTATTTTTTAGTTCGCTTTGTATATAGCTCATATCCATGTGTGATAAGCTGTCATATTTCTATGTAGATGATGTGATGCACATCAGAAATGAGATGATACAACATTCACGGACTAACTCTGAAGAGGTGTGAGAAAATGGATTTTGTCTTTAAAAATGATGAAGTCATTGTTTTAGCAAGACTTAGTTGTTGTTTTAATTATAATCTTCTAAAGTCTTAAATTTAAAGGGTTTAGTCATGGCAGGAGAGCTTGAAGCTGTGGTTTGCTCCTCTTGCTGCATGTGGGAATCTTGGAACATTTTCAGTCCCCAGGACCAGCATGTGTGCAGGAAGTGTGTCCAGCTGCAGCTCCTGGAAGCTCAGGTTTCAGAGCTGGAACGGTGGCTGGAAACACTGTGGAGCATCCGCGAGTCTGAGAGCACTGTGGATAGCACGTATAGAGAGGTGGTCACACCGCAGCTGAAGGGACTTGAGGAAGGAAGGGAATGGGTGACCACCAAGCAATCCAAGAGAATCAGGCAGGTAGCTCAGGAGTCCCCTGGGGTCCCGCTTGCAAATCGGTATTCCATTTTGGAGACTGATGAGGCTGGTTCCTCCAGGGAGTGCGGACACAGCCAAGCTTCTGGCACCACAAGCAGACTGTCTGCACAGGAAGGGGGTAAGAGAGGAAGAGCAATAGTAATAGGGGATTCTATAGTCACGGGAACAGATAGGCGCTACTGTGGCCATCAACATGACTCCAAGATGGTGTGCCACCTCCCTGGTGCCAGGGTCCGGGATGTCACTGAACAGCTGCAGGGCATCCTGAAGGGGGAGGGTGATAAGGCAGAGGTCATGGTACATGTTGGTACCAATGACATAGGTAGAAAGAGGGATGAGGTCTTGCATCAAGAATTCAGGGAGTTAGGCAGTAGACTAAAAAGCAGGACCTCTCGGGTTGTAATCTCTGGATTACTCCCAGTGCCACGTGCTAGCGAGTATAGAAATAGGAGAACAGCACAGATGAATGCGTGGCTTAAGAGTTGGTGTAGGAGGGAGGGTTTTAGATTCCTAGACCACTGGGACCGTTTCTGGGGAAGGTGGGCCCTGTACAAGTACATCTGAACCAGAGGAGGACTAACATCCTTGCTGGCGGGTTTGCTAGTGCTGTTGGGAGGAGTTTAAACTAATTTGGCAGGGGGAGGGGATGCAGACTCCGAGCAGAATAGGGACGCAGCTAAACACAGGAAAGCGAACAAGTCAGAGGGAATACAGCGGAAGTAAGTTTCAAGGGAGGAAGACCAAGATGGAAGGCCTCTACTTTAATGCCAGGAGTATTGCAGGTAAAACGGATGAGTTAAAGGCAATGATTGACACGTGGAATTGTGATATAGTAGCCATCACGGAGACATGGTTGAGGGAGGGGCAGGATTGGCAGCTCAATATTCTGGGATATAGAATCTTCAGGCGAGACAGAGGAGGAGGTACAAGAGGAGGGGGCATTGCAATATTAGTTAAGGAATCAGTTACTGCAGTAAGGAGAGATGATATCTTGGAGGGGTCATCAAATGAAGATTTATGGGTGGAGTTTAGGAATAAAAAAGGGACAGCCACTTTGCTGGGTGTTTATTATAGACCCCCAGATAGTCAGCGGGAAATTGAGCAGCAAATATGCGCGCAATTTGCAGAGGTGTGTAAAAATAATAGGTGATTTCAACTTTCCCAACATTAATTGGGATAGTCATCGTGTTAAGGGCTTAGATGGAGTGGAGTTCTTAAAATGTATACAGGAGAACTTTTTAGCTCAATATGTAGAGGATCCAACAAAGGAGGGTGCAGTGCTGCACCTAATTCTGGGGGTTGATGTGGTTCTGGTTGGTGTGTTGGTGGGGGGGGCATTTTGGTGATAGCGATCACAACATGGTACAATTTAAGCTTGTTATGGAGAAAGAAATAGACAAGTTGAAAAAAAAGGTTTTGGATTGGGGGAGAGCGAATTTTAGTAAAATAAGGCAGGATCTGGCCAAGGTAGAAAGGAAAGAGTTACTTGTCGGGAAATCTACAGAAGAGCAGTGGGGGGCATTCAGAAAGGAAATGGGGATGGTACAGGCCCAACATGTTTCCTCTAGGGTAATAGGTAGGAGCAACAAGCCCAGAGAACCATGGATGACCAGAAACACTCAGGGTACGATGAGAAGGAAAAGAGAGGCTTTTAGCAAATACAAGGAGAGCAAATCAATGGAAGCATTAGTGGAGTACAGAAAGTGTAGGATGGAGCTTAAGAAAGCAATTAGGAGAGCAAAGAGGGGATGTGAGAAAGCTCTGTCTGGGAAAAGTAGGGAAAATCCCAAGATATTCTGCAAGTATATCAACGGGAAGAGGATAACCAGGGAAAGAGTAGGACCCATTAGGGACCAAGGGGGAAATTTGTGGGTGGAGCCAGAGGACATTGGTAGGGTGTTGAACGATTACTTCATATCTGTCTTCACCTAAGAGAAAGAGGATGTAGATATGGAACTTAAAAAGAGAGACTGAGGTTCTTGAGCAAATTGTCATAGGGAGTGACAAGGTATTGGAGGTTTTGGAAGGCTTAAAAGTGGACACATTTCCAGGTCTGGACAATTTGTGTCCCAGGATGCTGTGGGAGGCGAGGGTGGAGATTGCAGGGGCTCTGACCCTAATTTTTAATTCCTCTCTGGCCACAGGGGAGGTGCCAGAGGACTGGAGAACAGCTAATGTGGTCCCACTATTTAAGAAAGGTTGTAGAGATAAGCCAGGGAACTACAGACCAGTGACTCTCACATCAGTGGCAGGGAAACTATTGGAGAAAATTCTGAAGGAGAGAATCTATCACCACTTGGAGAGGCAAAATTTGATTAGGAATAGTCAGCATCGCTTTGTCAGAGGGAGGTCATGCCTAACAAATTTGATTGAATTTTTTGAGCATGTGCAGATAAAGGTAGTGCAGTTGATGTAGTTTACATGGATTTCGGCAAAGCCTTTGACAAGGTCCCACATGGGAGACTTATCAAGAAAGCAAATGCACATGAGATACAAGGTAACTTTGATAAGGTGGATTCAAGGTTGGCTCAGCTGTAGGAGACTGAGAGTGATGACAGTCGGCTGTTCTAGTGACTGGAAGCCAGTGTCCAGTGGCGTACCACAGGGATCTGTGCTGGATCCCCTATTGTTTGTCATTTATATAAACGACATAGATGACTATGTGGGGGGTAGGATCAGTAAGTTCATGGATGACACAAAGATTGGCCGAGTGGTTAACAGTGAGGTGGAGTGTCTTAGGTTACAGGAAGATATAGATGGGATGGTCAAATGGGCAGAAAAGTGGCAGATGGAATTTAACACTGAAAAGTGTGAGGTGATACACTTTGAAAGGAGTAATGTGACACGGAAGTATTCAATGAATGGCCTGACACTGGGAAGTTCTGAGGAACAAAGGGACCTTGGCGTGTTTGTCCATAGATCTCTGAAGGCAGAAGGGCAGGTTAATAGGGTAGTGAAAAAGGCATATGGGACACTTGCCTTTATCAATCGAGGCATAGATTACAAAAGCAGGGAGGTCATGTTGGAGTTGTACAGAACTTTGGTAAGACCAAAGCTGGAGTACTGTGTGCAATTCTGGTCGCCACATTATAGGAAGGATGTGATTGCATTGGAGGGGGTGCAGAGGTGATTCACCAGGATGTTGCCTGGGATGGAACATTTAGGCTATGAAGAGAGGTTGGATCGGCTTGGGTTGTTTTCACTGGAGCAGAGAAGACTGAGGGGTGACCTGATCGAGGTGTACAGGATTATGAGGGGCACGGACAGGGTGGATAGGGAGCAGCTGTTCCCCTTAGTTGAAGGATCAGTTACGAGGGGTCACAAGTTTAAGGTGAGGGGTGGGAGGTTTAAGGGGGATTTGAGGAAACACTTTTTTACCCAGAGGGTGGTGACGGTCTGGAATGCCCTGCCTGGGAGGGTGGTAGAGGCAGGTTGCCTCACATCCTTTAAAAAGTACCTGGATGAGCACTTGGCACGTCATAACATTCAAGGCTATGGGCCAAGTGCTGGCAAATGGGATTAGGTAGACAGTTCAGGTGTCTTTAATGCATCGGTGCAGACTAGATGGGCCGAAGGGCCTCTTCTGCACTGTATTATTCTGTGATTCTGTGATTCTATGAGCAAACACAACAGCCATTCTTCACAGTGCAAGGTCACACAAACAGCAATGATATATATATAAGCCCTAAATTAAACTTTTCCAGCTTTCTTTGGTCCTCTAAATAATGAATTCTATCTCTTATTCTGGTATCATTTGCAAATTTTGACAGCATGCCCTCTGGGCTAATGCAGTCCACACCACTTATGGTGAGTGTGATTTGCTCGCTGTACGAGATGGCCAGTGTAAAGGCTTTTGAAACTAGAAACTGCCTCCCAATATCAAAATTTAATTTAGCAGCAACTGAAAACAAAATGAACAAAAGCAGCCACCAGTAACATTATCACAGCAGGTTCCTGAATTTAGATCATCTTTCAAATGTATCCTCAGTTTTTAATATTTAATTTTAAAATGCAGCCAATAGGTGTCAAGAAGGGCTCGCAGCAGTGATTGGGGGTTCTAGAAGCTTCTTAAAGTCATTTCCACTTGTTAAACTTCGAAAAGCATTTTTTCAGTAAGGGAAAATTAATTGAGGAATGGTCAAAACAAAAGTCTTGTTAGCAAGCAGCGTGTAACTGAATAGCAGGTAAACATGAAGTGCAAAAAGCTGCTTAAAATGCCCAAAATATTTGCTGTGCATAATACAAATTAAGTAGTGCATTTGTAATTGACACCTATAGTAATGGAAAATGGTCAGCGCTATTGGCCCAGTATAGGTAGATGTCTGAAAAAACCGAGATGGTGTAGGTAGTGGGAACTATATGTTATTCATTCCTATACACAGGGAAAACAACATATTCCCTGAACTGAACCCTGTGGGACACAACTACTCACATCTAACTGCTCTGAAATACTGTCCTTCTACCCTCTGCTCTCTTTTCCACCTTTTAACAACTTTTCAGTTTAGTTTGTTATCCTTCCCCAATTCTATACCCTTTACTCTTCTCTAGTAATCTCCCATGTTCTACTTTGGCAAATACTTCCTCTGTATTTCCCCAACATACAATGTCTATTGACTCCTCAAAGAATTCTATGAGGTTTGAAATCCATATCAGCTACTTCTGACTATTTTGAATGATCTGTTTCTGAATGAAGAAGGGATGATGACCAGGGCATCAGGTGGACTCCTTTCTCCTGCGTAAATAATGCAATAGGATCTACCTGAAGACACAATGCTTTCATCTAACATTTCATCCAAAAAAAGGACCTCCAATAATGTAGCGTTCTTTCAGTATTGCATTAAAATGTCAACCTGTCTTATGTACTCTTATCTCTGAGCAGGACATGAACACATAGCTTTCTAATACAGAGGCAAGATGCTGCCTACAAAGCCTTTTCGACTCCAGTATTAATGCAGAGAAGGGACTGGGATAGGGGCAGCAGGCAATAAATGTGGGACATGTGGAAATGTTGAATTTCAATGGGGCTGCCTCATTGTCACTTTACTTCAGGGTTTTGTATTTCCATTGCACATGACTGTTTGTGATGCAGAACTCCATGATGCGATTTCACCACCCGACCACCCCCCCATCCTGCCACTTAAATAGCCACTTCATAGATGCAATTGAGGAAGAGGTTTGATATTTTGTACATTGCATTGAAAGAAACAGATTCAGAATTACTGAAGGAAGGCGAGCAAAGACTGCGCCCAGATTCAATGAAGCATCCCTGGGTGTACTGTTGGGTGCAGTAAGGGCAAGAAAGGAGATTCTGTTTCCCAGCAATTAATCTGACACCAGCTCAGTCAGCTCCCCACTATTCTCAACACACATCCTCAAATGACACTGTCAGCACATTGCTCAAATGCATGTCAGTGCACTGCATCTATTGGCCTTACAATCACTCACAGGTCGGTTGTGCTATCCTTTCAGCAGAAGACAGCATAGAGTACAAGGGAGAGAGTGATGACCAGAGGTGGAGAGATCGTGGAGCTCACCATAGTGGAAAAGAAGGCTTAGCAGATAACCAACATCAGTTCTGATGAAGTCACTGACCTGAAACATTAACTCTGCTTCTCTCTCCACAGATGCTGCCAGACCTGCTGAGTATTTCCTGCATTTCCTGTTTTTACAATCGATATTTCTGCCTCCCTCAGCAGTGGAGATGGCAAGGCTGGTGGTGTGTTGTTGCATGGCGGCAAAATTCATCTCTCAGACAAATATCTCCTAAAATACAAAGTCATCTTGAGTTGACTTCAGCACTTAATGAAACATGATCACATTAATCATATGCATTTCAACATTCATACAATCCTTATCAATCAATCCTTGTCAATCTTGGCTCAATTGGTAGCACTCTCATCTTTGAGTCACAAAGTTGTGGGTTCACGTCTCACTCCAAGTCTTGAGCACAAAAATCAAAGCTGACTCTCCAGTGCAGATTGAGGGAGTGCAGCACTGTTGGAGGTGCCAACATAGGTGGTTGTAAAAGATCCCATAGCACTATTTTGAAGACTAGCAGGGGAGTTATCTCTAGTGTACTGGCGATATTTATCTTTCAATCAACATCACAAAAATAGATTATCTGGTCATTACGACATTGCTGTCTGTGTGAGTCTGCTGTGCATAAATTAGCTGCTGCATTTCCTACATTACAACAGTGACTACACTTCAAAACGTACTTCATTGGCTATAAAATGCTTTGGGATGTCCAGTTATGAATGCACCATATAAATGCAAGTCTTCCTTTTTTTCCTATACTAAATCATATGTTTCTTCTCTCCATCACGCAAAGAAATGCAACCCTTGCCCGTTGATGGTGAGGATTGCTCAGAGAAGCTCATTCCTGCTGAGTGCGCACCAAAGACTTGCAGGTTGATAGGTAAATTGGCCATTATAAATTGCCCCCAGTATAGGTAGCTGGTAGGGAAATATAGGGACAGATGGGGATGTGGTAGGAATATGGAATTAGTGTAGGATTAGTATAAATGGGTGGTTGATGGTCAGCACAGACTCGGTGGGCCGAAGGGCCTGTTTCAGTGCTGTATCCCTAAACTAAACTAAACTAAACATCACAGGACATACGTAGATATCAGCACTTGGATGGCTCCTCTTAGACAGTTAGGTGGAATGCCACCAGGTGTATCACACTTCACAAGTGAGCACGAGCAGAGAGTGGTGGTAGGGACAGCTGTGAATAGTCATTGTCGGAGGACGTCGTCCTCTCCAAGCTCTGCTCAGCTGGACAGAAATGCACAACCCAGAGTGCAGGGGGTGTGGGGGGGGGGGGGGGGGGGGGGGGTTGGGGGCGGGTGAGTTGTGGGTTGTGGTTGGGAAGCAATGAAAAGTAGAATGACAGATGGTCAGCAGTAACTGTACAAACTATTGGCAGTCCTACTAGGCACACATACCACAATGTCCCAGAGGATGGACAAGTCCGACTAAAATATTTGTGCAGTGATGCCACAGGCCTTGTGAACATATAATTTTCCAGGAAGAGACTAAACTCTTGCATGAAACTGGGATTATGGTGCACTACTTAGTCCCTCCTGGCCCAGACAGCAGTTTTGCAAACTCTGAATGTGAACATGTCCACCTCCTTATGCAAGCTAACAGACTGATTAGACATAGGCTTCTAACGTATCACTGATCTTCTCCAAGTTGTTCTTGCCAAGTAAGGCAGGAATGATGTGCAGCTGCAACAGGAGAGGGACAATAGCGGTAAGGGAGATGAAAATTCTAATTCCTCTCAAAGCGTTTCTGCAGTTCACCCATTGAAACCCATTGAATCCTCCCCACCCCCCCCCTCCCCAGCCCAACACCAACCAGTTTCCCACTAGCCAAGTCTTCCCCAGCCCAGATGCAGGTGGAGCAGTCTATAGCTGGGTTCTGAGCAGCTCCAATACTCAGAGATCATTGACTGCAAGCACCTCAAGAGTCAGATGATCAGCTCAATGATCAGAGCTGCCTGTCATTGCCTTTCAGGAAGCCATAATAATTGGATTATGTGAGTGCTAGACAGAGAAAAAAGAAAATCTTTACATTTCATTAAGAGCCAACTTTACTTTTCATTAGTTTGGTTGAAAGCAATTGGTGCATGTTAACAAGCGAATGGATGGTATAATGACCGAGGCGGGAGTAATCAATTCAATCCCAATACTCCAAAGGTCGCAACAAATTATTAAAGTTTTCCCGCCTACCATAAATTAGCCAAATTAAACACTTTAATAACTCCCAGAACAAAACAATTCAAGCCAGGTATCTATAAAAAAATTAACTATTTATTAATAAACTACATCTTAAAGACTATTAAGATAAATTTATGTCTAAAGACCTTATAACTTCTTATTTATTCTAATGCCCCATTCACACACATACATACAAAAACTAACGGTCAACTGGTTTTAAAAATAGTATTTTAAAAATGAGCTTTTTCTAAAGAATAACTAAAGAACTGGGTTGTAAGTCTTTATGGGTTACATTCCTGATGGGTGAGGCATCCTAGTGTAAAAATAATCAAATGCCACTTGAAGTCTCCAGGCGGATTTGATGAATAATCTTTACTTGATAGACATTCAAAGCACTTCAGCTGCAGCAGGTGTCACACAGTTCTTTCAACACAGAGGATAAAGACAGGTCTATATTTGGATTTAAAAATTGGTAATCTGTCAGTCAAAACTTTACTGCGAATTCCAGAAAACACAATCAGTCAAAAGAGAGTCAATCTTGAAGCAAAGTCCTCCCAGAATGGAAGTAAAGAAAAGGAATTTTGCTACCTCTAGCAATACAAATGTTCTCTTCAAATGTTTTTTTTTCTCCTCAGGCAATTAACACAGCCTGTAGCTCATTGTAGAATTTCTGCTGAGAGAATTAAACAGCTCCTTCCACCAGTAAGCACGCTTCGCTGGACTCTCCCAGTTTAAACTGGTTGATGTTGGTTTTTACACACAATTAAAAGTTACAGTGCACCATGTGACCTCCCTCTCCTGTTATGGCCGAGGGAACAGGTGCTGTACTGGCACCCTCTGCTCAGACTTAAAGGCACACTGCTTTTAAACAGAGTCTTAAAGGCACACCGTTTCAAACAGAGGGGAGAAAAAACACAGTTCCGTGACAATGGTTACAGGACTGCTTGTGTAAGTGGGGGAAAGGAGGATGGAGGATGTTTTAATTACTTTGGCCCAGTGTGAGAGACTAACAGGATCTTCACACATCTTGAACAACAAATGATCAGCTGGTCTGATGTTGAGCAACACATCTTTCATTTCTGCTTCCTCACCATTAAAATACTCATCAGATGAGGAGTGCTGAGTGGCTTGTTCCTCCTGCCCTCGCTGCTCTGATATGTTATGCAGAACACACCATGATTGTCATGGAGACCCTTGCTGGTGACTACTGAAAGGCACCTCCAGACTGGTCCAGGCATCCGAAATGCAACTTCAAAATATCAATGGCTTGCTCGATGACATATCTGGTTCTCATAAGGCTCACATTGTCGGCTGGTTCCCAGTCTGAACATGTTGGAATGTTAGACTGCCACAGTATGAAAGCATCATGGCAACCCCTGGGCATCTGGCACCTGCATGGACCTTCTTTTTGCAGTTGCAGACCAGATGAACAAGAATGGAATGAAATCCCTTACGGTTGACAAATGCTCTTGGTTAATCTGGGAGTACTTAGGTTGCCACATAAGTGCAGTCAATGGCATCATGCACCTGTGGAAAGCCAACTAAAGATGCGAATCAGAATGCTTGTTCATTCTGAATTTTGCCATCATAGAGGAAGTTTATAAAACTTCCAGCCCTGACAAACAACCATCTGCCACCTGCCTTATACATTTATGTGCAGCAGACTGTAAGACCCTCACTATGTCTCCAATAGTGCCCGGAAGGATCCAAACTCAAAGAAAGTAGTGGTGACTTTCCCGGCCACTGGTAATGCATGTCGAGTAGGCAGCAGGTCTTCTTCTATGAGGCTACAAATTTCAGTGACAGCCTGATATGACAATTTTAGCCTTCAAAAGCATTGCTACTTCCAGGTTAAGGAAGCTGAGCATCTGTCTGTAAACTTTGTCAGGTAGATCATAGCTCCTGAAATCGACTTCTCTGTTGCTCCATACTGCCCTGGCTATCTGCAGCTCCCTCTATAGCATGCCTTTTAATTCGTTCATAGAATCTGGATGTTGCTGGCAAAGCCACTAGTTATTGCCCACCTCTAATTATCCTTGAGAAGGTGTTGGTGAACAGTTGCAATCCATTTAGTGTAGGTACACCCACGGTGCTGTTAGGGAAGGAGTTCTAGGATTTTAGCCCAGCGACTGTGAAGGAATGGCAATATATTTCCAAGTCAGGATGGTGTGTGGCTTGAAGCGGAACTTGCAAGTAGTGGTGTTCCCATGCATCTGCTGCCCTAGTTCTTCTAGGTGGTGGAGGCAACAGGTTTGGAAGTTGCTTCTGAAGGAGGCTTGGCAAGTTGCCGCAGTACATTTTGAAGATGATAAACACTATGCCAGTGGTGGAGGGAGTGAATATTTAAGGTGATGGATGGGGTGCCCATCAAGGCGGTTGCTTTATCCTGGATGGTGTTGAGGTTCTTGAGCGTTGTTGAAGCTGCACTCTTCCAGGCAATTGGGGAGTATTCCATTACACTCCCGATTTGTGACTTGTAGATAATGGACAAGCTTTGGGGAGTCTGGAGGTGAATTACTCATTTCAGAACACCCAGCCTCTGACCCGCTCTTGTAGCTACAGTAATTATGAGGCTGGCCCAGTTAAGTTTTTGACCAATGGTGACCCCCCTCTCCCTACCCCCACCCCCCAAGAATGCTGATGGTGGGGGATTTGCCAATGGTAATGTCATTGAATGTCAAGGGGAGGTGATTAGTCTCTCGCTTGTTAGAGATGGTCATTGCTTGGTACTTGTGCGGTGTGACTGTTACTTTCTACTTATCAATTCAAGCCTGAATGGATTCCAGGTCTTGCTGTATGTGGGCACAGACTACTTCATTATTTGAAGAGTTGTGAATAGAAATGAATATCCCCACTTCTGACCTTATGTTGGAGGGAAGGTTGTTGATGAAGGAGCTGAAGATGGTTAGGCCTAGGACACTACCCTGAGGAACTCCTGCAGTGATGTCCTGGGCTGAGATATTGGCTTCCAACATCCACAACCGTCTTGCTTTATGCTAGGTATGACTCCAGCCAGTGAAGACTTTTATCCTGATTCCCATTGACTTCAATTTTACTAGGGCTCCTGTTATGATCAGGTGAGGAGCGGTTGAAAGGCTCCCCTCTTGTCCCTCTCCTTGTTTGACCGCAACAGGGTTTATTTCTTTTAAACAGTGAATGTGCTTACCAATTCTGTGAGTGTTTAACCCTTTTAGGTGCTATGACCATAAAAGAACCAATTGGACAGGTTTTCTTGAGTTTAAGCAAGAAAGAGGTTTGCTTATTGTACTTAATCAAAACCCGATCTAAGGAAAAATAATAAACTATGCTCCAACTTATACATACCACACACATACACACAGACACGAGAATCACACACACACACAATATGATGAAGAATAGATTGGTTGGATTAGAGTCCAAAACAAATAAAATAATATACAGTCTGTGGAGTTTGATAATTCTGTTGTCTTCCGGCTGTATTCATGGTCCTGAGATTTCTGGTTGGTAGAAGTGGGCCCCGTTTTAAGGTTTCCTTGAAGACAGTGATGTAGATGGTTTTCTCCCCGGAGTTTCTGTCTGCATCAATGATAGACTTGGATGTTCTGCAGTCTGCAGACAAGGTTCAAAACTTGCAGTATTCCCTGGAGAAAGAGAGAGAGAGAGAGAGGGACAGCTTCACTGAGTTCCTGCGCTGATTAGCCCTCAAAGCTTGTCTTCCATGTCCAAAAGAAACTCCAAGTTTTCAGAGGGACGGACAGACTGTCACATGATTGTCTCAGTGTATTCTCTGTTGCATTTTGAAGAGATTCAACTTTAAGAATTTCAATCTCTCTCAGGCCTTATTGTTTCAATGTTTACCCGCTGGAGGTTCATCTCCACCAGCGTGAATGTTCCAAGATAGCTTTTAATGTCCTGCTAATGAAGGTAATGCCAGATAATTCACTCAACTGCTCAAGCCATTGTTCTGGATAAGGGCTGTTTAATATCCTGGAATGTGAGGTATTTCAATGCAAATTGTGGTGGCCATCTTAGCTGCTTGCTTTTTAAAAAGTAGAATGTAGGATTCCAGCCTTCCTTTTAAAAGTTTAATGCAGGTTGCTAACCGATGAATTAAAAATCATCATTTAGCATCGTACATTTTCATGACACTCCTTAATGCCACTCTCTGTTAAATGCTGCCTTGATGGGAAGGGATATCACTTTCACCTCACCTCTGGAATTCAGCTCCTTGTCCATGTTTGACTAAGGTTGTAATGAGGTCTGGAGCTGAGTGGTCCTGCAGAATGGTGAGCAGGTTATTGGTGAGTAAATGCCACTTGAAAGTATTGTTAATAACACCATCCATCACTTTGCTGATGATCGAGGGTAGACTGAAGGGGCAGTAATTGGCTGGATTGGATTTCTCCCACTTTTTTGTGGACAGGACATTCCTTGGTAATTTTCCATATTGTTGGGAAGACACCAGTGTTGTAGATGTACTGGAACAGCTTGGCTAGGGGCACAATTAGTTCTGGAGCACAAGTCTTCTGCACAACAGCCAGGATGTTGTCAGGGCCCAAAGCCTTTGCTGTGTCCACTGCACTCAGCTGTTTCTTGATATCACAAGAAGTAAATTGAATTGGTTGAAGAATGGCTTCTGTAATGGTTGGGAACTCAGGAGGAGGCCAAGATGAATCATCCAATCAGCACTTCTGGCTGAAGAAGGTTGGAAAATTGAATACAAAAGTAGTGAGGCTATGCTTCAGCTATACAGGACGCAGGGTGAGACCACATCTGGAGTACTGTGTACAGCACTGGTCTCCTTATTTAAGGAAAGATGTAAATGCGTTGGATGCAGTACAGAGAAAGTTTACCAGACTAATACCTAGAATGGGCGGACTGTCTGACAAGGAAAGATAGTGCTGAGGCCCTGCCATCTTTAAGGAAGGTGATTTTCATGGATCCTCCTCCTCCTGCTAATTGTTTAATTGTCCATCACCATTTATAATTGGATGAACATACATACGAACATATGAATTAGGAGCAGGAGTAGGCCACACGGCCGTTCGAGCCTGCTCCGCCATTCAATAAGATCATGGCTGAACTGATTACTCCACATTTCCACCTACCTTCTATAACCTTCCACCCCCTTGCTTATCAAGAATCAATCTACCTCTGCCTTAAAAATATTCAAAGACTCTGCTTCCACCGCATTTTGAGAAAGAGAATTCCAAAGACTCACCACCCTCTGAGAGAAAAAAATTCTTCTCATCTCTGTCTTAAATGGCGACCCCTTATTTTTAAACAGTGACCCCGAGTTCAAGATTCTCCCATAAGGGGAAACATCCTTTCTACATCCAACCTGTCAAGACCCCTCAGGATCTTATATGTTTCAATCAAGTTGCCTCTATCTCTTCTAAATTACAGGAGATACAAGCCGAGCCTGTCCAACCTTTCCTTGTAAGATAGTCCGCCCATTCCAGGTATTAGTCTAGTAAACCTTCTTTGTACTGCCTCCAACGCATTTACATCCTTAAATAAGGAGACGAGTATTGTACACAGTACTCCAGATGTGGTCTCACCAATGCCCTGTATAGCTGAAACATAACCTCCCTACTTTTGTATTTAACTCCTCTCATGATAAATGATAACATTCTATTAGCTTTCCTAATTATTTACTGTACCTGCATACTAACCTTTTGTGATTCATGCACTCGGACACCCAGATCCCTCTGCATCTCAGAGCTCTGCAATCTCTCACCATTTAGATAAAATGCTTCTTTTTTATTCTTCCTGCCAAAGTGGACAATTTCACACTTTCCCACATTATACTCCATCTGTCAGGTCTTTGCCCACTCACTTAACCTATCTATATCCCTTTGTAGCCTCCTTATGTCCTCTTCACAAGTTACTTTCCTAACCTATCTTTGTGCCATCAGCAAATTTAGCAACCATACCTTCGGTCCCTTCATCTAAGTCATTTATATAAATTGTAAAAAGTTGAGGCCCCAGCACAGATCTCTGTGGCACACCACTCATTACATCTTGCCAATCAGAAAATGACCCATTTATGCCTACTCTCTGTATCCTGTTTGTTAGCCAATCATCTATCCATGCCAATATGTTACCCCCTACACTGGAAGGACCAACCGCATGAAGGATTGTAAGTTATCAGCCAAATCCAAGAAGTATTTGGGGCTGAGAATATAAAGCAATTTTAAGTGCAACAACCAAATCCTGGGAGGGTTTGGGGTTTTGAATTTAGAGAGTTTGGGGCAGAAACATGGGGTTTTGCCTGTGGTTTTTTGAAAAAGGTTTATCTTATAAGTCATGGTGACTTGTCTGTTTGGGTGGGAGCTGAGGTTAAATCGTGGCGGGATTTAAATCAGACTAACCAATCAAGGTGTCATGTGGTGTCCTTTAAATTAGTTTAGAGGTCTTTGTATCAGGGTGTTAGGAGGGTTTTAGTAAGCAAGTTTGTGGTTCAGCCCAACCCTGGGTCTGTGCAATTTGTCCTTTATAAAATCCTAAAGTCAAGAACCATCAGTAAGGGGGGAAATGGGAGCGGGAACCTTTTACAATCCAAAGACAATAAATAGATTTTTTTTGCCCAGGACAACTAGCCTAGCTTACTTTGCTGCAAGTTTTAATTCTATTAGTTACAAGCATAGTCTTCTTTATGGAAGATGGCTTTCCATTGGCTCAGATTGTAATACTTACAATAACAATTGATTTATACTGCCAAGAGAAAATAGGAAGGGGAAAGGGGAATAATACATTTTACCTACAATTTACTGTATTTTAGAATTTATCACATACAACTATGATATGTGATGCAGACAGTCAGTATGTTTTTGTGTGAGTACAGAAGCTAGTTGTGTTTTATAACCTTGAAAGTGATTTTGCTATTTGATTATGTGCTCAGAGTAGACTCCATTTGTTACCATTCATATGCAACAGGGAAATATAAGTGATATTATTGACAAAAGTATAATAAATTGTAAATTCTAATCTACAAGCAGTCAACCAGGGCCATCTGAAAACATGAAACTCAACCTTCTAAAACTATAAGCTTATAAAATCAAAAAATGTTTGGAATCTAAAATTGGAAAAGATAAGTGAAGTTTTGCTGTGATCACTGATCAGAATTCAGTTCTAAAGCTTTGTTTTGATTGGATTATTTCTCATGAGACAATTTTAAAAGAAATGTCTATTGAAAATAACTAAAATCAGTATGCCCTCGGTGTAGGTAAGACACCTCACTTTGCCTGGGTTTAGGACAGATGTGACTGTGAGCCAGTTTGTCTTGTGAATGTAAAATGTATGGCTAGCTGAGATTATTATTGGTACATCTTGCAAATGGGTTCCTTCACAAATTAACATGATAGATCTGGAGTTGGATTCTGATGAAGGGAACTGGACCCTATAAACTTGTATTGGTGTCCCTACAGCTACTTTTATTTTTCACATAGAAATAGTATCATGGGCTGGAAAATGCAGTCAAAATTAGTCAGACTAATGGTGCTCGTTGTTATTAAAGTGTAAATTGAACAGCAACTTCCAGTGACCATATGTGCGCAATTAAATGTGTAAATCAGGAGGTAGTTGTCCAAGATGACTTGTTCCTCCAGAAGCTGCGCTATAATGGTATCTTGCCAACAGACTCACAATTGAAATAAATTGAAAGGCATGAAGTTGCCATTCTTACGTGGTCGATGCGTACTAACCATGTTAGAAAAATTTAGGGCTTGCCCATTCCTGTGCAAAAAGCCTTTAAACAGTGCATTTATACCATTCATGCCTACTCTATGTTTACTGTTAGCTAGCCAATCTTCTTTCCATGCCAGTATGTTACCTTCTACACCATTAGCTTTTATTTTCTGCGATAACTTTTGATTTAGCACCTTATAAAATGCCTTCTGGAAATCTAAGTGCAATACATCCACTGGTTCCCCTTTACCCACAGCACATGTGACTCGCTCAAAGAACTCCAATAAATTGGTTAAACATGATTTCCCTTTCACAAAACCATGTTAATTCTGCCTGATTACCTTAAATTTTTCTAAATGTCCTGCTATAACATCTTTAATAATAGCTTCTAACATTTTCCCTAAGACAGATGTTAAACTAACTGGCCTCTAGTTTTCTATTTTCTGTCTCCCTCCCTTTTTGAATAAAGGAGTTACATTCACTATTTTGCAATCTAACGGAAGATTCCCCAAATCTAGGGAATTTTGGAAAATTAAAACTTAACGCATCAACTATCTCACGAGCCACTTCTTTTAACACCCTAGGATTAAGACCATCAGGACCCAGGGACTTGTCAGCCCACAGCTTCAACAATTTTCTCAATACCACTTCCCTGGTGATTGTAATTTTCTTGAGTTCCTCCCTCCCTTCCATTTCCTGACTTAAAGTTATTACTGGGATATTACTTGTATCCTCAATAGTGAAAACCAATGCAAAATATCTGTTCAATTCCTCTGCCATCTCCTTATTATCCGTTATTAATTCCCCAGACTCACTTTCTATAGGACCAATGCTCACTTTGTTAACTCTTTTCATTTTTAAATATCTATAGAAACTCTTAATATCTGTCTTTATATTTATAGCTAGCTTTCTCTCGTACTCTAATTTTACCTTCCTTATCAATCTTTTCGTCATTCTTTGCTGTTTTTTATATTCTGTCTAACCTTCTTACCTGCTTCCCATCTTTATGCAATTATAGACTTTTTCTTTAAGTTTGATACTATCTTTAACTGTTTTTGTTCGATGTCGAGTCCCACCCTTGGAATTTTTTTTCTTGTTGAAATGTATCTATTCTGTGTATTCTGAAATATTCCCTTAAATGTCTGCCACTGCATCTCTATTGACCTGTCCCTAAACCTAATTTGCCAGTTCACTTTAGCTAGATGTGGCAGGACTACAGAGCTTTGATCGGATCTGTTGGTTGTGGGATTGTTTAGCTCTGCCTGTAGCATGCTGCTGTTGATCTTCATTCTATTCCTCATCTGAAATCTCACCAAATGAAACATGCTGCCATCCATCTTCATTGTCTCTGTGCGAACACCTCAGAACTCTATAAATGAGTCTCTCACACCGAATACTTTCACCAAACCATTTCCAGAGGGAACTGAGAAAACGGCTGTGAGCACTGAACCTTTATTCAGTTCAGGTCTCCTCACCATTAACAATCCCAAGAAAGTGCCACTCAATATCACCTCAGTTTCACTGCTGAGTTTCCCGAAACTCGTGCAACAGACATTAATTCCGAGTCAGGCTCCCAATCTCATTATAGGAGCCTGACATAAATATATTAATGACCATCCTGATTTCCCATGGCGGAATATTTGGACTCCCTGCCTTTTCTACAGCGACAAGCAAGTGTGTGGCAGGTTAGGGTCATATTTCACATAATTGACCGTTTAACCACCCCCGCTTCCACCACCCACCCCGCCAACCAACCCTCTCCAGCCTTTCGAGTTGAGGATTAATATCGAGCCCTTCATGCCGGATAATGTATTGATCTCAGTAACACTTCTACAACTGCTTACTGACAGTTCTATACATCTTTATTATCTGTGCGCTTAAAGAGAGAGACTGAATCTGCTAATTTTCAAAGGTTAATGAGCTAATGGTTGAATAACAACATTTGCTGCACTTCAATATAATTGATCAGATGTGCAGTACTTCAAGACATCCTGAGGACTTGATAAGACATTATAGAAATGCACATTTTTCCTTAATCTTAACCTAAGGTTACATTTAATATTGGTCTTTTGCAGTTTGAAAGTCCTTATGCCACATATTTTACCAAGTAATTGTGCATTTTACATTTTTAACATTTCCATCCAGTGCATTTCACATTTCAGTGGGGATGAATTATTGTTCACTAATTGCGGAAAATCGATGCTGGGACTGAACACTTCCACTTTTGTAACCTAGTATCTGTATCAAAAACTCAATAATTAGAGTGTCATCAGATACACAGAAAAGCTGAGTCTCCTCAATCCCAATAATATAGCCTGATTGAAACTTCAAAAGGGCACCTCCTACCATAGCAGTGTTAACCTGCCCTATTTATATTCTGAATGAGATTGCTAATTTTATGATGTGGTTGCACAAAACCTCTTTTCCATAAGACTCTTAGAGCCATTATGGAAAGAAGATGTTCAATCCACCCATCTCAGAGCTGAAATGATGTGTTGAATCACCCAATCTGGCTGAGTAACTCATATAAGAATTCATACAGAGATAAGGATGATTTTTAAATGTGCCCAGCCCATAGGGCTGTCAGCAGTTATATTTGTCATTATGACACTCCCACCAATAGCCCCCATTAATCTCTCAAGCTGCAATTTTAACCTGTTCTTCTGAGCAGGGGAGAAACATACCTACCAGGAACAGGCAGGGTCCTTCTTTAAATATATAGATGATGTCAGCTGCTTTTTAAAGCAGATGACATCATCTGTATATTTAAAGAAGGACCCTGCCTGTTCCTGGTAGGTATGATTTTCCCCTGCTCAGAAGAACAGTTTAATGTGCAGGTACAGCAAGTAATTTGGGTTGACACTGATACAGCTTTGTTAAGTAATGTTAATTGAGCAAACACAACAGCAACAGAGAAGGCAGGAATCTCTGCCACCCTCAGTTATTTGTCTACAATGTGGTTTGCTTTTACTTTTCATCTAGGAAGTGCACTTTGTTTAGCCTTTCCTTATGCTGCATACTGTTTCCTAATCCAAGAAATAGATAGATGAGCATATTTTGGTCTTTGCTAGTGCTTTTCTGTAACTGATTGTTAGATTTTCAAAAGGGAATTGGATAATTATCTTAAGAGGAAAATAAAATTGCAGGATACTGTAAAAGCTGGGGAGGAGGGTGAGGAGCGAGACTACCTGAGGAGTTCTTATGGGAGAGCTGGCACAGACATGATGGGCCAAATGACCTCCATCTGTGCAATAACCATTCGATGATTCTATTTTCTGCACCTGGACATTCGTTTTTTGATCCAGAAAGCTGGCTCACCCGACCAATGTTAACTTTATCCCACCACGGAACCTCTGACATAACGATGGACACCTACCTATTGGGCTGAATTTTATTGGGGCGTGCCGTCCGCAGCGGCACCTTTTGAACCTGGCGGCACGCCCGCATTCACCGGCCACCACCAAGCCGCCGCGATATTAATCGCGGGGGCTCCTTAGAATCATGGCGCAGAGCCACCCTCCCCATATTACATGGGGAGAGTTGGGACATTTGGTGCAGTGAGAGAGTTTTTGACAACTGTGCAGCAGGAGCTGGGGCCCTGTTTTAAGTGCCACAGCACCTGCTTCCTGACAGCTGTCAAAGAAATACTTACCTGACTGCTGAAGAGTGGGGCTGCTGTCAATCTGGCAGCAAAGCAGAAAGTCCTGCAGAAAGCCAGCAGGTCAGGCAGCATCTATGGAGACAGAAGCAGAGTTAACTTGACCTAGTTCACAGACCTGCATGTTAACTCTGCTTCTCTCTCCACAAATGCTGCCTGACCTGCTGAGTGACCCCAGCACTTACCGCTTTGCTGCCACATACTTACCCTGCTGTGTCCCAGTGTCCTGTGAAGTTGCGATCCTCTTCTTCCACTCAAGTGTAACATTCCTTCTTGTGGGCGTGCCGCACCTGGGTGCATGATCTTAATTTTGCACATTCCAGGATGTGAGACTTAGATAGACCATAAAAGGTATAACAGAGGTTTACAGAAAACACACTGACACAAATGTGAATGCACGGGTGTCGCAGCAATGTAAATACATCTTTCACTGAATGTTTCTCACCAACATGTGTCCTTTTCTCTGTGTGAATGATGTGTGCCAGCATGTAGCGCCAATGTCACATCCCTTTGCACCTTTGGCCCTTCAGGAGAGCCAACATATGCAATAACATCATTGCCATGCCACCATTACTTGTGAGCGTCTCCACATACTCAATGACATGGACATTAGTCAGTCAGATGCTGCCTCTAATGGTTTACACAGGGATGCTGCAGATGTAGACTGGTGCACAGCAGGTGAGAGAGGGTGACGTGTGGCTTGCAGAGTTTATGTCGGTTCCTATAGAGCAGAGAGCCTTTGTCTGATAAGCCACTTCTGTACATCCCTAGCTCACTGCTAGCCTTGCGTGCAAAGCCTGGGTGCCATCTGCCCTCCCATGCGTCTTTCATGTTATAGGTCTTCAGCGTCCTCATAGTCCGAGCAGGAATCCTGTTGACGTCTCTCCTCATCATGCCATGCCTGGCCCCTATTGGTTGTGTAGTTGTGCAGAGCAGCAAAGAAAGGAGCTGGCCTTTTCGGCCCATAGTACAGGGCATCACCCTATCCATCCAGGCATTGGATGCGCCCTTTCAGCATGCCGATCTCCTGCTCAATGATGGCTCATGTAGCTCAGTATCTCTCGTTGTATCTCTCCTCTGCAGCAGTAGTGGAGTCTCTCACTGGTGTCAGGAGCCATGTCTGCAAAGGATAGCCCTTATCTCCAAGAAGCCACCCCTCCATCTGAGCCAGTTCAGTGAACAGCGGTGGCAGCCGGGACTGGCGCAAGACCCAGGTGTCATGGCAGCTGTCTGAGAAGCGGTCACACATTCGCAACAAGCGTCTGTGGTGTTCACATACCAGCTTCACCTAGATTGAGAGGGCTCCTTTAATGTTGATGTCTGCATTTGGTAGCCTGGCGGGAGGCCTGATGGCCATGTGAGTGCTGTCTATGAACATTATAACCTATGGTTCTCCGGCAATGGTGCCAGAACCACTGGCCCTCTGGGCCTGGCTGTGAGAGTCCGTCCTGAAGCGGACATCCTCACTGGTCCTCTTGTGCAGGGCATTGGTGACCTCCCTGATGCAGCAGTGCACTGCTGACTGTGTGACCCCACTAAGGTCTCTATGGGCCTCTAAAAGGCTGCAGAGGCATCAGGCTTGAGATCCACTGCCATTATGAGGAACAAAGGCATGGGATGTACACTGGAGCACATGGGCTGCAGATCATCCTTGAGCAGGTCACAGAGACGTGTCACCAACCCTCTCTACATGCACAATCGCTTCTGACACTGGTGCTCCGACATCCGATGGCATCTCATGTGGGGCCTGAAGATGCATGGCAATCATAATGGCGGGCTTCCCTTGAGGGCTGCTGCTCTACGTGGACCGCACCTGCCTGTTGATATTGCCTCTGGCGTATACGGATCCTCACTTGCAGAGGATCACACAATGTAGGATGAGCCATACCTATTTCCATGTGATAAATAAAGTTGAACCCTGCATATATTCGAAGGTTCCTAACAGGGCAGGGATTGGTGTTGACAGGTACATCAGCTGCTTTCCTGGATCAACTATGTGGCGTGCCATGGCATTGCTCATCTTGGCCAACACTGAGTGGCACAGCATGACCACATCAAGATCCTACCAGCTGAATCGATTGCCCCCCCCCCCATCCATAAAACCTTAATGCTCCTGCTCTTTCTGGCACCTGCCTCACACACAGGGTGCCTGGTGTGCCATTGCCCCCTCACATCACAGAGCGTACACTGTTAACGGAGAGATGGTACACAATACCTCTCTTCATGCCAGCACAGCTTTCCCTCCAATAATCCCAGAGCCCCTCCCTTTCAGAATGCAGGGTGAGACCCCTGCATATCCCCCCCCTTCCCTTCCAGAATGCAGAGTTAGACCGCTGTGTATACCCCCTCCCTTCTCCCTTTAAGAATGCAGAGTTAGACCCCTGCATATCCTCCCCTCCCTTCCAGAATGCAGTTAGACCACTGTGTATGCCCCCTCCCTCCTCCCTTCCAGAATGCAGAGTTAGACCACTGTGTATCCCCCCCTCCCTTCTCCCTTCCGTAATGCAGAGTGAGGACCCGCCGGCTTTTCGGATCGTGAACGGAACGGCCGTCCATTCAACAAAATATCCAGCAGTGTCGGTGGAGAGGCGACTGGCTGCATAATCAGCAAAGGTAATTAATTATTACCATATGTTGATTGTGGTGCCACCACCATGCGGTGGGGGGGGGACCGCACCGAGGTCCTGCGGCGGGCCCTTCTCTACATTGCGGGCCGAGGCAGGCCTCTCCCCACAGCATTTTACCGGCCCCGCACCGCGACCCGTGGTATCGAGGGGCTGGTAAAATTTAGCCCATTATCTCCTCTATGATCCCTATTCATTACCAGGACATATCTATCCTAAACTTGCAAGTAACCATGCCTATTTAACTTGAGTTTCCCTGTTCTTATTCACTTGCATTTTTGCTGCTATTCCAGACTCGAGTCCATCACTTTGATTTTCCCCTTTGCTCTCCCCTTTTTCCTTCTTTTCCCTTTAAACTCTCTGTTATGAAAGTGCTTCCATTTTTTAATATTGTTGAGGACTCATGTTTTAGAATTGTGGAGATGGATTCATTGGAGGTCTGAAGTGATTCCATTGATGCTGCACTTTTTTTTAAAAGGGTCACTGGAAGGACTCTGTTTAAAAACAACATTTACTGGATGTCACATGTCTTCAGCTAACTAAGTAAGAGGTGCCTTCTGACTATGGGAGTTGTTTACAAGAGAAGTGATATGTCAGGATTTATGGTGCTCAAGAGTGGGTTTCATTTTTGAATACTGTTTTGAGTCTGTTGGGTTTGTAGCCTGCTGAAAGAAACATCCAGCTCATCTTTTCTCCACCTCTCTGAGAAACCCTGAAAAAAAATCCAGTGTGTGATAGTTGTAATGCCTGATGCAGCATTTCTCCTGAGAAGCTTTTGGAAGACGTCCTCTCAACATCTCCTGAACACACTGCTTCTGAAAAGATCCCAGTGACTTGTCCACGTGTACTCGGATAACAGACTGTATGCTACCTGGAACTTATCCTTTTTCTTCAATTAACAAGTACTTTGGCCAAAACATCTTTATTTTCCTTTAACTGGTGTGTGTGTGTGTATTGGGTATTTAGAAGTATTATATGTATTTACTGTTATATGCCAAACTATGTGTTGCATCTTTATTGACTAAGTCTTGTTTTATAATAAATTAATACCTTTGTTGTTTATTAAAGAAACCTGGATGGTGGATTTTATTCTGAAACTAAAATAGATAGAGTATATAATTGGCTGCTTCGGTAACGGTGTACACATTTAAATATATGTTATCACCTGTGGAGAAGTGGAACTAGAGAAACACAGTCCACTCCTCCCACCTTGGTCGTAACACCTCCTTAACCCCACGCTCCTGTTGGTGGGTCTCCTTTCATTTCTCCACTCTCGGGTAGTCTGCCCTTCCAAATCCCTATCCCAACACTTCAATAATCCTTAACCTTCCTACTCTCAGGCCACTGTCCCAGAATTGACTTCCTCTTAGATAAGCCTACAGGTTCCTTCTGCACCTCTCCTGGCATCCTCCAAAGGGCCCATCACGACACTTGTTGCTGCCTCCTTCGAAGCAGCAACCCCAGCTGCCCCATGCTACTCTCTTGCTGACCTTCCTGCCCAGTGTGCCTGCTTGGGGGCAAATCATGCCATGCTCCTTCTCATTCCACTGACCGTTCCTAGCACTGACTCTGTGGACTGTGCCAGTAAATTGGCTATCATCAATCCTCTCTGCATCTCCCTATAGAATGTTTGTTTGCTGTGAATAAGTCCGTTGCCATCCATGAGCCTATTGTGGATGATTATGTCAACACCATGACCTTGATAGAAGTCCAGATGAGGGATGATGATACCTTTGCCCATAATGAAGCCTCTCCCCATCCACAACTTGCCCCACTGAAACTGTTGCAGTTGCGGTTTAGCCCTTATTACCAAATCACAACTTCTCTTCTGCTCTGCCACTTTCTCCTCCTTTGAGCCTCTCATCTTGGTCCACACCTTTAGTCTCTCATGTAAAATGCTTGTTTTCTGCCACCCACCCAACGACCATGCCAAGTTTCTCACCGAGATATCTTCACTACTTTCCTCCCTCAGCCTCTGCACTGTGACTTCTCATCCTTGGTGATTTCAACCTCCATCCCAACTCATCACACTCTCTCTTCTGATTTCACTGCCCGCCCATCCTCCTTTAATCTCTCCCTTCATATAAAATCTCCTACCTGTATTCACAGAGACCCTTAAACGTGCCATGTCATGTGACCTCTCTACTCCCATCATGTCCATCACAGGTATGGCGATCTCTGAGCATTTCCTTGTATTGCTGTCCACCCACATCCCCCTTCCCTCTTCTGACCACTTCTTTCTGTGTCCACCCCTGAAATAACCTCATCCAAATTAACTTATAACTGCACTTTCAAATTCCCAACTATCTAGCCTTTGGGAATCCATTTACCATAATGGGTCTGTAGCTGTTGAATTAGCTCCGCCCTTGTTGCCTTTGTCCCCATTAAAACCATTAGCCTCACTCACCTTGGTCATTCTCTCAGTATAGCCCTTGGGCAAAATTTTGTTCTGCCCTTGGAAATGAGCATGGAGGCGGGGAGGTGACGAGGAAAGAAAATTGCAGAGGATGCCATTCCTGATGGTGCCCAGGCCCCCTTTCCACCTCCACCTCAATTTTGTAGAAGGCGGAGGGGCCTGCCACCGCAAGGAGATGCTGCCAGGTGAAGCCCATTGCCTGGACCTGCCTGAATGGCCTGGTGACCCCAGCCCCACTCAGCTATGCCGGGATCTCCTTCAGTCTCCGCTGCTGCCTTCTGTTAAATGGTTTCTGGAGTCTGATGGAGAATCAGAGCGTTGTCTCCCCCCGCCTTCCAGCTCGCCGCCAAGATCACTATTGCCAGAATAAAATGCAGCCCCTTATCTCCACTCTCTTAAGTTCAAGGGACGCAGATTTGAACTATGGCAGACAACTGCCATATTCATCACATTCACAGCTCAACTGCTGCTGAAACCCTCATCAAAGCCCTTGTTACCATTAGACTTGACTATTTCAATGATTTCCTTGCTGGCCTCCTATCTTCCACCCCACATAAACTTGAGTCATCCAAAATTCTACTGTCCATGTCCTAACTCTTGTTCATGCATCACATTGTTCTGACTGACTTATACTAGCTGCTGGTCTGGCAATGCCTCAATATTAAAATTCTCATCCATATTTCAATATTTATCCATGGCCTTGTCCTCTTCCTATCTCTGTAACTTTTTCTGCCGTACAAGCCTTTCAGATCTCTGTGCTCCTTCAATTCTGCTCTTTTGCGCATCTCCGAATTTAATCGTTCAAACTTTGGCTGCCATACCTTCAGTTGCCTAAGGCCTAATCTCTAGAATTTCCTCCCTGAACTCTCCCCTTTCTCCTCATTTAAGACACTCCTTAAAACCTACTTCTTTGACCAAAGTTTTGGTCATCTGTCCTAAAATCACCTTATAAATCTCAGTAGCAAATTTTGTTTGATAATGCTCCTGTGATGCACCTTGGAGCATTTTACTATGTTAAATGCAAGTTTCTGTTGTGTGTGGGATTCAATGGCCTGCTTGTATTTTTTTTCCCTTTACACCATGTGGAAAACACCTGAGCTTGTTCTGATGCCTTATCCAAAAGCAGTATTGTGATTGAGAATTCACTCTTTGAATGAATATGGGACTGAACCTGCATTCGATGTTGTGGCTTCAGTGTACTATCTTTTTTTTCACCTTCCCTTAGAGACTACACTAAAAGAAAATTCAAAGGAAGTAGCTCCCTTGAATTTCAAGATCTTTTGACCATTTTCCAAAGAATCATTACTCCAAAGGCAATGTGAAATAAAACGATTCTAAGTGAGGGGCAGGAGCAGAGGGACCTGGAGGTGTATTTGCATTAATCATTAAGGTGGCAAGGCAGGTTCAGAAAGTGGTTGATAATGCATCTGGGATCCTGGGCTTTATAAATAGAGGCAAGAGTACAAAAGCAAGGAAGTTATGATGGACCTTTATAAAACAATGGTTCAGCCTCAACTGGAGTATTGTGTCCCATTCTGGACACCACACTTTAGGAAGGATGTGAAGGCATTAGAGAGCATGCAGAAAAGATTTATGAGAATGGTTTCAGGGATGAGGGACTTCACTAAGGTGGATAGATTGGAGAAGCTGGGGCTGTTCTTCCTAGAGAAGACAAGGTTGAGAGGAGATTTGATAGAGGTGTTCAAAATCATGAGGTGTCCAGACAGAATGGATAGGAAGAAATTGTTCTAATTGGTGGAAAAGTCATGAACCAGAGGGCATTGATTTAAGGTGAATAACAAAAGAAGCAAAGGTGATATAAGGAAAAACTTCTTAATACAGCAAGTGGTTAGGATCTGGAATACACTGCCTGAGAGTGTGTTGGAGGCAGATTCAATCATGGCTTTCAAAAGGGAGTTGGATAATTACCCGAAGAGAAAAAAATTGCAGAACTATAGGGAAAGGACGAGTAGCTGAGTTGCTGTTGCAGAGAGCTGACATGAAGGGACAAATGACCTCCTTCTGTGCTGTAACCATTCTATGATTTTATATAATTACATTTTTAATGTTGCATTTCAAATTATCGTCTTTTCATCCAAGTTTAAAACAAACTCTGAGCTGATAGGTAGTTAAGGTGCTAATGAGCTAGTGTTGTTGTAATTTCCCCATAGACTATAAGTAATAAGCAATTTGTTAATCTGTCATGCCAATTGCTAAACACCTGATATCAATTGTGTTGAAAAGTCTGATCCCTTCATGGCTGTGAATAGAGGCGATAAAAAAACAAAGGTACAGGCAGTCGGTCATGTTTGTGAAACACAAAGCTGTGAGGTATTTAGGCCTGGTGAAGATTGTTGGAAGGTCAGAATGAAAAAAAAAGTAGTGTAACAGTAAGAGTGTGATGATATGTGAACCATAGACTTTTGAGAGCTCTTCAACCACTATATGGGTAGAGCTTTAAGAATTTGCATAAAATGTCATAAAGGCCAAGTCAAGGGGGTATAACCTTAAGAAATCCTTAAAAGCAATTAAGGTCAATCAGGAATGACGCCCAGCCTGGAAAGATAAAAGGCAGGGAAATAGTGTAAAAAAAAGAGGCTGGCGCGAGAGTGTAATTGCCTTGTTACTGTTTTGTTCAGCTCTGCACTTGAAGACATGATTGCTATCAGTGACAAATCTCCCTTGTTTTGAAGATTAAGCTTCAATGGGTTACATTAGTTAAGTCTTTTGCTTAGGTGCCACCAATATTGGTGAGTGTGATGTGTTAATTTTTTTCTGTATTATAACATGAATGCAAATTGTACTAAATGAAATAAGTGAATCCAATCATGACTGTTGCTTTGTAATGCATTTGCTATAAAATAAAGTAGCTAATGAGTCATTTCTAGCCTCCTCTTGCCAAGCTTTTTCTTGCTCTGCCTTCAGAGATTGGACAGTATGGCACACCCCAAAATGTAAGACATTCTGGCTGCTTATGGAGTTGATTAAGACCACTTTACCTGAGGTAAAAGATAATAAAAAATTCTATAATTGTAGCACTAACAGGTAACCTGGAAAAGTGCCAAGGACACCATGGACATGGCCCATGCTGTCCTCAGGATGACCGTGTACTTGTTACCCTGTCAAACTCTTAATGAATATCTTTACTGGGATCTACCACCTGGGAAGTTGCTTCATTCACTGATTAGATGCAGTTGTCTATAGCCAGGCCGTCAGCACCCAGACCTTCACGAGGTCACTCTCCATGGCCATCTCAAATACCCTCCGTGGAACTTCAGCAGCCTTCCAATTTCCAATATCAAGCTGCAGGGTAATTACCTTTTTTATAGGAGCACAATAGGGAAAATGGCACAGAAGGCAGGCACCATGGGTTTACACTAGGGTGATTTATTACTTTATTAACTTTGTAGAATTGTTTTTGGCCTTCTTGGTAAGGAGAGACTGAGAATGTTTTCACTTTGAAGGCATTAATTTGCTGGGTGTAGGGACTTTGAAATGGGAGTGTTGACGTATTGAGGAGGGTATGGATGGTTGAGATGAATCTCTTCTGATTTATGTCATCCTGAACTTCCTCACCATTAGGCTTCTGCACTCCTTCCTCCAGGTGGTTCCAATGGTTGGATTTTTTTTTGGAGTATGTAGAAGACGAGCATAATTTGGACATTGTATTTTGATTGTTCTGCAGAACTCCTAAATGGTCGAGACAGTGGAAGCTGTGCTTGAGAAGGCTGTTGGTCTGCTCAATCAGAGCTCTGGTGTTTGCATGTCTCCAAGTAAGGCTGTCCTTGGGTTCTTTCCTGACAGAAGTCACCATTTACATGTTCAGGTTGTATTCTTTACCTGAGTAGCCAGCCTGATATCTGTTGGTATGGGTAGAAGGTGGGAAGATGTTGAAGACTGATGCAGGATGAAGGCATCATGACAACTGCAGACCTGCATGCTGTCATTTGACACCAGCATCAAATTGAGAAGTTGAACCCCTTCCTGTTGGTATATATGGCAGGGTCTTGACATGGAGCTAGTAAGGTGATGTGCTTGCAGTTAGTTATTCATTGTACTTGTGGGAAGTCTGCAATCCTGACAAAGCTCTTAGCTTTCTTATCCAGCTTCATTTTCTCCTTGAGGAAGGTGATTAAAGTTGTTCCTCCATGAATAGAGAGCCTCGGTGACATCCTTGATGTAGCAGTGTATAACCGACTGCATGTCACTTGTTAGAGTCTGGAATGCTGCTGTGATGAAGAAAGTCAATTCCACAGTGACCTTGACAGCCACAGACAGTGCTGTCCATGCCCTGATTTAATGCTCCTGTTCATGTTGTAACAGATGATACAGCTCTGTAACTGCTCCCCTTGTCAAGCATGACCCCAAACTTCTGGTGCCCTGCCCTTCTAATTCTCCACGTTGTTCTCACACTGACATCTTTGTCTTTGGCCTACTGTGGTGTTCGAATGGGGCTCAACGCAAGCTCAAGGAACAGCACCTCATCTTTTGATTAGGCACTATACAGCCTTCTGGACTTGACATTGAGTTCACCAATATCAGACTGTTATCTTTGCCCCCATGTTGATTCCTTTTATTTGCATGTTTCAGCCTTAATCTTTTTCTCTTTTTCGTTCTCTTGTTTTTGGCAGCTATTCATTATTCTGTCATTGACACCTCCTCTGTCCACATCTTTTTGTTTCTTTACTTGTCCCACTACTACTCCCTTTGGCTCTCCCCCACTGTTATGACCTCAGTTGAGACCATTAACTTTAAAACCAGAGATATTAGTTACTCAGAACAATTTAAAGAAGCACATAAGATTTCACATTTTAAGACTTTTACTATAACAACTAAACTAAAAATCAACATTAGCTGAACAGTAGCTTTGTATGTAGCTAATACACTAGATTACTGAAGTGATTTCCCCTTTATTTTGTTTGTTTTTATCCATGGGCCTGTCTGCAACAACTTGTTTTTCAGGTTTTTGCTTTTGGACATTATTCTGCCATTTACACTCTCTGGACTAATGCTTTGACTTTGAATAAAATTATTAGCACTCCCTTTGCCTTTGTTCTGTGACATCTTTGTCATTTAATCTCTCCTGCCCTCTGCCCTTTTGTTCTTTCCTTTTCCCTTTCCACTTGCTTTAAAGCCTGTTACATTTCTAACCTTTGTCAGTTCTGATAAAAGGTCACCGACCTGAAATGTTAACTCTGTTTCTCTATCCTCAGATACTGCCAGCCCTGCTGAGTATTTCCAGCATTTTCTGTTTCTATCTCAGATTTCCATCATCCGCAATATTTTGCTTTTGCCTGATGGGCTGCTCTCATCACATTGAAGGATGACGGGCAGTTTCTGAACACCATGTGATGTAGGATGTCTTGCAAGCTGTCCTCCTCCTCCTTGTAGCAACTGTAGATCTGATCGAGGACTCTTTCGCCGATGCTGCTGCTCCTCATCCAGCAGACCCGGCAAAGCGCCCATGACACAGCGACTCTGCAGCATTATAAAGATAGAAGAGCTACTGCGTCTCCCTAAAGTAGATTAACAGATATTCAAAACTGGCCACTTCAGCCAAAACCAGTCTAACCAGTATCTTCATAGCCTGAAATGACTAACCAGAGCTTTATCTTAAAAGGTGAGGATCCCTGTTTGTGAATGCTGCTTCCTGGCTGTATTCTCCATGATTTACTAGACTGGCTCAAGAACTGATAAATCAGACACTGGTATAAACTAATTTCCCAAATGGTCCAAAATCAGAACCTTCATTGTAAGATTTAATTGGCTTTGCACTTAAGTTAGGCAGGTGCCTAGGAGGTCTAAGGGTGCCCACTCCAATATGGAGACTGATGCGCTTGCAGTGCATTTTAGTTGCTTGTGTTCTCAATTAGAAATTGGTATGCTGTCAACCCAATTCACGCCTGGAAAAACAGGCTCAATTTTGGGCCTGATAATAACCCTTGGGTATCTTGTGCAATTTCTCATTTATCAAATTGAGGTAGAAAAGTTGAAGATTTACCTGATACCATTTGATTAAAATTCCTTTACATGGTTTATAAATTCAGTAGTTCCCATTATTATAACTGAATCTAGTTAAGGTTTCTTATAAGATGCACAGCCATAAAAAGAGCTCCCAAATAAGCAGCATGAGGCAAAACTGTAGAAAGATGCAAGCACATGTGTTCTCCTTTCCTGTCAGCAAAGAAATGCTGGCAGGCAGTGAATTCACTCTAATTATCTTTGCTAAAAGCTCCTTCACCTTTATCAAAAGCATATGTTTCACTTTGATGTACCTTAGGAGACAACAGATTCCTGCTAACATGGTGGATTTCTTTTTTATAACCTACTTTTGAAGCACGTAGACTGGCAAGCTTTCAGAACGTTACGAAAAGCAACACCACAGAGGGCATATTGATTATAAAAATGCTTGGAAACATATTTTCTATTGGCCAACATTCAAGAAGAATAAATAACATTGAAATTATTTTGATATAAACAGAAAAAGAAGGCAATTTAAGTTATTTCTTCAATAGTATCAAAAGCAGCATTGCTTAAGAACTCCAAGCAAATAATCTTTTTGTAGGCCACTCAAGATTTACTTCGACCCTTCAGTTATTGTGGATTTGCCTCCCCATCTCATTGTCAGGGTGCACAGTCAAGCTGAGATCAAGCTACATTTCAACTTCTCCAGCTTTCACTGTTGCTGTGATTTTAAAACTAGCCAGATATGAACACATGTTTGCTCTAGCTTCCTATCAATGTAAAACAAGACAAAAATTGTACTGAGCCATTTAAACAGTGATTATTTGATAGATGTTTATCCTGAGTGTTTATTGGATGGAACACTTGATTGCTTTGTTGTGATATATAAATTGTGATTTAGAAACATAGAAACTAGGAGCAGGAGTAGGCCATTCATTATGATCATGGCTGATCATCCAACTCAGTAATCTGTTCCCGCTTTTGCCCCATACCCTTTGATCCCTTTAGACCCAAGAGCTATATTTATAGCTCCAGTATCGCAGAAATTGTACTTTGCGTGTAGTTATACATTACTACTATGCAGAGCCAAATTTAGTAAAGTGATCATTTATACAAGATGTTTACTAGAAATTCAGAATCATTTATGTATTTTTAGAAATTCAGAATTTACTCTTTCAAATTGTTTCATTGTGGTTTAGAGGATTTTTGCATATGGATTACAGGCCTGAGATGCCAACTGCATAAACTGCTACGAATGAATGTTTTTAGTGTGTGATCACAAACAAGACACCTTTTGAACAAAATGGATTAAAACATGTGTGTTAAGTCTCACCAGGGAACAATGAGTAGATGGATCTATCACTATTGTGAAAGAGCTACATAACTCACGTGAGCGCTCATTGCTTGAGATTTATGACTCTATCATGCTTGTGAAAGACTGCCTGTATTTTCCACTCATCCATGCCAATAATCTTGTATATAGCACAGGTGTGATAATAAAAGCCATCATGTAACTCCAGCTGAGCAACAACTGTTCAATACCAATTTCTTCAAGCAACTGTGTATACTTAATAAATACTTAATAAATTTCTAAGTTTATAGGAATAATTTTAGCTCCATTTAGTCTAGTAATGTTGGAGCTAAAACAAATGTTTATAAGTTATTAGTCTGTTTCAGGGTTGTAGATGAATTGTCGCACACCCTCCTGATAGAGGCTTTGCTTAGTGCAAACTAACCACAAGATAGTCTGAACGCCATGTAGATGCTGTTTGAAACCTCTGCAGACAGAATCCATAATATTTTTCCCCGCATCGAGAATAAAGCTGCTATAGCCACATGACTATATTGCTAACTAAGCTCTATGTGCCACTCCCCCAAATAATTTAGATGTTATTTTTGGTGCTTCACTTTCTTACCTCCTCCACTTCCCTAACAATGAGGTCCAAACATCTTTTTATCAATTGTGTTAAGTCTAGCTTAGTGTTTGCAAACTCGTGGGTATTACCACTACTATGCAATTGACCTCTATATTTATGCATTTTGCTATTTCTGTGGGCTATAGTTTACTGATTTATAGTTTCTTGAAATTATTGGTATAAACCGATAGTTCTTTTTAGGTAAGAGTATCAAGGGTTATGGAAGTAAGGCAGGTAGACAAAACTAAGATCACGATTAATTGAATTGTGGAACAGGCTTGAGGGACTGACTGGCCTATGCCTGTTCCCTTGTAAATTTATACTAGCATCTTCATAGTTTTCCTTTTTTCCTCTGTTGATCTCTAATCTATTTGTATCAGTGGAAGTGAATTGGCCAATGAGAACTCACCTTGAATAAATTAATTTTCCCAGTCTTTAAGCTGTTAAACTACAAGTTTAATTGCACAAGTCGTGAAATGTTAATTAATTCAGTTATACATACTGCTCACCTTGTGTGTTTTCCAGTAAAAGTAACAGCTGGAAACAGTTTTTTTTTCAAAGCTATGCTGATATTCTGAATTGTTGAAGCAGCAAAATTACCATTTATAGAAACTTACTGGCTGCCATGTTTGTTAATAAAACAACTGTCTTTAAACTTTTAAAATTAATTATTTAATTGGCTGTGAATCACTTTGGAATGTTAAGATAAGATCATCTTTCCCCTGTTGGGAATTTCTACTCACATGTGGCTCTACCAATAACCGACTTAAGTTTCCTGGCCTGGCCCTCATCAGCTATGCTGGGTAGTTTATGGTAAAACCTATTGGTTCACTGCTGCTTTGGTTAAAGGGATAAGATTTTGTGGACTGGGAGCAGCAGAACAGTGCAGCAATGTGTGAGGAAGGAGCAGCTTTAGGGGCAGGAGATTAGCAGTAAGAAGGGGTCCCAAATTTACTGATTCTTCAGTAGATGTCCTTCTGGCAAAAATGGTATCCAGACAAAGCTTCCTGGGAACTGAAGGCAAAGTGCCCTGAGACAGTGAATATACCTTTTATGGAGGGAGGTTGCAGAGGCAATGACTGCAGTCTCCAACACCTCACTGACCTCTACAGAGTGCAGGAAGATATTTAATTACCTCACAAGGTAAATGAAGGCACTATTTCCCATGCAGATCTGGTACAAATGATAAAGGCATGAAGTGCCTTCTTATCTTATTACCAGAAAGAAATCCGGTAAAATTGACCTATTCATAAGGAGCCTCTGGAAACAATAATGCACCATGTTAGCTCCACACAACTGCGAGGACTTGTACTGCCTACTAATTGGAAAAGAGTTGTTTGAATTGAGCCTGCGCCTACAAGTCTGTTAACTTGGTATTCATGTAGAAAACTGGTGGAGGTCTGTGGAAGGCCACACATGGGGGAAGCTTCACAGACAGTAGGGACTAGTTGGTATCTGAGCCTGTGCCCTGCACCAATGAGCTACAAGGAGTTGTTACGGATGTTGCTGTCTCTCAATAGTGATAATGTGAGCACCTGAGGAAGCTTCAGATCTCAACACTTGACACAGCAAGAGAATGACAATCAGAAGCGAGTCCCTAAAGGCTAGCAGCTTCATTGAGATAAGTCATCAATGTTAACAAGGACCCCACTGGAATCTATCCAGGGACCCACTTCAATCACACATCATGCAGGGAACATCTCATAGGAGTAGTAGATTAGGAACAGGAGCAAATAAAATAGCTCAGTGCAGATATGGTGGTTAGCAGTAGTTGCAGTTAGTGTGCAGGAAATTATTGGAATCTTTTCTTGAATTTTGCATCGTAAAGTCAAAATTGCTTGACCACAAACTTCAGAATTCATCTCTGTAGATGTTTAGAGCTTAATTAACTTGGGTCATGACATGTAGGAGTGTGACTTCTGCATTATGGAGGCACAAAATGCTGCTTGTTTTCCCTGCTTTAATTCAGTGAAAACACAAAAGTCTCTTTCTCCTTTCTCTGACTGCAGGCTGATGGTTGTCTTGCTCTACCACCCACAACACCTGCCCCCACCATCCTTCATGTGCACCCTCCTCCTGATGTGGAGATGTAGGGCCCTCTCCCTCTTTAACACCTCTTCAACTTCAGGAAATGCTAAACATTTCTGCTGCTCAGCCTACCATTTCATTTAGTATACAGCCAGTGGTAAATACTCCAACATGAAACAGGGCAAATGAGGAGTCCCACAATAATCAAATGTAATTGATTCAAGAAAGATTGATTGTCATTTGGCTATCAGCAAACCATATAGGATGCTGCAGACCAAAAAATGTAGAGTTTGTAGATTCATGGCCCAGACCAGCAACGTGGTACTCTGCAATTCCGCTCAGTCCATAGGGTGGATGCTCCAATAGTACACTTAGTGGTGTAGGTGCGAACCCAAAATATTTAAATAGGCCCATTCCAAAAGCGCACATGTGGGTGGAAATCCCATCCTCCTGGAACTTCTAAGCTAAAATGAACAAGCTCCATGCAATGTCTAAAATAAGATGTGAAGTAAGAGCTCAGCTAAAGGAGTGAATACTATTTCAATTAACACATTCAAAATTAAACCGGATGAATATCTTGTCAAGATCATCACTGCTGTTTGTAAGTAAAAGTACAGATAGAGATGATGGATATTATGTGGAAAGTTATAGTCCTCAGTTTACAGTGGTCATCTCCAGGAAGGCAACCAACCAAAAGATGTAATGAAGTATAAAATTAGGCATTCTGTAGTTTTGCTTCATGATTTGGTGACCGAATTGGATATAATTCATGATAGAACATGTTCATCAGTAGAGGCATGGAGTACAAAAAAAGGGAAGTTATGCTGAACTTTTAAAGCTCTGGTTAGGCCCCAATTGGAGTATTGCATCCAGTTCTGGTCACCACACTTCAGGAAGGATGTGAGGATCTTTGAGACAGTGAAGAGGAGATTTACCAGAGTGATTCCAGGATGGGGGATTTTAGTCATAAGCTTAGGTTGGAACAGCTGGGGTTGTTCCCCCTGGAGCAAAGGAGATTGAGGGGAGATTTGATAGATGTATACTAGATTATGACAAGCTTATATAAGTTAGATAAAGAAAAACTGTTCCCATTAACTGATGGTACAAGGACTGGGGACACAGCTTTAAGGTTTTGGGCAAGAGATGCAGGGGGAATGTGAGGAAGAACTTTTTTTTTTAATGCAGGGAGTGGTAATGACTTGGAACTCACCGGTGAGGGTGGTAGAAGCGGAGACAATGATTACAAAAGGAAATTGGATGGGCACTTGAAGGAAATAAACTTGCAGGGCTACAGGGATTGAGTAGGGGAATGGGACTGACTGGACTGCTCTGTGGAGAGCCGGCATGGACTCGATGGGCCGGATGGCCTCATTCTATGCTGTAAATTTCTCGAGTCTATGTTTTATATGGTGGGTAGTGGAATGGCAGAATGTCCATGCATTATTATGTCCTCACAGTAATGACTTCCCACTATGAGCACAAAAATAGCGGCCCGCGCGCCAAAAAGCTGCTGCAATCTCAAGCCCGGTGGCTCACTTAAATAGCTGGAGTGGCCCACCTCCACAATCTGCTGGAGGGGGTGGGCTGTCTATCCCCGGCAATGGCGTCATCTGTCTCTACGCAGGCGCATGTGCCATTTTTACAGAGCAGCCAGCCCTGCCGCCCAATTTAAACTTTTAAAGACATAGCCCCCAAAATTAAATAAATTAATTATTGCCCCTTTCCCACCCACCCCCATAACAATCATAATAACTATTTGCCCTCCCACCCCCCCAAAAACACTTGTCTTTTTAAATATGGCCTTCTCCCACCCCCCGCAGACTGCACAAAGTTTGAAGTTCAGCCTTTCCCACCAATCCATTATGTGTATTTGACTGGAACTCTTACCTCCTCTTCCCCACCCCCGCCACCAGTGTCATGCCACCTTTCCACGGACGAAAAATTGAAAGCGCGGGAGTGCTGGCTGCCATGCCAAAGATCTGGCGGGCCCTCAAGATTGCCGGTAAGCCTATGTAAATTTTATTCATTTCAATATTGTAGTTGAGGTCCCATTGCTCAGCGGCAGGAGGGCCACTACGGAGCCTCGCTCCTGCTGGGAGGATCGGGCCTGGCCCTCCTGGCAACGGGGTCTGTGACGGGCCTCTTCCGGACCAATCTTCAGAACCTCCTCCCGTTCCCCCCGCCACGGAGCCTGTCGAGGGCTTGGTAAAATCTAGCCCTATGACCAAATCTTGCCCTAGGTACTTCATTTTACCTCTTTTATTTCTCTAACGTTATGCTGTTGAAGGCTTTGGGATAGAAATCCACCTTGGGCAGTGGCTAAATGATCGATTATCACATCTGCTGCCTATTGCATGCCCTGCCCAATATTGAGTACCAGAGACTTCAATAGTAATGAATATGGGACAGCCGATGAGATATCAGTCATTTTGTGTTGCTGCCTCAGATGAATTTCTACCCCTTTCTCGCACCTGGTTCCCATGCTGATTACATTTTTTAGTTCCAACAGCAGCTGATGTCATGATGTGATAAACGCATAACTCTCCAAATGACATTTGTATTTTGTTAGCAAATAACAAATCTTTCTTCCGCTCCCATGAATTTCTCAGTCAGCTTCCCTTTAAGACAGACTTATAAATGCACATTCAGAAGTTACAGGGCTAAGAATGTCTCAAACACTTAGTTGTGGCTGGCATTTCATTTTGCATTCAGTCCTACGAATTAAGGTAAATGATAAATTAACAGACAATTAGTTTAAAATGTTCTTGGAGAAGAGATCATGGTAGTTCACTTGGCCTGAAACAATTTGTACAAGGATAGTGTACACTAATTATAACTGCAACAACAGTTGTCTATGACTGATGTATTCTTACCTTCTCCAACTGTCATGGTTATGTAGTCAATTACTGCGATTGCTGAAATACTGCATGTAAACATCTGAACAATTCTTCTTGGGCATGCCTGCTCACATTCGAGAATTAGAATAAAAATTCCCGAATGAAATCACACATATTTTTTTAAATGAGATAATTATGGTACAATGTTTAAATCACTATGCAACAATGTCAATTTTCTCATTTAACCACTAAAAGATTGTTTTTAATGCTGGTTAGTCAAACAAAAAATATCTTATTATATGAATAAAATGATCAAATACAGGGGTTTTGAGCCTGTAAATTCTGTTTGCATGCAGGCTTCAAGCATGTGTAATCTTTACATTATCATTTTGATTGTCTATAAATAAAATCAGACACAGTGGCTGGAATTTGACGCCACCCCAGTGAGCCGGGGGATGGCGTAAAATGGAACAGGAGGCTCTGAGAGGCCTTCCTGACCTGCTCCTGCCTCCGCCCCACTTTATGTAGGGCGGGGTTGGGGGGGGTGGGGGCTAGGGCAAATAAAGGACCGCCCACCCCAGGCCAGTCAAGGCCCTTAAGTTGCCAATTAACGGCCACTTAAGGGCCTTCTCCCACCTCCACGGGGATTTTACCCATGGCAAGTGGGCATTCTGGAGCTGGGAAAGGCCGCCTGATGAAAGCTGGTGGCCTCTCAGTGCCCCGGGGGTGGGCTCTGACAAACGGGAACAGGGTGCCCAATTGCGGCCCCTGCTTCCCCAACCACCCCCAGGACCCAAGACGCCCCCCATTTCCACCCCCCACCCCCGCCCCCCAAAACGAGCACCATTGCCTTGATGGAGCCTGGCCGATTTACTTCCAGCGAGGCAACCCAAACTTATCTGCACTCCTGGCTCCATGTCCTTGGCTGGGCTGCAGTCCCAGCAGTGCCACCGCTCCCAGTGGTGCTGCTGGGACTAAGAGCTGCCAGCCCATTGATTGGCCGACAGCTCAATGAGGCGGGACTTCCTCCCTCAAGCGGGTAGAATTCCCACCTCGGAACAATTAAAGCCTGGGGACCCGTAAAATACAGGACAGATCCCCAAGCTCGGTGGAAGCGGGTTCACCACAGACTTGTGTTGGTGGCCAGCTCCCATCTGCCCGATGTAGAATCCAGTCAAGTATGGCTATTTTTAGTTTTTAAAATGCATTTTATCGTTAACTTACTGTGCACACAAACTCTTCAATACTGTTAGCTTTATATTCTAAAAGTGTACCGTCTCCCAAAGGTGCTGAATGTTTCCCACTGCTAACAGTGTTCCATTTCAGCAATATTGTGCTTACAATCAGGGAAGTTCAAGATATATCTTTACAAGATAAACTATCATTTTGCGATTAATGAACTGACCTAATAGTGTATATATAGTGTTGAAAATTTGAGTAAATGGAGTATCTTTTAGTAGTGATTATAAGATGCACTTGTATACTTTTTAAAATGGTATAATTTGAGACAAGATAGACTTCAAAGATTTCAACATTTTCTGATGTGATCATTTTTAATATAGGTTACTTGTGAAAACCTGTTTTGCCACAGAATAAATTGATTTAGAGTGCCACCTACTGGATATTTTAGACACTAATCTATGCTTGTTACTCTAAGACAATGAACTAACTATACTAACACCTAACAGAAGTGTTTAGATGTTTGAGGTTACTTTATTTTTCTTTGTTCTTTGTTCTTTGTTAACTACACATTTGTTCATTGCCAGTTTAGCTTCAAAATGAAGTTTTTTTTGTTTGTTTTTCTTTACCTTTATAACCACAAGGATGATTATAGGAGATAAGAATAGTTGTACAGAAAATTTCTGAAAATAACAAATTATTATTGGATTCCTGTGTTACTATTTGCAACAGTCACTCATCTTCACCTTTTAGTGATTTAATGTATGTGACTAATTATAAGGTGGTCGAAATGGAGAATTGTTACTATCATCCACATCAGATGTTTGAGAGTATAGACATGTCAAAGATCATTTTTGAACATACCAACATACAAATTAGGAGCAGGAGTAGACCACTTGGCCCCTTGAACCTGCTCTGCCATTCAATAAGATTATGGTTGATCTGATTGTAACCTCGACTCCACATTTCCGCCTACCCCCGATAACCTTTCACCCCCTTGCCTATCAAGAATCTATCTACCTCTGCCTTAAAAATATTCAGACTCTGCTTCCACTGCCTTTTGAGGAAGAGAGTTCCAAAGACTCATGAGAACAAATTTCTCTTCATCTCTGTCTTAAATGGGTGACCCCTTTTTTTAAACAGTGACCCTAGTTCTAGATTCTCCCATAAGAGAAAACATCCCTTCCACATCCACCCTGTCAAGACCCCTCAGGATCTTTGTATGTTTCAATCAAGTTGCCTCTTACTCTTCTAAATTCCAGCAGATGCCAGCCTATGCCTTTCCAACCTTTCCTCATAAGACAACCCGCCCATCCCAGGTATTGGTCTCGTAAACCTTCTCTGAACTGCTTCCAACGCATTTACATCCTTCCTTAAATAAGGAGACCAATACTGTACATAGTACTCCAGATGTAGTCTCACCAGCCCTGTATAGCTGAAGCATAACCTCCCTACTTTTGTATTCATTCCCCTTGCAATAAATGATAACATTCTATTAGCTTTCCTAATTATTTGCTGTACCTGCATACTAACCTTTCGCAATTCATGCACCCAGACCCAAGATCCCTCCGCACCTCAGAGCTCTGCAATCTCTCACCATTTAGATAATATGCTTCTTTTTTATTCTTCCTGCCAAAGTGGACAATTTCACACTTTCCTACATAATACTCCATGTGCTAGATCTTTGCCCACTCACTTAACCTATCTATATCCCTTTTGTAGCCCCCTTATGTCCTCTTCACAACTTACTTTCCAACCTATCTTTGTGTCATCAGCAAAGTTAGTAACCATACCTTCCATTCCTTCATTCGTCATTTATATAAATTGTAAAGAGTTGAAGCCCCAGCACTGATCCCTGTAGCACACCACTTGTTACATCTTGCCAAGCAGAAAATGGCCCATTTATGCCTAATCCGTTTCCTGTTAGATAGCCAATCTTCTATCCATGCCTAAATGTTACCCCCTACAATATGAGCTTTTATTTTCTGCAATAACCTTTGATGTGGCACCTTATCAAATGCCTTCTGGAAATCGAAGTATGATGCATCCACTGGTTCCCCTTTATCCACAGCACATGTTACTACTTCAATGAGCTCCAATAAATTGGTTAAACATGACTTCCCTTCCACAAAACCATGTTGACTCTGCCTGATTACCTTGAATTTTTCGAAGTGCCCTGCTATAACGTCTTTAATAATAGCTTCTGACATATTCCCTATGACAGATGTTAAGCTAACTGGCCTGTAGTTTCCTGCTTTCTGTCTCCCTCTTTTTTTTTTGAATAAAGGAGTTACGTTGGTTATTTTCCAATCTAATGGAACCTTCCCTGAATCTAGAGAATTTTAGAGAATTTAAACCAATGCATCAACTATCTCACTAGCCACTTCTTTTAAGACCCTAGGATGAAGTCCATCAGGACCCGGGGACTTGTCAGCCCGCAGTTGCACTTTAGAGTAATCCCACCCTGCTTTGCACATTGTTAGGAGCTTTAACTCCAGTGTGTGACTTTTTTCCCCATATTGACATTCTTGGCTGCAGCCAAGGAGCAGGTAGGCATAGTGGTCATGGCAGGGGGGTGGGGTTGGGGTAAGATGCCGTCATGGGAGGAGGGTAAGAATGCAGCGGTGGGGGTGGGGCTGGGTTGTGGGTAAAGCATTGTTGGGGGTGGTCATGGGGAATGGGAAAGCTGGCAGATTGCAGGGATTTGATAATGGGAGCAGATTTGGTGTGGTGGGGTCAGTGGGACATCGGCAAAGTGGGGAGGTAGTGGTTTATAGGGTAAGATTTTTAGGCATGGAGGAAACACTCCTGCTCATCCTGGCCCACAAGCAATGTTGTAAAGGCACTTGCCTTATGGACCAGCCCTTTTCACCTCCCTTTTTATCTACTGGGTTTCCTCAGGCCTCGGAAACTCAGCCAACATGAGTTTAAAAATAGAAACCTTGCTAAAATGGAGGCACGGAGCCCCCTTGAAGGGTTTCAATAACCAACCCATTTCCTGAGAGCCAGGCTGTCTGGTTGCCCGCCTCTCATCCCTTCTCTGTTAAGACTGGAAGTGGGTGGACTCGAGGTGGGTTGGGTTTCTGTTTTAAATTTCTAACATTTTTATTTCTAGCCCAACCGGCACAGTGGTTAACACTGCAGCCTCACAGCTCCAGCGACCCATGTTCAGTTCTGGGTACTGCCTGTGCGGAGTTTGCAAGTTCTCCCTGTGACCCCGTGGGTTTCTGCCGGGTGCTCCAGTTTCCTCCCACAGCCAAAGACTTGCAGGTTGATAGGTAAATTGGCCATTTGTAGGTAGTTGGTAGGAGAAGGGTGGGGATGTAGTAGGGGAATATGGGATTAATGTAGGATTAGTATAAATGGGTGGTTGTTGGTTGGCACAGACTCTGTGGGCCAAAGGGCCTGTTTCAGTGCTGTATCTCCAAATAAATAAAATAAATAAACTTAAACCCACCTATTTGAGGGCTTAAAATTTCCTCTTTTCCTGTCTTCAATTGAGTTCTCACCCTAGAAATTGGGTCCAGCAGGTCAGCATAAGCTGGGCAAAGGGAATGATCCCTGCACTGATATGAATAGGCCCTAGGCACACAATTTTGGGCCACATTTACATGAGATGGCGATCCAGAAAGGGCGAGGGCTAGGGCAATCCAAAGGGGCTGGTTGTGAAAGAGGGAGCAGTTTGAAGGGGGCCTAGCAGATTTCGACAACAGTCTTCAGCACAGCATTGCATCCAGGAGGATCACTCTTGCACCTCCAGACTTCAGATTCATGTAAATAATGTGTAAGTGTATTTTTAAAAAGTACCTGATGGCATCCCTTTAAGGACCGCTGTATAGGCTGCATGTAGACTGTTGATTTTACTGAAGGCAGCCCATTTTGCAAAGAAGGCTTCCAACAGGGGTCAGGTCCTTGTGTATATGCAAAAGAGCTTACTCCTGTTTCAGGCACTGGTCCTAGATTCCTTTTTTTCTGTCTTTATCAATGTGGTGGATGGAGAGCTTTCAGTGCGTAATCAATGAGCATTCATTGCTCACTGTTACATGTGCTTGTATAGATTAGCACCATCAAATTTCTAGGGGTCCTCTAACAGTTCCATGATCTTGTCCAGTAACCTTTAAAACCTTTTTTTTAAGTATTTATCTAACTGTTGAATATCATGATTGAGTTGGGCTGGAATTTTACAGCCCCCGCCCCCTCTTGCCCAACGAATGGGCTGGTGGCGGGTGGCATAAAATTGAATGGGATGCCGTTCCCAACCCCCCTCCTGCACCCACCCCACTGCAATTTTACGCAGGGCAGTGGCAGCAAGAAACGTCCTACATGCCCCAGACCAATCAAGGGCCTCTTTTTGTGTCTTAAAATTTATATGATTCTAAGTGGCCAGTTAATTGCCACTTAAGGGCCTCCTCACACCACCGTGGGTATTTTACTCTTGGCGGCCAGACCGCAAAGGCCCCAAGAACCCCGCCTGGTAAAACCAGATGGCCGCCTTGTGGGTTGGGGGTGGGGCCCTCCCGATCAGGCGCCCTGTGCCCCACGAAGGGCTGCCCCAGAATCCCTAACTGCCCAAAACGCAACACTTGCTGGCACCACCCCCCCCACCAACCCCCATTGCCTCACCGGGGCCCAGCCGATTGCCCCTGGCGAGGCTCAAAAATTTACCTGAGTTCTAGGGCCGTCCTTCTTGTTGCCTCCGACTGCATGTAGTTTCAGCAGTGGCCATCATTCCCGGTGGCGCTGATGGGACTGAGAGCTGTCAGCCCGCTGATTGGACGGCAGCTCCGTTAGGCGGGCCTTCCTGCCTCGAGACCTGCCTGGTGGCCCAAGACCAATTAAGGGTTTGGGCAGCAAAAAAATCCCTGCCAGGCTCCCCAGGCCCGGCAGAGGCGGGCTCACCACTGACTTTTCGGCCAGTCACCGGGACCTCCCACCCAACACAAAATTCCAGCCTTGGTTTCAAAAGTCATCTGTGGTAATGCAAGTCATGAGGTAAAACTTCCAAATGGAAGTTAACTTACCAATGCTTAAATGAGTTTGCACTGTATTTTTATTCGTGCACCAACACCCTGTTTGGAAGAGCTACCCTCTTATCCCAATAGCCCTTGCATGAAAAAAAATCTTTCTAAGCTCCTACTTTAGTACTGTTTCTGAACTTGCGTCCCCTTCTTATTGATTCGCTGACCAGTGGAAATAATCTTTCACTATTTACCCTCTTTAACCCTTCCCCTAACCCCACCTCCGACCAAACCTTCTCTTCTCCTCATGCAGTAAACTCCCTTTAACATTCAGGATAATCAAATTAGCCTTGGTCAAGGCTTACATCAGTAGTGCATCCTTTTATCCCTAGTGTCAGAATGAACTTGTATTCCATTTTTCCCTGATGCTAATCATTTCTAGCATGAAATATCAGAACGTTGTGCAACATTCCAACTTTGGTCTAACAAATGCACTTTGTAAGCACTCAGCCAATGGTGTGTATGTGTTTGCACGCGCATGTGGGCCCTGGCTCTGGCAATGAGATTGGGACCAGAAAACATCTGAGAAATTGCAGGACTGGATGGTAATTCGGTCGCCAGCCATTGGGATGTTTTTTTTTAAAAAAATAATAATAATTCAATTGAAATGTTGTTATTTCATCTGTTTGTGAGTTCTGAAACCTCTGTCTTCTTTGAACTTATTTTAACTTCTGCCTCTGCTCTTTCCTGGAGTCCCATCCATTCCTTATAACTTTATCACTTCAAACAAAGCAGATATTGGGACAGACAGGCTCAACACTTTACATTACTCCAGTCCACACTACAAACTTGAGATGGGAGTACGCGAGTTGAGTTGAGATAGTGAGTGGGCGGACTCGATACCGTACTGGGACATTTTGTATATGTGAGGACTATCTGAAACAGTGCCTCTTGTACTCACTGTTGTACTCATTGAGCACTCTTCTAGCCAGAGATACAATGCTTCTGGCCTAACTGCTGTTGCCAGGTTGCTTACATTTTCTTTGGCCTTTTGAAATATATTGAAAGAAACCAATCTGCGAGCAATAAATCGCACCACTGCTGACTCAACAGTGCCATTATTTTTTGAGTCTAAAAGGCAGTGGTGTAAAATCTGGTATCTTTGATTTGAACAGGCGGCAGAGCTATAATTAAATTCTAACTTTATTTCGGCAAGGGTGATGGCAAAACAGTGCCTCAGTCCCAGGAAGTTATGGAGTGGTGTACTTAATGATGAGTCATTTGCTTCATAATGTTGCCTTTCTTGTGTGCCATATGTGTCATTACAATGTCTTAAATTCCCAGGAAATCCAAGGGCACTTTAATTGACTTACCTGACTGTTGAGATACAACAAACAATTTATAGCGGTGTTTTATTTCTAAATGCTGCTTTTGTCTGTTAATCAGTTAATTATTTTACCTTGCTCGTGGATTCCTCAGAATCTCAACAGACTATTGGTATATGGATCATACATAGAGGTATAGGCCTTACAGCCCCTCATGCCTGCATTCAATAAAATCTTGGCTCAAGTTTGATCGATATCAACTCCACTTTCTCGCACTATCCCCATGCCCTTTGATTCCCTTTGTGCCAAAATCATCTACCAATCTCAAATCTTGAATATACTCATTGACTAAGCATCCACAGGTCTGAGGTAGAGCATTCAAAAGATTCACAACTCCTTGAGCAAATAAATTTCTCTTCATCTCAGTCCTAAGTAGCCAACCCCTTATCCTGAGACTATGACCACTAGCTCTAGACACTCCAACCAGGGGAAATAGCCACTCAGCATCTAGCATGTCAAACCCTCTAAGAATTTTAGATGTTTCAATGAGATCACCTCTCATTTTTCTAAACTCTAGAGAATATAGCCCCATTCTACTCAATCTTTTCTCATAAGACAGCCCTCTCATCCCAGGAACCAGTTTAGTGAAACTTAATTGCACCCTCTAAGGCAAGTATATCCTTCCTTAGTTAAGGAAACCAAAACTGAACCCAGTTACTTCTATCACAACTCTACTTTCCCATCCTATCCCCTTCAATTTTCCACATAATGAATTTCTGCTTTCAATTGTGTTGCTATCCAGAGGCACTAAGTAAAGCCTAGATACTTCCCTGCAATTATTGAAAGAATATCAGAGGGTTTGCCCATTCAGGCTATTCTCCTGTATCTTCAACTACAAAGTCCCATTGGCAGAGGCTGGGAGCAGATTTCCATAATGTAGCCGAAGCCTAAGAAAGATTCATAAAGGCTCTACAACATGAAAAGTAGTGATTTATAAAATTAGAATTAACACTTCATGATGTAGTATGCTTATTAAGTTTAAGTTAAGAAATAGAAGCAGCAATGCCAACATCAATATTAATGCTAAGTGGGATTCAATTTATTAAAAGTGAAAAATAAATTTAGACTGGTAAAATAGTTCATCTTTTTGTACATTGACAAATCCTTTCATTACATTTTTGAATATATTAATTCCACCTAAGCTCCAGAGAATGCCATCTAGAAATCTTGTGTTTCTATATTTTAAAAGAGATGTTTTTTCAGCAAACTGACAATGTGAAGAAGCAGAAAATGTAGGCATGTTAAGATCAGTTGCAGCTATGGAAACAGGCCCAGGTACCATTTTTTTTTCATAAAGGTCTGTTGCATGGCCAGTTTCAAGCACACAATTTGTTCCTTCCTTAGCTTCATTAAACAGTCTGTCAGTAACACTCAATCACAAGCTGCACTTCTGATGTAGTTAAAAATTACACAATTCATTCTGAAAGTGTTCTGCTCTATGGTCATTATTTTCATTGCCTCCACCAGCAGTAAGTTGGGGGGTAGGTAACACTCTGAAAATCGTGGCAATTAACTTATTGCTTTTATTCTCCATCCCGATCTGGCCACTAGCTGCCAATTTGCTGGGGTCTCAAGAAGGCCTGCCAGAATGTCTGCCTTATTCAGGAAGTCACCTCATTTAAGGTGTGAAAATCAGGTACCAATGGGCGAAGCATCATCAAGTGTACTTTGCCCTTAGGTACTAGGCAGAGAGTGCCCCTTAAAGGGACTGATGTAGCTGCTCACAGACTCAACTGATTTTTGTAGGGTGGGGCAGAGCATGTAGAACTACTCCTCCTGGCTGCATAAAATTCATCCTTTCTACAGCTGACCTTTTTAGACCAGACTTCCCCTGCAATTGTTTCTTCCCAAAGTAACCTCCAACTTCCAGTGACACCAGGGAAGAGCAACTGGATTTCTGTCCCTACCTCACTTCCACCTACATGCCATCCACAAGATGCCTGTGAGCTGCTTTGGTGCCCATGTAAATGAGGCCCAACCATTAAAATGGCCTGGAGCTCTCACAAAGGACATTGTACGGGCAGTACGATTGCTCTGTCCACTGTCCTCAGTGAAAAGTCTGAGCCGTTGTGAGTTGAAAGTAAAAACTGGTTTCTATAATCTGTCACCATATTTTATAATTCCTTATCTTGTGGAAGTTGTATTTGTGCAACTACCTTCCTAATTTCTTGTTCAATATGCAAGTACAAGAATCTGTAACAATGGAAATTAAACCCACCCTATAATGAGTGCAGAAAAATAAATCTGTTTGACATCAGTTTGAGTAATGCAGCAATAAATTATCGATGTCTGTAGTTCACTTTCTAAGCTATTGCACTGGGGGGAGACATTTAACAGCATGAATAGTGGGACCATTTCTATCCAAAGTAACCTCAAATTTAGTTCTGAAAGAACATTTATACAGCTAATATCAATTGAAGTGCATTCACTTAGTTGGACAAACAAATGATGCACAGCAGAGGTCCAGCATGCTGTGCCATCTCCTCTCTGAGCTTTGTGGAGATGTAGGCCTTATAGGACCTACTTTGAAATAAAACCTGTACAACAGTTGGTATTGAGAAATCACTTATTTACTTCTATATGACAGTGGAAATTTGACTCCGTGGTGTAGAGGAATCCAATAGCCAAGTATGCAATGTGCCAGATGAATAATGGCTTATGAACTGTCTGCACTACAGTTGGCTATTGAAAACAAAGCAACACCAGTGTCATCTTCAATGAAGACCTCAGCCACAGTAGGATCTCCTCTTATGGAGGCTCATGCTGCTGCTGTAGTGGTTTTTGTATCCAACTCTAAGAAGCAGTCGTGCTTGGTTTCAACTGCCAGAGAATGTTTTATGGGCAACGTTGAAAGGGTTTTCAGAAACTCTCATCAGTGTCTGGCTTTCCATCCTCACACAGTGAACATTGTCAAGAAAATATGGATGCCAAATGAGGAATATTACGTCATCGGTTGGAAACTTCCATTAAACTTTTAATGGAAAAAATCCCACAGTTAACTTTTTTTTTAAATGACAACCAAGCTGGCCACTGCAATTTGCATCTGAAATATCAGGAGATCGAATTGGAGATATAGGTCTAACAAGAAGCCCAGCCAGGACAATGCTTTAGCTAACTGAGTAGATTATCCAGATCACCCTTGTTAGAGAGACATTTTTGTCAGAGGGACATTCACAGCCATCCTGAGTGGAAGCGTCCCTCCAGGGGATAAACACTGATGATACCACCTGAGAGAGGTTTTGGGTTTTAGACTTTGGGGCTCATTAAAAGCAAAGGGGATTAGGAGAACCATGTGAGCATTTCCCCAGGCTGTATAAAACTGGGAGTTTTGTTACACACACAGACAAGGAGTAACTGAGTCTGCAGCAGCAGAGAAGTCTCTCCGTGTGTCTCTCTCTGAAAAGTGGGCCAGCCACAAAGTGCACTTTGACCAGTCAAAGTCTTCAAGAATACAATTTCAGCCAGAAGACCACCGTATCATCCAACCTCAGACTGTGTATTTAACTTTGTTATTCTGGACTTCAATCCAATCAAAAAAGCGACTTTCCACTTTGTAATCTATTTGTGTCTGTGTGTGTGAATGCGTAGTGTAATTTTTATTACTTTTGATTGGGTTTAGCTTGTTGAGTAGCAGAAACTTACCTCTTTCTTGTTTAAACTCAAGAAAACCTGTCCAATTGGTTCTTTCTTGATCACATTAAAGGTAAAATACTCTCACTGAGGTGGTAAGTACAACCACTGTTTAAAAGGAATAAACGCTGTTGTAGTCAAATAAGAGGAAGGGCAAGAAGGGTGACCATGACCCCTTCCTCAACTTGACCATAACAGCATCCTCATATGTTCACTGATATTGGCATATATGGTCTAGCACAGGAACATCTCTGGCACCTTGTTCTTCACACCTCATTATCATCTTTATATTTAAATCTCCCCATGCAGCTTTCTGATTCTGTCGGCTTTGAGGCCATGATCTCTCTCATAGTTAATCAACCATTCTGAACTAAAATCCCACCCATGACTCAGTTACCAGTAACTACTGCAGAGATTTTTTTTAAAATTATATATCTCCTGCATTTCCTGAATTTTAGCAGCTTCATTTGGTAACTTGAGAACATTGAAGACCTCCTTGATTTAAATCCAGGACAAATCATCTGATGATCTCTCTCCACATTAAATTTTGTTAACAATACAAAAACAATGACCTGCATCTATATAAGCACCTTTACCATAGTAAAACATCCCAAGGCACTTCACAGGAATGTTATCAAACAAAATTTTAAACTGAGCCACATAAGGTGATATTTGGACAGGTGACCTGACGTTTGGTCAAGGGGATAAGTTACAGCATTTAAAGGATAGAGAGGCGGAGATGTTGAGGGAAGGAATTCCAGAACTTAGGACTTATGTAGCTGGGGATGGAGTTGGAATTCCAGTCAACTATTAGTTTCGATCTCTGTTCCTGTTTTCTCTCTCTCTAAAAAAAAAAGATAAATTACCCAATGCTTAAATCAGACTGAAGTTGACACAATGCTCCCTTCTAATCAGTAGGAACTGTACTTCAGTATTGCAGATACAAACGGAGAGTGTTCTGTGCCAATAATAATTGGCTTTGGCTAGCCATCCACCAGTGTTACTCCATTTAACTGGGGAACAGTTGGCAATAGCACACACCATAAGCATTTTTTTTCTTTAATTTGTTTTTATGGGATCTGAGCATCGCTGGCCAGGCTGACATTTATTGCCCATCCCTAATTGCCCATGAGAAGGTGATGGTGAACTGCCGCAGTCCATGTCGGGTAGCTACATTCACAGTGCTGTTCAGAAGGGAGTTCCAGGATTTTGACCTAGCAACAGTGAAGGAACGGAGATATAGTTCCAAGTCAGGATGGTGTGTGGCTTTGAAGGGAACTGGCAGGTGGTGGTGTTCCCATACATCTGCTGCCCTTGTCCTTCTAGGTGGTAAGGTCACGGGTTTGGAAGGTGCTGTCTAAGGAGCCTTGATGCATTGCTGCAGTGCATCTTGTAGATGGTATGCACTGCTGCCACTGTGCTTCTGTGATAGAGGGAGTGAATGTTTGTGGATAGGGTGCCAGTCAAGAGGACTGCTTTGCCCTAGATGGTGTCGAGCTTCTTGAGTGTTGATGAACTGCACCCATTCAGGCAAGTGGAAAGTATTACATCACACTCCTGACTTGTGTCTAGATGATGGACAGGCTTTGGGGAGTCAAGAGGGGGGTTACTTGCCGCAGAATCCCTAGCCTCTGACCTGCTCTTGTAGCCACGGTATTTATATGGCTACTCCAGTTCAGTTTCTGGTCGATGGTGACCCCAGGATGTTGATAGTGGGGTTGCAGTGATGGCAATACCATTGAATGTCAAGTGGAGATAGTTAGATTCTCTCTTGTTGGAGATGGTCATTGCCAGGCACATGTGTGGCGCGAATGTTATTTGCCACTTATCAGCCCAAGCCTGGATATTGTCTAGGTCTTGCTGCATTTCTACACAGACTGCTTCAGTATCTGAGGAGTTGCAAATGCTGCTGAACATTGTGCAATCATCAGCGAACGTTGAAGCAGCTGAAGATTGGGCCTAGGACACTACCCTGAGAATCTCTTGCAGTGATGTCCTGGAGCTGAGATGATTGACCTCCAACAACCACAACCATCTTCCTTTGCGCTAGATATGACACCAACCAGTGGAGAGTTTTCCCCAATTCCCATTGACTCCAGTTTTGCTGGGGCTTTTTGATGCCATACTTGATCAAATGCTGTCTTGATGTCAAGGGCAGTCACTCTCACCTCTTGAGTTCAGCTCTTTTGTCCATGTTTGAACCAGGGCTGTAATGAGGTCAGGAGCCGAGTGGCCCAGGCAGAACCCAAACTGAGCTTCAGCCTTATCTTTTGCACTGATGTGCTGGGCTCCCTCATAATTGAGGATGAAGGTATTTGTGGAGCCGCCTCCCCCTGTTAGTTGTTTAATTGTCCACCACTATTCACAACCAGCATTTTTAAACATAATCAGAACAAAGGGACGGAGTGAAGAAATGAAAATGAAGTGGAATGTCCCTTAATATGCTCTTAAGAAAAAAGGAGGTACCTGAACAGCTGAAATAATGAAATCATTCATATATGAAAGAGACAGAGAATATGGGAATAGCAAATTCTGTGGGGATTGGGGGTTGGGGTTATTCCTGAAATGAAAATCGAAGAAGCTTTTAACAATGAACAGATCCAGCAGCCAGGAGAGAAGAAAAGCAGGATGACACCAAGGACACACTTGCACCTCCTATGAATGGCCTGACAGGTTCTCCACCTCCATAGTGCCAACCAGCCTCCCCTACCCCTATGCTAGCAGTCTCAACCTGCATCACCGACAACGCTAGCCATGAAGAATGTGGAGGAATGAGGGTGGCACAGTAGCGCAGTGGTTAGCACTGCAGCCTCACAGCTCAAGTGACCCGGGTTCAATTCTGGGTACTGCCTGTGCGGAGTTTGCAAGTTCTCCCTGTGACCGCGTGGGTTTTCGCTGGGTGCTCCGGTTTCCTCCCACATGCCAAAGACTTGCAGGTTGATAGGTAAATTGGCCATTATAAATTGCCCCTAGTATAGGTAGGTAGTAAGGGAAGGTGGGGATGTGATAGGAATATGAGATTAATGTAGGATTAGTATAAATGGGTGGTTGATGGTTGGCACAGACTTGGGCCGAAGGGCCTGTTTCAGTGCTGTATCTCTAAAAAAAATAAATAAATAAAAATAAAGTTGTGGTATAAGGGTCTGAAAGGGTTAATCTTGAGACCATGTAAAGAATACCTCCTACCATGATGATGTAAGAGGCTTGAAGCTAGATGCAGCGTGACTTTGGTGGAGTCACACAGACTAGTGTGACGATGTATATAGTTTGATTACAATAAATACCAATGTTCTACCTACCCCAGACTGAAGTATCTTCATCAGCTAGACTAATTAAGGTGGCAACCTACCAAACATACAATAGTTAAGACCCAAACTTATAAAATTTGATGTTAACGTCACAGAGGGCAGCAGAACACTCAATAGGAAGGTACAGTGCTGTTCCTTGAGCTTCACTGGAAAAGTTGTAGAAATCCAAATACAGAAAGGTTGGAGTGAGAATAGGACAGAGAATTCAAGTGGCAAGCGACAGGAAGCTCTTAATTGCACTTGTGGACAGAATAGAAATGCACAGCAATGGAGTTACCTCATCTGCATTTGGTTTCCCCAGTGCACAGGAAACAGCATTACGAGCAACAGATGGGCTAAATTGGAGGAAATATATGCAAATGAATGTCTCATATGGAAGAACTGTTTGGGGCCCTGGACAGTGGTTTGAGAGAAAGTGAATGGTCAGATGTTCCATCTTGTGCACTTGGAGGTTAACCATTTCCTATGTTTCCTTTAAACACATTACAGGTCACTGCATTCATACTACTTCTCATGTATGTATTTATTTATTACTCCCTGTTCCCTTTGTTCTGATGTTTAAATGCTGTTTGTTGTTTGTTCTTTATCAGCCCTAATGAAGCGTTACACCTGAAATATTAACTTGCCCTTTCTCTCCACCAATGCTGACTCCTCCTGCATGTTTTTAGCATTTCTTTAAAATTTCCATTCTGTCGATCGACTGCAGGTTGTGAAAACTTCACCCAATTAAAATCATTTTTATTAGCTTATGTCGTATAAATTCAAAACTGCTGAGAGCTATTGAACCTTAGGTGCTAATTTGTGGGTTTTGTTTAACATGTAAGATAGCACCGTTGGGTCTTCTGTCCAAACTGATCTGATTAAATAACAACTTCAAGGCAAAAGCAAAATACTACAGATGCTGAAAATCAAAAATAAAAACAGAAAATGCAGGAAACACTCAGCATTTCTGGCAGCATCTGTGGAGCGAGAAATATAATCACATTTCAGGTCTGTGACCTTTTATCAGTTCTCTGTCCACAGCTGCTGCCAGACCTGCTGAGTTTTTCCAGCATTTTCTATTTTTAACTTCAAGGTACCACAGGACATGCGCGATGCCAATATCATCACCCTCTATAAAAACAAAGGTTGCAGTCACCGTGGTCACAACTACCGTGGCGTCTCCCTGCTCAGCATAGTGGGGAAAGTCTTCGCTCGAGTCGCTTTAAACAGGCTCCAAAAGCTGGCCGAGCGTGTCTACCCTGAGGCACAGTGTGGCTTTCGAGCAGAGAGATCGACCATTGACATGCTGTTCTCCCTTAATCAGCTACAGGAGAAATGCCACGAACAACAGATGCCCCTCTATGTTGCTTTCATTGATCTCACCAAAGCCTTTGACCTCGTCAGCAGACGGGGTCTCTTCAGACTACTAGAAAAGATCGGATGTCCACCAAAGCTACTAAGTATCATCACCTCATTCCAGAACAATATGAAAGGCAGAATTCAGCATAGCGGCGCCTCATCAGAGCCCTTTCCTATCCTGAGTGGCGTGAAACAGGGCTGTGTTCTCGCACCTACACTGTTTGGGATTTTCTTCTCACTGCTGCTCTCACATGCGTTCAAGTCTTCAGAAGAAGGAATTTTCCTCCACGCAAGATCAGGTGGCAGGTTGTTCAACCTTGCCCGTCTAAGAGCGAAGACCAAAGTACGGAAAGTCCTCATCAGGGAACTTCTCTTTGACGATGCTGCATTAACATCTCACGCTGAAGAGTGTCTGCAGAATCTCATCGACCAGGTTTGCGGCTGCCTGCAACGAATTTGGCCTAACCAACAGCCTCAAGAAAATGAACATCATGGGACAGGACGTCAGAAATGCTCCATCCATCAATATCAGCGACCACGCTCTGGAAGTGGTTCAAGAGTTCACCTACCTAGTGACTCAACTACCACCAGTAACCTGTCTCTCGATGCAGAAATCAACAAGCGCATGGGAGAGGCTTCCACTGCTATGTCCAGACTAGCCAAGAGAGTGTGGGAAAATGGCGCACTGACACGGAACACAAAAGTCCGCGTGTATCAAGCCTGTGTCCTCAGTACCTTGCTCTACGGCAGCGAGGCCTGGACAACGTATGTCAGCCAAGAGCGACGTCTCAATTCATTCCATCTTCGCTGCCTCCGGAGAATCCTTCGCATCAGGTGGCAGGACCGTATCTCCAACGCAGAAGTCCTTGAGGCAGCCAACATCCCCAGCTTATACACCTTACTGAGTCAGCGGCGCTTGAGGTGGCTTGGCCATGTGAGCCACATGGAAGATGGCAGAATCCCCAAGGACACATTGTACAGCGAGCTTGTCACTGGTATCAGACCCACCGGCCGTCCATGTCTCCGCTTTAAAGATGTCTGCAAACGCGACATGAAGCCCTGTGACATTGATCACAAGTTGTGGGGGTCAGTTGCCAGCGATTGCCAGAGCTGGCGGGCAGCCATAAAGGCGGGGCTAAAGTGTGGCGATTAGAAGAGACTTAGCAGTTGGCAGAAAAAAAGACAGAAGCGCAAAGGGAGAGCCAACTGCGAAACAGCCCTGACGATCAATTTTATCTGCAGCACCTGTGGAAGAGTCTGTCACTCTAGTGTTGGCCTTTATAGCCACTCCAGGCGCTGCTCCACAAAGCACTGACCACCTCCAGACGCTTACCCATTGTTTCCCGAGACAAGGAGGCCAAAGAAGAAAGAAAGAAGAAAACTAACAAACTAAGGTGTAAGGTAGTGTAGTGGTGATTTCACCTTTTTAAGAAACCATACTTTTAAGAGATCAGGCCATTAATGCAACTGATGACATCATCATACATACATATATAAGGAGGAGGCACCATTTTGAGAGATACACTCAGCACATGGTTTACATAGGGCACATATATACACCAGCGAGGAAAAAACCTGGACCTGAGATAGGAACATAGGAGCAGGAGTAGGCCATTCAGCCCATCGAGCCTGCCCCGCCATTCAGTATGATCATGGCTGATCTTCCACTTCAATGCCTTTTTCCCACACTATCCCCATATCCCCTTATATCATTTGTATTTAGAAATCTGGCGATCTCTGCTTTAAACATACTCAATGACTGAGCTTCCACAGCCCTCTGGGGTAGAGAATTCCAATGATTCACAACCCTCTGAGTAAAGAAATTTGTCCTCATCTCGGTCCTAAGTGGCTTCCCCCTTATCTTGCAATTGTATCCCCTGGTTCTAGACTCCCTAGTCTTTTCTGAATCTACCCTGTCTATCCCTTTTAAGTATTTTGTAGGATCATGCAATGTAGATAAGTAAGACAATAAATAATGTTTGTGTTGAAGAACACTGGAGAATGTTTAAAGAAACATTTAACGAAATACAAAGCGAGTATATACCCCTGAGAGAAAAAAGCTCCACTTCACAGAAAAAACAGTCATGGACAACTAAAGAAATTAGGGATAGCATAAAACAAAAAGAAATGGCTTACAAAAATGCAAATCACAGCACAGATCCGGCCGAATGGGATCGATACAAAGACCAGCAAAGGGTCACAAAGCAGTTTATAAGAGCTACGAAAAGAGATTATGAAAGGAAACTTGCAAGGGACGTCAAAATCAATAAGAAGATATTTTATAGTTACATAAAGGGGAAATGGGTGGTCACGAGCAATGTAGGCCCACTAAAAGCTGAAACTGGAGATATTGTCATTGATAATGGGCAAATGGCAGACATGTTGAACAATTACTTTGCCTCAGTATTTACAGTTGAAAAGGAGGATGACTTGCCGGAAGTCCTGAAAAAATTAATAGCCAATAGGGGACAGGGACTTAATACAATTAACGTAAGTAAAACATCAGTAAAAAGGAAATTAATGGAACTGAAAAGTGAGAAATCCCCAGGACCTGATGGTTTCCATCCGAAGGTGTTAAAGGAAGTAGGGAAGAACATTGTAGATGCCCTAAATATAATCTTTCAGAGTTCCCTAGATTCAGGAGTGGTCCCTCTGGATTGGAAAGTTCCACTTTTTAAGAAGGGTGAAAGGGGGAACCAAGGAAATTACAGACCAGTTAGCCTGACATCTGTGGTGGGCAAGTTGCTGGAGTCTATAATCAAGAATAGGATGACTGAACACCTAGAAAAATTTCAGTTTAATCAGGGACAGCCAGCATGGATACATGACGGGAAGGTCATGCCTGACAAATCTGATTGAATTTTTTGAAGAGGTGACTAAGGTAGTGGACAGGGGAGTGTCTATGGATGTTATTTATATGGACTTCCAGAAGGCATTTGATAAAGTCCCACATAAGAGACTGTGAACTAAGGTAGAAGCCCATGGAGTTGAGGGCAAATTATTGACATGGTTGGAAAGTTGGTTAAGTGGTAGGTGACAGAGAGTGGGGATAATGGGTAAGTACTCCGATTGGCAGGTTGTAACTAGTGGTGTCCCGCAGGGATCTGTGTTGGGGCCTCAGTTATTCACATTGTTCATTAATGACTTGGATGATGGCATAGTAAGTCATATATCCAAATTTGCTGATACAAAGTTAGGCGGCATTATAGAAAGTCTAGATGATAGCATAAAATTGCAAAGAGATATTGACAGACTAGGTGAGTGGGCAAAACTGTGGCAGATGGATTCCAATGCGGGCAAGTGTGAGGTTATCCATTTTGGACCAAGAAAGGATAGAACAGGGTACTTTCTAAATGGGAAGAGGTTAAGTACAGTGGATGTCCAAAGAGACTTGGGGGTTCAGGGGCATAGATCTTTAAAATGCCACGAGCAAGTGCAGAAAATAATCAAAAAGGCTAATGGAATGCTAGCCTTTATATATAGAGGATTGGAGTACAAAGACACCGAGGTTATGCAGCTGTACAAAACCCTGGTTAGACCCACTTGGAGTACTGTGAGCAGTTCTGGGCACCACACCTTAGGAAGGATATATTGGCCTTGGAGGGAGTGCAATGTAGGTTTATAAGAATGATACCTGGACTACAGGGGTTAAGTTACAAGGAGAGATTACACAAATTAGGCCTGTTTTCACTAGAATTTAGAAGGCTAAGGGGTTTCTCTGATCAAAGTCTTCAAGATATTAACAGGAAAAGACAGATAAAGATAAACTATTTCCGCTGGTTGGAGATTCAAAAACTAGGGGACATAGTCTAAGAATTAGGAGCAGACTGTTCAGGAGAGACGTTAGGAAGTACTTCTTCACACAAAGGGTGGTAGATGTTTGGAACTCTCTCCCACAAACATCAGTTGAAGCTAGAACAGTTGTTAATTTTAAATGTGAGATAGATAAATTTTTGTTAAGCAAAGATATTAAGGGATATGGGCCAAAGGCAGGTATATGGAGTTAGGCCGCAGATCAGCCATGATCTCATTGAATGGCAGGACAGGCTCGAGGGGCTGAATGGCCTGCTCCTGCTCCTGTTCCTATCTTCCTATGTTCCTAATTTGCATGTAAAGCTTGTGCCTATCATTTAATAAAGAGTGGCGCAGCCTCACAGCTCCAGCGAGCTGGGTTCAGTTCTGGGTACTGCCTGTGCGGAGTTTGCAAGTTCTCTCTGTGACCGTGTGGGTTTCCTCCAGGTGCTCCAGTTTCCTCCCACATGCCAAAGACTTGCAGGTTGATAGGTAAATTGGCCATTGTAAACAAAATTACCCCCAGTGTAGGTAGGTGGTAGGAGAGGGAAAATGGGACTAATGTAGGATTGGTATACATGGGTGGTTGATGGTCAGCGCAGACTTGGTGGGCCGAAGGGCCTGTTTTGGTGCTGTATCTCTCTATTACTCTCTAAGACTTGAACACAGCACAACACTACAAAAGGCAGCTGCCATGAAGTACTGACTTTATTTTCTTTATCACAGCTCCATCCTGAATGTATAGCTGAGAAAAGCCTTGCTTTTAAATGTAATTATGAAGATTTCAACTTAATTTACTTAGTATATCAACTTTAATATACAATATCCAGACCCCACTTCTCCCATTGGCATGCACTAAAAATATGGTCAAACTTAAAGTTTAAGTTTCTATTTTCTAGGCTGAATTCCTTTACATATTATTTGCTGAATGCAAAGCAGACTATTGCCATATAAAATGAAACATTTCAATATTACACACATCCAGAGAGAAGCTGTATGTGCTGAGAGTTCAAATTAAAACAAAGTTATAGAATAATGTTGCTGCCCATTTAAATCACAATGTGGAAAATGGAAATCTTGGCAGGAAGGACACTTTGAACATATGAAGATTTGAACATATTATTGCCAGAAGGTTCACAGCAGCAGTAATCAATTGCAGCTCAGAAACACAAAAACACCACTTAAGCCATGAGATTTAATGCCACAATGTCCTGTGGCCAATTTGTGGATTTCAACACTTAGCACATGTTGTGCAATTTGCAATCTGAGCACTGCTGCTTTACGTGAAGACCTTCAGACAGAAATAAAGCTTCACTTACCTACAATAATAATACTCAGTTTTTGTCTGCTCTGCCTGTTTTGTTTGGTCAGTTTAAGGAGGAGCATCAGTTTGTAGGTTTATTTGGTGGGAGATGCCAGGCGCATGCAGAGGCACATGGAGCACGTTGAGGACTAGAGTGTGTAATGCACATGTGGCTGCCAACATTTGGTGGTGGTGAATTTGGTAAAGAACAAAAACAGTGGAAGATAAAGGGAGCCCAACAACAAAGTTATTGTGGCTAGACAGATTGTTTCTGTGAAGGATGGGATAGGATTGATGGGAGGGATGGAAGGAATGGGATGGGGATGGCATGGAAAGCATAGCATGGAAGGGAGGCGATGACATAAAAGGGAGGGAGTGGCTTGGGATGGGGATGGAGGAAATGATGGAATTGGTTAAGTGCAGCAAAATGGCAGGGATAATTATTTGAAAGCTATTCTTTGTGCTAAAAATGGAGATTGACTAGATTTGAATGAAAATGTTTTCGAAAAGCTGCCAGGTGAATTTAAGAATACATCAGCATTGATTCTATAGATGAAGAAGATGATAACAGTCAATACACTGCAGAGTTTCTACACAGTCTAACTCCAATGGGCACATCACCACACAAACTTAGTCTCTCAGAAGGAGCAGTTATAATGTTGGTACAAAACATGAATCTAAAACAAGTATTTTGACATGGAACAAAATTGGTAGTTGGGAAGATGTTTTCTTTGATAGATGCGAAAATTAAAACAGGTAGTTTTCAAGGAAATAGAGTGTTTATTCCACAAATAATATTGAGACCATCAGATGTAAACCTGCCTTTTCTACCCAGGAGAAAACAGTTTCCATTTAGATTTTCATATTCTTTGACTATTAACAAGCCACAAGGCTAGACTCTTGACTAAATGTGTATTTATATTATGAAAGTATTTCCATTTTTTTATATTTTGTGAGGACTCTTGTTTTAAAATTGTGGAAATGGATTCCTTTGGAGGACTGAAGAATTTACATAGATGCTGGACTTTATTTTTTTTTTAAAGGTCACTGGAAAGACTTTGGGACTTTGTTTAAAAACACTTACTAGAAGTCACATGGCTTCAGCTAAGGAAACAGCAGGTGTCTTTTGACTATGGAAGCTGTTTACAAAGAAGTGGCATGTCAAGATTTATGGTGGTCAAGAGTTGGTTTCGATTTGGATATTGTTTTGAGTCCGTTGTTATTTCAGCCTGCAGGGAGAAGCACCCAGCTCATCCTTTCTCCAACTCTCTGAGAAATCCTGTGAATCCAGTGTGATAGCTGATGCCACATTTCTCCTGGAAAGCCTGCCAGACTAATCCTCAATGTTGTCTGACGAGAACTGCTCTAAAAAGATCCCAGAAACAGCCCTCTGCAAGTATTTGGGACGCCAGAATAAAGGGACAGCTATCATTCCATATCATCTCCTTTTCCTTCAAGAATTAACAAGTATTTGTCCAAAGTATTTTTATGTCTGTTTTTGTAAAGCAATCACTGCAGAGAAAACCTCTTTTTTTCCTTTAACTGGTGTTTGTGTGTGAATGAGTGAATGTTGGGCTAAGTTAGAAGGGAACTTTTATTTCAATCTGTGTGTTAATGCTTTGCATCTTTACTGAATGTTGAGTCATAGAGAGATACAGCACTGAAACAGGCCCTTCAGCCCACTGAGTCTGTGCTAACCATCAACCACCCATTTATACTAATCCTACATTAATCCCATATTCCCTATCATATCCCCTCCTACATTAATCCCATATTCCCTACCATTCTCCTACCTACACTAGGGGCAATTTACAATAGCCAATTTACCTATCAACCTGCAAGGCTTTGGGAGGAAACCGGAATCCCGGTAGAAACCCATGCGGTTACAGGGAGAACTTGCAAACTCCACACAGGCAGTACCTAGAACCGAACCCGGGTCGCTGGAGCTGTGAGGCTGCATTGCTAACCACTGTGCCACCCTTTTCTTTATAATAAATTGATAATTTTGTTGTTTGGTAAAGAAACCTGGTTGGTGGATTTTATTCTGAAATAAAAAGAGTATATAATTAGCCATATCAGTAAGTGGGTAAACACTTAAACCTATGTTGTGGCCTGTGGAGAAGTGGAACTGGAGAAAGACAGTGCATTCCATCCGCCTCAGTCATAACAATATTCCTAGGCCCATTTTTACATATGGACAGCTTTATGTAGCTTTTTCCAGAGTGAGAAGTTTTGATTCTTTTAAAGTCTTTGGTGAAAGAATAACTAGAAATCCTGTATTAAAAGAATGTACAGTTGCAATAAAGATACCAATTTGACCATAAATGTATTGGAGGTGTCTATTAGTACTAACTATAAAAGTCAGGTCTCAATTCAGTTAGCCAAACTGTATTTTCACATTCTTGAAAAATATATTCACATGTGCTATAAATCTAATTTGTAATTTTATTTATAAATCATCTAGTGCCTTCTTAAAATTTTTCTTGACTTTTTGGAATTTCCTGAAAAGTTTTGTTGAAGCAATTTGTACCTAACTGACTTACACTCATTTCATGCTGAAACATTACAATGTGAAAATGTCCTCAATTGTTTCTGTTGCTTTCCAAGTATGTCTGCAAATACCTCCTGCTGCTCAACTACATAGATCCACCGCCATGCAAAAGACTAGTTCACAGATGTTTCCTGGATTTATGTGAGTAATACCCCAAACATGAGGTGCAGCATGGCCCAAAGTCAACTGCTTTTTTAAAATCTTTTCATTGCTGGATTATTACTGAATTTCAAACTGGACAATTCTTGACCAATGTTCTGTCAATCCTGAAATTCACTGGACCGTCACCACACCTCCCACAATGTGTTCAGAAAGACTAAGCAACTGGAATGACCTTGCCAATAGGCATACCCCTGCTCTGCAAAATAATGGCAGAGGAAGGGGAGCAACAGAGAGATGATGACATGGCTGAAGACAGGAGCCCATTCACTATTACCCCAATTGGTTGTGCGGCATTTGTGTTCATTTCAGACAGGCGCGTACGATCCAGTGCAGGCAAAAGAAGCCTGCAAGACATGCACCTTGCATGTCTGCAAGTTGGTAAGAGCAGCACAGATGCAGGGGTAGGTTTCTGCAGAAATGTGACCAGGTAATATGGGGCCGCTGTCTTTAAATAATATGCAACAAAGTGTGAGAGAGCCATCACTAAAGAATATATTTTGGCTCACAATGCTGCAAATTGTTTTCTTAGCTATGGGCTGGGATTTTATGGGCCCCCCTGAGGCAGGGTTTGAGGCGGGGTCGGGGCATGCAGGTGGTGGGGGGGGAGGGGGGTTGACAAGGTGGAGGGCCCATCACCTCCCTGTCGCCCAGCGATCTTCACGGGGGTGGGATGGGCTGACGACGGCCTTCCCACCCAGGGACCAATTGAGGCCCTTAAGTGGTCTATTAAGGGTCTTTCCCATTGCCACTGGGATTTTACCAGCGGCGGGGGGGGGGCCTCCACCATACGTGGAAGACGCCTTGTAGGTGCCCTCCCTTCAGGCTTGGGTGGGGGGAGTCCCTCCTTCATGGGCAATTTGTGGCCCATGGAATACTCTCACTGGGAACAACTTTACCCCCAGGACTCCCCTCCCCGCCCCCACCCAGCCAGACTGAACAACCACCCCACCAACCCCCTCGCCGGGGCCTTCCAGACTGGCTCTGGTGATTCCGTTTCCCCTACCTCTGTTCTCCACTGTTGGGCCTGAGTCTGAAGCCTCTGCAGTACCGGCAGTGACCACCGCTCCCAGTGCGACTGCCGATACTGCAGTTGCCAGCCCTCTGATTGGCTGGCAGCTCTTGGAGGTGGGATCGCTGTCCCTTTAAAGTCTTTAAAGGGGCGGGGATCCCACCTCATAAAACATTGATTCAAAAAAGACAGGAGGATCACTCCGGGGGCGGGGGGGCAGGGGCACGAAAAGGTAGAGGCACGGCTCCCCACGATTTTTCGGCAAGGTGCCGTGAGCCCCGCCTCCAGTACAAAATCCAGCCCATGATTACTGAAAACAATGTGACATTTAAATTATGGAGTAGTAAGAGCTTCTATAAACTTCTTTAAACATGGAATACAATTGGTTTTAAGATTCATCTGGTGTGAAGCTAGTCACATTTGACATGAATATATTAATTAAATTATGTAACTTTTTCACTGTGTCACCACACTTCTGAGCTGGAAAAGAATGCACCATTTTAATTGCTTAATTAAATGATCAACTACCTCCTGATGAGGAAAAATACCCATCTCAAAAGTCATGAACTAAATCCTTAAAGAAAATGAACACAGATGAATAATATTTCTCATTGAAAGTGAATGTCATTATCATAAAGTATACTTTAAAAAAATGCTACCTGGAGTACTGAAGGCAAATTGTTGGGTCAACCTGTAAAAGAGATGATCATTAATCATAATAGCATTCAAGGCTATTGTACTAATCTAAATAGACTGGCATCAGAGGACTGATTAGAAAACTAAGTATGCTGTCCACAAATGAGTGTTGCAGACCGGCACACTCCAAGGTCCAGGACTACATGCTGAGGAATGCATCACAAAGGCTCAAGGAGAACAGGCCTTACCACCACAGTACACCAAAGGGCTGGAACTCCTGTAATACTCCTTGCGCTGTATGCAGCAGAGAATGTTTGACATCAAATGTAAGTTTATATTGTAAATATAACCAGTAATTGTAAGTGTATTGAAGCACCTTAGAGTGCCATATACTGCATTGAAAGAAATTGGACTTTATGTAATGTCAAATTTGAACTGTTGTAGCATTTTTTAAAGTATACGTTATGATAATGACATTCACTTTCAATGAGAAATAAAGTTTTAAAAACTTTTTTCATAAAGTATATTTTTTGGAAAAAAAAGTATTTTCATGAATGATGTGCACGAGATTTTAATTCCTGGCCAGTGTAGTGAACATATTGAATAAACAGCCTAATTTTTCAGCCTATTGTACACAGCATCAATTCGTCACACTACAGTAAATCTGGTGGAAACCAGGTGAAAAACCTAGTAGTCTCTATTTCCCTGCTAACACCCTAGCAGGATTCGCCTCTCTCAGACAAGCTAGCAAAGATACAGAAAATCTCCATAATGGCACTGAGTAGCCTGCAGTGATGGAGCATTACACCATAATAGCACTTACCTTGCTGTGGGACCTGCATATCATTGCAGACAACCTTGGATGAGTTAGCCATACACTGGTACTGTAGAAACTTCTCAAAGTGCATACAGCATGAGGATTTAAAATTTGGTGTCAATGTGGATGGCCACTTTCGGCCAACTCTTCCAGGAGAATTAGGTCATAAACTTTCAGCAAGTGGCTGCCTAGTTCTAATTTGTATAATTTGACCTGTTCCTCAGCCACTACTTTCAGGACACAGCAATATTGGACACAACTGGGAAAAGCTACCAACCTGCAATTTTACATTTTCTATTCAAAGGTTCAGTTTACAACAATCCTCCCAATAGTAGGGAGCAAAAAGGAGGGCAATCAAGTCCCTCCAATTATTTTTTGAAAACCCTTTCAGCTGTAATCTTGTGTTCTTCACTGAGCTGAGGACTTAGAACAGAAAATAAGTTTTAAAATGTTAAGTACATTTCCAAGAAAATCATTAAACCTATAAATGTTCTGTGTTTAGAATCAAAGAATGTTCCTACATAGAAATAAGTCATTTGGCTCATGTCTGTGTTAGCATTGTTTTCTTCATCGACCACCTGGCTAATCTCTACTTGCAAGTTATTAAATTGCTTTCTCTGCATTTTCTTTAATATTTCCCTTTGAAGCATCCCCTTTCTGATATCATTTTAAAAAGAATATTTTGGTGGCCATTGCACCAATAGGGTTGAATTTAGTCGTACCAGTGGGGCTTCCAGTGCCGGGCTAAAAAGGTGAGGGAAACCCCACCTTGGCCCTTTGGAGCTCCCTGGTGTGATTCAATTGTGCTCGGGCAATTAACTGCCTGGTGCCATGATCCCCATCCCTTTAACAAAGTGATTCTTGACAATGCAGCCAGCAGAGACGTCATCCGACTGCGCCAACCTGCGCACATGCGCAAACGGGCTCCTGCTCTCTGTGCTGGCGCTGCGTTCCGCATTGCCAGGACCAGTTGGCGCATGCGCGGATGACATCATCGTGTAAATTGTCAGGACTGGTGCACGCATGCCCAGATGATGTCATCGCATAACGCGGGATAGACGGCAAGCAGAGAAGCGGGGAGAGAGTGGGGTGTGGGGGGAAAGCGGGGGGAGGGAAGCGGGGAGGTAGTGACCAAAGACCTTGGTTGCGGCGGGTGCGTTCTCCTCCTGCCCCTTCACCCCGCTTTCCAGCCATTCCTCCCCCCCCCCCCCCCCCCACCACCACCCACTCTCTCCGGCCATTCCCCACCACCCCCACCCTCTGCCCGCTCTGTCAAGCCATTCCCCAGCCAGCCGATCTCTCCGGCCATTGTGTACTGCCATGTGTTTACATTGCCTTTGTGTGATTATTTGAGCAGCGCCATCTTTAGTTCTGGCAGCTGCCTGAACGTCGCTGACTGACGTTTTAGTTGAACAGGCTGCATTTGCGCATGTGCCAGTGCAGCGCCACCTAGTGGCTGCATTGTCAGAAAACGCAGACTCCCTTTAATGACAGAGATCCCACTTGCAAGAGCTGCTGGCCAATCAGAAGGTCGGTAGCTCAGTAGTATCAGCAGCACCAGCAGGAGCAGTGGTCACTGCCATAACTACAACAGACTTGGTACCAGGCCCAGCGCTGGAGACCCAGACCAAAGGTGGTGTTCTCAGGTCCTGCTGGACTTGGGGGGGAGGGTGGTCTTTGCCACTGGGCGTCCTTTATGTGTCACATATTGCCCGTGGAGGAGGCTCTCCCCCCATCAGCCCCACCCCTGCCAAGCAATCCTGCAGGGAATGGAAGGCTACCTTGTTTTATTAGGTGACCTCCCCATGTGGCGGAGGACCCCCCCCCCCCACCGCCCCACCCCTTGCTCCTGGTTTAATTCCAGCAGTGGCAGGAAGAGGCGATTAAGTGGCTAGTGATTGGCCACTTAAGGGCTTCAATTGGCTCTGGGCAGAAAGGCCATCTTCAGCCTTTCCCACCCCGACTTAATTGTGATGCAACGGGAAGACAATGGGCCCTCTGCAACACCGCCAACCACCCTCCACCCCCCCCCCCCCCCCGCCCACTGCCTCACCACATCCTAGTCCATCTCTCAGGGGCCCATTAAATTTCACCTACAGTTTCTGGCAGAGAAATGCACATACTAACCATTCTCCATGTAAAGATTATTTATCTAAATCACCCTTTAAATTTTTGCAATCATGTTAAATTTGTGCCTTCTCATCTAGTTCACCAGTGGAAACAAACTATTGCTATTTATCCATTGTAGAAGTCTTCCATTAGATTACTCCTTAATCTTCTGAGCACCAGTGAAAAAAGTCTGTGAAGTGGTGCTGCATTTTCTCTATTGTTTTATATCCTTTAATATCAAAAATTACCATGATGCTCCAAGCATAGCCTAATTAAAACTTTGTACAAGTTCAACATTACCTCCTAATTTTTGGACTCTACGGGCTAAAAATTGTATAGGACCGAGTACAATTTGGCTCCAACTTCGCATAGAGCTTGGAATCCATCCTTTCCATCATGGAAGTGGTAGCTGGCTGCATGAATGCACTTGCAGACTCAGCTGTCAGGCAGCATCCGGTGGCAACTGTTTCAGCTTCCACTGCAGCATAGGCAGAAGCCACACAACACAGTGGAAACTCAGACTGAGGCCATATGATCCATGCTTGCTCCCATGCAGACTCAGACTGCTGTCATCATGGCTGCAGATCTCAGTACTCAAAGGGACATGCAATCTCTCATCCTCCAGCAGATTACTAGGATTGCTAAGGTGACAACCCAAGGGAGTGGCAGTAGCACTGTGGTGCCAGAAACTGCTGTCCTTTCTCAGGATGGCAGCATTTTCACTCCCACCACTGTCACTTTGGAAATGCGCTTCCTGGTGCCTCTCAGATGCTGAGGTGGTGCAGTCCAAATCCTGGCCCTCAAGGCCCAGAGCTGCTCGAAGGTGTCCTGCAAGGCCATCTGCAGTCTCCCCCAGTGAAAGTCAGCAGCCTTCCACCAGCCATGCTGTAGATATTAAATTACCACGACATAGAAGAATGAAGCCAGGCAAAGGATGACAGATAATAAGGGAATGCACAAGGGTGAATACTTGGCATCAGGTGGCAGAGCCGTATCTCCAACACAGAAGTCCTCGAGGCGGCCAACATCCCCAGCTTATACACACTACTGAGTCAGCGGCGCTTGAGATGGCTTGGCCATGTGAGTCGCATGGAAGATGGCAGGATCCCCAAAGACACATTGTACAGCGAGCTCACCACTGGTATCAGACCCACCGGCCGTCCATGTCTCTGATTTAAAGACGTCTGCAAACGCGACATGAAGTCCTGTGACATTGATCACAAGTCGTGGGAGTCAGTTGCCAGCGTTCGCCAGAGCTGGTGGGCAGCCATAAAGGCGGGGCTAAAGTGTGGTGAGTCGAAGAGACTTAGCAGTTGGCAGGAAAAAAGACAGAGGCGCAAGGAGAGAGCCAACTGTGTAACAGCCCCGGCAAACAAATTTTTCTGCAGCACCTGTGGAAGAGCCTGTCACTCTAGAATTGGCCTTGATAGCCACTCCAGGTGCTGCTCCACACACCACTGACCACCTCCAGGCGCTTACCCATTGTCTCTCGAGACAAGGAGGCCAAAGAAGAACAAGGATGAATAATTCATCTTTGTATAATTGGATGAGTTGTTGGATAAAGATGTTATGCAAAAGTTTTTGGTGTCTTTTGTTGCATGATCTTGGCCAAAAGGATGCTGTGATGGAGTGCCCAGATGGATGGTAAGATGGGGATTAGTGGAGTCATGGTGGTGAAGCAATGATCTATTAAGGGAAACAAAGTCTCAGCAGCCACTCTCAGACAGCCCGTCTAGAATGAAGAGATCCCAGATGCCTCCTCCCTGCCTCCTCCTCCTTCCGAGGTGGTCTCCGAATGCCTGGTGGGAATGGCTGTGCCCTCATGATAGTAATGTTCTGAAGGACACAGCAGACCACCACAAACTTTGATACACACTCCAGAGAGTGCTGTAGTGCTCCCCCCAAGCAGCCTAGGCATCGGAATCACTGCTTAATCACGCAAATGATATGCTCCATGATTTTCCTGGTGGCAGTGTGAAGGAATATGGGTATAATAGGCTTGATTAAGTAGAATTTGGAAATAGTGTATTATGCCTTTAGACTTAAAGATTGAATAAATTGTTTTCAGAGCTCACTGAAGTCCCCCTTTGAGATGGAAGAGTTAAACATTTCAAGGTCTCTTAGAATAGAATTGCTGTTAGCAGGGACTTGAGAGATAAACACACACATTGAAATATCCTGTATGAACTCAGTAAGAGGTAGCAATAAAACTTAATTGGTTTATGGGGTTATTGTTCGGACAGCTCGGCTACGGAGGTTGCTGTGGATACCATTGGAAAGGGATTTTAACAATAAATGGAATATACTCACAGGAACAAGAGAGGTCAGATAAACACAATTATGAACATTTTGACTAGATAAAAGCTCACAAACTTCACATTCTAGAAAAACATTAGATTAAAGATATAGATTTTAAAAGGGAACACAGAAAGGTCACATCTAATGCTAAAGTCATATGACACCTTAGCAATAGTATAAAAATACAAGGTTTCCAAGCAAACACTTAGAAGTGTTATATCCTCAACAATGCTTCTCAACTACAGGACATTAGGGTACATGTTTACTTTAAATTTTGATGGATATTCTGGATATTTTAAGATAATTTTGCTGTAACATTAGCAAGGTTAAACATTTGGATTCTATGTTATAAATAAGAATATGTGTTACATCTCTCAGTTATATTTGATATTGTGATATACTTATCCACTTAAGTTTAATACATGTTAAATTCTTTAACAAATATATAAAAGTTAATAAATCGTCTCATGTAGTATTCTGTATACAACTACACAAACCCCCTCTCTGTGTCTCTTTAAGTGGAGAGATATGTACTGGAGAGTTTCCCAGACCCTTATAGTATCTGGAATATTTATGACTTAACCATAAAAATATTAAAAGTTGGCTATCCGAAAGATGGTAAAATTCTCTGTTGGTTTTCTTTCTTTGAGGGAAAGCTAGCGCAATTCTTTGGACACCCGTTCAGCCTCAACTGGAGAATTGTGTTCAGTTCTCAGCGCCACATTTAAGCAAAGTTGCAAAGGTATTCGAGAAAGAGCAAAAAAGATACAGGAGAATGGTTCCAGGGATGAGGAACTTCAATTACGAGGACAGATTGGAGAAGTTGGGACTATTTTCCTTGATGAGAGGGTCAAGAGGAGATTTGATGGAGGTATTCAAAATCAAAGTCTGGACAGAGTAGATAGGGGAAAAACTGTTCCTACTTGTGAAAGGATCAAGAACAAGAGGGCACAGATTTAAGGTGATTGGCAAAAGAAGCAATGGTGACATGAGGAAAAACTTTTTCATACAGCAAGTGGTTAGGATCTGGAATGCATTGCCAGAGAGTGTAGTGGAGGCAGTTTCAACTGAAGCATTCAAAAGGGAATTAGACAGTTATCTGAAAAAGAAGAATGCGCAGGGTTATGGGGAGAAGGCAGGGGAATAGCACTAAGTAAATTGCTTATTCGGAGAGCGGGTGCAGACACAATGGGCCGAATGGCCTCTTTCTGTGTTGTAACAATTCTGTGATTCTGTGTTCTCAGCCACAATTGCCGCCTTTTACATGCACAGCCCACTCTGAAGCCTCCGGCTCCGATGGTCCCTCCAGCCTGCTGCAGGGAGGCTACCTCCATTGAGCTGGTGGCCTCCGCACATGGTGGGGGGCTGCTCTGACCCTGGCAAAATTCTGGTAAGGCCACAAAATCACTGCCAATTAGGGCCTTAATTGGGGCAGCCGATCCACTTCCTCAGCTGCCCAGGGAAACCTTCCCAGCAGTGACTGAGTTCTGCCCATTAACTCTGTTCCTCTCTCTACTTATGCATCCAGACCTGCTGAGTATTTCCTGTATTTTTTGTTTTATTTTACTATTCCACATTGTTGGGTTGATGCCAGTGCTCTAGCTGTACAGATTTTAGTACAGCTTAGCGAGAGGCATGGTTAGCCTTGGAGCATGTTCAGCGCTACATCCAGGATGTTGTCAGGGCCTGAAGACTTTGCTGTGTCCAGTGCAGTCAGCTGTTTTGTGATATCATGTGGAATTAATTGAATTCACTGAAAACTGGCTTCTGTGATGGGGGGACCTCAGGAGGAGGCCTCGATTGAGTGTGTATTTGTTACAGAGGACTGGAAAGTGGTCAATGTAATACCCATTTTTAAAAAAGGTAGACGGAGCTAATCAAATTAATTGTGGGCCAATCAATCTAACATCTATGGAAGGGGAAGTCTTGAAGTCTTTGGGGGGAATTTTAACCCCCGCCCCCACAATCTGCAGTGGAAGGTCAGTGGGGAGTGGGAAGGGTTAAATTGGTAAAAATGTGAAATCTGACCTCACCTCGCCATGAACTTCTGGTTTAACTGCAGCAGGTTTGGGGTCAGCTGATTAATTATAATATGTTAATGAGGTTCCAGTCGTCAGATTTTGGCAGCTGTTTAAATTTAGTGGCACCGGGCCAGGTTTTCCAGGGCTCAGCACCTTGGCAACTAAAGGGAGGTGAGAACAGCCTGATCCAGCAGGGAAGTGGTTTTCCAGTTCTCCTTATAGGCCAGGAGGGGCAGGAGTGCTTGCCCTCAGACCCCCAAGCAAATCTGTCACGATCTCTTCTTCCCCACCCCCTCCCATACATAACCTGGTTTCTCCTCCCCACGATCTGATTTCTCAGACTCACTCACCGTGATCCCCTCCCCCTGCACAATGTCCCTCACTGATCTCTCAGATCCTTCTGTAATCTCTCCAGCAACAATCTCTCCCCTGTGATCTTCCCCTACAATCTCTCTCAACATCCTCCCCACCCCTGCAAACTCTCCCTCCCGAATGCCATGCTTCAAACCTCTCCCCACTGACCCCCAATCTTTTTGCTTGCTGGAAACTGGCCCTAGTGGTCCCTAGCTGTTGCTTTGTACCACAGGCTTTCCTGCCCAGCAGCTGACCATTCAATCCAAATGTCAATCCATCCAGATGCCAGGTGGGAAATGGAGTAAAACATTTCTAATGAGGTCCTGCTGTTAAATTCACAAGGACATCCTCATTCCCTGTACTTCTGAGTTTCTCAGCCACATACATACTCACTCCAGGGGCTGAATTTTGAAATGACAGTGGGTGTGGGAGCGAGTGTGTACCTGAATTAAAAATTGTGTTCTCAGAGGTCGACACTGGTCCTGCCACCTCTGGAACATGAAGTAATTTTTAAAGGAATGCCGTGAGGGAGGGAGGGAATAGGAAACTTGCAAGCCTCCAATTAATTGGCTGTTGAGCTCATTGAGGAGCTCATTGATTGGCTTGTCCGGAACAGTTTGTAAGTTTCAATAGAAAGGCATGGGGCAACTGTCATGCCTGGAACACGGCCATGTAGGGGGCCATGAGGGCTGTTGGAAGGGCTGTTTAACATATTGTAGAAGCCCAGATAAAGCACAGCTGCTCAAACAGTGCCACAGAGTAGCCATTGCTGCAACTGAAAGACTTGCATTTGTCAGTGGTGAGTGGTAGGAATCTGGAGAGGGATGTGAGGCTGCTGGCATCACTGGGGCAGCTGGGGCTGGCAGGGGAAGGCCTGGTGAACGAATGAACCCCAGCTAAAGGAGTTCAGATGGGGACAGGCTACTCTGACATTGGACAGTGTAGCCAGTATGAGCTTCAACAGATGCAACCTCCTGGACAGGAGGAGGCCAGAGGAGCACAGTGGGGAGCTGCAAGGGGAAGAAGGCGCTACCCAAAACATCGGGTTTACCGCCCAAGAGTCAGCTACCTGCAAATAACAGAGCACCAGTGCTCTGGGACATTTGTGCTCTGGTCCACAATGGCCTGAGGACTTGTGGCCCGCATGGGAATCCCTTACCTGCAGCCATCAAGGTCACCAACACCCTGAATTTCTATGCAACTGGCTTGTTCCAGGAATTAGCTGTGGATTTAGATGGCATCTGACAGTCGGCAGCTCATCATGCCATCAGGCAGGTCACAGATGCCATATTCTGAAGGGCAGGGGACTAGATCCACTTTGACACAGATGGGCCAGCACAGGCACAGAGGGCAACAGGCTTTGCTGCCATTGCTGGATTCCTGCAGGGCAAAGGGGTTATTGATTGCACCCACATAGCCATCAAGGCACCGACAGATCAGCCAGTCAGAATCATGAACGGAAAGGTCTGTGACCACAGGAAACAAATCTCGCATGTTTGTGCCCAGTTCCCAGGCAGCTGTCATGACTCCTTTATCCTGTGAAAGTCCCAGGTGCCGCACCCCTTCAGGCCTACATTCATAATCTGTAGGCTGGCTGCTGGGAGATACGTGTTATCCCCTAAAGAGGTGGCTCCTGATACCTGTCCAAAACCCAGACACAGTTGAAAAGAGGCACTACAACCACAGTCATCTCCTAACAAGGACCTGCATTGAACAGAGCATTTGTAGCTTGAAGATTTACTTCCATTGCCTTGACTGGTCAGGTGGTGCTCTCCAGTACAAGTCAGCCACAGTGTATCGTACCATGATCGTCTGCTGAGCCTTGCACAACATGACAATATATAGAAGCCTAGAGATGGATGAGGAGGAGGATCTGGAATGCCACTCCACCTCACAGGAGGACTGGGAGGAGAAAGAAGAGGAAAAAGAAGGGAGGTTGCTGATGCCCAGGCATCAGAGGATGCTTGGTGATGCTGTCCCAGACCTCAGGGTGAACTGCAGACTGGCATGGCTGCAACGGCTACACTGGTTCAGCAGCATTTTACCTGATTGCCTCTGAGCCCTCATGACCAATGATCCTAGGACTCATTTTCCAGCATGGAGAGCTATGATTCCGTGATGACTCACATCTGAGGAGTCCCATTGCTCGCCATGACCTTGGAGAAAGAAGTTTCCACTGCCAACATTTTCCAACATCACAGAACAGGGAAATAATGCCAGGCCACCACAGCACCCCCACCCAACGCACCCCACAAAACTCTATCCCTCTTTTAACAAGAAACATCAAGAACACTCATATCAAATTAATTACATAAACGTGATATTGTAATGAAAAGCAAAAGAAGAGCAGACAAATGTGGAAAAAAGCACCCAGGTGACCCATTAAGTGAAATCAATGGGGTGGCAACTTTCGTTCTCTACCACTTCTATGGGGTGCTTCCCCTGTGGTAAAGGGAGGTGGAGGCAGCCTGCTCCCTAGACTCTGCCTCTGGCTGAGATGCCTGTGGTTGCCATGCCTGCGTTATTGCAGGGGCTGTCTCTGTCACAGGGCCTTGACACATGGATAATTCCTGAGTTGGAGGGGGCAAGGGGCCAAAGGGTCTTGCAGTTGGCCCCTGAGGGATGGCCGCTTTGGCTGCCTCAGTCCTTTTTTGGTGCCCTTTGGATGCTGGATGCAGCTACTGATTGGCACATAGCTGGCATCCACACTGAGCATCTCAGTGCCATCAATGACACTGAGTGGTCTATGGTACAGAGAGTCTCAATCTTTCTGTTCATATCAGCGCTCTACTCGTGCACCCATTCGGAGTGGTGCTGCAAATGGCTCTCCACGAAGTTGTGTAATCTCTCAATGGAGCAGCTCAGGCGATCGAATTCCTGCGTCATGACAAAGCACATGTGCTGCATGAACTCCTCCATTGCATGTCCGTGGCTCTTCAGGGCCTCAAGGAACTCCAACAAACAAGAACTTATTTGTCTCTGGTTCTTGAGAAAGATCTTCCTTGTTTGTGACACCCGAGGCCCAACATCTTCGTCCAGTGCAGCATCACTGCGTCTGTCCTCCATCTTCTGAGGCGGACTGCCCACAGCTGACTCTGCCTCACCCTCCTCCTCCTGTGTGATGTGAGGTTCACCTAGTGCTCCCATTCTACGCTACTCTGGGGCCAAACCAAGGTGAGTGTGTCTGCAGTGGTGGAAGGTGCTGAGGTATGACATGACAGTGCTGATTCCATTGAGTCTCCCCTGCTGAGGAGGGCAGCGCCGATTGTACTTGTGCACTCTCCTCCCCCTCTGCAACTGGCCCTGTGGGAAACACAAGAAAATGTAACTGATAACGCAGCCTGCTCAACAATCACCCCAGCACAACCAACCCTTAGATGACAACCATCGAAGATCCACAGCACGCATTGAGCAGAAGTCTCCTCCATGCCCTTCACCTCAATATAGAGCTATCAAAAGACCCTGCTGTTCATGGCTTCCCCTCTCGCCATAGACTGACGCATTGGCACCCTAGCAATCTCCAGTGCTGCCTCCTCCATTGGGGTCAGAGTGTGGAGCTGGGCTACACCACCACTCATCAGGTCATTTGCCCTGTGTTGTGGGCTCCCTCTTTTCCTGCAGGATGAGGAGAGAATGATTAATGAGTCAGCTGCCCTCTCTCATCTCCTCCAGAATGACATACACATGAGCTGATGTGCCCCTCAGTAATAAACCTTTCTGAATAGCGCTCCATATCTGAGGGTAGCTGCCATCTCAGTGATGCCACTGGACACTTGATCTGATCATGTTCGGGAGAATTATGGACATTCTGTGAGGTCAGCTCGTATCCATGCTGTTGTCTCCAGAGTTGGTGACCTATCAGCTGGATGCTGCTGGCCACTCACCTTTCCAGTCCTATCAAGTCATTGAATTGCTTTCTGCACTGGACCCATAACCTTCTGGTGACTCCCCAGCTGCTGGCCTCCATTGCCACCTCCATCCATGCCCTTTTTGTTTCTCTAAGTGGATTTCTTCTTCTGGATGCTGGGAACAAAACATCTCTCCTGTCAGACACTGATCTGTTAAAGCCTCAAGGGATGCATCCCTATGCATGTGCTGGCCCTCTGAGGTCTCTGCTGCTCCGTTGCTTCAGTGAATGGCAAAACCAGTCATGGCTGCCATTCCCCTTTTCAAACGGCCTTGTATTACTCGACCCTGCCTCCAGGCTGCTATTGGCACTGCTAATTGGATGACAAACTTGCCTCCTGGTCAATTTGGCCCTTTGAGTTTCAAAATAATGTCGCACAAACATTGCTGGCATGTCATGAGGTCGGGACCCGGAAATGTTCCGGGTGTTGGGTTCCCGACCTAGAAACAAAGATTCAGCCCCTGTCTCTGTAAATATTGGGGCCTTTATTCCTTCAGAACACAATATAAAAGAAGTTGAAGGAAAATAAAATCTTTCATGCAAAGTTTAAAAAAAAGTTATTGCTGATCATACTTTATTTTGACAATAGCAGTTCATTTTTGGCTACCTTGTCAGCCATTGCTCAGTGGTCCTCTTAATTCTGAGGGTTCAAGACCCACTCAGAGGCACATAAGAAATAGGAACAGAAGTTGGCCATAAGGCCCCTTGAACATGCTCTGCAATTCAGTATGATCATAGCTGATCTTCAACTTCACTTTCTTGTACTATCCCCATATTCCTTGATTTACTTAGTGTTCAAAATTTAGTGATCTCAACTTTGAATATACTCAACAAATGAGCATCCATAGGCCTCTGGAGTAGTGAATACCAAAGATTCACAACCCTCTGAATGAAGAAATGTCTCCTCACCTCAGTCCTAAATAGCTGACATTGTAGTGTTGGAAAGGGATAATGTCTTTGAGGGGGGAAAGATAGAATCCAATTGCTTATGATCACGTGGCTGGGGGTATTCTGTAGGCCTCCAAATAGAAAGAGATGGATAGAGGAGCATATTGCAGGGAAATTACAGATGTGCAAGGACTATAATGTGGTGATATTGGGGGCTTTTAATTATCCAAATATCGATTGAGATAATGTTAGAGTCAAGTATAATGTTATGGTCAAGTGAGGAGAGGTTGAAGGGCTTCCCTATTTTCCCTCTCCTTGGTAGACCACAACTGGTTTAATTCTTTCTTAAAGTGGATGTACTAGCCAATTTAGTAGGTGTTTGATTGCTTACTTGCTATGATCATAATGAACCAAGTGGACACATTTTCTTGAGTTAACAAAGAAAGAGGTTAACTTTATTGTACCTAAACTGAACTAATAAAATAATAAACAATATGCCAACTTTCACTGTCACACACACATTTGAGATTTGCACACACACAAATAGGTTACAGAGTGGGAAAAGGTAGATTGGTTGAGTTAGAGTCCATAAAAAATGTATACAGTCTGTGGAGTTTGGCGATTCGGCTGGTTTCTAGCTGAATTCAGTGATCCTGAAGCTTTTAGTTTGAAAAGGCAGATGACTGGTTTAGTGAGTCTCTTGGAGACAGCGATGCAGATGATTTCCTCCAATGGGGTTTCTTCTTGTAGCCGGAGTATGCAAAGGTGGTCAGTCAACAAGCTGGAATGGCGAGAGAGAGGGATCCCCAGTTAGGGTCTGCTCATGTCAGAGTCCAGTTGCTTCTCCTCTGCTGCAGAGAAAACACCAGCACAAAAACCACAGATGGGGAGGGGCGTGTCACATGACAGTCACTCAGTAATTCAAAACATAGCAGTTAGCAGTATTTCTCTCTTTCAAAAAATAGCAAGCAGTTTCTTTAAACTTCCTGCATCTTGGTTCTTGCTGGGGAATTAGCAGACATTTGTCTCCATCCTCACAAGCATTGCACCGTAGGATACAATGTCTTTTTAAAAAATATAGAAATTCAGATCTCTAGTCAGTGGATTAAAGAAAATTGTCGTTCAGCAAAAACTTCCTTGACCAGTATGTTTTCGGCCCATCTAGGAAGGATGCATTGCAGGATCTGGTCCTGGGGAAATGAGGTGGGCCAAATGAATCATGTGTCTGCACTCTTTTTTGAGTCTGTTGCCTAGGTTAATGCTGGGTGTTTCATCCGGTTTTAATCATTTTCAACTTTTGTCCAACTGAGTGGCTTTCTAGGCCATTACTTGGGGAAGAGTAATCATTATAGCATAAGGTTTAGATTAGCAATGGAGCAGAGCAAGGAACAATCTAAATTAGAACTTCTAAATTGGAAGAGGACAAATTTCAATGAGATAAGAGGGGATATAGCCAGAGTTAAAGACTGACAGGAAAAACTGTAACAGAACAATTGTTGTTCTTTAAGAAGGAGATGTTTCAGGTACAGGCTAGGTTCTTCCAACAAGGGCGAAAGGTGAAGGAGCCAAAGCCAGGGCTCCTTGGATGACAAGGGAGATTACAGAATATGATGAAACAAAAAAAGAGGGTGTATGATGCACGTTAGGTGAATTCTTCAAGCGAGAACTAGGTCAAGTACAATAAGCTGAGAGGGCAAGTGAAGAGGAAAGTAAAACTGGCAAAGAGAGGATATGAGAATAGAATAGCAGTTAACATGAAACAGAACGCAAAAATCTTCTACAGGCCTGTAAATAGTAAGCGGGTGGTAAGGGGCAGGGTGGGTCCTATGAGGAACAAAGAGGGTGGTATTTGCTTAGAGGCACAGGGCAAGGCTAGAATACTTAATGAGTACTTTGTATTCAGTGTTTACTAAGGAGGAGGATGCTGACAAAATGTTAATAGAGACACTGGATCATAAGGATGTGCTAGAAAGGCTGGCTGTGCTTAGATTGGATAAATCGCCTGGTCCAAATGGCTTGCATCCCAAGAGATAGTGGAAGGGCTTTGAATATTCTTTCAATCTTCTCTAGATATGGGAGAGGTGCCAGATAATTGGAGAGTGGCATATGTGACACCCTTATTCAACAAAGTGTGTAAGGAAATTCCTAGTAACTATAGGTAGGTCAGTTTAACATTAGTGGTGGGTAATATTTTAGAAACAATTATCAGGGAAACAAAAATCAACAGGCACTTGGACAGGTTTGAGTTAATTAAGGAGAATCAGCATGGATTTGTAAAAAGGAAATGGTACTTGACTAATCTAATTGAATGTTTTGATGAAGTAACAGAGAAAGTTCATAAGGAAAATGCAAATTTTAAAAAATTAATTTCATGGGATGTGGGTGTCGCTGGCAAGACCAGCACTTGTTGCCCATCTCTAATTGCCCTTGAGAAGGTAGTGGTGAGTTGCCTTCTTGAACTGTTTCATGTGCTGTAGGTACACCCACAGTGCTATTAGGAAGGGAGTTCCAGGATTTTGACCCAGTGACAGTAAATGAACAGCAATATACTTTCAAGTCAGGATGGTGTGTGACTTGAAGAGGAACTTGCAGATGGTGGTTTCCCATGCATTTGCTGCCCTTATCCTTCTAGGTAGAAGAGGTCGTGGGTTTGGAAGGTGATGTTGAAGGTGGCATGGTGAATTGCTGCAGTGCATCTTGTATATGATACACACTGCTGCCACTGCACGTTGGTGGTAGAGTGAATGTTTAACGTGGTGATTGGGGTGCCGATCAAGCGGGATGCTTTATCCTGGATGGTGTCGAGCTTCCTGAATGTTGCTGGAGCCGCACTCAAACAGCCAAGTGGAGAGTATTCCATCACATTCCTGACTTGTGCCTTGTAGATGGCGGACTGGCTTTGGGGAGTCAGGAGGTGGGTTACACGCTGCAGAATTCCCAGCCTCTGACCTGCTCTTGTAGCCACAGTATTAATTTGGCTGGTCCAGTGCATTTTCTGATCAATGGTAACCCACAGGATGTTGATAGTGGGGAAATTCAGTGATGGGAATGCCGTTGAATGTCAGTGGGGGATAGGTAACTTCTCTCTTGTTGGAGATGGTCATTGCCTGGCACTTGTGTGGCATGAATGTTACTTGCCACTTATCAGCTCAAGCCTGAATGTTTTCCAGGTCTTGCTGCATATGGACACAGACCGCTTCAGTATTTGAGGGGTTGCGAATGGTACTGAACATCATTAGCAAACATCCCCACTTCTGACTTTATGATGGAGGGAAGGTCATTGATGAAGCAGCTGAAGATGGCTGGGCCGAGGACACTATTCTGAGGAACTCCTTCAGCGATGTCCTGGGGCTGATATGATTGGCCTCCAAAACCACAACCATCTTTGAGATAATTATGAATCCAACCAGTGGAAAGTTTGCCCCCTGATTCCCATTGACTTCAACTAGCTTGATGACTCCTCCGGTTAGTTGTTTAATTGTTCACCACCATTCATGACTGGATGTGGCATGACTGCAGAGCTATGATCTGATCCGTTGGTTGTGGAATTGCTGAGCTCTGTCGATTGCCTGCTGCTTGGCATGCAAGTAGTCCTGCGTTGTAGCTTCACCAGGTTGACACCTCAATTTTAGGTATGCCTGGTGCTGCTCCTGGCATGCTCTTCTGCTCTCTTTATTGAGTCTAGGTTAAAGGGCAGTTAAGAGTAAACCACATTGCTGTGGGTCTGGAATCACATGTGGGCCAGACCAGATAAGGACAACAGATTTCCTTCATTAAAGGGCAATTGTGAACCAGTTGGGTTTTTACAACAATTAATGGTAGTTTTGTGGTCATCATTACTAAAACTAGCTTTTAATTCCAGATTTTAAATTAATTAATTGAATTTAAATTCCACCAACTATCATGATGGGATTCGTGCCAGTGCCCCCAGAATATTAGCCAGATTACTAGTCCAGTGGTATTATCACTACACCACCACAACATTTGACAAAGTGCCACCTAAAAGGCTGGTTAACAAAATTGAGGATCATGGAATAGGCGAGTCCGCATCGATTTGAAAGAAAGTAAATTGGTTTATGGTCAGAAACCAGCATGTCATGTTAAATTTGGAGGATAGTAGACAGTGGTGCTCCCCAAGGGACAGAGCTAGGACTACTGCTTCATATATATATGACTTGGATATTGGAATACAGAGTAACATTTCACATTTTTGCCCTAGATGCCAAACGTGGAGGTGTGGCAGATAGGGAAGATGACATCAATCGACTGCAACAGGACATATGCAGGCTAGCAGAATGGGCAGACAGGTGGCAGATGGAATTTAATACCAAGAAGTGTGATGTAACAAGGGATAGGGAGAGGCAATATAGACTAAATGGCACAGTTTTAAAGAGTGTGCAGGGACAGAGGGACATGGGATTCATGTACCTAGATCTTTGAAGGTGGCAGGACATATTGAGAGAGAGAGCAAAGCATATGTGCTTCATAAATAGAAATATTCATTACAAAAGCAGCGAAGTTATGCTGAAACTTTATAAAGCTCTAGTTAGACCATGAGCCACATGGAAGATGGCAGGATCCCCAAGGACGCATTGTACAGCGAGCTCGTCACTGGTATCAAACCCACCGGCTGTCCATGTCTCCGCTTTAAAGACGTCTGTAAACGCAACATGAAGTCCTGTGACATTGACCACAAGTCGTGGGAGTCAGTTGTCAGTGATCGCCAGAGCTGGTGGACAGCCATAAAGACGGGGCTACAGAGTGGTGAGTCGAAGAGACTTAGCAGTTGGCAGGAAAAAGACAGAAATTCAAGGAGAGAGCCAATTGTGTAACAGCCCCGACAACCAATTTTATCTGCAGCGCCTGTGGAAGAGTCTGTCACTCTAGAATTGGCCTTGAAAGCCACTCTAGGCGCTGCTCCACAAACCACTGACCACCTCTAGGCGCTTACCCATTGTCTCTCGAGACAAGGAGGCCAAAGAAGAGGCCATAACTAGAGTATTGTGTCCAGTTCTGGTCACCACACTTTCAGAAGGATGTGAAGGTCCTTGAGAGGGTGCAGAGGAGATTTACCAGAATGGGATTTTAAGTTGGAGAAGTTTGGGTTGTTCTCCTTGGAGCAAAGGAGACTAAGGGGAGATTTTATCAAGTTGTACAAGATTATGAAAGGTTTGGATAAGGTAGACAACAAAAGGCTGTTCGCATTAATTGATGGTACAAGGAAGAGGGGACACAGATTTAAGGTTTTGGGCAAGAGATGCAAGCGGGATGAGAGGAAGAACTGTTTCACACAGCGAGTATTAATGACCTGGAAATCTCTGCCTACGAAGGTGGTAGAAGTTGAAATGATGAATGACTGATTTCAAAAGGAAATTGGATGGGCACTTGAGGGAAATAAACTTGCAGGACTACGGGGATAGAGTGGAGGAATGGGACTGATTGGATTGGTCTTACAGAGATTGGGCATGGACATGATGGGCCTAAAGGCCTCCTGCTGTGATGTAATGACTTGATGACTCTTCTTCTGAGACTATGAACTCTCATTCTAGACCTTGCAGCGAAGGGAAACACCTTCTTGGTATCTACTCTGTCAAACCCTCTAAGAATTTTACACATTTCAATGAGATCACTTCTCACTGTTCTAAACTCAAGAGAATATAGGCCAAATTTACTCAATCTCTCCTCATAGGACAACCCACTTACCCCTGAAATCAGTCTAGTGAACATTTGTTGCATTCCCTCTAAGCCAAGATTATCCTTCAGATTATTTAAACACATAATCCAAGCTGAAGACATTTCATTTCAGTTCTGAGGCTGTGCTACACTGTCAGTGCTGTTGTCTTTCAGATGAGACATGAAACAGAGGCCCCATTTGCCCGCTCAGTCAATGTAAGACATCCTATCCTACAATTCAAAAAAGAGTAGGAGATTTCTTCGGATCTCCTGGCCAATATTTATTTCTAAATCAACATCACTAAAACAGATCATCTCATCGTGTACCTCATTGCTGTTTGTGGGATCTTGCTGTGTTCAAATTGGGCTGCCACTGTTTCCTACAGTGACTGCCCTTCAAAAATACTTCATTGATTGGAAAGTGTTTTGTGATATCCTGAAATTGTGAAAGCAATGATATAAATGCAAGTCTTTTAATTTGCCTTTTTCTAAAATACCCTGTTTTCTTTTGAATATAAGATTAGATTAGATTAGAGATACAGCACTGAAACAGGCCCTTCGGCCCACCGAGTCTGTGCCGAACATCAACCACCCATTTATACTAATCCTACACTAATCCCATATTCCTACCAAACATCCCCACCTATCCCTATATTTCCCTACCACCTACCTATACTAGTGACAATTTGTAATGGCCAATTTACCTATCAACCTGCAAGTCTTTTGGCTTGTGGGAAGAAACCGGAGCACCCGGAGAAAACCCACGCAGACACAGGGAGAACTTGCAAACTCCACCAAGGCAGTACCCGAAATCGAACCCGGGTTCCTGGAGCTATGAGGCTGCGGTGCTAACCACTGCGCCACTGTGCAGTGGTTAATCTTCGTAGTAAAAGAAATATGGATTCCTCAGATTACTAGTGTAGTTAAAATAATTTCTTATTGCCAGAAAATGTAATTTCCTTTAAGGGTCAAGGGAGGAGATAGAGCAGGAGGGGTTGCGAATGATACTGAACACTGTGCAATCACCAGTGAACATCCCCACTTCTGACCTTATGTTGGAGGGAAGGTCATTGATGAAGCAGCTGATGATGGTTGGGCCCAGGACACAACCCTGATGAACTCCTGCAGTGATGTCTTGGGGCATTTAATCTGTTCTTTTTTAAATGCTGTTCATTCACACACACGAGGGCTGAATTTTATTGGGCCGCTGTGCTCCGCGACAGTGCCCTTTGAACTTGGTGGCCTGCCCACATTCACCAGCCGCCGCCAAGCCCCCGCAATATTAATCGCGGGGGCTCATTTCCATCAAGGCCACGCGCTGCCCCACCCCCTTCCCCATATTACGTGGGGAGAGGTGGGTCATTCGGTGCAGCGAGAGTTTTTGACAGTTGTGCAGCAGGTGCTGGGGCTCTATTTTAAGCGCTGCAGAACCTGCTTCCTGACAGCTGTCAAAGAATACTTACCTGACTGGTGAAGAGTGGGGCTGCTGTCAATCTGGCAGCAAAGTAGAAAGTGTTGCAGAAATCCAGCAGGTCAGGCAGCATCTGTGGAGAGAGAAGCAGAATTAACTTGACCAAGTTGACAGACCTGAAAGTTAACTCTGCTTCTCTCTCCACAAATGCTACCTGACCTGCTGAGTGACCCCAGCACTTTCCGCTTTGTCACCACATATTTACCCTACTGTGTCCCAGTGTCCTGTGAAGTTGCGATCCTCTTCTCCCACTCAAGTGTAACATTCCTTTTCGTAACTGCACCTGGGTGAATAAGCGTAAATTTGCAGATTCCAGAACGTGAGACTAAATAGACCATAAAAGGTATTACAGAGGTTTACAGAAAACACACTGACACAAATGAAAATGCACGGGTGTCACAGCAATATAAATATGTCTTTCACTAAATGTTCCTCACCAACATGTGTGTCCTTTTCTCTAGGCGACTGATGTGTGCCAGCATGTAGCACCAATGTCACATCCCTTTGCACCGTTGGCTCTTCAGGAGAGCCAACGTACGCACTAACTTCATTGCCATGCCACCATTACTCATGAGCATCCTCATGGATTCAGTCAGCTGCTGCCTCTAATGGTTTACACAGGGATGCTACAGGTGTAGACAGATGCACAGCAGGTGAGCGAGGGTGATGTGTGGCTAGCAGAGCTCATGTCAGTTCCTATGCAGTAGACAGCCTTTGTCTGATAAGCCACTTCCATATATACCTAGCTCACTGTTAGCCCTGCATGCAGAGCCTGGGTGCCATCTGCCCTCCCATACGTCATTCATGTTGTAGGTCCTCAGCGTCCTCATAGTCCGAAGAGGAATCCTGTTGACATCTCTCCTTATCGCGCCAGGCCCGGCCTCTATTGGGTGCGTAGTTGTGCAGAGCAGCAAAGAAAAGAGCTGGCCTTTTCTGCCCATAGTACAGGGCATCACCCTATCCATCCAGGCATTGGAGGCGCTCTTTCAGCATGCCAATCTCCTGCTCAATGGTGGCTCATGTAGCTCAGTGGCTGGAATTGTATCTCTCCTCTGCAGCAGTGGTGGGTCTCTCACTGGTGTTAGGAGCCATGTCTGCAAAGGATAGCCCTTATCTCCAAGAAGCCACCCCTCCATCTGAGCCAGTTCAGTGAACAGCGGTGGCAGCCGGGACTGGCGCAAGACACAGGTGTCATGACAGCTGCCTGAGAAGCGGTCACACATTTACAACAAGCATCTGTGGTGTTCACATACCAGCTTCACCTAGATTGAGAGGGCTCCTTTAATGTTGATGTCTGCAGGTGGTAGCCTGGTGGGAGGCCTGATGGCCACATGAGTGCAGTCTATGAACATTACTCCCTATGGTTCTCCGGCAATGGTGCCAGAACCGATGGCCCTCTGGGCCTGTCTGTGAGAGTCCGTCCTGAAACGGACATACTCACTGGCCCTCTGGTGCAGGGCTTTGGTGACCTCCCTGATGCAGTGGTGCACTGCTGACTGTGTGACCCCACTAAGGTCTCTGGTGGGCCCCTAAAAGGCACAGAGGCGTCAGGCTTGAGAACCACTGCCACTATGAGGAACAAAGGCATGGGATGTCCACCGGAGCCTATGGGCTGCAGATCATCCTTGAGGAGGGCACAGAGACATGTCGTCACCCTCTCTACATGTGCAATCGCCTCTGACACTGGTGCTCTGACATTCGATGGCATGTCATGTGGGGCCTGTAGATGCATGGCAACCATAATGGTGCACTCCCTTTAGGGTTGCTGCTCATGACCGGGGACCTCTATGTGGACTGCACCTGCCTGTTGATATTGCCTCCAGCGCATATGGATCCTCACGAGCAGAAGATCACACAATGTAGGATGAGCCATACCTATTTCCATGTGATAAATAAAGTTGAACCTGCATGTATTCAAAGGTTCCTAACAGGGCATGGATTGGTGTTGACGGGTACATCAGCTGCCTTCTTGGATCAACTATGTGGCGTGCCATGGCATTGCCCATCTTGGCCAACACTCAGAGTGGCACAGCTTGACCACATCACGATCCTACCAGCTGAATCGATTGCCCCCACCATCCATCTCACCTTAATGCTCCTGCCTTTCTGGCACCCTCCCCACACACATGGTGCTCGTGTGCTATTGCTCCCTCACAAACATGAACAAACACAGAGTATAGACTGTTAACGGAGGTATGGTACACAATACCTCCCTTCATGCCAGCAGAGCTTTCCTACCAGTAATCCCAAACCCCTTCCCTTTAAGAATGCTGTGTGAGACCCCTGTAATGCCCCGTCCCTCCTCACTTCCAGTATGCAGAGTGAGACCCTTGAAAAGAAACTTACCTGCCGCAAAACCATTTGCCTCTGTGGACCCACCGGTTTATCCAATTGTGAACGAGACGGCACATTACGGATGCCCATTCACGAAAAATCAGGAAGTGGCAATGGAAGGCAGCGGGCTGCATAATCAGCAAAGGTAAGTACAGTCTACCATATGCCAGTTGTGGTGCTGCTGCCGTGTGGCGTGGGGGGCCTCACCGAGGTCCCGCCACTGCTGGTAATATGCGGCGGGCCGTTCTCGACATCGCAGGTCGAGGCAGGCCTCTCCCTGGAGCAGCGGGTCGTGGCACGGGGGCCGGTAAAATTCAGACCATGAATCTCTAACTTACCTGTTCTCTCCACTGCTATTGACTGACCTACCGAGTGTTTTGAGCATTTTCTAATTTGTGCCAAAATTGTTGTAGGGTTTGTATGCGTATTAAGTAACTCGTGGTCATGTGGCCATGTAACTCAATCTCTGGAAAGCTTCTGGTGAACTTTTAAATACTTTTCAAATCTAGCATTTTTTGGGATGATACACAAACTTTGCAACATTTATTTGATAGCTCCTCAAAATAGCATTATTGCTAATTCCTTGCCTGGATTATGTTCTGTTCATTGATGCAAGCTGTTACTGCAAGAGAAAGTAAAATTAGTATTTGTATAAATATGATTCGTTACATTATTAAAACAAAGACAGCTCATTGAGTTGGAACCCCCAAATGCTTGTGAAAAATTTCAGTCAGGAATTACTAAATATGACCAGAAAAAGAAGAAGTTGCCACAGGTGGCAATGGGTTAAAGGAAGGTTTAAATTAGCATTAAGGCTGAATCTGTAGTTTTCACCTTAGTTGATAAATATCTAAAGTCATCAGAAAACTTTTCTTTCAATAGCTCACAAAAATATTTTACTAATTTAAATTTCTAAATGTGATATAGTGTTTCAAAAAAAATCTAGCACAAGTATTAATGGTTTTTGCAGTTATTTGTTCTACAACGTTAGAAAAATTAACATTGAACTAACAGGATGTGGTTTAACTTTGCAGATTGCATGTAGGCACTGTATCTCTCCTTTTCAACGTACACCCTGCAAGATTAGCTGCCACAATGACTGCGTTTCACACATGTGACCACTGATGAGTTCCTTTATTTGGTAAACGTTCTCAAAACTGTTGCGTTCTAATGGCAGTTTGAATATACAGGAGTGAGCTAAGCACTGGGTAAGAACACATTCATGTAATCCAACTTTAACTAGCAATAAATAGCTTATTTCATTTTATAGTTGTTTCTATATAATATTGGTTCTGGCCATCATTGTGTAATATCTTTTATATTGCTTCTTTGTTTTGCTGGCCTATTCAGTTTCACACATGTTTCTCAATGCTTTGTGGCATAAATACAAAACCATTTTTGCTTCAAACAATGTTACTGTGGACAAATAAATACTTGTGGGAAAAATATTTAACATGTAATCATAATTTAAACTTTACTTTATGAAGTTATAATGCTTCTCATTCACATGCAATATTCTGTGAAAAGTTATACTCACAGGAAGTGATGGTAAAACTGCAGTGCTAAATTCAAAATTTAGCAGACTTCCTTTGGCAGTTGAATTTAAATTGAACTTGCATTTCAATATATTGATCAGATTTAAATGGAGGATGGTTGAGAAAGGGAGAACTTTCTATTTTTTTATCCCAAAGGCATTTATTAGTAAATTTTCTTTCGACTCCTCTTTACTTCCAACCTGACAATGTCCTGATCAGCAGCCTGTGATCAATTCCCTCCCCGCACCCCCGCTTTGGTGTAGGGACCCACATCCAAAGCAAATGTGCATAGGCCCAAACTGCATCCGTTTTAGGCATGTCATCTTTTTTGTGAGTCCTTGATTAACTTCCCTCCACTGTCTGTCTGCATTCACAGATAAGAACTAGTTTCATTCTGATCTATTGACCCACACCGCTGGCTGTGATAAGATGATTTTTTTTTTGTAAATAAATCAAAAATAGTTGTACGCTTAGAATCAAGTGCAAGAGTAAAGCCAAGTTTTTCTGGTAAAGCAGAAAAGGATCCACATGATTAAAACTGTTCTTCTCCAAAACTAGCTGCTATCCTCCACGGTTTCATTGAATGGTGGACCAGACTCAAGGGGCTAAGTGGCCTCTTCCTGTTCTTATATTCCTATGAGATACATTCAACTTCAAAATGGCTCACTGAAATGTAATGTGTTCATTGCTAAATATACTTCATTCTCCTGTATACAGTTTATAAGTAGCCTTTTTGCTTTTAGAGACCGTGTCTACTTAGTGTATGCATTAACCTACATGACACCTGTCCATCGTGGGACATATAACACCAAGCTATTTGCTTTTCCATAATCTATTTACAGGCCGTTATTCAATACGTAAGGTTATTCCATTTCATGAATGAGCTGGTCACAAATTTCAAAAGCATTTCTGGAAGCTCATTGAATTACCTTTATAAAATAGTGAGTTTTTTTTCCTCAAGTGATGGAATCTTTTAAATACTGTTTTGTGGTCTGTGGAAAGAATGAGGTAAATAGGTCTAATAACCTTTTCTAGTCTCATGCTTTCTTATGCTGTTAAGTATGTTACAGTAGGAAAACTAATTTATTTATTACTTCCATATGTATCTTCATCCCTCTTCTTTCCTGAAGTCTCCGAGTGTCATGCACTTTCCCCAGTCCACAAGACATATGCTTTAACAATTCAACAGCTGTGGAAGCAAATGTTGTGGAGAATTCCTTTTGCTTTCCCTGTCGCACTTTCTTTCTTTCCTCCCTCCCACTACTCCACCAAACCTCACCCAGCAAAAGACAGGGATCTGCAAAGAATTCACTATACTGAATTATTTCTGAACTGTTAACAGTGTTACGACCAGGTGAGGAAAGGGGTCTCAGTCTCCCCTTTCGCCCCTTCTCTGGTTTGACCACAACAGGGTTTAAATTTTAAACACAGTGATTTAATTAACCACCTCAGTGAGAACTTGCTCCTGTTCCTCTAATATAATTGCAAATGAACCAATCAGACAGATGTTCTTGGGTTTAAACAAGAAAGATGTAAGTTTATTAACCTCTAAACCAATTAAAATTACTAAAATACGCGACGCATCCACGCTCACATTCACATAAGAGATGCATACACACGCAAATAGATTACAGAGGGAAACAGAGTTGGGAGGTTGGAGTAGCGTCCTTAATAAAAATGGAATTTAAATACTGAAGTTTAGTCCCAGAGTCCTTAGTTGAAGTTGCTGTTCTGAAGTCCTCGCTGGGTCACACATGGTTCGGGCTTGTTTCTCAGGTTGTGGAAGGCAGAAGAGGGTTCACTGGATCTTTGCTAGAGAGAGAGAGAGAGACAGATTGCAGCTCTCTTGCTGACTTACAGTTACAGTCGTCTGAGGTACAATTCACAAACACCCAAAGTTGCTTAAGCAGTCATGTGATATACCACCTCTTTGTTTTTGAATCAGTATCTTGTGGAATGATCTTTGGAATTCAAGGCTGTTCAGACATACGTGGCAGGGGGGTTTGGTTCTTTCAAAGTCAACGGGCTTCGATGGCTTTTGACGATCAACATTGACAAAACCATTCTAGGTAACTTAATCAGAGAGCATCCCCATTGTTCTGGCTAGACTGGGTCATCACCTCTGTCTCCAGCTGGCCTTTGACTTCTCATGTGCAAAGTTTGGCCATCTTAGCTGCTCTGTTCTGTTTTTTAAAAGTTATTTGTAACAGTCTCAGTAAAAGGTCTCAGGCAATGTTCCATACAAGGAAATTAGTATTTTCCATGTGGCAGGTGGGTTTTCATCACAAGACTGAGAGCTCCAGAAATGATTCTCAGTAAAGTCCATCAGATCAGAAGTTTGCATCTAGCTGTGTTTTTCAATGCATAGGAAGAGTTGTAAAAACTGGACGCGTAGAATATTCCTTAATGGTGGATGGATGCTTCATTACTTTTACTATAGCTGTTAGGAGAAAATTAAATTAATTAGAAAATAGCAGTTTGCGTAAATGTGGAAGGCTGAATGCTAAAGTATCATGTGTCAATGGTCAGCAATGCCAATCAGGAGGGCGGTCATCAGTAAGTGAGACTTTATAATAAATAATTTACTTTCAGGTGGGGTACAAAGATATGGGTATAGTAGCCTAGTGGTTGTGGTACTGGATTAGCAACCCAAAGACTATGAGTTTAAATCTCTTGCCAGGTTACAAAATTGATTTTAATGAACCTGCTAATGTGTGAGCTACCACCAAAAGGTGACCAAGAGGACTGCTTGGATTGTCATAAAGATGTATTTTGTTCACTCATGTCCTTCAGGAAATGGAATCTACCCCCTTTACCCAGTCAGGCCTACATGGTACCTAGTCCCAGCTTATATAATGCCCTCAGTAGCAACTAGGGACGGGCAATGACTACTACCTTATCGACATCCCCAGGATCAAATAATAAAAATAAATTATGCTGTATTATAATGTATTTGGAAAAGGGCTAATGCTACAGTTTTCCCTTATGTTCAAGATTTTAAAATCTAGTCCAAACCATTCTTGTTCACTCTAGGGTAAAACAGTATGATTCAGGTTAATTTACAAAAAAAAATCAAGCCACCCCACCGTCCCTAATAAGAAAGAGTATATATATAGCACCTTTTATGACATCAGGGCATCTCAAAGTGCTTTACAACCAAGTAGGTACTTTTGAACTGTAGTCACTGTTGTAAAGCAGGAAATGCAGCAACCAATTTGCACACAGCAAGCTCCCAAAAACAGCAATGTGATGATGATCAGATAAACTTTTTTTTTTACTGATGTCAGTTGAGGTATAAATGCCAGCAAGAACACCAGGGAGAAACTCCATTGCTTGTGTTCAAAATAGTGCCATGGAGTCTTTTACATCCATCTGAGAGGAAAGGCAAGGGAGGGAATTTTGATTGTTAAGGGGATATGGATTTGGGTGCATGCAGGGAGTTAAATTCCCTCAAAGTAACGTTGGGTCTGGATCCTGACATCATTCCGCCCTCCTCTCGGCTTCATCCAGGCGGGTGTGAGTGCAAGAGGGGAATCCCTCCCCCCTGCCCTCCTTGGAGCTGTCAGGTAAATCATTTAAATATTCTGATAGGTGATTGAATACTGTTTTAACCAAGCATTTTGGCTTCAACAGCCAGCGGACCTATTTCTTGAGCTGTCAGCGACTTTCAGGATCATGCAGGTAAGTGCACAGTCGGGAGTCCTTCAGTGAAACTGACAGGCTGGGAAGATTTTGAAAAATAAAACTGAAGAGCTCCATCCATGGCCAGCATTCCTTCTCAGAGAGTGCTTTCACTGTTTGCCAGGTGATTTCCAAATTCTTGGAAGTCCCTTCACCTGTCCTGCACCTCACTCACCTTCAGTTGCACCTCCCTGCTGCCATCCTTCACTGCAGCCTGACATGCAGCTGTACCTTGCACCTTTGACAAAGAGCAAGAGGAGTAGCAATACCAACACACATAGCGCCAGCAGTAGCAAAGTGGGCAACAACACCAGCAGCAGCAGCTGCCTTCACCTCAGCCACATACCACTACACAGAGCAGAGAGGATGGGCACAAAAATCCAGCTTCAAGGAGGCAAGACCCCCAACACAGGATCTACAGGTAGAAGATCAACTCTCTCAGGAGACTCAGACTCTCATGCTAGGTCATTGATGACATCTGCAGTTCTTGGAACAGGGCCTCCTTCCCAGTGAACCAGGTGGGCATGCATGGCCAGTAGCCATCAAAGGTAACTAACTCTGGAGGGCCAATCACTGGTTCTCTGACTCTCCCTAGAGTTCTGCAGAGAAAACAGAGAGGTATGAGTGTCAGAATTGGATTGTGTGGAGAGGAGGGAAGGACAAGTTTTGTGGAGGGTAACTGTGAGGCATGTGTGTGAGAAGGCAGTAGGATGAGGGTAAGTGTGAGTGTTGGCTGCTCAGATGGGGTTGTGAGGTACCTGGAAAGCAAGGAATGAGTGGAGCTTCAACTTGTGTTATTCTGAGGAGTGCTGTGTCAGTGAATGATGAGAAAGTCAGAGGGTGGGACTTGGAATCTGAAAGTGTTATGCCACTCAATTTAACTGCCCTCTTGATGTCCTGGATCCTCTTGATGCACTGTCTCTCCTCTCCATTCTTGTGGTTGCTGCAGCCTCAAAAATCCATAGGCCTTTCTGACCTATGCTGTGGTCACTTAAATTAGAAATCCTTCCTTTGATAGATACAGCGTGTCATCCTGCCTGCCCTTTCTGATTGGCTGTGGAATCTGGAGGCAGGATCCTAATACTGTGACTCGGTTAAAGAGCCACAGCAAAGCCCACTCCATCTGTCAAGTATTTCGGCTGGGACCATCAGTTGAAAATTCCGCCCAAGGACTCTGTTTACTGCCTCATCCGAAAGATGGCATCTCTGACAGTGCAGCACTCCCTCAGTACTCCACTGGAGCGTCAGTCTCGATTTTGTGCTCAGGTCCTAGAAGTGGAAATTAAATCCATAACATCTGACGCAGGGGAGAGTGCTACCACTGAGCTAAGGCTGGTACAATGTCGTAAGAGAAAACTGATGTCGTGTGAATTGATAGTATACCTTGAGAATAACACTTCTTTGATCAATAAATTAGAGCTGTACTTAAGTCAATTGCATTGTGGCTTGAATTTATATATTGCAGTAACCAAATGCAAGTGTTTTTGCAGAATTTAACTGAGCAATATTGGGCAGACCGGTCTGAACACTAGATTTTTTTCTTTTTTTCTTTCCTTTCCTCTTTCTTCTCCAACCCCATGGCAGGAAGTTTAATCTGTCAGTTTAATTAGGGCTTGGGAGGTACCAAAGCACCAGACCCATCACCTGATTTGCTTCTTTCTGCAATGGTGTTACTAGCAATAGGGATAAAATTAGCTGCACCCATAACCACCACCATGTATTTATTTAATACTATGGGCTGGACTCTATAGAGCCCTCGCCATCAAGATCCGTGGCGGGGGATGGCTGAAGATGGCTGGGATTTGGCCCACCAGAGATCTCGACGCCAGCAGAGCCCGGCCCAATACTGCCAGCAGCAATGTGGCATCGTGGCGGCCCCCCTGCCGCTTGGCAATGGGACTGCTATTTAAATATTTAAATAAATTAAAATACATGAATTACTTACTCTCCCGTCGCATCCTAATGTCACACCATGATCTTCATTCCTGTGGCCGGCACTGCCGTGCCTTTGGATCCCGTCCGTGGAAATGATGCGCAACACTGGTGGGGAGGGAGGAGGAGGTAAGTTTCTCAGTGCAGGGGGTGGGGGGGGACAGGGTCAAATTAGCGTCATGGGTGTAGGGAATGGTGGGAAGGGTTATAGTTGGAATCACGGCGGCTGTTTGGCGTGCATCCCATTTTTTTACCCGCCGCCCATTTCAGCATTGGGCTTATAAAATCCAGCCCTGTGTATTTTATATTAGGTTGTAATGTGTAAAGGCTGCTTGACGAAATAGATTGAAATGTCATTATTTACCCTTTGGAGCCATAATTTGTGTCTAGCAAGACCAAAGGGGTGACAGTTCCCTCTTCTGTAATCAAAATTGATGTCCATGTGACAAAAGGGATGGTGGCAGCATGGATACAAAATTGGCTAAGGTACAGAGAGCAGAGGATAGTGGTGTCCTTGAGGGTCAGTATTAGGACCACTGCTCTTTTTGTTATACTTTAATGACCAGGCCTTGAGTATACAGGGCATAATTTCAAAGTTTTCAGATGGCACAAAACTCGGGAATGCATTAAACAGTGATAGTAGCAGACTTCAGGAAGACATGGACAGGCTAGTGAAATGAGCAGGTACATGCAAGATGAAATTTGATGCAGAGAATTGTGAACTGATGTATTTTGGAAGGAATACTGAGGTGGGGCAATATAAATAAAATGTTACAGTTTTAAGGAGTGTGCAGGAACAGAGGAACCTGGGGTGTTATGTGCACAAATCTTTGAAAGCGGCAGGACCAGTTTTTAAGGCTGTTAAAAAGCAAATGGTATCCTTGGTTTTATAAATAGGGGCATTGAGTTCAAAAGCAAGGAAGTATGTTAAACATTTCTAAATCAATGGACAGGCTCAACTAGAGTATTGCGTGCAATTCTGAACATTACACTTTCCGAAGGATGTCAAGACCTTAGAGTGCATGCAGGGATGTGGGACTATAGTTATGTAGTGAGATTAGAGAAGTCGGTATTGTTCTCTTTACAGCAGAGAAGGCGAAAGGGAGATTTAAGAGAGTGTTCAAAAATTTAAGGGGTTTTGATAGAGTGCATAAGGACAACCAAAATACTGCGGATGCTGGAAATCTGAGATTAAAAAAAACTGGAAATACTCAGCAACTCCGACAGCATCTGTGGGGAGAGAAACAGTTAATATTTCAGATCATTGACCTAGTTCTGATGAAAAGTTATCAACCTGAAACATTAACTCTGGCCGAAATTATATGCCCTTTCGCAGGAATGTGATGGAAGTGGGGCGCAAAAATTGAGTGGGAGACTGTGGGGGGGGGGGGGGGGGGGGGGGTGGTGGAGGGGGGGTGCTGTTCCCATCACCTTCCCACCCCGCTGCAATTTCACGAGTGGCGGCGGCAGCAACAAACGGCCCACCTGTTCCAGGCCAATTAAGGCCCTTAGGTGGCCAATTAACTGCCATTTAAGGGCCTCCTCCTGCCACCATTTGTATATTATCAGTGGCAGGCAGGTGGCTTAGGACCACCAGGAGGTCGCCCAGTAAAACCTGACACCCTCCTTGTGGGCTGGGGAGGTCCTCCTGGTAGGGCGCCCTGTGCCCCATGGAGGGCTCCCCGACAGCAAAAGCCACACCCACTGTACTACATTTGCTGCCCGCCCCCACCTCCCCCCAATTGACCCACCCCTTGCCTCGCCAGGGCCCGGCCGATTGTCCCAGTGAGGCCCCACACACTTACCTTCATTTCAGGGCCGGTGGTCCTCTTGATCTTCTGGCTGGGGGCAGTCCCAGCAGTGGCCACCGTTCCCAGTGGTGCTGCTGAAATTGAGAGCTGCCGGCCCGCTGATTGGCCAGCAGCCTCTTGGAGGTGGGATTTCCTGTCTTCGAGGGCAGAAGTTCTGCCCGAGGCCAATTACGGGCCTGGGTCATATAAAATCATAGCGTGGCTTCCAGGCCTGGTGGAAGTGGGCTCTCCACTGACGTTTTGGCCAGTGGGCGGAGCCTCCAGCCCACTGTAAAATTCCAACCTCTGTTTCTCTCTCCACAGATGCTGCCAGACCTGCTGAGTATGTCCAGCATTTTCTGTTTTTATTACATAAGGAGAAACTGCTTCCACTGGCAGGAGGATTGGTAACCAGTCAGAGATTTATGGGTTCCGAAGAAGGGTCACTGACCCGAAACGTTAACTCTGCTTCTCTTTCCACAGATGCTGCCAGACCTGCTGAGTGAATCCAGCATTTCTTGTTTTTGTGTTAGAGATTTATGGGAATTGGCAAAAGAACCAGAGATGAGATGAGGACAATTTATTTTACACAAGTTCTTATGATCTGCAATATATTGCCTGAGAGGGTGTTGATAGTAGATTTAATAATACCTTTCAAAGGGAAATTGGATAAATACTTGAACAGCAAAGATTTGCAGGGTTCTGGGGAAAGAGCAGGAGAGTGGGACTAATTGGATAGCTCCTTTACAGGTATGATGGGTCAAATGGCCTCCTTATATGCAGTATGCTCCTTTGATTCCATGATTGTAGTTCATTGAAGATACCTTCCTCATTTGGAGTAAAATAGGGTTCAGCAAAATCCTGTAAGAAGGACAAATACTTTGCAGATTGACCTTAGGAGTTGCTGTGAACTCAGAAAGCCTTGCTGAAATTGTACTCTGTTTATAGTACTGTCTTCATGAATAAAAACATTGCTGTATTTAATGATGTCCTCCATTAACCATGTTGTGGTCAAGAAATATTAGTGGGGTTAAGCACACTTCATTGAGGACACCTTTGCAAATCTTATGATGAGAAAAGAAATGTCTGTGCAACCTCCTTCCGGCTATACAACTTTCCAAGAACTCTGTTCCTTCAATTATGTACTCTTGTGCATCCCCAATTTCCTTCCCTCTTCCATTAGCAGCCGTGCCTTCAGCTATTTAGGCACTAAGCTCAGAAATTCCTTCCCTAAATCGCTCAGCCTCCCTACCTTTCTCTCCTCCTTTAAAATACTTCTTAAAATCTACCTCCTTCACCTGTCCTACTATCAGCGCCCGTATGAGGGCGGCTCAGCTAGGGGGAGAAGGCTCGTTGTCAAATGTTATCTGATTGCAGTCCTGGGAAATGCCTTGGGATGTTTTATTATGTTAATTGTGCCACATATATAGAAGATGTTATTGCATCTCATGCCTCTCAAATTTTTCTGTCAAGAGCAGTTGGCTCGAAAGAACTTGCATTCATGTAATGCCTTTCACGTCCTGAGGACATTCTAATGCACTTCATAGCCAATGAACTTTTCAAGTGTAATCATTGTTGTTAGGTAGGCAAACACAACAGCCAAACTTTACAAAGCTAGGTTCTGCAAACTGCAATGGGTTAAATGATCAAGTACAAGTTGGACGTCCAAAATCCGACACCCTAGGGACCGAGACCGTGCCGGATTTCAGATGTTCCCGATTTTGAACAATAAAACAAAAGAACTGAAGAAAAGGGCTTTCAGCTTGAGTTGTCAGTGTGTATACCGCACGCCTGTAAGGCATAAGTCCTGGCAGAGTGTATGTATAAATGATTATAGATGGTAAAATTAACTTTTCAAAGGTCTTACTCCACCTTTACTCAGGCAATGGTGAGTTAAATAAACGCTAGTGAACCATGTGTGATTCCAGTAATGGAACTGAGAATGGATACAGTCCAATATCTTAAAAGCCATGTTCCTCATTTCTCTCCCGGGACCCCACAACCTGCTCCATCTTCTCCCCCTAGCTGAGCCGCCTTCATGCAGATGCTGCAGCACTCAAGCACGCCGACATTAGGCCGCTGACAGCCCAAGCACATGGAGTCGGCAACTGCCCTCCGGGTCAGCCAGAGCCCGAGGATAACCACAGGCCTTGGCTTATTACCCGCTCAAATATCATCACTGGCTGACTGGAGCCTGACCTTAGGACAGGGAGCGGAGGGTGTTGTGGGGTAAGGAGGATCCACCATTCGCTGCCAATATTTCTTGGCCTTTCTGGAACTTTCTCACAGCAAGCACTCCGTTTTAAAGGCCGAAACTTTCCCAACGTGATCCCCTCCCACCAGCCCAATTAACTTAAGGAAAACCAGAGTATTTTAAAACAAGTCGGGTAGAAATTGACAAAGAGCAAATTAAACTTAAAAGAAGTATTGACTTAACAATATTCTTTAAGGAGGATACTATAAAAAGTTGTGTCTTCAGTCTTTTTGAGTTTAATTCAAGTAATTATGATCAATTGACACTGAACTGTTTTGGCTTCTGAATATTTTCAAAAATGTCTGGTTTTCAGACAATTCTGGTTTTCGGAGAGCTGGATTTTGGATGTCCAACCTGTAATCTGTTTCAATTAAGGGATGAATGTTAACCAGAATACAGGAAGAATAAGGCCATGGGATTGTATTTTTAATGTCAATCTGTTGGGGGGCTTCAGTTTAATATCTCATCCAACAGACAACGCTTCCAACAAGGCAGCACTCCTTTGATTTCGTGCTACTATTTTTTGTGCTCCATTCATACAGTAAGGCTTGAATCCACAGTCTTGTGACACAGAGGCAGGAGTGCTACCACTGAGTTAAAATGATCAATTGAAAACCATCTCTGCAGAAGGAAATCTGTGACTGTTCCATTGGTGGTTCAGTGTAGTTTTGCTAACCCTTTGTGTTCCCAAGAACTAACTCAGTCAGATTTTAGAGATATTGGTTTTCCCTATGGTTATCCCACTCTTTGTCCTGTTGCTATGCCATTTATATTTGAAAATAGCGACCCAATACTATCCTTCAAACTATTTTCTATTCCACAGAACTCACAGGTATTTGCATTTTCTTAATTACTTAGTAGATATTATACCGTACTTCACAGAGTACATGCAAAGCAACATTTTGTCATTTCAAAGTTCTTGACAGTGCTTTTTTTTTTACAAAGTAACTATGTTTAAAATTAATTGTAATGTTTGTTTTGCTACTCTGAACTGACGGGACTTCAGCAGGAACTTAACTGATGCAGCCTGAGTTTTATAAATACCCATTGCTGATTTCAACTTGTGATTCAAAGCAATATTGTGGTGATGCCACCTTGAAGCTCTGCATGTTCTCTGCTTTCAAAATTGAACCCAATAAAATGCAAATTGAAACAATAGTTTTACAGAGTTAAAATGATCCGTGACCTCTAACATTGGAGAATTTGAAGTAATCAAAATAGAAATAAACGCCAACATTTGTGTGCAGGCATGGATATTTCACTTTGCACCTGCATTTAATCCCAACATGAATTTGGATTTTTAGTCTGAATTAATTCAAATACCCATCCTTAAAGACCTTTTAGCTCTTGGCTTTTATATTTATCACACATTCATTTTCTGGAGATTGGAATATAAAGGAATGGAGTCCAAATTGAAAGTGATGTTTCCATATATTCACTTCCAAATATTGTCACTGCCATGCTAATAAAATGTTGCTTTTAGCTTTCTGAATTTAATAACTTCATGTTGTTACTTGAATAGCCTTCAAATTGTTTTTTTCAACAGAAGCAGATATCTTCTAGAGAAGTTTAAAATGTATTCCTAAATCACGTTTGATTTTTGATCAATTAGGAGAGGCAATGAATATAAAAGAATGCCGAATGGAGAGAGATTCTCTATAAGTGTGCCCCTGGAAATGCACTCACCGAACCCACAAAGGTATCAGGTGGAGCAATTCACTTCTCTGATAAGTTTTGTTTCCCCAAACGATGCAGAAATACACAGTTTTAAAATATACATGTATATCTATTCATATAATGGAAACCTATGGAATAATCGAAACCAGCATTTCTGCATTACTACTGGAGATAGCTGCATAAATAACAGATAAAAGTAATTCTTGTGCCTGCCACTGCTGAAAACAAGCATTACCTAGATGCCCCCAGGCTTTAGACAGGAAGTGAACTTTGAGTGTTTAAAACTGATCACTTTTAAGCACATATAAACCATTTTTAAAAACTCTTTCATGGAATGTGGGCATCGCTGGCTAGGCCAGCATTTATTCCTCATCCCTAATTGGCCCTGAGAAGATGGTGGTAAGCAGCTTTCTGAACCGTTGCAGTCAATGTGGTGTAGGTACACTCACAGTGCTGTTAAGAAAGGATGTTGACACAGTGACAATGAAGGAACGGCGATATAGTTCCAAGTTAGGATGGTGTGTGGCTTTGATGGGAAATTGCAGGTGGTGGTGTTCCCATGCATCTGCTGCCTTTGTCCTTCTAGGTGGTAAAGGTCACGAGTTTGGAAGATGTTGTTGAAGTAGCCTTGGTGATTTACCTACTTGGTGACCCGAACCCTAAACATAACTGTTCACTGATCTGGCAATAATGTAGAATATTGAAGTTAATTTGGAACTAATAGCAAATTAGAAATTTGGCATAAGTACAAAAGGCAAGGCTGAAGTGTTTGCAAATGTCTTTTACCAAAAGTGTCAAGTGCGTGATCCCACTCAGTCTTCTCTTTAGGCTCCCAGCATCATATCCTTGTCAACACAGTTCATTTCATGTGATATAAAGAAATGGTTGAGTGCAATGGACACATTGAACACTAGGGTCCTGCAATGCAGAAGACCTAAACACCTGGTTTAGCCATGGCCACTCCCAGCCAAATTATTTTGGTGCAACCTTAATACTGAATTTTGTCTGCCAATACGGCAATTTGCCCAGGTATGTTCTAATGACAAGAAGCAGGAGAAATCTAACCTGATCAATTACTGTACTATCAGCCACCTCCTAATCATCAGCATGTGTTGAATTTATCAACAGTGCCATCAAACTACTTCTACTTATGCATAACCTGTTCGCTGACATGCCTTTCAGGTTCTATCCGCCATAGTCCTGATCCAGCCATTCACATAAAAGTAAAACAAAAATATAAGCAAAATGCAGCGGGTATTGAAAATCTGAAATAAAGGATGTAAAATCCAAAAACCAGAGCAGAGGTAAAAGTACCTGCTCTTGACATCAAGGCAGGAGGTAAGAATGGCACCAAGGAGCCTTGGAAAAATTGAGGTCAGTAGGATCACAGAGAAAATCCTTAATAAAAATCTGGAATTGAAAGCTCGGCTCAGTAATGGTGCCATGAAACTGTCATTGATTGTCGTAAAAGCCCAATTGGTTCACTAGTGTCCTTCAGGGAAGGAAATCTGCTGTCCTTACCTGGTCTGACCCACAGCAATGTGGTTAACTCTTAACTGCCCTCTGAAATGACCTAGCAAGCCATTCAGTTATCAATGGCAATTAGGGCTGTGCAACAAATGCTGACCTTTCCAGCAATGTCCACATCCCATGAAAGAATAACAAAAAAATATGAAAGGGCAGTGTGGTTGTAGGAAGCCAAGTTTGGCAGCCAGACCCCAGTAATCGGGGGTGGGGGGGGGGGCGGGGGTTGGGTGATTATGGAGCAACGATGCTGTCATTGCCGTGAGGGTGGTCATTGCTCTTGGGGGCCCCTCTGTAGGCCATGGTGTCCCCATCAAGGAAGGCTACCCCCCCTCAGAAAATGCTGGGAGGCCATCCTCTGCAGGCCAGGTTTCCCTCCGCTGGCAATATGGCATGGCAGTGGGAAGATTTCAGAGTCCCTCCCAACACTTCTCCATTTCTCCCACCTCCCAGCCCATTGCCAATGAGCTGGGAAAATTCAGCCTGCAGAGTCAAAGCCAGGAAGTAGATGTTAGAATATATAATTCAATGTAAAAACATGTAGAGAAAGCAAAATAGATGGAAAGAAAGTTGGGATTAAGAGAGATCAAAGAGACACAGATAAAAACATTTTTATTTTAATTTTCAATTTTCTTGTTAAATTTCCAACAGTAATTAAAATCTGAAGGAATGAGACTCCATATTTGTAAAAGAAAATTTTCAGTGCCAATGAGTTTGCTTTCAGTAATTAAGACTTATCACATCATCAAAAATTCACTTAGACTTGAATGGACAAGCCTTAACATTTTCTGGCAAGCTTAGTGGCTATCTATTGAGAAAGTACGCAACATCACATCCTTCACGCGTTTGAATGCTGAGACTGTCAGTGACTTCCTGATTTCTGCATTTAATTGCGCATGTGTGGATGTCGGAAGTTGCTTTCCAATTTACTCCTTATTATGGTGAGCACTGATAGCCTCACTGTAATTCTTACTGCAAATTATGACTCAATGTACATATTGTTAAAATGGATGTCAAATTAAAAAAGGTCAGACCACAGTATAAGTTTATATATTGAGGACTGACCCTTCAGAACAAAGATAAATATGAGGAGGGGAAATATATTAATAGATACAGAAAAAAAAGATAGAGTGAAATATAAAACCCAGAGTGGAATCATAAATGTAATGAAACGATACTAACAAGTAAGCATAAGTCAAATTTGAAACTATGAATTAACTTAAGTAGTGGGGAGCTCAATGGGCAGCTCAAATTATTATTCTTGCAAATCATTTGTATGATAGTCTTCATTGTTACTCTGTTGTTTTATTATTCATAGATGAAGATTCATGTAACCAACATTTCTTTATGCACTGCCTGTTGATTATTTCTGAGTCTCTTCTTTGGCCTCCTTATCTCGAGAGACAATGGGCAAGCGCCTGGAGGAGGTCAGTGGTGTGTGGAACAGTGCCGAGAGTGGCTATAACGGCCAATTCTGGAGTGACAGGCTCTTCCGCAGATGCTGCAGAAAAATTTGATTGTCGGGGCTGTTACACAGTTGGCTCTTCCCTTGCGCCTCTGTCTTTTTTCCTGCCAACTGCTAAGTCTCTTCGACTCGCCACACTTTAGTCCGCCAGCTCTGGCGAACGCTGGCAACTGACTCCCACGACTTGTGATCAATGTCACAGGATTTCATGTCGCGTTTGAAGACGTCTTTAAAGCGGAGACATGGACGGCCAATGGGTCTGATACCAATGGCGAGCTCGCTGTACAATGTGTCTTTGGGAATCCTGCCATCTTCCATGCGGCTCACATGGCCAAGCCATCTCAAGCGCCGCTGACTCAGTAGTGTGTATAAGCTGGGGATGTTGGTCGCCTCGAGGACTTCTGTGTTGGAGATACGGTCCTGCCACCTGATGCCAAGTATTCTCCGGAGGCAGCGAAGATGGAATGAATTGAGACGTCGCTCTTGGCTGACATACGTTGTCCAGGCCTCGCTGCCATAGAGCAAGGTACTGAGGACACAGGCTTGATACACTCGGACTTCTGTGTTCCATGTCAGTGCGCCATTTTCCCACACTCTCTTGGCCAGTCTGGACATAGCAGTGGAAGCCTTTCCCATGCGCTTGTTGATTTCTGCATCTAGAGACAGGTTACTGATAATAGTTGAGCCTAGGTAGGTGAACTCTTGAACCACTTCCAGAGCGTGGTCGCCAATATTGATGGATGGAGCATTTCTGACATCCTACCCCATGATGTTCGTTTTCTTGAGGCTGATGGTTAGGCCAAATTCATTGCAGGCAGCCGCAAACCTGTCGATGAGACTCTGCGGGCACTCTTCAGTGTGAGATGTTAAAGCAGCATCGTCAGCAAAGAGGAGTTCCCTGATGAGGACTTTCCGTACTTTGGACTTCGCTCTTAGACGGGCAAGGTTGAACAACCTTCCCCCTGATCTTGTGTGGAGGAAAATTCCTTCTTCCGAGGACTTGAACGCATGTGAAAGCAGCAGGGAGAAGAAAATCCCAAAAAGTGTGGGTGCGAGAACACAGCCCTGTTTCACGCCACTCAGGATAGGAAAGGGGTCTGATGAGGAGCCACCATGTTGAATTGTGCCTTTCATATTGTCATGGAATGAGGTGATGATACTTTGTAGCTTTGGTGGGCATCCAATCTTTTCTAGTAGTCTGAAGAGACCATGTCTGCTGACGAGGTCAAAGGCTTTGGTGAGATCAATGAAAACAATGTAGAGGGGCATCTGTTGTTCGCAGCATTTCTCCTGTATCTGACGAAGGGAAAACAGCATGTCAACGGTCGATCTCTCTGCACGAAAGCCACTCTGTGCCTCAGGGTAGACGCGCTCGGCCAGCTTCTGGAGCCTGTTTAGAGCGACTCGAGCAAAGACTTTCCCCACTATGCTGAGCAGGGAGATTCCACGGTAGTTGTTGCAGTCACCTCGGTCACCTTTGTTTTTATAGAGGGTGATGATATTGGCATCGCGCATGTCCTGAGGTACTGCTCCCTCATCCCAGCACAGGCATAGCAGTTCATGTAGCGCTGAGAGTATAGCAGGCTTGGCACTCTTGATTATTTCAGGGGTAATGCTGGCCTTCCCAGGGGCTTTTCCGCTGTCTGGAGAATCAATGGCATCACTGAGTTCCGATTTGGTTGGCTGTATGTCCAGCTCATCCATGACTGGTAGAGGCTGGGCTGCATTGAGGGCAGTCTCAGTGACAACATTCTCCCTGGAGTATAGTTCTAGGTAGTGCTCAACCCAGCGGTCCATTTGTTTGCGTTAGTCAGTGATTATGTCCCCTGATTTAGATTTGAGGGGGGGCGATCTTCTTGATGGTTGGCCCAAGAGCTCTCTTAATGCATACATATTAATACTTTAACAAAATGTAGTACAGAGAATCTATGAACAACAGAGTTCTTTAAACTAATATATGAAATAATATCTGCCCTGGCATCAACAGAATACTATAGTGCCTGATAATAAACGATAGTCAAAAACACCAACACCTGAACAATGAATGCACTATATGGCTTTGTGTGCTTGAAATGACTTAGTTTAGTTTTAGAGATACAGCACTGAAACAGGCCCTTCGGCCCACCGAGTCTGTGCCGACCATCAACCACCCATTTATACTAATCCTACACTAATTCCATATTCCTACCACATCCCCACCTGTCCCTATATTTCCCTACCTATACTAGGGTCAATTTATAATGGCCAATTTACCTATCAACCTGCAAGTCTTTGACATGTGGGAGGAAACCGGAGCACCCGGAGGAAACCCACGCAGACACAGGGAGAACTTGCAAACTCCACAGGCAGTACCCAGAATTGAACCCGGGTCGCTGGAGCTGTGAGGCTGCGGTGCTAACCACTGCGCCACTGTGCCGCCCTGTGTGTTCTGGAATATAGTGATGCAGTTGGGAAATTAGTCATACGCTGATTAAAAACTAATGATGAAAAGAACATAAGAAAAATCAGGGATGGAAAGGCCATATGATCCATCAAAGGCATTTATCTAGCATCATCCTGCAGTTTGAACATCCCTAATGCTTTTGTCTCCTCTATTCTATCCGGCAGGTATTCAAAATTTTGACCACTTTCTAAGGAAAGGAATTGTTCTTTATGCTTGAAGTTGAATTTACTTTTCATCAAATATGTCTTCTAGGTTTCCTTGTATTAATATTCTTGGTTTTATTTTATCTGTGCCATTTAAGATTTTATATACTTCAATGACATCCTTCCTTTCCCTTGGTTGGTTACAACTCAGCATTTTAATAATCTGGGTACACAATTTGGTTTTCTTGATACACTTGATATGGAAGGTAATCAAAAAAGAGCTCAGATTTTTCTGGAGGCTTGTGCCATTGTAATGGCATGCATACACCGTAAGAACTCTTGAACATCACAACAGAAAGAGGAAATTATGGAGTAAGTGCTATTAATTATGACACTCCATATTTTCCTGCGACTTTAGCACAGTTCTGCCATTATCTTTCTCGAAAAACATTTAGAAGATGATTTTCACATTTTCAACCCCATTAAAATCAATGATGACTGAGATATAATGCATTAGGCAGGTTTTCATCCAGCTGCCACTAAGACTGCAAAATAATGGTACTGATGACCAAGCAGCAACATGATTTATTGACTTTATAAGCATTTTCTGATTGCATTTAAATGACAGCCCAATTTTTATACCAGACAACGTTAAGCAAAATACTTAAGTATTGCATAAAGCAGTATCTATACAACACACTGACCTACAGTTTCCTCTTAATTGTGTTGTTTTGTTTTAGTACAATTCTCTTGACATCAGTGTAACTAATAATATCAAAGAATATTATTTAAAGCAAAATTAAAAACATTATGCTTAAAACATTGACCGATTGCGCTCGTTCATGGCAGATTTCGCATTCAGCAATACGCAAATGTGTTTGCATGGTAACATGGGGTAAAAAAAAAATTTGAAGGCAAGTGCAATTTTGCATGCAGTTTGTGCCAGACTTGGCAATTGCATCCAAAGCAGAAACTCTACTCCAATAAATGTTAAATGTACAGCAGTACATTAAATATCATAGCAAGTATTACAGACATTAACTATAAATGCAGCACTACACTATGAATTATACATACTAAATATATATAGCACCTCACTAAACATTACAAAGTATTATACTTATAGGGTAGTGCACTGAATAGTTTCTATATAACTCTGCATAATATAGCATTGCCTAACACCTAATGGGTGAGTATATCACTTCCTTCATTTTACTTATTTTTAACATGGTGATGGTTTTAATTAAATTCTGCAATACAGTGTTAGCGATCTGAATAAATAACTAGATCAACTTGAGAACAATTATGGTCCTGTAGTTTGTACACCTTCATCCAATGCCATTAGGATTGCCCAACTTTCCATTATAAAATAGTTGTCTTTTTTATAATTAGCACATAGAGCTCATCAGCAACCACAAGCTCTGCTATTCATCTAACAATAGACATGAAAATCTGAAGCAGCAACTGATGTAAATTGTATATGTATGGAGCTGCAATTCTAGATTTCAAAGAAAATTGTCTTGCAAGACCTCATTATTAAACAATTGAAATGCATGAGGTCAGCATAGAATGAACGGCACCAACCATTCATTGCACTGGCACTTGCCCGCAAGGGTTTTGCACGAGAACTTTCTGTGAGTAAACACAGCTATTTCAGCATGACTCCCTCTACAGGGGATCAGGAATCTGTGTGAACAGGGCAATCAACTGTGTATCTCTTTCACAAACAGATTGAAGAATTCTTAATGAGGCTTGCAGAGTCTAAACCAGGAAGTGTTCAGTTGGAATAGATAATTCAATGTCAAATCATTACAGAAAGCAAAATAGAGAAGATAAGAAAGATGGGATTAAGAAAAAGGGATAAAGGAAACAAAGAAAAAGTTAAAAAATTATTTTAAATGTCCAATACTAACAAAAATCTGAAGTTATTTATCAATACTGGAGAGGTATTTATCAATACGGTGAGGTGGTGGTGTGGTGGAATTGTCATTGGACTAGTAACCCAGAGACCCAGGGTATTGCTCTGGGGACATGGGTCCAAATCCCACCACAGCAGAAGGTGGAATTTGAATTCAATTAATAAATCTGGAATTAAAAAGCTCGTCTAATGATGGCCATGAAACCATTGTCGATTGTCGTAAAAACCCATCTGGTTCACTAATGTCTTTTAGACAGCCACTGAGTTGTATCTAGCTGCCACAAAGTCAATAAAAATGAATGAAACTGGACGGACCACCCAGCATCGACCTAGGCACCGGAAACGACAATGGCAAACCCAGCCCTGTCGACCCTGCAAAGTCCTCCTTACTAACATCTGGGGGTTTGTGCCAAAGTTGGGACAACTGTCCCACGGACTCGTCAAGCAACAGCCTGACATAGTCATACTCACGGAATCATACCTGACAGACAATGTCCCAGATACTGCAATCACCATCCCCGGGTATGTCCTGTCCCACCGTCAGGACAGACCCAGCAGAGGTGGTTGCACAGTGGTATACAGTCGAGAGGGAGTTGCCCTTGGAGTCCTCAACATTGACTCTGGACCCCATGAAGTCTCATGGCATCAGGTCAAAAATGGACAAGGAAACCTCCTGCTGATTACCACCTCCCACCCTCCCTCAGCTGATGAGTCAGTACTCCTCCATGTTGAACAGCACTTGGAGGAAGCACCAAGGGTGGCAAGGGCACTAAATGTACTCTGGGTGGGGGACTTCAAGGTCCATCACCAAGAGTGGCTCAGTAGCACCACTACTGACCGAGCTGGCTGAGCCCTAAAGGACATATCTGCCAGACTCGGTATCTGGTGAAGGAACCAACAAGAGGGGAAAACATACTTGACCTCGTCCTCACCAACCTGCCTGCCGCAGATGCATCTGTCCATGACAGTATTGGTAGGTGTGACCACCGCACAGTCGTTCTGGCGACGAAGTCCTGCCTTCACATTGAGGATACCCTCCTTCGTGTTGTGTGCCACTACCACCGTGCTAAATGGGATAGATTTCGAACAGATCTAGCAATGCAAAACTGGGCATCCATGAGGCGCTGTGGACCATCAGCAGCAGCAGAATTGTACTCAACCACAATCAGAAACCTCATGGCCCAGCATATCCCCCGCTCTACCATTACCATCAAGCCAGGAGATCAACCCTGGTTCAATGAAGAGTGCAGGAGGGCATGCCAGGAGCAGCACCAGGCATATCTCAAAATGAAGTGTCAACTGGGTGAAGCTACAACACAGGACTATCTGCATGCCAAACTGCGTAAGCAGCATGCGATAGACAGAACTAAGCGATCCCATAACCTACGGATCACATCTAAGCTCTGCAGTCCTGCCACATCCAGCCGTGAATTATGGTGGACAATTAAACAACTAACTGGAGGAGGTGGCTGCACAAATATCCCGATCCTCAATGATGGGGTGACCAGCAGATCAGTGCGAAAGATAAGGCTGAAGCATTTGCAACAATTTTCAGCCAGAAGTGCTGAGTTGATGATCCATCTCGGCCTCTTCCTGAAGTCCCCAGCATCACAGATGCCAGACTTCAGCCAATTTGATTCACTCCGCATGATATCAAGAAATGACTAACAGCACTGGATACTGCAAAAGCTATGGGCCCTGACAATATTCCGGCAATAGTACTGAAGACCTGTGCTCCAGAACTTGCTGCACCCCTAGCCAAGCTGTTCCAGTGCAGCTACAACACTGGCATCTACCCTGCAATGTGGAAAATTGCCCAGGTATGCCCTGTACACAAAAAGCAGGACAAGTCCAACCCAGCCAATTACCGCCCCATCAGCCTACTCTCAATCATCAGTAAAGTGATGGAAGGTGTCATCAACAGTGCCATCAAGCAGCACTTGCTTTGCAATAACCTGCTCAGTGATGCTCAGTTTGGGTTCCGCCAGGGCCACTCAGCTCCTGACCTCATTACAGCCTTGGTTCAAACATGGACAAAAGAGCTGAGCTCAAGAGGTGAGGTGAGAGTGACTGCCCTTGACATCAAGGCAGCATTTGACCGAGTATGGCATCAAGGAGCCCTAGCAAAACTGAAGTCAATGGGAATCAGGGGGAAAACCCTCCGCTGGCTGGAGTCATACTTAGCGCAAAGGAAGATGGTTGTGGTTGTTGGAGGTCAATCACTGCAGAAGTTCCTCAGGGTTGTGTTCTAGGCCCAATCATCTTCAGCTGCTTCATCGATGACCTTCCTTCAATCATAAGGTCAGAAGTGGGGATGTTTGCTGATGATGATTGCACAATATTCAGCACCAATCGCAACCCCTCAGATGCTGAAGCAGTCCATGTAGAAATGCAGCAAGACCTGGACAATATCCAGCCTTGGGCTGATAATTGGCAAGTAACATTCGCGCCATACAAGTGCCAGGCAATGACCATCTCCAACAGGAGAGAATCTAACCATCTCCCCGTGACATTCGATGGCATTACCATCGCTGAATCCCCCACTGTCAACATCCTAGGGGCTGCCATTGACTAGAAACTGAACTGGAGTAGTCATATAAATACCGTGGCTACAAGAGCAGGTCAGAGGCTCGGAATCCTGAGGCGAGGAACTCACTTCCTGACTCCCCAAAGCCTGTCCACCATCTACAAGGCACAAGTCAGGAGTGTGTTGGAATACTCTCCACTTGCCTGGATGGGTGCAGCTCCAACAACACTCAAGAAGCTCGACACCATCCAGGACAAAGCAGCCCGCTTGATTGGCACCCCATCTACAAACATTCACTCCCTTTACCACCTACGCACAGTGGCAACAGTGTGTACCATCTGCAAGATGCACTGCAGCAATGCACCAAGGCTCCTAAGACAGCACCTTCCAAACCAGTGACCTCTACCAAGTAGAAGGACAAGGGCAGCAAATGCATGGGAACATCACCACCTGCAAGTTCCCCTCCAAGTCACACATCATCCTGACTTGGAACTATATCACCGTTACTTCACTGTCGCTGGGTCAAAATCCTGGAACTCCCTTCCTAACAGCACTGACACCACATGACTGCAGCGGTTCAAGAATGCAGCTCACCACCACCTTCCCCAGGGCAATTAGGGATGGGCAATAAATGCTGGCCTAGCCAGCAACACCCACATCCCATGAATGAATTTTTAAAAAAGGTTGTTTGGGTATAATTAAGACTTAACACAGCATTGAAAATTGACTTACACTGGAATGGACAAGCCCTTAATTTTCTCTGGTGAGTTAAGTTTGTATATGTCAGTTTAGGTACTGCAACTTCATGCTGTTCCATATATCTCAAGTCGAGTCTCTCAGTGCGGAAACTGGTATAGCGCATCTTCTAGAGGAGCAGGGCATTCAGACAGTGACTTCCTGACTTCCATGTTTAACTGCACATGTGCAGTCACCAGAAGTGCTGTCCAAGTTATGCCTTAACAAAGGTGAGCATGGTTAGCCTCACCATTATTTTTGCCACAAAATCTAGTCCATTGTTTGGATCAGATCTTAGTAGAGCATGACCTATCCTTGTAACTTTTTCTTCACCCTTCAGCTCAGATTTTTTTGCTCTTTAATTTGTTGGAAGTGCAAGCTGATAATAGTGTAGCAAAAGTAACAGGGCACCTGGGACCTTAGTAAACAGCATACCAAAAGTTTATCTCCTTAACCAATGAGATTAAAGATTGTGAAAGAAACAGAGGAGTGGCAGAGGAGGGTGAGTTAGTCAAATCAGGTACAGAAAGAGAAACAAAGAGAGGGAAAGAAAGACTGGATTAAAAGAGAGAAAAAAGAAAAAAATGTAAACATTTAAAATGTGTCTTTTTTAAATCTCTATCAACAATTGATTACATGCAAGAATGAGATTGTACACTGAAGAAGGCATACGGCATGCTTGCCTTCATCGGTCGGGGCATAGAGTATAAAAATTGGCAAGTCATGCTGCAGCTGTACAGAACCTTAGTTAGGCCACACTTGGAATATTGCGTACAATTCTGGTCGCCACACTACCAGAAGAATGAGGTGGCTTTGGAGAGGCTACAGAAGAGGTTTACCAGGATGTTGCCTGGTCTGGAGGGTATTAGCTATGAGGAGAGGTTGGATAAACTCGGATTGTTTTCACTGGAACGACAGAGGTGGAGGGGCGACATGATAGAGGTTTACAAAGTTATGAGTGGCATGCACAGAGTGGATAGTCAGAAGCTTTTTCCCAGGGTGGAAGAGTCAGTTACTAGGGGACATAGGTTTTAGGTGCGAGGGGCAAAGTTTAGAGGGGATGTGCGAGGCAAGTTCTTTACACAGAGGGTGGTGAGTGCCTGGAACTTGCTGCTGGGGGAGGTGGTGGAAGCAGGTACGATAGCGACATTTAAGAGGCATCTTGACAAATACATGAATAGGATGGGAATAGAGGGATATGGACCCCGGATGTGCAGAAGGTTTTAGTTTAGCCAGGCATCAAGATCGGCGCAGGCTTGGAGGGCCAAATGGCCTGTTCCTGTGCTGTACTGTTCTTTATTCTTTGACACTTTGAATTGTTCCATTTCTGGGCCAGAGAGGTTGATTGGCACTGCATTAACAATGATCTCATTGCTGAAAAAAGCAACATGTTCTTGAAGCTTTTCATCTTGCACTCATCAGGATAATCCCTAAGAATAACCAACGTAAGGGAAAACAACAACTTATACTGCATGAGAAGAGAGTGCTGATTGGTTGGCAAGTGGACTCTGATTGGTAGAGGCGTTGCCATGGAAAATGCAGCAGTTTACGGTAACTTACTGTTAACTGCCAAGCTTTCTTTGAAATTTAAACCAGGCAGCTTGACTCTGATTGGTCAAGACAGTGCTCTGAGGAATGAACCAGCGAATGGCTGTCATTTAGTTTGTTTAGATGGAATAGGTGCAATGTTTGTACGTATTATTTCTTACTGCAAAGAACTGTGTATTAATACACAGCTTCTAGTATGCACAAATGCACCACATTGCGAGCCCTACTGACAATCTTAAATTGGTTGTCAGTGTAATTCTTAGCACACTGAGGATTAGTTAGCAAATATTGTCCAATCGCGGAATCATATCTAATGTTGGACACAGTGTTTTGAGTTTTGCAAACACAGGCTGGGTTAATATGGCCTTGATCCTTGCGAACAGCGGAAGGGACATGTTGCTTGATACGCTTTGCCAGTCTTTGGGACGTATGGCTCATATACCTAGCATCACAATGGCATTGAAATTCATCTATGACACAAATGAGAAATGTGATGTACAAAATGTCTTTTTGGCTTGACGGCAGCATCCTGTCAGTGGCGAACACTACACGTTGCTACTGCATAATTGCAATGTGAAACAGCTAGCTTTACCTGTTGCTCAAATTTTTGGGATACATTACCCTTCCAGGGTAATTTGAGGTAGACTTGGCACTTTTCCGGGCCGAAAATTATGGCCTTCGGCCCGTTCATAAGTTTGCGCGATATACAGCGAGAAATGATCTGATCAGGGTAGCCATTGTCATGCAGGATGTCTTTGATTCACCCTATTTCAGCATCAAGCTTGCATAGTGAGCAAATGGTTCGGGCCCTATTTATGAGGTTGCCAATAAGGCCAATCTTATAGCACATGGAAGAGTATGAATCCCAATGATTGTGTTGACCAGTGAAGGTAGGTTTGCGGTAGACCGTGGTAGAGAACTCCTTAGCAGATTTCTCAACTAGTACGTCAAGGAAAAGGAGCTCATTTGACTGCTCCATTTCAAAGGTGAATTTGAGCACAATGAATTTCAATGTCAGTGTGATTCTAGGTATATAAGTCGTACGTCCCAAAGACTGGCAGATCGTATCAAACAACATGTCCCTTCCGTTGTTCACAAGGAGCAAGGTACAGGCCGTACCCAACCAGCCATTGCTTGTAAAACCCAAAACACTGTGTCCAACATTAGATATGATTCCGTGATGGGACAACATTTGCTAAATAATCCTCAGTGTGCTAAGAATTACGCTGACAACCAATTTAAGATTATCAGTAAGGCTCTCAGTGTGATGCATTCGTGAGTACTTGAAGCTACACATATTAATTCACAGGGCCCTGTTCTTTGCAGACAGAAAGGATATGTAAAAACATTGCACCTATTTCAGCTAAATAAAATAAGTAACAGCCATTCACTGGTTCATTCCTCAGGGCAATGCCTTGATTAATCAGAGTCAATTTGCCTGGTTTAAATTTCGAACAAAGCTTGGCAGTTAACTGTAAGTCACCGTAAACTGCTGCATTCTCCGTGACAATGCCTCTTCCAATCAGAGTACACTTGCCAACCAATCAGCACTCTCTTCTCATACAGTATATGTTGTTGTTTTCCCTTACGTTGGTTATTCTTGCAGATTGTCCTGATGAGTGCAAGACAAAAAGCTTCAAGAACATCTCTTTATTTTCAGCAATACTCAAGTTTTGTACTACCAAATGACTAATTATCACATTGTTAAAAAGGTACTTCCACACTTAATTACCAGACATAGCTTTCTGTGACAAGTTTAATGGGCAATTAATGTGTAAATCCAGAAAGTTCTTAAAAATGATAGGGAGGCTAAGGGCGATGCTGTTTGTGTGAAGCAAATGATGGAACAGTGTAAATTGACCAGCAAATTTTGGAGATTTGCAACTCACATGTATGTCTTATCCCTTGAAATCGGTGACTGATTTGTACATTAATAACACTGTACCATCATTAATGCACTGTTGTTTCTCCAGCAAGATCCAGCCAATTATCTTTGCAAAACATCCTATAAACAAAGAGGAACTGAAGGCAAAGGGCTGTAATGTTGCATAAGCTATTAGAAATTGATGTTCATCATTGTAACTTGCTTTTTAGATATTTAAATGCTGTTGAAAAGTTTCTAAAATAACATAATTCAGTGCTATTTTCCATGCCACCTCTGATTTGGCAGAATGCTTCTGTCAACGTATTCTAATGCCAGCAAAATATAGAATATGTTATTAATGGTGAGGTCAACGTTAAATGGTGAAATTATGGCACATGTCACTGATTTCGCCATTGCAGGAAAGAATAGATCAAGGACTTGTGCAATTGTCCTTCTGACTGAAGACTAGAAAATCATTATGTTAAAGTATATTCAACGTGTTAGAACAAAGGAGATTGAGGGGAGAATTAATAGAAGTGTACAAGATTATGACAGGCTTAGATAAGTTAGACAAGGAAAAACTGTTTCTATTAACTAATGGTACAAGGACTAGAGGACACAGATTGAAAGTTTTGGGCAAAAGATGCAAGGAGGATATGAAGAAGCACTTTTTTATGCAGTGGTTGGTAATTACCTGGAACTCACTGCCCACAAGGGTGGTGGAAGTAGAGACAATCAATGACTTCAAGAGGATGTTGGATGGCCACTGGAGAGAAATAGACTTGCAGGGCAGTGGGACTAACTGCATAGCTCTGTGGAGAGCCAGCATGGAGTTAATGAGCCGAATGGCCTTCTCCTGTGCCGTAAATGACTCTGACTCTATTTTAGTCATCCTAAATCAATGTAAAAGCAAGACTTGCATTTATATAGCCTCTTACACAACATCAGTGTCCCAAAGTGCTTTAGATTTCACAGAATCACCGAATCGTTACAGTGCAGAAGGAGGCCATTCGGCCCATCATGTCTGCACTGGCTCTTTGAAAACAACTCCGTCAGTTCCATTCCCCTGTCTTCTCCCCATACCCCTGCACATTCTTCCTTTTCACATAACTGTCCAATTCCCTTTTGAATGCTTCAATTGAACCTGCCTCCACCATGTTCTCAGGCAGCGCATTCCAGACCTTAACCACTCGCTGCATGAAAAAAAGTTTGTCCTCATGTCACTTTCCAGAAAGTCTGAGAGCTGCAATAGCTGTGAACCTAAAATGGAATTTTACAGTAAAGTCATTGTTTTATCTGTCACAGTACGAACATTATAATCTTTTCGGGACTTATTGAATCAACTCTATCCTTCTTTACCACTAACTGCACTATAAAAAAAATCAAGCCATTTAATATCTGTGTTGAGTTCAGTTTCAATATTACTCATTCTTCAACAGTGATCTGACTGCCTTTGCATGTTACTTTCACACATACGTTTGCAATAATAATGTGCACAAAAGGCAGAGCAGGATTTAGGCAGAATAACATCTGACAAATTAGATCAATTATTGAATAATGTAGATGGTCAAGTAACAACTAAACGCTAGAAGAGGAGTTGTGGTGGTTAAAATCAACAAAATATTGTTTGGGCCAGTAACCTGTTCCTCATTCTTAAAATTTGCAATGTTCCCAACTACAATATGCTAAATCATTTCCTTTATAGGTCGGGTAGAGTGGGCAAGGGGGAGATGTGGGGCAGGAGCTTGAAATACTTAAGGCACTTCACAGGAGCATTATCAAACTAGACTCAATATTAACCCATATAAAGCGATACTTGGAGAGGTGACCAAAAAATGGTCAAAAAATTAGGTTTTAAGGAGAATCTTAAAGAAGGTGAGGGAGACAGAGAGACTTAGGGAGGAATTCCAGAACTTAGGGCCTAAACAGCTGAAGGACCAGCCAACATTGATGGAGCAATTAAAATTGGAGATGTGCATAAGTGGACATAAATGGAACACTAAGAGGTGCCCATCTCACCTCATATATTAAACATCTTTATGGGTTTAGTTTAAATTTATGTTGATTGGCAGGTTTTTCCTTTTTGAGGTTGAGAGAGATTTCCTTTGCCCAGATCAGATTTTTTAACAGTATTTCTGAGCATGTTGTTTTCAAATTAAGTGGGCCAAAAGAAGGCATCAGAGAGACAGAGATAGACCAGAAAGAATACATGGTCAGTCAGAAATAAATCATCATGCAAAGGTTAATATTCAGGGACTTTGGACTGATGCAGTTTACATTGTAACTTGGCAGAGCAGACATGACTTAATTTCTACCTTCTGAGAAAAAAAATAGTTAAATCTAAAATTCGAAAGGACATCATTGCTACTAATCACCTTTTCGAACTATTTAATGAATTACTCAAAACCAATATCCAGTTGAGTGCTTAGTGAAGCCTAGAATGATTGTGGGGTAGATTTTTGTTTTCATCACCTGAGGGATAACTTGGAGGAGCAGAATCATCCACCTTTTATAGAACCCACAGTACCTCCATTCCATTGAAATCAAAGGAATGAAAACTGGGCAGGTTATATCAGGGGCAGGCAATTAATTCACTTTGCCAAAATACCATCCGATAGGTGAAAAAAATAAACTATCTTCACATAATATAACCAGTGATCTGAGATACAATAGAGATTTCTGTGTAATCCCTGGTTGACTACAAATGACTGAGATTTTGAGCAGCTAGACACACTCTGAGTCATAGGGAGTAAGGGATCATCTATCATCTGAGACATGGAACCCAAGAAAATTATCTGAAACTTGGCTAATATCACAGACTTTCTGATTATCTACAAGCAGATGTTACTGATTGCACACTTTATGCAAGAGGGTGCAGATACAGTCATAAGTTCCTTATGTGCAGGTTAGTATTTCCTGTTACAATAGTATATCAATGTATATAGAACATAGAAAATAGAACATAGAACAGTACAGCAAAGTACAGGCCCTTCGGCCCACTATGTTGTGCCGACCCTTTAACCTACTCTAAGATCAAACTACCTACATACCCTTCATTCTACTATCATCCATGTACCTATCCAAGAGTCGCCTAAATGTCCCTAATGTATCTGCTTCTACTACCACCGCTGGCAGTGCATTCCACGCACCCACCACTCTCTGTGTAAAGAACCTACCTCTGACATCTCTCCGAAACCTTCCTCCAATCACCTTAAAATTATGCCCCCTGGTGATAGCCCTTTCCGCCATGGGAAAAAGTCTCTGGCTATCCACTCTATCTATGCCTCTCATCATCTTGTACACGTCTATCAAGTCACCTCTCATCCTTCTTCGCTCCAATGAGAAAAGCCCTAGCTCCCTCAACCTTTCTTCATAAGACATGCCCTCCAGTCCAGGCAGCATCCTGGTAAATCTCCTCTGCACCCTCTCTAAAGCTTCCACATCCTTCCTATAATGAGGCAACCAGAACTGAACACAATATTCCAAGTGTGGTCTAACCAGGGCTTTATAGAGCTGCAGCATAACCTCGTGGCTCTTAAACTCAATCCCCCGTTAATGAAAGCCAACACCCATACGCCTTCTTGACAACCCTATCAACTTGGGTGGCAACTTTGAGGGATCTATGGACGTGGACCCCAAGATCCCTCTGTTCCTCCACCCTGCCAAGAATCCTGTCTTTAAGCCTGTATTCTGCATTCAAATTCGACCTTCCAAAATGAATCACTTCACACTTTTCCAGGTTGAACTCCATCTGCCACTTCTCAGCCCAGCTCTGCATCCTGTCAATGTCCCGTTGCAACCTACAACAGCCCTCCACACTATCCACCACTCCAGCAACCTTTGTGTCATCGGCAAACTTGCTAACCCAGCCTTCCACATCCTCATCCAAGTCATTTATAAAAATCACAAAGAGCAGAGGTCCCAGAACAGATCCCTGCGGAACACCACTGGTCACTGAGCTCCAGGCAGAATACTTTCCATCTGCTACCACCTTCTGTCTTCTATTGGCCAGCCAATTCTGTATCCAGACAGCCAAATTTCCCTGTATCCCATGCCTCATTACTTTCTGAATGAGCCTACCATGGGGAACCTTATCAAACGCCTTGCTAAAATCCATATACACCACATCCACTGCTCTTCCTTCATCAATGTGTTTTGTCACATCCTCAAAGAATTCAATAAGGCTTGTGAGACATGACCTGCCCCTCACAAAGCCATGCTGACTATCTCTAATCAAACTATGCTTTTCCAAATAATCATAAATCCTGTCTCTCAGAATCCTCTCCAATAATTTGCCCACTGACTTAAGACTGACTGGTCTGTAATTCCCAGGGTTATCCCTATTCCCTTTCTTGAACAAGGGAATAACATTTGCCACCCTCCAATCATCTGGTACTACTCCAGTGGACAGTGAGGACGCAAAGATCATCGCCAAAGGCGCGGCAATCTCTTCCCTCGCTTCCCGTAATAACCTTGGGTATATCCCGTCTGGACTCGGGGACTTATCTATCCTCATGTCTTTCAAAATTTCCAGCACATCCTCCTTCTTAACATCAACCTGTTCGAGCATATCAGCCTGTTTCACGCTGTCCTCACAAACGACAAGGTCCCTCTCACTAGTGAATACTGAAGCAAAGTATTCATTAAGGACCTCCCCTACCTCCTCCGACTCCAGGCACAAGTTCCCTCCACTATGCCTGATCGGTCCTACCCTCACTCTGGCCATCCTCTTGTTCCTCACATAAGTGTAGAACGCCTTGGGATTTTCCTTAATCCTACCCGCCAAGACTTTTTCATATCCCCTTCCAGCTCTCCTAAGTCCATTCTTCAGTTCCTTCCTGGCTACCTTGTAACCCTCTAGAGCCCTGTCTGATCCTTGCTTCCTCAACTTTATATTTTTCCTTGTTAATTATTTTTAAATTGGACAGATCAACATCGGCCTGAATCTTTCTGCGGGCTTCGGGTCCCTTATGTCAGGGCGAAAATCAAGCCCCGTTCCTGCACTTGCTGGCAGCAGGACTGGCTTGGCAAATTTACCACAGGCGCCCTTCAATTAAGGGCGGCAGGCTCCTGATGCTACTGGCCCGATCAGAGGGCCAGCAGCTCTGAAGCATCAGCAACGTCATTGGGATAGGTGGTCATTGCTGAGGCAGGCAGAAAACTACGGGCTGGATTTAACAATAGAATTAGATTTTTTTTTAGAATTAGAACATTACAGCACAGTACAGGCCCTTCGGCCCTCGATGTTGCGCCGATCATCTGACCTACACTATTCCATTTTCATCCATATGTCTATCCAATGACCACTTAAATGCCCTTAAAGTTGGCGAGTCTACTACTGTTGCAGGCAGGGCGTTCCACGCCCCTACTACTCTCTGCGTAAAGAAACTACCTCTGACATCTGTCCTATATCTTTCACCCCTCAACTTAAAGCTATGTCCCCTCGTGTTTGCCATCATCATCCGAGGAAAAAGACTCTCACTATCCACCCTATCTAACCCTCTGATTATCTTGTATGTCTCTATTAAGTCACCTCTCCTCCTCCTTCTCTCTAACGAAAACAACCCCAAGTCCCTCAGCCTTTCCTCGTAAGACCTTCCCTCCATACCAGGCAACATCCTAGTAAATCTCCTCTGCACCCTTTCCAAAGCTTCCACATCCTTCCTATAATGCGGTGACCAGAACTGCACGCAATACTCAAGGTGCGGCCTCACCAGAGTTTTGTACAGCTGCATCATGACCTCGTGGCTCCGAAACTCGATCCCCCTACTAATAAAAGCTAACACACCATATGCCTTCTTAACAGCCCTATTAACCTGGGTAGCAACTTTCAGGGATTTATCTACCTGGACACCAAGATCTCTCTGCTCATCTACACTACCAAGAATCTTCCCATTAGCCCAGTACTCTGCATTGCTGTTACTCCTTCCAAAGTGAATCACCTCACACTTCTCCGCATTAAACTCCATTTGCCATCTCTCAGCCCAGCTCTGCAGCCTATCTATGTCCCTCTGTACCCTACAACACCCTTCGACACTATCCACAACTCCACCGACCTTCGTGTCATCCGCAAATTTACTAACCCACCCTTCTACACCCTCATCCAGGTCATTTATAAAAATGACAAACAGCAGTGGCCCCAAAACAGATCCTTGTGGTACACCACTAGAAACTATACTCCAGGATGAACATTTGCCATCAACCACCACCCTCTGTCTTCTTTCAGCTAGCCAATTTCTGATCCAAAGCTCTAAATCACCTTCAACCCCATACTTCCGTATTTTCTGCAATAGCCTACCGTGGGGAACCTTATTAAACGCCTTACTGAAATCCATATACACCACATCCACGGCTTTACCCTCATCCACCTGTTTGGTCACCTTCTCGAAAAACTCAATAAGGTTTGTGAGGCACGACCTACCTTTCACAAAACCGTGCTGACTATCGCAAATGAACTTATTCTTTTCAAGATGATTATAAATCCTATCTCTTATAACCCTTTCCAACATTTTACCCACAACCGAAGTAAGGCTCACAGGTCTATAATTACCAGGGCTGTCTCTACTCCCCTTCTTGAACAAGGGGACAACATTTGCTATCCTCCAGTCCTCCGGCACTACTCCTGTCGACAATGACGACATAAAGATCAACAACAACGGCTCTGCAATCTCCTCCCTGGCTTCCCAGAGAATCCTAGGATAAATCCCACCTGGCCCAGGGGACTTATCTATTTTCACTCTTTCCAAAATTGCTAACACCTCCTCCTTGTGAATCTCAATCCCATCTAGCCTAGTAGGCTGTATCTCAATAATCTCCTCGGCAACATTTTCTTTCTCTACTGTAGGCAGATGGGACTTCACCACTAACATAAATTTCGGTGGCGAGCCCGCTTCCGCCTAGCCCGAGGATCCACCCTGCATTTTACAGGTCCCCGGGCTTTAATTATCCCGAGGTGGGACTTCCACCCGCCTGAGGGAGGAGGTCCCGCCTCAGTGAGTGTCTGCTAATCAGCGGGCCGGCAGCTCTTAATCGAGCAGCGCCACCAGGAGCGGTGGCTACTGCTGGGACTGCAGCCGAGGCAACCGAGGAGGAAGCCTTCGAGCCAGGATCCAAGGCGAACAGAATCAGGCGGACCCCGGCAAGGCAAGTGTGGCCGTTTGGGGGGAAGGGGGTGTCTTGGGTCCCGGGGGTGGGTTGGGAGGCGGGGGCGGTCCTCAATCGGACACACTGTGCCCGACTGCCCTGGCCCCCCCGGTGCACGAAAAGTCCAGCGAGCTACCAGTGGAGGCGGGCAAGGGCCCTTCAATGGCCGTTAAGTGGCCACTTAAGGGTCTTCATTGGCATCGGGTGGGCGGGCCAAACTGCTGTAAAGTTGGCCGTAGGCGGAAGCACGACGGCCTCCCGGAGCCTCCCGCTCAATTTTACGCCGCCCCCCACGCCGCCATCCGGCCTGCTGGGCAGCGTAAAATTCAGCCCTCAGAGTCTCCAACAGGTGAGTCCAAAGAAAAAATTCAGAAGGCCGAGGGTCAGAGGGGAAACCCCTCTGGAAAGAGTGTTGGGCCACGGGGGCTGTCTACCCTGCCTGAGGCCTTCTCTTTGCGCCATCGTACCTCCGGCTCTGATGCCACTCAGGCTGCTGCAGGAAGGCAACCCCCATAAGGCTAGCCACTCCCACCCTTGCTGTCAGCAAAATGCTGGCAGCCCTGTAAAATGGCCCTTAATAGGGCTTTAATTATGTAAATCGTCTGCCTCCCTCCTTGGAGCAGGCAGCCACTGGGAAAATACCCTGGCAGCTGGACATAAGAGATTAGCGTGTAAAATTAAAGCACACGGGATTGGGGGGTAGTGTATTGCGTTGAATGGAAAATTGGTTGGCAGACAGGAAACAAAGAGTAGGGATAAAAGGGTCTTTTTCCGAATGGCAGGCAGTGACGAGTGGAGTATCGCATGGATCGGTGCTAGGACCCCAGCTATTCACAATATATATTAATGATTTAGATGAGGGAACTAAATGTAATATCTCCAAATTTGCAGATGACACAAACCTGGGTGGGAGGGTGAGTTGTGAGGAGGATGCAGGAAGGCTTCAGGGTGATTTGGACAAGTTGAGTGAGTGGGTGAATGCATGGCTGATACAGTATAATGTGGATAAATGTGAGGCTATCCACTTTGGTAGCAAAAACAGGAAGGCAGATTATTATCTGAACAGCTATAAACTGAGAGAGGGGAATATGCAGCGAGACCTGGGTGTTCTCGTACACCAGTCGCTGAAGGTAAGCATGCAGGTGCAACAGGCGGTAAAAAAGGCCAATGGTATGTTGGCCATCATAGCGAGAGGATTCGAGTACAGGAGCAGGGATGTCTTGCTACAATATTACAGGGCCTTGGTGAGGCCACACCTGGAATATTGTGTGCAGTTTTGGTCTCCTTATTTGAGGAAGGATATTCTTGCTATAGAGGGAGTGCAGCGAAGGTTTACCAGACTGATTCCTGGGATGGTGGGTCTGACGTATGAGGAGAGATTGAGTCGGTTAGGATTATATTCGCTGGAGTTCAGAAGAGTGAGGGGGAATTTCATAAAAACCTATAAAATTCGAACAAGACTTGACGGCGTAGATGCAGGAAGGTTGTTCCCGATGGTGGGAGAGTCCAGAACCAGGGGTCATAGTCTAAAGATACGGGGTAAACCTTTCAGCATGAGCATGAGGAGAAATTTCTTCACCCAGAGAGTGGTGAACCTGTGGAATTCGTTACCACAAAAAGCAGTTGAGGCCAAAACATTGTATGTTTTCAAGAAGGAGTTAGATATCGCTCTTGGGTCTAAAGGGATCAAAGGGTATGGGGCGAAAGCGAGAACAGGTTACTGAGTTGGATGATCAGCCATGATCATAATGAATGGTGGAGCAGGCTTGAAGGGCCGAATGGCCTCCTCCTGCTCCTATTTTCTATGTTTCTGTGACTACATTGCAATTTTACCAGTCCCTGCTCTCTACTTCCCAGCCCACCAGCCGAGGCTGGTAAAATTCTGCCCAATATTAATTTTGTTTAACGAAACCCTAATTTTGTAGTGGCATAATGTAATTCTAAACTCACTTGGTAAACATCATCAGGGAAAACCACATTTTCTTAAACTGGAACTTCCGTGAGGGTCTCTGGGGAATCTTTTACAATTGGTTGTTGCAAAAGAAATTACAGCAAACCCAACTTTGCAAGCCACATATATTTTTCACAAACATTTCTCAGAGCTTGCTTAAGGAGATCAAATCATTTCTGAAAACTCGTATAGAATGCTGGGTTTTACAATATGCAGCTTTACTATTTTGTTTCACCATCTCTGATTTCTTTTTGTAAAGATTTTTTTTATCTGCAAAGTTTATGGCAACATATTGGGCTCTGTAGCATCTGTTTTTTAGGCATAATTAACCTTCTAAAGGTCAAACACCAGGTCCTAAATACACACACACGCACACACACACACTACTGACGGGAAGTGCGCAATACCATCCTGGTATAGTAGTTTCTGCGCTCACACTTAACGACTGCCAGCAGCAAGGAGATTAGGTAGATTATAAAAGGATAGAAAAAAGACTTGCATTTATTTAGTGCCTTTCATAACCACAGAATGTCCCAAAGTGCTTTTTGGCCAATGAAGTACTTCTGAAGTGTAGTTTCTGTTGTATAGTAGGAAAGATGACAGTCAATTTGCACACAGCTAGCTCTCACAAATGGCAACGTGATCACGACTAGGTAATCTGTTTTTGTGATGTTGACTGAGCAATAAATATTGGCCAGGACAGCAGTGATAACCAATCCATTCTTCTTCGAAATAGTGCCAGGGCATCTTTAACATTCAGCTGAAAGTGCAAATGGGCTTCGGTTTAGCATCCCGTCTGCCAACAGTACAGCACTTCCTCAGACTGCACTGGAGTATCAGCCTTGATTTTTGTGTTCAAGACTTGGGAGTGGGGCTTGAAACCACGTCTTTCTGGACCAGAAGCTAGATTTCAGATGCCAATCAGTGTACAACCTCCCACAGCTGAACGTACATGCAAGAGCATGAAGGACACCACACCTGTGTTACTTAGAGGAATCATAAATTACTTACAGGTTCTTCGCTGGATTATTTCTTTTGGCTTCTGGGGCAATTGTACGTGTTTTTGGAGCTTTTCTATACTTGCATAAAGTTTCAATAGTCTATAGGGAGTTGTCTGACTGGCATTGAAGTACTTTTATACTGATTTAAAACCTGTACTGAAAAAAGTTACTTCCATATATGGGTGACCTGATCAGTCTTGCACTTGAAATTGAGAGTGACTTGGAGAATGAAGAGAGGCTATGCAAAGCAGGAGAAGATACTAGAAGAGAGAGAAGGACTCTCAACAGGAGGCCAAATCTGCCCAGGGAGCAATTCTCTTACTTCAGTTTCAGTGAGGACCACTTCTTGAGAGATCTTTGCTTCACTGAAGCGATTGTGACTGACACTTGCCAACTGCAACTTCAAAGCAAGGCAAGTACCACAATCCCTATGGCTGTCAAGTTGACTGTGGTTCTTAACCTTTTGGCTCCTTCCAGGCTATTGCTGGAGATATAAGCAACATGTTGACAGTTTACAGCACACTGCAGCATAGGAAATGTCACTAAGGGTTTCTGTACACAGCTTCAGCTCAGACCTTCTAGCCAGTGACAAGCAATTGGGCGAGCACAAGGATTTACATGAATTGCAAACTTCCCCATAGTGCAGGGTATTAACAATTGCCCACACGTTGCATTTCTTGTTCCTCATGTCAACTCAACTACTTTCCTCAATCAAAAGGGATTCCACCCCCACAATGTGCAACAGATGTGTGATCAGTAGTCATGATGTATTCATTCTGCAGCAGTCCTCTGTGTCAGCAGCATTTGACTCATCATGGCAAGTCAAAGTCTGGCTACTGAAAGACAAGAGTTATCCACTCACGACATGGCTCATGATACTAAGCCAGAATATGCACACAATTGTGCAACAGTCTTACAATGAAATCCATGCAGTTACAAGGAACCACCTACTGCCCCATCTCAGCTGATGAATCAGTGCTCCACCATGTTGAAGACCACTTGGAAGCAGCACTGAGGTTAGCAATGGAACAGAATGTACTCTGGGTGGGGTCTTCAATGTCCATCAGCAAAAATGGCTCGAGAGCACCATTACTGAGTAGGCTGGCTGAGTCCTGAAGGACATAGCTGCCAGACTGGTTGTGAGAAAACCATAATAAGGGAGCAACTTTCTCGACTTTGTCCTCACCAATCTAGTTGTGCTGATGCATTTGTCCATAACAGTGTTGGTAGGAATGACTGCTGAACAGTCCTTGTGGAGATGAAGTTCCATCTTCACACTGAGGATACCCTCCATTGTGTTATGTGGCACTATCACTGCGCTAAATGGGATAGATTCAGAACAGATCTAACAGCTCAACATTGGACATCAGCTGCAGCACCAGAATTTGTAACCTCATGGGCCAACATAATCCTCACTCTATCATTACCATCAGATCAGGGGACTAAAACTGGATCAATGAGGAGTGTAGGAGAGCATGCCAGGAGCTGCACCAGGAGTACCTAAAAATGAGGTGCCAACCTGGTGGAACTACATCACCAGACTATGTACATGCCAAACAGCAGAACCAGCATGCTATAGACGGAGCTAAGTGATCCAACAACCAATGGATCAGATCAAAACTCTGCAGTCCTGTCACATTTAATCCTGAATGGTGGTGGACAATTAAACAGCTAATTGAAGGAGGAGGAGACTTCATGAACATTCCCATCCTTAATGATGGCAGAGCCCAGCATGCCAGTGCAAAGGACAAGCCTGAAACGTTTGCAACCACCTTCAACCAGAAGTGCCGAGTGGGTAACCTATCTTGGCCTCCTCCAGTGGTCCCCACCATAACAGAAGTTACTACTCAGGCAATTCAATTCACTCCAGCTGATATCAAGCAACAGCTAAGCACATTGGATACAGCAAAAGCTATGGGCCCCCAGCTTTCGCGCTGAAGACATGCTCCAGAACTAGCTGTACCCCTAGACAAGCTGTTCCAGTCTAGTTACAACAATAATATCTGCCCAACAAAGTAGAAAATTGTCTAGTTAAGTCCTGTCTACAAAAAGCAGGACAAATCCTATCCAGCCAATTACTAGACAATCAAGTATCTCTCAATCATCAGCAAAGTGATGGAAGATGTGGTCAACAGTGACTGCCCTTGACATCAAGGCAGCATTTAACTGAGTGTAGCATCAAGGAACCTAGTAATGTTGAAGTCAATGGGAATCGGAACGAAACTTCTCCACTGGTTGGAGACCTAAATAGCATAAAGGAAGATGGTTGTGGTTGTTGGAGAGCAAACATCTCAGCCCCAGGATATCACAGTAGGAGTTCCTCAGGTTAGTGTCCTACGCTCAGTCATTTTCAACTGTTTCATCAGTGACCTCCCCTCCATCATAAGATCAGAAGTGGGGCTGTTTGCCAATGATCACAGTGTTCAGTTCCATTCACAACTCATCAATAATGAAGCAGTCCATGCCGGCATACAGCAAGACCAGGCCAGCATTCATGCTTGGGCTGATAATTGGCAAATAACATTTGCACCACACAAGTGCCAGGCGATGACCATTTCCAACAAAAGAAAGTCAACGACTTCCCTTGACATTCAATGGAATTAATCGTCATTCAATCATCCACTGTCAACATCCTGGGATCATCATTGACCAGAACCATTACTGGAATAGCCACATAAATACTGTGGCTACAGCAGCAGGCCAAAGGTTGGGTATTCTGTGATGAATGATTCATTTCCTGACTCCACAAATCCTTTCCACCATCTACAACGCACAAGTTAGGAGTGTGATGGAATACTCTCCACTTGCCTGAATGAGAGCAGCTCCAACAGCACTACCCCTGCAGTGCAGGACATCGCTTCTTTGCACCTCTTCCACCAAGGCCTCCAGCGCATTGTCTGAAAATCTTGATGCACGCTCTCTCACATGTTCAGTAATTGCTCAAAGTACCATTGCACTGATTAAGTTTGGAAAAACCTCCCACCACTTGTTGCAGCCACAACGCATGTCCTTTTTACGAGATGCAGGATGCCTTTAAGTGGTGCTAGCCGCTGGCACTATTGCGCCTCCTGCTGATGTGTATAGCCAATGAACAGCACAGGTAGTACTGGTTGCACATCGAAAAGAGCAGGGAGCATGAATTTACCCTTCTGTGTGCAATGCAATGTACAAGCATGGGTTAACTGCATACCTCAAACCCCATGTCCATTTTCAGACCTTACTTAGTTCTCCCCAATTATTTATTTCTCAATAGAAAAGAAATAACTTCAGTATTGATTACTAATTTAAATTTTCAAGCTAGAAATCTGTAGCAAATCAGGAGTAGCAAATATTTTAGCTGATAGTTTGACTTTGACTTTGCCCCCATCAAAAAAAAATGTCATCGAACAGAATTGCAATTTGACAAAGGAAACTCTCCTCCTGGGTAAATCTGTACTGTAACAAATTGCCTTGTTTTTACTTAACTATAGTTCAACAGATCCATATCAAATTTCCAAAGCCAACATTGTCAGAAACCTTTCTGAATTGCTTATAACCCCAGAGAGTTCAGGTTGTGTAGATCAATGTCAGCATTAATCCAAATTCAAGATCCCGAAAACAACCAATATGTTCGACATAGGCCTGCCTGGATGTGATAGCATCATAATGTAATCAAATAGTTGTTAATTGCGATTGATTTTCCTGATGACTAAGAGTCACACGATTTATTTTTTCAATTTCCATGTAATTCAAGTGGATATTTGTGCACAGACCAAATTTCCTTAGATTTGACAATCCTATTTTTCATCGCCATAAGTGAACATATGATTAAGAATGGGAATGTGGATCTAGCAGAACAATTTGTGCATCTGTGGTTGATATACCTCATGGATAGTAAGTTTTATTCCAGCAATAAGTCATAAATCATAAAAGGCTATTTCCTCATAATAATCGAAGGCAAATTGGAAAAAGTTGTTAGTTTTTAATCTGAACAACCAGAGTCTGAAAGCCAAAGCCATATTTTGCAAGAAATGAAACAATTTGGTGTGGAAAATCTGCATCCCTTCTGCTGGATTCCTGATGTATGTACAGTAGGTAGGTGGCAGAAGAGTCAAATAGTGGGCAAGGTTCTGGATAGGCCAGTACCTGATGGCCATTCCTGCTGACCTTATTTTTGGGTGGAACCTCCATCCATCCAACAGCAGCTACACTTCAAGAGTACTTCATTGGCTGTAAAGTGCTTTGGGATGTCCTGAGGTCATGAAAGGCGCTACATAAATCCAAGCTCTTTCTTGTGGAAAGTTTCAGGCCTGGTTCACGGCCTCGACTCAAATTTTTTCCTCTCATTATTTTGTTAGCCCACCTGCAAAGGAGACATATGTGTACTTTTACAGAATGTTTCCAGGAAGGAGAGTCAATGCATTACCCTTCACCTCTCTACCAACCCAGCAGCTGCCAGTTTCTGACAGAGTTAGTATCCTCCCCTTTCAGACGGATGCTCAATGTATACATCTAGTGATACAGGCAATTAACAATAATATTAAAATGAGTTGACCTCTTGGTCACTGTGGGCACATTCCTGACACTTGTGCTGAGATGTTAAGCCACCTTTTTGTTTTCATATTTCAACCCTCTATGATATTTCAATATTTTAAACCTGTCTCATTAAGTGCTGAATCCTAGTTTTACAGAAGAGAAATGTTTCTATCTGCCCTTATCTCCTGTAACATTTTAAATTTGGGAGATGTTGTGACCAAGGTGGGAGGAGTGCACTGTTATTCTAGTCCCACTTCTCCACAGGTAACAACATATATTTTTTAAATTTTCCCACTTACCGATACAATCGATCATATACTCTATTTTTCTCGGAATAGAACACACTAACCAGGTTTCTTTAATGAACAACAAAATTATCAGTTTATTATAAAGCAAGTCATAACTAGTAATGAAGTAAAACATAAACACACAGATTAAAATTTTAAAGTTCCCTTTTACCTTAGCCACACACACACACACACACGCGTTAACCGGAAAAATAAAAGGGATTTTTGGTTCAGAGCTCTGTTACAGACAAAAAAAAACACTTGGGCTGAATACTTGCTCATTCCTGAAGAAAAAAGCAGATATTGTTTTCCAAAACTGAAATACTGGCCAGAATTTTACACCACCCCAGCGGGTCGGATGGTGGCATGGGAGTGGCGTAAAATTGAGCGGCAGACTCCAGGATACCTACACGCCTCGATTCCACCTCTGGACAAGTTAACGGAGATCAGGTTGGGGGGTGGGGGCGGAGGGTGGGAAACGGCCCGCCCACCCGAGGCCAATCAAGACCCTTAAGTGGCCACTTGACGGCCACTTAAGGGCCCTCGCCCGCCTCCATGGGTAAAATACCCGTGGAAAGCGGGTGTGCCAGGGACGTGAAAGGCCGCCCAGCGATAGCTGCCAGCCTTTCCGCGCCCCGGGGGGTGGGGGCATGGCAGTCGGGCACAGGGTGCCCCATTGAGGGCCACCCCCGCCTTCCAACCCACCCCCGGGATCCAAGACGTCCCCCCTCCCCCCAAACGACCACCTTAGCCTCACCTGGGAACGACCGATCCCCCTGGTCAGGCAACCCAAACTTACCCACTCTCTCAGGTCCATGGCGTCAGCTTGGCTGTAGTCCCAGCAGTGGCCACCGCTCCCGGTAGCGCTGCTGAGACTAAGAGCTGCTGGCCCGCTGATTGACCAGCAGCTCATTGAGGCGGGACCTCCTCCCTCAAGTAGGTGGAAGTCCCGCCTCAGGACAATTAAAGCCCAGGTATCCGTAAAATACGGGACGGATCCCTGGGCTAGGTGGAAGCGGGTTCGTCACTGACATTTACATCGGAGTCCGGCTCCCGTCTGCACACTGTAAAATTCCGGCCACAGTCTAACTTTTAGAACAGCTCTTTTTAGGCAGAGTTGAGAATTAATCTAGCAGGCTTTTCTTCAAAGACAGGAGATGAGATGAATTGACACAGTGGACTTCTCAGGGTATTTTAGAGAGTGGCTGGGAAGTGAGTTGAGCTGTGGTCTTCTATTCTCCCTTGATACTTCTTTAGCAGCAGGCTAGTTTTATCTCATTTCTCATTCCAGAAGGTAAAACACACTGATGCTTCAACCAAAAGCTTGAGAGTTTTCTGTCCTCTCATGTGCACGCTGTTGCTCCTGGGCTTTCCTATCAAGGGGCGCCTGTCACTTCTCTGCACACTTCTTCCCCTGGTACCATGGTTTATGTTCTATCTTTAACTTGAGTCATGTTATAACCAGTAAACATTGTTGCCAAACCAGTTCTTCCAGTGTTCCCTGAATGACTGTCTGGAAAAAAAACTGGCCCAACATTTATTCATTTTGACTATGAATTCCTTAAAAAATACTTTAACAGCAAAAACAAAAGCACCTTCATAACAATATAAATAATTCAACTAACACATTGTGAATTGCTCTATCCCACCCTTTTGTCAATAACACTAATGGTTGCATTACTCCTATGGGAGAACACATTTTATTTTTATTGTTGATGATGCTGCAGCACTTTACAGGTAGATAATTACTTTTAAAGTGTCATCACTATTTTGCTATTGGAACTGTGACAGTCACTTTGCACTCAGAGAAGTCACAAAAACAATAATGATAAAATAACTAAATAGTCTGTCTTAGTGATGGTGGTTGTGGGATAAATATTGCCTAGAACAGCAAGGAAAACATCCCTGCTTTTCTTTGAAATAGTGGCATGGAATCTTTTATGTCCAGCTCAGAAAGGCAGATGAGACCTCAGTTTAACATCTGGTTTAAAAGATGGCACCTCTCTCGGTACTGCACTAAAGTCTCAGCCTAGATTTTGTGCCCAAGTCTCTAACTCGGAGGTAAGAATGCTACCATTAAACCATGGCTGACACCGAAAGCCTCATGTATCCAATAAATAGATGATTCATAAGACCAGGAATTCCCAGATCGAATCCTCGGTCTCTGCTGAGTTAACTGATCTCAACTGCAATGATTGTAGGGTTTCTACAAATTGGCTGCAATGACCCTGGATTAACAAAGGGAAAAAACATGTCAACAACGACAGATGTGGAGAAGATCTAATTTGGCCCTGGTGCCCTCCATTAATTAACATGCTGCTGATGCTCATTGCCAAGTCTTACATTAAGTATAGGGTGACTAACAGCAATAGAATTAAACCCAACACCTTCATGAGGGGAGAGGGAAAAAATTAATTAAAAAAATTCATGCTTGGGTATAAATTGCTTGTCTATTCACTTTTTAAAACACGGCTCAGGTAATACTTTCCTTTCGCTTCTGTGCATAGAGCTAATCTGGGTTTATAGGATAGAAGACTCATCTCTCTGATGTCTTTAAGTTTGCTAAGCAAATTGAATAAGCAATTTATCTCCTTTCCAAGGAGCACAGGTCCACAAAACACAACTGTGCAAAAATTAGCACTTAAATTGATCATATGCATCATAGGGACCTTGAACAGCTACTTCAGAAATGAGAAATCCATACTTGTTATGGCACAGGCATAATGAATGCAGAGAGTTCTTTGTAACTAACCTATATTACAAAAAAAAAGAAAATGTTGGAAACGCACAGCATCTGAGAAAACAAAGACCCAGTTAATATTTCAGGTATTGGAAAATAAGAGGTGGACAGGTATAATATAATCAGAAAAAAGGGAGGAGAAATATACAAGAAATAAGACAAATACACATAGATGCAAACATATGATTTCAGTCAAGTGATGGAGAGTAACAAGAAGTCATGAAAGAGACAAAGGGTGTGTGAAAAGTCAAGGAAATTTGAGACTTTGGAAAATACGGGAAAAATAGGAGAGATAGAAAGCATGAGCATTGTGTGGAATTAAAATGGGTTTGAAAAGAGGCTATAACTAAATTCTGAGGTTATTGAAGTCAGATTTCTGACCAAAGGGTTCTAGGGAGCCCAGCAGCAAGATGAGATATTGTTCTTGAAGTTTGGGTTCAACTTTGTTGGGAAGGTGCATTTTTATTTCATATTTCCAGCAATGTTGTAGCTCATAAAGAAGCTTGGTGCTGGAACTAGGTTCTGAATTCTCCTTTATGATGCACCATTTCAGTGGGGCATGACTCTCTGAGCATGCTCCAACCTCAACCCATTTGTCTGGGTCGGGGTGATTTTCAATGAATGGAAGGCTCCCAGTGGTACTCCTACCATCAAGGAGGAATCTGCTATTGGCCCAAGAGAAATGGAGTTGTGATGCAGCAGGACTGCCACTGTAGGTGGCAGAAGTTGAAGCCTTTTAGGATGCAGCTGATAATTCATTAGGGACATATTAGAATGGCAGTGGGGTCAGGGGTGGTGGGAGCAGGCCTGTTGTTTGGCCTTTTCCCTTCATGATGGAACCTCAGGAGCATTACCACCATCTAGCTCATGGTGGCTGTGGGAAATGACAGTAACAAAGGCAGAAAGGCATCAACATGGAGGTGGTAGAGAACAAGTGGCCAACAGCTATCCCAGCGATAGGCCTCATTCATTCTTCATTCTCTTCCGGGAATCCATCTCATTTTAGGGAGGATCATGGAGTGGAATCCCAACCTAGATCTCCAATGTGGAAAACCTTTCCTTCTCCACCACTGACATCCCTTGATTTGAAGAGCATAACAATATCCACTCAGGGGAAAAATAATTTTAAAATTGGCCTTGTATTTGCATCTTCATTTTGCCCGCTGAGATTTGGTGTTATTAACTTCATCTCCTACTCCAGAAAGAATTCTCTCCTTTTACAAGGTTATGAAGAATTTGTGTGGTCTTTTCATATGACAGAAAGAGGTTTTTTTACTGAAGAAGAATCAGCTAATTAGGATTTTACAGTGGCTGTAATTAAATTGCCTCATTTTTCTGTCTGTGTTACCTGTGAGAAATACATTATTGTAATAAATCAGGTAACTGAAGTGTGAAGAAATGTTGGCCAGTACCTGGTTTTCTATTTTTTTCTTGTATAAAATGAGACCCACTTGCAGTCTCTCTCTCCTTCACTTGTAGTCCTTGATAGAATTGATGCTCCTTGTGCCTCAGGACTTCCATTCACTGCACGTTAACTGAGCTGAGATTCGCTGCACTTTCCTCCCCTTTTCTTGCTCCGCAGCAAAATGATGCAGGGAAATGCCATCAAAGGCCAAGATTACACCAACTTCCCTGAAAGTATCTTATTAAAATACAATTGTTCCTAATGATTTTTTCTCTCCCCTTCTTTTTGGGTAAGTACCTCCCTTCCTCTTGGCAACCACCCTCAGTGACATGACTGAAATCGGGTTCACTGGCGAGTTGCTGGCCTATCCTTGCATTTTGTTACTACAATGCAACATTTTGCCAAACATGAGAGTGGGCTTAAAGCAAGCAGTTCACAATCACAGGACTTCTCTTAGCCTCTGTGAGATCCTAAATATGCCTGCTTTATGTTTGGCTTTGTTTGGTTGACACAAAAGACAGTACAAGCTTCAGCATTCTAACACGTAAACATCTATCTTTATTCTTGTGTGTCTGTGTGGGTGTGTGGCCCTAGCCACTAGAGGGAGCCAATATAAATAGACTCACATCAAGTCACACACAGGGTCAAACAGGTAATCTGCTCAGGTTATCACAACAGCACAGCAAACAAGTCATGTTCTCCTCACATACCATAACATCTCCCTTCTTTTTTTTTGAATTACTTGTCCAAAAGAATGAAAGTAAAATTGCGTAGTGATCCCAAACACAGCACAATAACAAACAACAAATGTATAAGTGTATGATATACCTTTTCTCAACTGAGTCCTTTAGTGTTCATAGCGTTCTTTTCAGTTCAATGAGTCAATCAAACTAATTCTTTGTGCATCATTAAATGTGTATCCAGTTTTCTCTTTAGCGATTGGCTAACATGTTCTCAAACCTGAATAGACCATCTCAAAAATAAACTTGAGCTTTATAAATGAACTCCCTATGCTATAGTAGGCATGCTCAGCTCACCTGCTGACAAACTATTTCTACTTGGCTGGCATCTTGATATTATGCCTCAATCTAGTAAACCTGGTCTGTCAGCTCTGCTGCACTGCCGCCAAAGATATTGTGATCATTGATTTTTCTGCTCTAGGTTTCATGGATGCAGATGCTCCTTCATGTTTCTGAAGCTGGAATTTGCCAGTCTCAGCTTTGACTGGTGTGCTAGCAGTTGCTGCTGCATGGGAAAGGTTTTCTTTTACTCTCTCCACTTTGAGCTGCCATTCAAACTGCTTTTTGTTGATTTTCTCATGTGGGCTGACTCACTGGCTCAGATTGAGCTGGAGGTTGTATCAGTTCATTCCTCGGTCTCATAAATTTATGATTTCTCCTATAGACTTGTCCTTTGCTTGTTGTTTTCTGTGTTGAATGTTCTCAGCTACCCTTCTACTACATGGTGGTTTCAATAATCCCTCAGGTGTAGGTAGCAGCATGCTGGTACGATGAGACTGTGCCAGGCTGCTTCCACTCATTGGGCATGTTGCACCAATCTAAGACTGTTAGGTAGACATCTCTCCCTTCTCTTGAAGTCTTCTTGAGAATATTCTTTGCGATCTTCACTGCTGATTCAGTCTTCCCGTTGCTCTGGCTCTGTAGTGGCAATTTTGTGATATGCTCGAACTCGCCATTTCATACACTCTTGCCACAAATTGGGGCCCATTGTCAGTTATCACCTTATCTAACTTACTATATCTTGCAAACTGGACCTTTGTTTATTTGACTATTGTTGCAGCTGTGGTGTCACTTGTAAGCCTAGCTATCTCCTAGTAATCACTGTAGTGATCTACTGTAATCAGGCAATCTTCACTCCTGTAGCTAAATAGATTGTGTGACACAACACTCCAGGGACGTGACAGTAAGTCATGTGACATCATTGGCTCTTTTTGCTGTTTTGCCTGAAATGCATTGCACATGCTAGTTAGTGTCACTTGGTCTTTCAGTTGTGCAACCATTCCTGGCCAGAAAGGAACATCTTTGGCTTGCCGGACATAGGCATTTTCTCCAAGGTGACTGTTGTGGATTCTGTTCAACATTGGTGGCTGCATTGCTTTAAGCACAATGACTTTCATGTCATTGTAGAGAATTCCATTCTGCATTATCTCCTCTCTGAAATTTCAGTACTCTCAAACCTAGACTGGTACTTCTGCTCTGTCATTTGGTCATCCATTCATCAGTGTTTGTAGTGTCTGATCTCTCAAAGTCTCTTTCTGGAGTGGGATGGATGTCACATCGTTCACTCTCAGGTAGTCTGCTTGATTAATCTGTTCAATTTCATTGTAAATTGGATCAGCCTTACCGCTACAGGGTTCATGTATGTAGTTGCTACTCAACCAGTCAGCTATGTACATTTCCTTTCCAGGACAGTACTTGACATCTAGCTGATCGTTCTGTAATCTCAGCATCGTTCTTTGAAGCCTGTTTGGTGCACTGTGAATGGCTATGCTGAAGATTAGAATAAGTGACTTGTGATCAGTGTACACTATGGCCTTCCTTCCTTGTATGCACTGGTCAAACCTCTCGCAGCTGAAGACTCTAGCCAAATATCTCTTCTGTATTTGAGCATAGTTGCAGTCTACTTTGATCAAGTCTCGTGAGGCAAAGATAACTGGCTGGCATTCTGAAGAAGGGTGGCTCCAAGTCTTATCTCTTATGCATCACAATGGATTGTGACCTCTTCATGCAAGCTGTAGTACGTCAACACTGGAGCTTGCATGAGGAGTTTTTGGAGCTCATGCAGCGTTCGAGCTACTCGAAGTGAACATTTTTGTTGGTCAATTTTCTTAGTGGCTCTGCAACATGAGATGGTCTGAGTAGAAACTTTGCCAGGTAGGTAATGCACTCAAGACAATGCTACATTGCCCTCTTGTCTTTAGGGATTGACATCTCCATCGAGTCATAGAGTCCATGATGGCCTTTATTTGGTCCGGATCTGGGCATAGGCCATCCTCTGTCAGTAGGTGTTCCATATAAGGCACTGATAAGAGACGAAGTTGAAGCTTCTTTGTGTTCAACATCAAGTTGGCTAAGTTCTTGTCATGGACTGTTACTGCTTCCTGGTGGGTGCTATCACTGTCGAAATCCAGGAAGTCATGAGCTTTGACATCAACACAATCTAAGCCTTTAATAACTTCATACTGGCGTCTTTGAAACTCTTCCAGCTGTTGATATCCCACACGGTATACGTATCCATCTATAGCAGCTGTAGGGTGTAAGAAATGTTGAAAAGGCTGCTCTCCACATCTAGTTTCACTTGCCAAAACCCATCATTAGCATCAAGAACTGAGAAAACACAAGGTTTAGATAACCTTGGTAAGGTGTCATCCACCATGGGAAGAGGGTAGTGCGGGTGCTTCAGAGCCTGATTCAAGTCCCTACAGTTAATGCAGATTCGAAGTTTGTTTGACTTCTTCACAATGACTGCACTATTAATCCATTCTGTTAGTTGTGTAACTTTGCCAAGGACTCCCCGTTCTTCAATTTCACAGAGCTTCTGCTTCTGTTCCTGCTTCAAGAGAGTAGCTACTTTACGGACTGCATGCTTCACTGGAGGTATGGTGACATTTATGTCAAGGTGATACTCTCCAGAAAGGCAGCCTAGGCGTTCGAAAACATTGGCATACTCATTGATTACATCAGGTGTAGTCTTCTCTATTCCATCTGGTTAACTTCATTCAAGGTCAGTGAGGTGTTTATCATAATCAATCCCATCTGGAGTAATGTCTTACTTGACAGAAGAAGCATCTGTTGCACATCCACTACCTTGAAAGTGACCTTGTGCACATGACCCTCATGTTGGCAGGAAAGATCATGCTCTCCTCTTACAGGAATAGTAGTTCCATCATAAAGTCTAATCTTTGTCTTGCTAGGTCAAAGTGTTTGGTGTCTTGTCTTGTCAATCTCACACAACTGCCTGAATGAGATGACATTGCATGTTGCTCCTATATCAACTTTGCATTCTATCAATTTATTGCTGCAAAATAACGGTACAGTCATTTTTTTTCCTTCATCATTAATATGGAGGGCTCCAACTTCCTCCACAGCATATGTGTCATCCACTGAGTCTAACAAAAAAATGTACTTCATTGGCTGGAAAGTGCTTTGCGACGACCAGTAATTGTGAAAGGCACTGTATAAATGTAAGACTTTTTTTAATGTCATTATCGTCCTGTATTTGATGTAATGCTAGAGCTTTCCTTTTGTAGGCAGCCTGGAAATTGTTTGCCTTGTTGTTTTTTCTTCAGACCTTTCCATATGCCGGATATTTTTCTCATCCTTTTCCATGACTTCCTCCGCAGTTGGAACACGTGTTGGAAACCTTGTAGCTTCTTTGTGTGGGCTTTGGCTGTGTGATGTATTTTACTAACATTTCTTCACACAATATGGTCTGCTTCGACCGTATCTTGGGCTGGGAAGATAATTTGACATGGCTCCGGTGCACCTCTTCTTGCCCTCCAACAACGTTGGGTTGTTAATGAGCAGCCTCACTAACTTCAAAGACTGCGATAGCCTTTTTGAGATCACATACTGGTTTGAGCCTGTTCATCTCGACAGCATAGCACCAGCCGATCTCTCAACATCTCTTGAAGTAGTATACCAAACTCGCAGGGCTTAGCTAACTGTCTGTCTTAACCAGACCACAAACTGGTCAACACTCTTATTTGGCAGCTGGCTGGCACTATAAAAAATATTGCTTGTAAGTGCAAAAGTTCAGAAAATTTGTCAATTATTTTGCTTGGTTCTTTTGCATCATCCTCACTCATTCCAAGAGTGCTCAACCTCTCTTTGCACTCCTAACCCATTATAGCTCTCAGGGTAGCTTTCTGGACTGTCTTTGGCTTCTTATCCAGTTCTCTAGCTATTGATAACCTGGCCACAATCCTTTAAAACTTTTCAGCTCGCCTCTAAATTCCCTTTGCAGCACATCGGGTGCAGTGCCGGAATCTGGCAATATGCCATTTTGACTACACAGAACTATGATCAAGTCACTCAGATGGTACTCATTATTCCGATGTTTGAAGAAAAGATGCAAATCTTTTAGATTGCTAAATTTCTGCTCCCAACATATCGGCAATGTCCTAAACTTTCATATTTATGATGAAATCTGCCACTTCTGACACCATGTTTGGTTTGGTTTGGTTGCTGCAAAAGACAGCACAAGTTTCAGCATTCTGACATGTGCTTCACTCTGTAAGCATCCATCTTTATTCTCCTGTGTCTGTGTGGGTGTGTGGCCCTGGCTACTAGAAGAAGCCAATATAAATAGACTTGCATAAAGCCTCACGCAGGGTCATAAAGGTAGCCTGCCCTGGTTATCACAGTAGCACAGCAAACAAATCATGTTCTCCTTACATACCATAACACTGTATCCTTTCACTCTCCCACTAAAATTTAAATTAAAGGCCAGGGAAACCAGAAACACAGCCATGCCAACAAAACAGTTAAGAAAAGCAGCTGCCTTAAGTAAAATAGCACCCTACCTGGCTGTATGAAAGCAGAAGTAATATTACTGAGATAAAGTGGAAAAGAAGTAAGATTGTATTTCAGAAGTATATTTGTCCTGACCCTCTTGCGCTTCCCAGAGAAAGAAAAGAAAGACTTGCATTTATATAGTGCCTTTCATGTCTTCAGGATGTTTCAAAACACCTTACAGCCAATGAAGTACTTTTGAAGTAAAAACAAGAAATGCTGGAACCACTCAGCAGGCCTGGCAGCATCTGTGGAAAGAGAAGCAGAGTTAACGTTTCGGGTCAGTGACCCTTCTTCGGAACTGACTTTTGAAATGTAGTTACTATCGTAATGTAGGAAATGTGGCAGCCAATTTGTGCATAGTAAGGTGTCACAAAGAGCAATATGATGATGATCAGATAGCCTGTTCCTAGTGATGTTGATTGAAGGGTAAACATTGGACAGAACACTGGGGATAACGCCCCTGCACTTCTTTGAAATAGGGCCATGAGATCTTTTACATCCACCTGCGAGGGCAGACGGGAACTTAGTTTAACATCTCAACCAAAAGTCAGCACCTCCGACAGTGCAGCACTCCCTCAGTATTGTACTGGATTCTCAGCTTATATTTTTGTGCTCAAGTCTTGGGACTGTGACTTAAACCCACAACCTGCCAACTCAGAGGGAAGAGTGCCAACACTGAGCCACAGCTGACATCAACAACAGCAATAGGTCAAGTTGTCATTCCTCAAGTGTGAGGAGGTAGCAGAATGCATAAATGCAAAGAACACTCTGTAATGGTCATGGCTGCATTATTAACTGTTGTTCCACCTGACAGGTCTGCTGTATCTGCATTATACATCTTCCTATTGTGACACTCATTTACAGCCATTAGCAATGGCTGGACTCCCCTGGAGTTTGACTCTGAGTCAGCTTGCAACATTTTTAGGATATGGTTGTTGCTGGTAAGACCCACATTTATTCCCTAATTGCTCTTGAAATGGTAAACATTCACCTTGAACTACTGCACTCTGGAAGTAGGATTTTAAGCCAGCAACACAAATCTGTTACAGTTTCCCCAGTTCATCGCAGCCTCCACATACATTGCTCCTGAGACATAAATCCACCATAGTTTGTGAGGATCACAGCAGATAGATACTATCCTCCTATGATGTAATCTAGATTGTCTTGTATTTCCCTATTATCCTTCATTATCTTTTTCTAAATAGCACAAATAAAGAAAGGCAACCACTGTGTCTTAACAAAATTGGTTACCTCTTATTTCTATTGAAATGATTGGAAAATTGTCTGGAGGTCTGAATAGCATAATTGCTGCCACATTACAATAATATATATTATTCATAATATAAACTTCTCAAATTAGACTGTCGCTGTTATATATGGCATAAGTCTGTTCATGAAGTGCAGCAGAGACTAAATTTTGGGCCTCGACATCCAGTTTATGTATTTTAGAAATTCCAGTTTCTTAATTAAAAGCTAGAATGTCTTTGTCGAAAACTGAACATGCTAGCCTTGGACTGTAAAGGGATTCCATTAAGTTGACATGCAATAACATCTGAAAATTCATTTCGTCACAGTGACTGCAAAATAGTCAGAATTATGGATTAATAGGAAGGAGCAATACATTTATATTGTATATTTTTAAAATATAGTATTCCAGCTGAGCCTGCCTTTATGTTGTGCAGATATAGGGCGGAATTTAGTGAGGCCATTAGGAACGGGAATAGATGCGGCGTGGGGGACCAAAGAATAGCAATGGACATACCCGCTTGGAAATCCGATGTTATGACGTTGGTTCCAGATTTAGTCAGCTCCGGGAAAGCTTCAAGGCAGTGTCACAGTCCTGACGCGACGGGACTGCCATTTGAATTGCTGAACAGGTCGTTGTAATACATCAGCAAACAATTGATTGCAATTCAATGGCGGGGGGTTTGGAATTAAGTGAATGGTAGGCAGGCCTCAGGTGCGTTCGGATCCCCGGCCATTGAAAGGTGCTGACACTGACCTCAGTGCCACTACGGGAAGGCAGGCATGACGAGTACTGGACTGGTGAAAAGGGGCAGCGGAAGCCATTGTTGACCTGCAGTGTTGTGCACTCTGCATGGGAGGGCTTGGTGTCAGGTGAGAGGGTCAGGTGGGCTTGGTCTCGGGTGGCAGTACTGAGTGGGCTTGGTCTCGGCTGGCAGTGCCAGGTGGGCTTGGTCTCAGGTGGCAGTGTTGGGTGGGCTTGGCTCTGGGTGGCAGTACCGGATGAGCTTGGTCTCGGGTAACAATACTGGGGGGGCTTGGTCTCGGGTGGCAGTACTGAGTGGGCTTGGTTTCGGCTGGCAGTGCCAGGTGGGCTTGGTCTCAGGTGGCAGTGTTGGGTGGGCTTGGCTCTGGGTGGCAGTACCAGGTGAGCTTGGTCTCGGGTAACAATACTGGGGGGGGGGCTTGGTCTCGGGTGGCAGTACCCATGGGCTTGGTCTCAGTGGCAGTACCCGGCTGGTTGGTCTCAGGTGACAGGGTGGGGTAGCCATACTACAGGGTGAGAGGGTCGGGTGGCCATACTACTGGGTGCTGGGCTGGCTCTCAGCAAGGGTGGGCACTGAGGGACATTAATACATAAGCCGAAGGAAGAAGCAAAGGCAAAGATGCCAAAGAAAGTTCATCTCTGGAAGGACAGCATTCTGGAGGCTGACGGATCAGCTGGCATGGGTCTCGTACACCCCGTCAGTGATGCAGCACCTCAGACGGAGGGAGGGCCATGAGGCAGCTGTGTCTGCCCATGAAGCTTGATAATGAGAGCCAACAAGGGCCAACCTGCTCCAGAGAGTGCTCCAGACTCGACTCAGCTACCTCCAAATGTCTGAGTGGCACTGTCAGCGAAGACTGCGGCTCTTCAGGGAGGTTGTCACCAACTTATGCGTCCTGCTGCAGGACAAGTCACGACCTATAGGATTCGGTGGTCACCCTATGCCAGAGGTCCTGAAGGTCACCGGGCACTCAACTTATATGTGTCTGGATCTTTCCAGATATCCACCGGGGACATGGTCTTCCAGGCAGCAGCCCACCGCTGCATCAAGGAGATGACCAATGCCCAGCTCATGAAGGCCGGCAACTATGTGTGCTACCAGACCGACCATGACAGTCAGGCAGAGAGGGCCATCAGCTTCAGAGGCGTCGCTGGATTTCCCCCAGGTGCAAGATTGCACTCATGTGGCCCTCAAGGCTCCAACAGAGCAGTCAGCCACCTTTGTCAACAGGAAGGGCTTCCATTCCATCAATGTTCAACTGGTCTGCGACCACCAAAAGTATTTCCTACAGGTGTGTGCCCACATCCCGGGAAGCAACCATGATGCCTACATACTTTGTCCCAGGTGCCACACTTTTCAGGACTTATTGGGTACACAAGGCGAATGTAGAGAAAGGGGCCCTGACTGAGAGTACGACAGATCACGCTGTAGCTCTGACTGCAGCTGTAAGGCCAAGTACAAAAATCGCTGTGAATGCAGGGGGCGTGAACAAGATTCCTGAAAGTTACAGGGAATTTTTGTCAAAAGGAAAAATAACTCCTTATCCCTCAAGTGAGGCAGGTAAACCTATAGTTATACTTAGGGATACAGGAGCCACCCAAACTCTTTTGCTGGGGAAAGGAATAACTTCCACCAGAGAGCGCACTGAATGCCAAGGTTTTAGTGAATGGTATTGGTGGGGAATATAGACCCGTACCTTTATATCGGGTGAACCTGGAGTGTGACCTAATGTCTGGAACAGTAACCATAGGAGTTGTCCATAGTTTGCCTGTACATGGAGTTGACCTACTCCTGGGAATGATTTGGCCGAAGCGAAGGTAGTAGCTTCGCCATTAGTCACGGAAAGACCAAGTGAAGTCAAAGAGACAGAGCAGTTGCAGGAAAAGATTCCAGAAATTTTTCCTTCATGTGTAGTGACCTGAGCAATGGTTAAACAAGTTACACTGTCGGAGATCAGATTGGCACCACAGACAGACAGGCGAATATCTGAAACTTTCTTTGGGGATTTGGATAATCCGAAGGAAATGTTCAATAAGTCTTCTCTGCTCAAGGCTCAGCAAGCCGATCCAGAGTTAAGTAAAGTGGCACAATCGGCTCTAACTGAAGCTGAGGCAAAGGGAGTTCTGCAAAGCTACTATATTAAAAATGGGGTTCTAATGAGGAAGTAGAGATCTCCTCACAGATCTGCGGACGAAGAATGGACGGTTGTTCACCAGATAGTTGTACCACCCAAGTATCGCTGGGAAATATTAAGGATAGCACATGAAATTCTTACAGCGGGACATGTGGGGATCCGGAAGACCCAATCACATATAAGTCGACATTTATACTGGCCAGGTCTTTACAAGGATATGGTGCAGTTTTGTAAAATGTGTCATTTGTGACAGATTGTGGGAAAACCGCAATCTGCCAGAAAACCAGCACCTCTAATTTCCATGAAAGTTTTTGGGGAACCATTTAGTAGGGTGTTGGTAGACTGCGTGGGACCTGTCCCAAAAAAAAATGGGACATCAATATATACTCACTATTACGGATATGGCTATTTGGTTCCCAGAGGCCATTCCCTTGAGAACAATTTCTGCTAAGGTAGTGGTAGAAAAGTTAATTCAGTTCTTCACTAGATACCGATTGAGATTCAGTCAGATCAAGGTTCCAATTTTATGTCAAAAATTTTTCAGAAAGTGATGATTAATCTGGGTATAACACAGTTAAAGTCCTCAGCCTACCACCCACAGATACAAGGGGTTTTAGAACAGTACCATCAGACCCTCAAAATGATGATCAGGGCAAACTGACATGAATATCCCCATAATTAGGACAAAAGGCTGAAATTTCTTTCACTCGCCCCCAGGGATTCACTGAATGAGTTTACTGGTGTTAGTCGTTTTGAATTAGTTTATGGACGTGAGGTAAGAGACCATAGAGAGAGTGTGATACAGCACTGAAACAGGCCCTTCGGCCCACTGAGTCTGAGCTGACCAACAACCACCCATTTATATTAATCCTACATTCCCTACCACATCCCCACCATTCTCCAACCACCTACCTACACTAGGGGCAATTTACAATGGCCAATTCACCTATCAACCTGCAAGTCTTTGGCTGTGGGAGGAAACCGGAGCACCCAGCAGAAACCCACGCGGTCACAGGGAGAACTTGCAAACTCCGCACAGGCAGTACCCAGAACTGAACCCGGGTCACTGGAGCTGTGAGGCTGTGGTGCTAACCACTGTGCCGCCCCTAAAACTCTCCTCTAAAACTAATCAAAGAAAAATTTTTAGAGTAGAGGGACAAATCCTCCGTGGTAGATTATGAATCCGTGTTCCGGGAACGGCTCACGAGAGCCTGCAAAGTGGCTCAGGAACACCTGAAAGCTTCCCAAACAACCATGAAGAAATGGGCAGACAGCATGCCAAGACCTGAACATTTCAACCAGTATTACTGCCTTTCTAGGGTGAACCACTGAAAAGGATTGGTAAAGTAAATTATTTGATTGACACCCCAGATCGTCAGAAAAAGAATTGGCTGTGTCATTTCAATATGTTGAAACAATATCACCACCAGGAGGAAGATAAGCAAGCAAAGGTATGTCAGGTAGTAGGGACAGTGAAAGATGAAAGGGATAGTGAGGATGAGGCAGAAGGAGGCCTAGACAATTCTCAAGTTGAACCTCCTACTATCGGTTAGCTAATACTGAACTATTAGGGAAATTAGACACTATACTTTCATATTTAGATGCAAAACAATGAGAAGACCTAAAAAGGCTACTCATGGCATCTAAAGGAGTCTGTAGGATAAACCAGGATGTTCAACCTTAGCCATACATGATGTGGATGAAGGAGAATCCTCTCCTATAAAACAGCATCAATGGTATTTGATGCTGGATGATTAGGTATTGCGGAGAATCTTGTGGCCTGCATTGCCCAGTCTTCTGATTGAAAGACAACATCTGATGAAGAGAAACCTGCATAATCACAGAATTGTTACAGTGCAGAAGGAGGCCATTCGGCCTATCGTGTCTGCATCGGCTCTCTGGAAGAGCAATTCACTCAATTCCATTCCCCTGCCTTCTCCCCATAACCCTGCATATTCTTCTTTTTCATATAACTGTCTAATTCCCTTTTGAATGCTCAATTGAACCTGCCTCCACCATACTCTCAGGCAATGTATTCCAAACTGTAACTACTCGCTGCGTGAAAAAGTTTTTCCTCATGTCACTTTTGCTTCTCTTACCAAATACTTTAAATCTGTGCCCTCTTGTTCTCGATCCTTTCACGAGTGGGAACAATTTTTCTCGATCTACTCTGTCCAGACCCCTCATAATTATGAATACCTCTATCAAATCTCCTCTCAGCCTTCTCTTCTCCAAGAAAAACAGTCCTAACTTATCCAATCTATCTTCACAACTGAACTTCCTCATCCCTGGAACCATTCTCGTGAATCTTTTCTATACTCTCTCCAATTCCCTAACGTCTTTCCTAAAGTGCGGCGCCCAGAACTGGACGCAATACTCCAGCTGAGGCCGAACTAGTGTCTTATACAAGTTCAATATAACTTCCTTGCTCTTGTACTCTATGCCCTTATTATTATAGCCCAGGATACTGTGTGCTTTATTAACTGTTCTCTCAACCTGTCCTGCCACCTTCAATGACTTATGCACATATACACTCAGGTCCGTCTGCTCCTGCACCCCCTTTAGAATTGTATCCTTTATTTTATATCGTCTCTCCATGTTCTTCCTACCAAAATGAATCACATGATGAGGGCCAAATGCAGGGAAGAAAATGGGAGGATACATGTCTTTAAAAGGGAACTATTGGGCTGAATTTGCCCAATTTGTAGTGGTAGGCTTGGAGGCAGAAGGGCTGGGAAAATAGGGGGAAGCCATGTTTGGACGGCTCCTAGAAGCATTCCCACTGCCTGGGAATTTTAAAAAATTATTTCTTGGGATGTGGGTGTCGCTGGCAAGGTCAGCATTTATTGCCCATTCCAATTGCCCTTGAACTGAGTGGTTTGCTGGACCATTTCAGAGGGCAGTTAAGAGTGAATCACATTGTTGTGGTTCTGGAGCCACATGTAGGCCAGACCAGGTAAGGATAGCAGATTTCCTTCCCTAAAGGACATTAGTGAACCAGATGGGTTTTTACAACAATTGATGATAGTTTCATGGCACCATGACTGAGACTAGCTTTCAATTCCAGATTTTAATTAATTGAATTTAAATTCCACCAGCTGCCAAGGTGGGATTTGAACCCGAGTCCCCAGGACATTAGTCCAGGCTGCTGACAGTCCTGTGACATTACCACTACACCACCATCTCCACACTCCATGGTGGTGCACAGCCAATCAAGATGGTTAAGGCACCAATTGGGTTGATTCTGCAACCTCGCAGACATTTTGCCGTCGGCAGAGCAGCCCCTTGCCAACTACAAAGGCCGCCAGCTCAATGGAGGCAGCCTTTCTGACGCCGGCTGGGGATGCCGTTGGAGCTGGGGGCTCCATGTCCCTATGACAAAGCTGCGGGCAGGAAAGGCCACATCCATAACCCCAAACAATTCCTCCAGAGGGGTTTCCCCTCCATTCCGAGAGGCCTACCAGTTTCGGCCCTCATCATGTTTGATTTTGATTCATGCCTCTGAGAACGCCTCCATATTGGGGTACCCTCGTAGTCCCCAACTTGCTTCAGCAGCACCCACTTCTCCAGGTGGGGCTACTGACACTCTAGAGCTGCCAGCCTTCTGATTGGGCCTGCGTCATTGGGAGCCCACCCACCATCCTTAATAAGATAACGAGCTCGGAGGTTGCCAATTAGAAGACTGCCTCTCAGAAGATTGCGATACCAGTCTTGCTGCCAGCAAATGTGGGCTGGTCCTGATATCGGGTTCCCAAAGCCTGCAGTAAAATCCAGCTGTGTCTGATTGTGCCTGATAAAATCTGTTGCATTTAATGGTTCATCCTTACTAAACGATTCCAACTGGTGTTTGTCAAAATTTGGGCTTTTCCCAAGAACTTTCTAATGTTTTTGGATAGATTAGCAGACTATGCACTGAATCTAAGGGTGGGTGTGTGGATTTTACACTCGAGTGAAACATTGACAGGGTGTGCATGGCACCCAGCTGGGAACTGCAGTGGGAGGTTTGCTCCGTGTTAATGATCAGGCCTCATTAACATTCCACCAGCCACCTGCCTTCTTAAAACAGGCTTTGAGAGGCAGGTAGTTAGCTTGCAGCTCACGAACATTCAGCAGTTTGCACATCCCTATTTTGGTAGGCCTCAATCTGATGAGCTGCAGTGAGACACTCATCTGTCACCCTGCCTGATGTAAAAGAGCCTCAACATTGTGGACATCTTGTGTCTTCAAGTATGAGCAACAGGCCAGTCACACAAAACGCAAAATCAATCTCACTATGTCTACAACAGAACAAAGGTGCCCATACACAGTCATCCAAGGGTATCTTTGTATTGTACAAAACCTGTGCGACTACTAGTTCCTGAAACACAGACCTTAACTCACTGGCTGACAAATAAATAGAAAACTGCTCAAACATGTAAAATTCGTTCCGAAGAAGGGTCGCTGAGCCGAAATGTTAACTCTGCTTCTCTCTCCACAGCTGCTACCAGACCTGCTGAGTATTTCCAGCATTTCTTGTTTTTATTTCAGATTTCCAGCATCCGCAGTATTTTGCCTTTATTTATGTAAGATTCACTGTTGGAAGGATCCATTTTTGTGGGCCTTAATGCCTGCTGTTTTAGTGAGCAGCCTTAGCTTTGCATTTTGCAATCAGCAGAATGAGACTTCACTCAGGGAATCCAATAAAAGCATTATACCAAAATTCGGCAGGAGCTGGGGAATGTAGATTGGGAGCGGCTGTTTGAAGGTAAATCCACATGTGATATGTGGGAGGCTTTTAAAGAGAGGTTGATTAGCATGCAGGAGAGACATGTTCCTGTGAAAATGAAGGATAGAAATGGCAAGATTAGGGAACCATGGATGACAGGTGAAATTGTGAGACTAGCTAAGAGGAAAAAGGAAGCATACATAAGGTCTAGGCGGCTGAAGAAAGACGAAGCTTTGAAAGAATATCGGGATTGTAGGCGCAATCTGAAACGAGGAATTAAGAGCGCTAAAAGGGGTCATGAAATATCTTTAGCATACAGGGTTAAGGAAAATCCCAAAGCCCTTTATTCATATATAAGGAGCAAGAGGGTAACTAGAGAAAGGATTGGCCCACTCAAGGACAAAGGAGGAATGTTATGCGTGGAGTCAGAGAAAATGGGTGAGATTCTAAACGAGTACTTTGCATCGGTATTCACCGAGGAGAGGGACATGACGGATGTTGAGGTTAGGATAGATGTTTGATTACTCTAGGTCAAGTCGGCATAAGGAGGGAGGAAGTGTTGGGTATTCTAAAAGGCATTAAGGTGGACAAGTCCCCAGGTCCGGATGGGATCTATCCCAGGTTACTGTGGGAAGCGAGAGAGGAAATAGCTGGGGCCTTAACAGATATCTTTGCACCATCCTTAAACACGGGTGAGGTCCCGGAGGACTGGAGAATTGCTAATGTTGTCCCCTTGTTTAAGAAGGGTAGCAGGGATAATCCAGGTAATTATAGACCGGTGAGCCTGACGTCAGTGGTAGGGAAGCTGCTGGAGAAGATACTGAGGGATAGGATCTATTCCCATTTGGAAGAAAATGGGCTTATCAGTGATAGGCAACATGGTTTTGTGCAGGGAAGGTCATGTCTTACCAACTTAATAGAATTCTTTGAGGAAGCGACAAAGTTGATTGATGAGCTGTAGATGTCATATACATGGACTTCAGTTAGGCGTTTGATAAGGTTCCCCATGGTAGGCTGATGGAGAAAGTGAAGGCGCATGGGGTCCAAGGTGTACTAGCTAGATGGATAAAGAACTGGCTGGGCAACAGGAGACAGAGAGTCGCAGTGGAAGGGAGTTTCTCAAAATGGAGACGTGTAACCAGTGGTGTTCTACAGGGATCCGTGCTGGGACCACTGTTGTTTGTGATATACATAAATGATTTGGAGGAAAGTATAGGTGGTCTGATTAGCAAGTTTGCAGACGACACTAAGATTGGTGGAGTAGCAGATAGTGAAGGGGACTGTCAGAGAATACAGCAGAATATAGATAGATTGGAGAGTTGGGCAGAGAAATGGCAGATGGAGTTCAATCAGGGCAAATGCGAGGTGATGCATTTTGGAAGATCCAATTCAAGAGTGAACTATGCAGTAAATGGAAAAGTCCTGGGGAAAATTGATGTACAGAGAGATTTGGGTGTTCAGGTCCATTGTTCCCTGAAGGTGGCAACGCAGGTCAATAGAGTGGTCAAGAAGGCATACGGCATGCTTTCCTTCATCGGACGGGGTATTGAGTACAAGAGTTGGCAGGTCATGTTACAGTTGTATAGGACTTTGGTTCGGCCACATTTGGAATACTGTGTGCAGTTCTGGTCGCCACATTACCAAAAGGATGTGGATGCTTTGGAGAGGGTGCAGAGGAGGTTCAGCAGGATGTTGCCTGGTATGGAGGGCGCTAGCTATGAAGAGAGGTTGAGTAGATTAGGATTATTTTCATTAGAAAGACGGAGGTTGAGGGGGGACCTGATTGAGGTGTACAAAATCATGAGAGGTATAGACAGGGTGGATAGCAAGAAGCTTTTTCCCAGAGTGGGGGATTCAATTACTAGGGGACACGAGTTCAAAGTGAAAGGGGAAAAGTTTAGGGGGGATATGCGTGGAAAGTTCTTTACGCAGAGGGTGGTGGGTGCCTGGAACGCGTTGCCAGCGGAGGTGGTAGACGCGGGCACGATAGCGTCTTTTAAGATGTATCTAGACAGATACATGAATGGGCAGGAAGTAAAGAGATACAGACCCTCAGAAAATAGGCGACAGGTTTAGATAGAGGATCTGGATCGGCGTAGACTTGGCGGGCCGAAGGGCCTGTTCCTGTGCCGTAATTTTCTTTGTTCTTTGTTCTTTGTTCTTTGTTCTATTATCGAGGAACACAGCTACCAAGTTCTCACAAGCCGCAAATGAGCTGAATGGCCAATTAATCTTGTTTTGTTTGAGGGAAGAATGTTGGATTAGTAAACATAGATCTTCCTGCTCATCTTTGAAAGATATCATTGGACCTTTTACATGCACCAGAACCAGCTCACCTGGCCAGTGTTATATCAGAAAGACAGTGGTGGGAATTTTACTTTGGGGCGCGCGCCCCACCCACCAGCCAGAAGGTCAAGGGCGAGTCCACTTCCACCAGGCCTGGAAGCAACATCGTAATTTTACATGGCCCAGGCCCTTAAATGGCTTCGGGTGGGACTTCCACGATATTGAGGCAGGAGGTCCCACCTCCAAGAGCTACCGGTCAATCAGTGGGCAGGCAGCTCTTCATTCCCAGCATCGCCACTGGGAGTGGTGGCCCATGCTGCGACTGCACCCCGTGACAGGAGCAGCAATGGAGGAGGCCCCAGAATTGAGGTAAGTGTGTGGGGCCTCGCTGGGGACAAACGGCTGGTGCACAGCGAGGCGGCGGTGGTCGGTTGGGGGGGTGGGGGGGGAGGTTCTCCAGCGGGGGTGGTTGTGCCATGGGATGGGGCCCTCCATGGGGCACAGGGAGCCCAATCAGGAGGGCCCTCCCCCAACATGCAAGGATGCCGCCAGGTTTTACTGGGCGATCTCCTCAACTGCCAAAGTGCCTGTCTGCCACTGGTAATATATCAGCAGCAGTGGGATGAGGCCCTTAGGGGGCAAATAATTGGCAACTAAAGGGCCTTAATTGGCCTGGGGTGGGCAGGCCACTTGTCACTTCCCCGCTGCTTGTAAAAATGCAGCAGGGCAGGAAGGTGAAGGGAATGGCATTCCCCGCGTTCCACTCAATATTATACCCCCCTCACCTCCAGCCCATTCCTGTGAGGGGGTGCAATTTTCCAGCCAATATCTTTAACTGGAACTCCTCCCATACTGCACTGAAGACTATGGCTGGGATTTTACTGGCATTGGGTGAGTCCCGACATTAGGACCAAATGTGGGTCCCAAGACCGCGGTGGTAATCTTCCTAGCAGTGACCAATTAAGAGGCCGCCTCTGGGCCTGCCACCCATCGAAAGAGGTAAACGCTGCTGATGCTGCAAGGAGAACCTCCATTTTGAGGCACCCTCACGGAGGAGTTGAAAATTTTATTTCTGTGTCAGGGCCAGGCAAGTAGGCCTCAGTGATCAGAGGGGAAACCCCTCCAGCAGCTGCAGCAGGGCCACAGCGGCAGCCTTTATTACTGTGGGCCCCCTCCTTGGACCATGTGATTCCTGGATGCCTCCTCTACGCCAACCAGAGGCCACTAGGAGGCCATCTCCATGCAGTTGGCAGCCACACCACATGGCAGGGGGCTGTGTTGCCTGGGAAGGTGACCTTTAATTGGGCCTTTTAATTACCTTAATTGGTCGTGCGCTTCCGGTTGGCAGGTGGCTGAGCCGTTGCCTTTTACTTATAAAATAGCACAGCAGTGGGACTGCTTCGGGGAGCTCTCTCAACACAGCTTTCCAGCATTTTACTATCCTACTAGCCTCCCAGCCCATCGCACCTGGGCTGTTAAAATCCCGGCCTATGTGTTCAAGTTCTGCAGTGTGCCTTGAAGGCACAATTATCCCTGCCTCTGAAGCAAGAATGCCCTTAACTGAGCTGGAGTTAAGAGGTGAGATTTTTGTCACCAGCGAAGTATAAAAGTACAAATAAATTCAACTATTTTTAGCGTTAGCAAGTAAGAATATGACAGCAGGTCATTGGCTTTATGTACTCCTAGCCAGTGGTATCACTGCAGTATGCATTAACCAGATAAAATGTAAAGTGATAAAATGTTACCTGCTTCACTGTTCCAACACAAGACTAGAATTTATTTATGATCAGGATTTCAGAATCAGAAAATATTCATCCCTATTTGTTTCTCTGGTTTTGTGACTGTTCTCTCAGGATTTGATAAAGTATGATAAATTGAAACATAACTAATGTGGTTGTGTGAGAGGATGAACAAGAAATTAGCCTTACAGAGTTTAAATAAGCTATGATTACAAGTAAAGATGACAGAAGCGAAGTTTAAATAGAGGCAGGATTGGGAAAAAAACCTTCAAGTAAGAGAATACGTGACAAACAAATAATTTACAAGGTTTGTATTAATTTATGATACTTGTAGCCAAATTAAGTTAAATGAATACTGTCACCAAAGCATGAGCATTAATTTATTTAGAATTGGTTAGTACAATTAAAACCATTGTCAAAGCTAACGATTTGTACTGTCAGCACATACATGACTGGAGCCATGAACTATAAATAATACTACATTTCTGTTGAAGCACACGTCTGTAATCTGTCATGCAAATGGAAATTTGACCCCACAATGTCAAGAAATTACCCTGTTTTCACACAGATTAAAAGATAATTTGGTGGATCGGCTTTAGTTTGTATTTAGTCACAGGAAAAAAAGCTGTGAAGCAACAGATTGTAAGTAAAACTTTTAGCCACAAAATTCAGACCTCTAGTACATAGTTTTTCAGTACTATGAGTGCTGTTTTTCCTCCAAAATGGCATCCACAGCCCATGCCCCCTTCTGATGCTTGCTGTGCCCAATGCCATTTTGTTGAGGATGTTAGGGCACACACTGGGAATGTCCGCAAGACGTATGAAGAGTAGGCAGATGTAACGCTGATTTAACACCAGCGTCGGCATTTTGGAGCTCAATGCTCCAGCTACTGCCTTCTCCTAACTTCACATAGCTGAACAGAAGTTCTCAAATAGGCAGGAACCCCACCAGTGCTATTTAAAGGGATCATCAACTACATTCAGGTCAGTTGTGTGATTTTTATAGACTCTTGCTGCAATTGGAGAAGTGTTTTGGTGGTTTTCAAAGCTGTTATGGTCTACAGGGAGTGATGTCACATCTGCTGACGGTCATTGTCCTGACTTCAAGGATTCTGCACAAACCACTCGTTCCCAGACATGGGTGCAATAATTTACATACCCTTTGGACTCCGACATGAAAGGGAGAATGAACAGAGGTGACACAGAGCAGGACAAGCTGCTGGAAAAGGAAGGAGGAGTGGGAGAAGGACTCTCAGCAGGAGGCCAGATCCGCCAAGGGTGGTCAAGGATCAATTCTCTAAACTGAACCTCAGTGAGAAACAGTGGACGGAATTTTACCAGCCACCAGGTGGCAGGAACGGAGGTGGAGAGACATGTAAAATAGCAGTGAGCTGCGATGAGACAGCCTCCTGACACAGTCCGCCACCAGGCTGTGAGGCGGATCGGCTGTCCACTCCGAGGAAGCAGGCAGCTGATTTGCATAATTAAAGACCCAATAAAGGGCCATTTTATGGGGTTGCTGTCATTTTTCCAATGGTACAGCAACGCCTCCCACCTTCCCATACGGCGTGGGGATTCTGCCAGCTTTGTGGAGGCCTCATGGCTCAAACAGGGGGCCATGGGCAGGAAAGGTACTTCTGTGACCCCAACAATCCCCCCGAAGGGGTTTTCCCCTCCAATTCTCAGCCCTCTGAATTTTTTATTTACTTATCTGGAGGCACTCCGAGGTCTCCTGCCTGCCTTAGCAGTGCCCACTTCTCCCAGTGGTGCGACTGAGGCTTTAGAGCTGCTGGCCCTGTGATTGGGCTGGCAACATGGAAAGCCTGTCTGCCATTCTTAATTGGACTGCGGGCCTGCAGGTGACCAATTAGAAGGTCGCCTGCAGTATAATCGCCAAGCTGGTCCTGTTGCCTACAAGTGCGGGATTAGGACCCGCTTTTTGCCCTGATGTCAGGGTCCCGAAGCCCGGGCTAAAATTCAGCCCAGTGTGTCAAACATAGCTGCTTTGCTAAGGAGGTCCTCACTGAGATCTGTCACCAGCTGCAACCACAACGGCAGGGTCACAGCAGAGCAAGGATGGCATTGCCACTGGCTGTGAAAGTGGCCGTGGCCAAGAACATTTATACGTATGCTTCCTTCCAGTCTGGAACAGGCAATATTTGCAACATCTCTCAGTTCGCCATCCACTGTTGCATAAGGGAGGTCACTGTGGCTTTGCATTCCAAGACAGCATTTCATTCTCATTTGCCGAAGAAAAGCAGGTGGAGCAAGCACACGGCTTTATGAGGATTGAAAACTTCCTCATGGTGGACAGTGCCATTGACTGCATGCAGTTTGTTTTGCGGGTGCTGCATGTCCATTCAGAAATGCACTGCAACCAGGAAAGATTCCACTCCCTCAATGCCCAGCTAATGTGCAACCACACTCAGAGTATCATGCAGGTCAGTGCCCAGTATCATGGCAGCAGTCATGATGCCTTCATTCTGCAGCCATCTGCTGTACCATCTGCATTTCAGCCACCAAGGTAAACCAGAGTGGCTACTCGATGACAAAGACTATCTGCTGACCATATGGCTCAAAACTCTGGTGCAGTTAAGCAGCATGCACATAGCAAAAACCATGCTGCCACACAAAATGTGATTGAGTAGACCATTGGCGTGCTTAAAGCATGCCTCCGCTGCCTGTCCTGCTCTGACGGACCCCTGCAGGAGAGTACATGTTAAGTTACGTCATAGTGTGCGACATGCCGAAAACCCTCACCATCACAAGGCGACAGCCCTTGTCACCAGGTATGTGGCAACCAGCTGAGGAGGAGAAGGAAGAGGAGGAGGAAGGCAAGAGGCAACAAACACAGCTCCTTTCTGGTTGGCTGTCCATGATCAACTCATCCAACTGCAGTACCAGTGAAGGCAACCCCGATTCCCCACTCATCACCTTACCTTCCCTCTGTTATTGACTGTCACAGCATGCTTTTGGCTACAATGTTAAAATAAAAGCCACCACAAAACTAACGTTCCAAACCAAATATACAAACCATCCAATATTCCATAAAAAAGTCAGCTACTCATCCTTTTACATTTCTTTAGTGTCTGTTTTCTGTGTGTCTTTGCCTGTCCTTGTCCTTCACAGTGCTACTCCAGTGGCTGCAGCATGGCTGCTGGAAGACTGTTGATTTTCAGTGGGGAGACTGTAGATGGCCTTGGAGGATGGCCTCGAGCAGCTATGGCCCTAGAAGGCCCGACTGCAGACTGCACCATCTCGGCATGGGTGGCAGCAGTCTGGGCTCACAGGCTAACAGGCAGCAACAAAGACACTTGCAGAGTGGCAGTGATGGGAGGACAATTGCTGTCTTCCTGACAGAGGACAGCAGGTTTATGCTCCACGGTGGCACTGCCACTTGCCACAGGCGGTGCCTCAACAATCCTACCAATGTGTTGGAAGGCAGATTGCTGGACTGCTGTGAGACCCTGCAAGTCCCTTTCAGCACTGGTTTCTGCAGCTATGATGGCAACAGTCTGAGTACATATGACACCGAGCTGAGTTTTCATGAAATCAGTCTAAGCTTTCATGGTAGCAAGCTGACCTTGCATAACTTTAGTCCAATCTTCCACCTCAGCAGCCAGACATTAAGTGGCTTCTACTTGTGCTGCAGTGGAAGCTGAGACATTGGCCATCGGACCCTACATCAGGGATGTGGCTGTAAGTGCTCAACTTCCATGCTGGAAGGGATGGGCTTCAAGCTCTGCGCAAAGTCTTGTGCCAAGGTGGTGCTGGGCTCCTCCATGCTTCTTGATATTGACAGCAGATTTTCTGGCAGGCCTGCCAATGCACCAAGCATTTTGTCACATAAACCTAGGCCCCCTGTTGAGTTTTGCAGCCACTGAGCAGTGAATTTAGCACTGGCTGCACTCAGCTAATGTGCAAATCAGCAAGCAGCATGGAGTTGCTGCCTGCATCGGAAGCAATGGACATGAGTTAATTATGCATTGCGATACCCGTGCCCATTTTTGGGCCCTGTCCAATTGTGTAGCTTTTATGTCTGTTAAGGGATAATCAGGGAGTAGAGTCCAGCTGCCATTTGTATTGTTGGACGATATATATCTCAATTTATCGAGGACTAAGATCTCCAGGTCATTCTAACTTACCCTGAAACTTTTAGAAAATTACAAGTTCAGTGAATTCAGTAACAAGAGTTTAGTTTTTCATAAATTTGACTCCCATTCACCACTATTCATTAACAGAATATGAAGGAACAATATTTTAAAAAGCATGCTCTATTTTGTCTTCCAAATTTCAGCCATGTGACAATTATTGGGCTATTATGAATGAACAATTGATGGCAATAAAAATTTGATAATATAGAAAGGATCAAAATTAAAGTAATTGTAGCATTTAAGTAACAAAGGAGATGAAAAACAAATGCTTTCTAGAGCCCAAAATCTCTCTTTAATGTCAAAAGCTCAATAGGTCTGTTGCTGATGTATATCAGCCTCTATGTTAAGCTTGCATCATTAAAACCATGTCACTACCCTAGTGTTAGACAAGACAATGTTGTACACACTGAAGTCAATTTTCACCTGGTTTACCTGCTGTTAATGTAATGTGTAAAGATGGTGGTGCAATACTTATTATCCTGATTACACCTTTATGAGCTCTGCCACCACTTTGGTCGAAGGACCAGAGCAGTCAGTTGTCTATCTGTGTGACATGGCAACAATATTAAAACAGCTGTTTTGTCATGCAGATAGGAACCCATTGCAATTTTTACAGGAAACATTGGGGCAACCACTCGGTGATGGGACTGTTCATAAAGTGTGCGGTAGAGGTATTAAATCAGGGACATTTAAAGAGGCAATTACTGGAGTTTTCTGCTAGCACAGACTTGATAGGCTGAATGGCCTCCTTCTGTGCTGTACAATTCTATGATTCAGTACGTATGCAAATAAGTAATGGTCGTTGCAGAACTGTAAATTTGGAAAGAGAACTTTTTCTCGTATTTCAGAGATTTTGCAGACTCAGGCAATTAAGTCTGCTAGAGCGTGGGTGACCATCTCTCGTAATTCCTATCTGGGTGGTGGGTGAAGAAGAGGATCATGAGTAGCAGGTATGACAGATAAGAGAGGAGCAAGTTGCATGGAAAGCTGGTGCACAAATGTCAAGAGGAAGGCAGTCAACCAAGGATCCACACAATGGATCTACAGAAACTGAATAGTATACCTCCATTTCATCAAGGATCAATATATTAGGAGGCACCAGTTCCACTGAGAGCTTGCCTCAGCTGCAGCTAAAGCTGGAGCCCATACTTAGAGGTGGCCAGGTGTTGACTGTTATCTTCAAGGTTGCAATGTCGTTACATTTTTTTAACTACTGCAGCAGGTGTCATGGTGTACATCAGCCAAGAAGGGCTTCTATTCAATGAATGTGCAGGTAGTCACAGGTCATGTTGTGAAAATTATGTATATGTGTGGGGGGGGGGGGGGGGGCAGGTGTCATAATGCTGCCATACTGCAACAGTTCAGAATGCCTGCATTTTTCCAGCAAGTGGTTGGATGGGTCATTGGCAGCAAGGGCTATGTTCTATCTATATGACTCATGACACCATGTCACCATCAGCAGTCTCCCGTTGAACACTGCTACAACAATAGCCATAAGAGTACCCATGCCATCATTAAGCAGCTGTTCCGAATATTGAAGCTGATATTTGTATAGCCTCATACATAAAAAAGGCCACTTTGATAAGGAGCAGAGAGTAAGTGGCACTCAAAGAATGGCATCCCCGGAAGAGTTAATGCCATCAGGAGAGGAAGGGAAAAAACTGGGGCAAAATATAAAAAGGAAAGAATGGTAAAATAATAAATAAGTTTATTTCATCTGCCTTGAAAATAATGAATATATCTTTTGTATTGCATGCTACAGAATAAACCTTTAACAAATGACTATATAACATATTAAGCCAAAGTGTGAGTAATAGCTAATGCAGTTAATTTATGTTTACCTGAATTAATCGAATGCATTTTAACTGATTGAATTCACTGATAGTTTTTAACAAACAGGAATCCATGAGGCTAGGCTTGTGTGGGCTTAATCAAGCAACTGAAGGGCACTCCCATCTGTTTTATTTTTAGGTCTGGTCGGCTGAAGCCTGCTGCAAAACCAAAAGCCTTAATATTTTAATTCTTAGTGAAGAAACAAAGTAAGTGAGACTGGAGCCTCCAAATCCTAATAAACCTCCCATCCAGCTAATGGACATTTGGGAGGTTCACTTGGATGAAAGTACAGATCGCAAATTCTACATTAACACGGTCACAAAAGAGAAGACATGGAAACCACCAAGGCTCTTTCTGGGAATGCGAGACATGAAGGTAATTGGAAAATTTCAAAAGGATAAGGAAATAGTTGTATGGTCCTTCCTGATTCATTCAGGGTAAGGTTTCTGCAGTATGACCAATGATACAAAACTTGATGTTCTATTGAGACAAAGATAATCATACTGCAGATGTATTACCGTGTTCAGAAAAGTCTATCCCGAGAAATCTGGAAGCAACTGAATGATGTTTCATTTTAATTGAGGGATAACACAATTCTCAAAGTGAAAAATTATTGATTGTCTTGTGTCCTATCACGCTTCTTATTTATTCATTGGGTTCCACTGTTCCAAACCACTTCCCGGTGACAATGACTTCTTGAAATTTGTAACTGTAAAAAAAAAAGGATTACTTATACAATTACCAAATACAATTATCTATTTCTTTACAATAGCATTATTCCTTTTGCTTTTCAATTATTTTATATGAAGGTGATTTCTTCATTTCTACGTCTTATAGTATTGCATCTAGTTACTCTGAATTGCAGGATTGGACAAGTGGTGTTCCCCAGGGATCTCTTATGGGGCATCAACTTTTCAACACATTTATTAATGAATTAGATGAAGGATTAGAGAATTGTATATCCAAATTTGCAAATTACACTATGTTGGGAGCGACAGTGAGTAGTGCAAAAGCAAAATACTGCATTTGCTGAAAATCTAAAATAAAAGCAGAAAATGTGTGGAATGCTCAACAGGCCAGACAGCATCTATGCAGAGAGAAGCAGAGTTAACATTTTAGGTTAATGACCTTTTGTCTGAACTGGAAACATTTAAAGATATTGAGGTTTTAAGTAAGTACAGAGGAAGAGAAAGGGGGACGGGTGGGGAAAAAGAACAAAAGGAAGGTCTCTCATGGGGTGGAAGGCAGAAGAGATTCAATAACAAAAGGGATGATGGTGCAAGGCAAAAAGAGATGGCAATGGGACAAGTAATGAAACAAAGGATGGATCGAAGAGGAAGTGTAAATGGAAAAGCTGTGTCATCACCAAAAGCTGCTGTCTAAAAAAAGGAGGCAGAGGTTATGATTTGAAATTGTTGATCTCAGTGTTGAATCCAGAAGGCTCCAAAGCTGTCTAAATGAAAGGTGAGGTGCTGTTCCTCAAGTTTATGTAATTGGAAACATGTTTGAGGTCGAGAAGGGTCAGTGCGGATGTAGGCCAGAGAAATAAACGACAGGAAGCTCGGGATCATACTTGCAGACTGAATGGGGATGTTCTGCAAAGTGGTCACCCAATCTGCGTTTGGTATTCCGAATACAGAAAAGACTGTAAAAAAAAAAGGATTACTTATACAATTACCAAATACAATTATCTATTTCTTTACAATAGCATTATTCCCTTTTGCTTTTCAATTATTTTATATGAAGGTGATTTCTTCATTTCTACGTCTTATAGTATTGCATCGAGTTACTCTGAATTGCAGTATTGGACAAGTGGTGTTCCCCAGGGATCTCTTATGGAGCATCAACTTTTCAACACATTTATTAATGAATTAGATGAAGGATTAGAGAATTGTATATCCAAATTTGCAAATTATACTAAGTTGGGAGGGACAGTAAGTAGTGCAAAAGCAAAATACTGAATTTGCTGAAAATCTAAAATAAAAGCACAGTGGCGCAGTGGTTAGCACCGCAGCCTCACAGTTCCAGCGACCCGGGTTCAATTCTGGGTACTGCCTGTGTGGAGTTTGCAAGTTCTCCCTGTGTCTGCGTGGGTTTCCTCCGGGTGCTCCGGTTTCCTCCCACAAGCCAAAGACTTGCAGGTTGATAGGTTAATTGTCCATTATAAATTGCCCCTAGTATAGGTAGGTGGTAGGCAAATATAGGGACAGGTGGGGATGTGGTAGGGATATGGGATTAGTGTAGCATTAGTATAAATGGGTAGTTGATGGTCGGCACAGACTCGATGGGCCGAAGGGCCTGTTTCAGTGCTGTATCTCTAAAACTAAAACTAAACTAAAACTGCATTGTAAGCAACAAATACAGTATACTAAATTGAATGAAGTGCAAGTAAATTGCTGTATCACCTGGAAGAAGTATTTGGGATCCTAGATGGTGGGAAAGGAGGAGGTAAAAGGGCAGGCATTGCATCTTCTGTGGCATAGAGTCGTACAGCATAGAAACAGGCCCTTCGGCCCACCACGTTCATGCGACCATAATGCCTATCTATACTAATCCCACCTGCCTGCATTAATTTCATATCCCTCTATACCTTACTCATTCAAGTCCATATGGCTCTTAAACGTTGCTACTGTTCCTGCCTCCACCACCTCCTCTGGCAGCTCATTCCAGATACCCACTCTTCTTTGTGTGAAAAATTTACCCCTTTGATCCCCTTTAAACCTCCTCCCTCTCACCTTAAATCTATGCCCTCTAGTTTTAGTCACCCCTACCATGGGAAACAGACTCTGGCTATCTACCCTATCTATGCCTCTCATAATTTTATATACCTCTATCATGTCCCCTCTCAGCCTCCTTCGCTCCAGGGAAAACAGACCCAGCCTATCCAATCTCTCTTTTTAACTCAAGCCCTCCAAACCAGGCAACATCCTTGTGAATCTTTTCTGCACCCTCTCTATCTTAAACACATCTTTCTTGTAGTGTGGTGACCAGAACTGCACACAGTACTCCAAATGTGGCCTAACTAATGTTATGTACAATTGTATCATGACGTCCCAACTCTTATATTCAATGCCTCGGCTGATGAAGGCAAGCATGCCATATGCCGCCTTCACCACCCTGTCTACCTGTGTTGCCACTTTCAGGGAACTATGTACTTGCACCCCAAGGTCTCTCTGCTCAACAACACTCTCCAGGGCCCTGCCATTCACTAGTTTAACTTCCAAAATGTATCACTTCGCATTTGTCTGCATTAAATTCCATTTGCCAATCCCTTGTCCACTTTCCCAGTTGATCTATATCCTGTTGTAACCTTAGACAACCTTCTTCACTGTACACTATACCACCAATTTTGGTGTCATCTGCAAACTTACTAATCATGCTCCCTACATTCACATTCAAGTCATTAATATATATGACAAAGAACAGAGGGCCCAGCACCGATCCCTGTGGCACACACTGGTCACCGGCCTCCAATCTGAAAAACAACCCTCCACTACCACCCTCTGCCTCCTATCACCAAGCCAATTTTGTATCCAATTTGCTAGCTCACCCAGGATCCCATGTGTTCGAACCTTCCGGACCAGCCTACCATGCAGGACCTTGTCAAAGGCCTTGCTAATGTCCATGTAAACAACGTCCACCGCCCTGCCCTCGTCAATCCTCTTGATCGCCTCTTCAAAAAACTCAATCAAATTTGTGAGACATGATTTCCCACGCACAAAGCCATGCTGACTATCCCTAATCAGACCTTGCCTTTCCAAATGCATATAAATCATGTCTCTCAGAATCCCTTCCAATAACTTTCCCACCGCTGATGTAAGGCTCACCGGCCTGTAGTTCCCTGGCTTATCCCTGCTGCTCTTCTTAAATAAAGACACAACATTAGCTATCCTCCAGTCTTCCAGTACCTCACACGTGGCTAATGATACAAAAATCTCTGCCAGGGCCCCAGCAATCTCCTCCCTTGCTTCCCAGAGCATCCTGGGATACACCTGGTCAGGCCCTGTGAATTTATCCACCTCAATGTGCTTCAAAACCTCCAACACCTCCTCCTTTGTAATGTTGATATGCTCCAGGATATCACTGTTCTCTCCCTTGAACTCACTAGCTTCCATGACCTTCTTCACAGTAAATACAGATGAGAAGTATCCATTTAAGACCTCACCCATTTCCCGTGACTCCACACATAGATTACCACACTGATCCTTAAGGGGACCTACTCTCTCCCTAGCTACCCTTTTACTCTTAATATACTTAAAGAATCTTTTAGGATTCTCCTTTATCTTATCTGCCAGGGAAATCTCATGGCCGCTTTTCGCCCTCCCAATTTCCTTCTTAAGTGTACTCCTACATCTCTTATACTCCTCGAGGGACTCGCTTGATCCCAGCTGCCTATACCTGACATATGTGCTTGCACTGGAAGGTGCTGTGGGAAGGGGAGGGTGTGTTGGGGGTGATGGAGGAGTGGGCTAGGATATTGCCGAGAGAACAGTTTCTTCGGAATACTGAAAGGGGAGGGGAAGATGTTCCTAATGTAACTATTTTAGTGTGTCTATCACATCTCAAAAGTTACAGATGCAAAGTGGATTTCACATATGCACCTAATTGGTTCGAACACCAATAAATCACAACTGAACAGATAGGGAACATGCCAATGATGAATAAGCATTATTTAAACTACTTTACAGATTAACATCCTTAAGCATCAACAAGTAGTCTTCAATTTATTTCAGAATGACCTTATTTACAATACTTCCCTAAAGCAGTTGAAGCAGAGAGAAGATTAGATTTCTGCACTGATCCAGATAGACTTTATGGCCTTAAAAGGATATATTACATTAAACATAACTTCACTTCGTCTGAAAGCTGTCCCTTATGCTAAAATAGAAAGGACTATCAAGATGTAAACACTCCCTTGTTTAATATATAATATGTTGAATGTTACATGCTTTGTGTTGTCATTATAACAAGTGTATCAGATAACTTATCATGAGCAATGTGAATTTGCTAGTTTTGATGGAAGAAAACAACCCTGTTAAATCAAATAATGTGAAAACTGAATTGAAGAGGCAACATGACAAGCTTAAAAAATAGCCCACAAAGACATTTTACAGAAGCTTGTCTAATAGAAAATTCTGGTAAACCTTTTTACAAAGCTGATGATATTTAAAATTTCTCGGGAAGAAACTCCATGACATTATTGTGTCCATAGAAATGCAGCAGTGCGAAAATTCCGACAGCCACTGATCCTGCCCCAAATTTCAAGGATGGGGCTATTTAAATAGTTGGGTATGAGCATCCTGCATCTGTAATCATGCAACAGAATCCTCTACAGAAATAGGAATCATATGGTTTTATTAGTGCTGGAGAAGATTTGTAGCAATGAACAACAATGTTCTGAAAAAGATTCACACAATGCTGAAGCTGGGAATGATGCAGTAAACTGTCAGCTGTGACTTAGTGGTAACACACTTGAAGTGATTTATGACTTTAACCCCTATAGGGACTAAACCAAATCAGGAGTATCTCCCTATGAATCTCCTTTAATCAAGTTCAAACCAGACAAATTCTCAGACTGTTATTTGGGTCCAAAGAATTGTACTAGCTTTCCCTCAAAGAAAGAAAACCAACTGAGAGTATTACCATCTTTCGGATAGCCTATTTTTAATATTATGGCTAGGTCATAAATATCCCAGATATTATAAGGGTCTGGGAAACTCTCTTCAACATGTATCTCTCCACTTAAAGAGACACAGAGAGGGGGTTCTTGTAGATGTATACAGAATACTACATGAGACGATTTATTAGCTTTTATATATTTATTAAAGAATATAACATGCAATAACCTCCTTAAGTGGACAAGTATATCACAATATCAAATATTACTGAGAGATGTAACACATATTCTTATTTCTAACATAGAATCCAAAAGTTTAACCTAGCTAATGTTACAGCAAAAATATCTTAGAATATTCAGAATATCCATCAAAATTTAAAGTAAACTTTTTACCTTAAATCCCCCAAGTAAGGCCTGGGATTAGAAGTGTTGTTTGAGGATACAACACCTCTAAATTTTGCTTTCAAAACCTCTCATTTTTATACTATTTCAGAAGTGTCATCTGACTTCTGCATTTAGATGTGACCTTCCTGTGTTACTTTTAAAATCCATATTTGATAGTATCATGAACTAACTCTCTACTTAATGTTTTATTAGCAACCCTTTGCTGTTATTTGAAGTTGTCAGCCTTTATCTGGTCAAAATGTTTATAATTGTGTTTACTTGACCTCTTATTCCTGTAAGTCCATTCTATTTATTGTTAATTGCCCCTTCCATGGTACCCCACAGCAACCTCCAGAGCTGATTTGTCTGCATCAACAACCCCATAAACTAATTCAGTTTATTGCTACCTCTTACTGATGTCACAGGATATTTCAATGTGTGTGTCTATCTTCCAATTCCCTGGCAACAGAAATTCTATTCTAACAGCGGCCTTGAAACATTTAACTCTACCTTCTCAAAGGGGAATTTCAGTGAGTTTTGAAAACTGACCATTTATTCAATCTTTAATTCTAAAAGGTATAATATATTAACTATATCTAAATGCTACCTAATTAAGCCTATTATATCTATATTCCATCACACACTTGCCTCTGAGTCAGAATTTGTTGGTTCAAGTGACACTGCAGAGATTTGAGCACATAATCTAGACTGATATTCCAGTGCAGTACTGAGGGAGTGCTGCACTGCCAGATTAGCCATCTTTCAGATGAGGCATTAAATAGAGGCCCCATCTATCCCTCTCAGGCAGACAGAAAAGATCCCAGGGTATTATTCAATGAAGAGCAGGGAAGGTGTCCCCGGTGACATACCCAATATGTATCCCTCAAGAAACACCACTGATCATGAACTCATTGCTGTTTCTTGGGCCTTGCAATGTACAAATTGGCTGCCATGTTTTCCTACATTGCAATAGTGGCTACAGTTTGAAAGAAGTACTTAATTGGCTGTCAAGTGCTTTGGGACAACCTGGGGTCATGAAAGACATTGCATAAATGCAAGTTCTTTCTTCTTTCTAGAAATCAAATTACACCTGTGCAGACCAATCTGTTTAAGTTCAAGTCTACTAAGAATAAGTCTGCTTGATGTATATTAATTTAAATTCCTAATAGAAGACTGTTCCAATTATAGCTCCTGCTTTGATTTGAACATCAGACACCCAAGACATCTAAGGTGACCTTGCATCTTTTTATTTTGTGTTGTCACACAAACGTGCTATGTCGAATGATGATTTTTTTTAATCCACTCGCTGGAAACCTGAATTAAATTCAAAAGAAAAAGAAACAGATAAAAGATGACTCTACTAGCAGCTAAAGATGGTCACCCCAATTTGCATCACTATACTCCACATTCCAATGCATCAGGGTGGCGACGAATTATCTGCTCAGTCCCAGCAAGTACAATGACCTGGGGACTCTGAGTGAACTACCTATCCTTTTTCCATTATGAAGATATTAAGTTCATCACTTGGACATTAAACTGGTGGGGATGAACCACTCAAACCTAATCACTTGAACAATGGGACCCTGGTTGAGAGAAGGGAATTGCTATACATGGACTGATTAAGTTGCAAGAGGGAATACACACTGGTAACCATCATGTTGAATCACTGTGTGATGGTCATGTGAGAGGCCCACCATCTGTGTGCTTAAGCTGGTTTTTTCTCTGCAGCAACCAGACAAGCAAATAGACACTTATAAGCCAAGACTAAGTAGGGTCCCTCCTCCCTCTCTCTTTCTCTAATCCACCTTGCAAGCTTCAAGCCCTGCCTGCTGACCCTAACCACCTAGGCCTATCACTATTGCAGACAGAGCCTCCGTGAAGGAAATCATTTGCATCGCTATCTCCAGGAGAACCCCCAATCAGCCGTCCACTTCTTCAAACCGGAAGCCTCAGGACCACCGGATTCAGCCTGAAGCCACCGGGTCACCAAACTCCACAGACTGTATATCCCTTTTAACTTCAGTGGACTCTAATTTGACCAATCTATCCTCCCGCACTCTGAAACCTATTATTGTGTGCGTGACCCTCAAGTGCGTGTGTGAAAGTTGGAGATTTAGCTTATTATTTTACTTAGATCAGTTTAAGTACAATAAAGCTAACCTCTTTCTTTGTTAAATTCAAGAAAACCTATCCAATTGATTCTTTTTATGATCATAGCACGAAAATCGTTAAACACTCACTGAATTCGCAAGTAGATCCACTATTGTGGTCAAGCAAGGAGAGGTAAAAGAGGGGAGCCCTTTGAGGCCTCCTCAGCTGATCGTAACAGTGTGTAAAATACATAAACTAAATTGTCCATTCAAAGTTACATTTAAAGTGCAACTAGTGCTAAGGTTGCAGCATAAGTCACTTAACTCCATAAAGAAGTAGTCTAAGAATCCTTGGAGCCACTTTCATACGAATTTGATTTGACACTATGAGGAATGCAGTCCAAAATAGATTTAGCAAATATTTACGGGGTCCTTTAGACCTCCTGTGTGCATTTAAATGACCTGAGAATAAATTCTGGCTGTATAAGTTTGAGACTATATTGAATATGTAAATTCCTGATGCAAGTAACTCTCGTTTAATAACAAGCTCCCTGAAATTATGCTAAGAGGTATTGGCTTAAAGCTATTTTCAATGAATTAATGCCTCTGTTAAAATAGCTCATAGAGGAATTTAAGATACGCACTTCGATACTTTGTATCTTAGTATCTCACAGTATAATAGCTAGTCAAGATTCTTTTTTAGGAAGAGTGGCTCCAATGTCAGTAGAGGAACATTGAAGGAACAGTGATCATCGTATCATAAGGTTTAGGATAGCTATGGTAAAGGACATGAGCAATCTAGGGTAAAAATACTTCATTGGAAGAGGGGCAATTTCAGTGGGATGAGAACAGATCTGTCCCAGGTAAATTAGAATCAAAGATTGGCAGCTAAAACTCTAAAGCAACAATGGGCTGCCTTTAAAGAGGAGATGGCTCAGGTAGAGTCAAGGTACATTTCCATGAGGGGGAAAGGTAAGGCAACAAAAGCCAGAGCTCCGAGCATAACAAAAGAGATAGACAGTAAGATGAAGCAGAAAAAGGATGTGTATGATAGATACCAGGTTGATAATACTAGTGAGAACCAGGTATAATATAGTAAGTTCAGAGGGGAAGAGAAAAAAAATGAGAGGCAAAGAGAGACTAGGAGAAGAGACTGGCAGCAAACATAAAAGGGAATTCAAAAATCTTCTATAGACATATAAATAGTAAAAGGATAGTACGAGGAGGGGTGGGGCTAATTGGGACCCAAAAAGGGGATTGACTTATGGAGGCTGAGGGCATGGCTGAGGTACTAAATGAGTACTTTTCATCTGTCTTTTTCAAGGAAGAAGATGCTGCCAAAGTCCATAGTGAAAGAGGAAGTAGTTCAGACACTGGATGGGTTAACAATTGACAACGAGAAGTAGTAGAAAGGCTGCTGTGCTTAAAGTTGATAGGTCAGCAGAACAGATGGTTTGTGGGACTACCACTGGGCTAAATGGGATAGATTCAGAACAGATCTGGCAGCTCAAAACTGGGCATCCATGAGGCCCTGTGGACCATCAGCAGAAACAAAATTGCATTCAAACACAATCTGTAACCTCATGACCCAGCACATCCCTCACTCTACCATTACCATCAAGCCAAGGGATCAACCCTGGTTCAATAAATAGTGCAGGAGAGCATGCCAGGAGCAGCATCAGGCATACCTAAAAATGAGATGTCAGCCCGGTGAAGCTACAAAACAGGACTACGTGCATGCCAACAGCAGAAGCAGTGTGCAATAGAGAGAGCTAAGTGATCCCACAAGCAACAGATCAGATCAAACCTCTGCAGTCCTGATAGCAAGACACGTCTGAAGGGACTGGATACTACAAATGCTATGGTTCCTGACAACATCCATCTCTGAACTACCTCCTCTTTCACTATGGACTTTGGCAGCATCTTCTTCCTTGAAAAAGACAGATGAACAGCATGCATGCAAGGGTTCAGGTCCAGCATGTTCCCGTAAAGGTGAAGAGTAGGTACAATAAGTCCAGGGAACCCTGGATGTCAAGGGATATAGAGGATTGGATAAGGAAAGAAAAGGAGGCGTTTGGAGATTCAGAGTGTTGAAAACAGCGGAGGCCCGAGAGGAGTTTAGAAAGTGTAGGGGAGTACTTAAAAAAGTAATTAGGAGAGCAAAGAGGGGGCATGAACAATCATTGGCAGACAAGATAAAGGAAAATCCCAAGGCATTTAATATGTGTGTTAGGGGCAAGAGGATAACCAGGGAAAAAGCCAGGCCCATTAGGGATCTAAGAAGCAATCTGTGTGTGGAGCCGGAGGACATAGGTGAGATTTTGAACTATTACTTTTCATCTGTGTTCACCAGGGAGAGGGATAATGTAGGTGCAGTGATCAGGGAGGGGGATTGTGATATACTTGATCAAATTAGCATTGAAAAAGAGGAAGTGTTAGCTGTATTAGTGGGCTTAAAGGTGGATAAATCTCCAGGCCCAGATGAGATGTATCCAAAAAGGGTAGCAGGGCTAAACCAGGTAATTATAGGCCTGTGAGTCTAATGTCAGTGGCAGGGAAATTATTGGAAAAAAATTCTGAGAGACAGGATTAATCTCCACTTGGAGAGGCAGGGATTGATCAGGGATAGTCAGCATGGCTTTGTCAGGGGGAGATCGTGTCTTAACAAATTTGATTGAATTTTTCGAGGAGGCGACTAGAGGTGTAGATGAGGGTAAAGCAGTTGATGTCGTCTACATGGACTTCAGTAAGGCTTTTGATAAGGTCCCGTATGGGAGATTGGTTAAGAAGGTAAGAGCCCATAGGATACAGGGTAATTTGGCAAATTGCATTCAAAATTGGCTTAGTGGAAGGAGGCAGAGGGTGATGGTCGAGGATTGTTTATGTGAATGGAGGCCTGTGACCAGTGGTGTACCGCAGGGATCGGTGCTGGGACCCTTACTGTTTGTAGTGTACATTAATGATTTAGACGTGAATATAGGAGGTATGATCAGTAAGTTCGCAGACGACTTGAAAATTGGTGGTGTTATAAATAATGAGGAGGAAGGCCTTCGATTACAGGACAATATAGATAGGCTGGTAAGATGGGCGGAGCTGTGGCAAATGGAGTTTAATCCTGAGAAGTGTGAGTTGATGCACTTTGGGAGGTCTAACAAGGCAAGAGAATATACAATGGATGGTAGGACCCTAGGGAGTACAGAGGGTCAGAGGGACCTTGGTGTACTTGTCCATAGATCACTGAAGGCAGCAGCACAGGTAGATAAGGTAGTTAGGAAGGCATATGGGATACTTGCCTTTATTAGCCAAGGCATAGAATATAAGAGCAGAGAGGTTATGATGGAGCTGTATAAAACACTGGTTAGGCCGCAGCTGGAGTACTGTGTACAGTTCTGGTCACCACACTATAGGAAGGATGCAATTGCAATGGAGAGGGTGCAGAGGAGATTCACCAGGATGTTGCCTGGGCTGGAGCATTTCAGCTATGAAGAGAGACTGGATAGGCTGGGGTTGTTTTCCTTGGAGCAGAGAAGGCTGAGGGAGGAACCTGATTGTGGTATACAAAATTATGAAAGGCACTGGTAGGATAGATAGGAAGAAACTTTTTCCCTTAGCGGAGGTGTCAATAACTAGGGGGCATAGATTTAAGGTAAGGGGCAGGAGGTTTAGAGGGGAGTTGAGGAAAAAAAATTTTACCCAAAGGGTGGTTGGAATCTGGAACACACTGCCTGAAGGGGCGGTAGAGGCAGGAACCCTCACAACATTTAAGAATGATTTAGATGAGCACTTGAAATGCCATAACATACAAGGCTACGGGCCAAGTGCGGGGAAGTGGGATTAGTTTTGGATGGGTGCTTGATGGTCGGCGCAGGTGCGTTGGGCTAAATGACCTGTTTCTGTGCTGTGGAACTCTATGACTCTATGACTGTATCCCAGCTGCAGTTCTGAAGACTTTTGCTGCAGAACCAGCTGTGTCCCTAGCCACACTGCTCTAGTACAGCTACAGAATTGGCATCTAACCGACAATATGGAAAATTGCCCAGGTATATCCTTTCCACAAAAAGCAGGACAAATCCAATCCAGCAATTACCACCCCATCAGTCTACTCTTGATCATCAGCAGAGTGATGAAAGGTGCCATTGACAGTGGTATCATACGCCACTTAAAAAGTAACAACCTGCTCACTGAAGCTCGGTTGGTGTTCTGCCAGGGCCACATGACTCCCGACCTCATTACAGCCTTGGTCCAAACATGGGCAAAAGAACTGAACTCAAGCAGTGAGATAAGAGTGATTCCCCTTGATATTAAGACAGCATTTGACTGACTGTGGCATCAAGGAGCCCCAGCCAAATTGAAGTCAATGGGAAGTAGGAGGAAAACTCTCCACAGGTTGGAGTGATACCTAGCACAAAGGAAGATGGTTGTGGTTGTTGGACACCACTCATCTCAGCCCCAGGATATGGCTGCAGGAATTCCTTAGGGTAGGGTCCGAGGCCCAACCTCTTCAGCTGCTCCATCAATGACCTTCCCTTCATCATGTGGACAGAAGCGGGGATGTTTGCTGATGATTGTATGATGTTCAGCTCCTCAGATACTGAAGCTGCCTGTGTCCATATGCAGCAAGTCCTGGACAACATTTAGACTTGGGCTGATAAGTGACAAGTAGCATTCATGCCACACAAGTGCCAGGCAATGACCATCGCCAACAAAAGAGAATCTAACCATCTCCCCTTGACATTCAACGGCATTACCATTGCTGAATCTCCCACTATCTACATTCTGGGGGTCACCATTGACCAGAAATTGAACTGGAGCAACCACATAAATACCATGGCTACAAGACCAGGTCAGAGGCTGGGAATTCTGGGGTGCGTAACCCACCTCCTGACTCCCCAGGGTCTGTCCACCATGTACGAGGTGCATGTCAGGAGTGTGATGGAATATTCTCCACTTGCCTGGATGAATGCAGCTCCAACAGCACTCAAGAAGCTCGACATCATTCAGGAGAAAGCAAACTGCTTGATTGACACTCCATCCATCACTTTAAACATTCACTCCCTCCAACCGCGACACACAGTGGCAGCATTGTTTGCCATCTACAAGATGCAATTCAGCAACTCATCACGCCTCCTTCAACAGCACCTTCCAAACCCATAACCTCTTTCACCTAGAAGGATAAGGGCAGCAGTCGTATGGATGCCACCAACATCTGGAAGTTCCCCTCCAAGCCACACACCATCCTGAATTGGAAATATACTGCCGTTCCTTCACTGCCGCGGGATCAAAATTCTGGAACTCCCTCCCTAACAGCACTGTTGGTGTCTTGCAGTGGTTCAAGAAGGCAGCTCACCACCACCTTCTCGAGGGCAATTAGGGATGGGCAATAAATGCTGGCCTTGCCAGCGACATTCATATTCCATGAAGGAAGTAAGGGTGGAAATTGTGGAGGCATTGTTCATAATCTTCCAACCTTCCTTAGATATGGTGGTGGGGGTGGTGAGGACGTAGTGCCTTTGGTGAATTGCAAATGTTACTCATTTGTTCAAAATAGGGTGTAAGGATAAACTCAGCACGTACAGGGCAGTCAATATAACCTCGATTATGGAAAAGCTTTTAGAAATGATAATCTGGGACAAAGTTAACAGTCACTTGGACAAATGTGGATTATTTAAGGAAAGCAAGCATTGATATATTAAAGGCAAGTCATGTTTAACTAATTTAATTAAGTTTTTTGATGAGTTAACAGGGAGGTTTGATGTGGCTAATGCAATTGATGTGGTGTACATGGATTTCCAAAAGACATTTGATAAAGTGCCACATAATAGGCTTGCCAATAAAGTTGAAGACCATGGAATAAAAGGGATAGTAGCAGTATGCATGAATATGAAGTTTGTTACTTGTATATCAATTGTGTTTAATTATATGCAAGTGAAGGGTATTAATTAGGGTCTCAGTTGTGCACCTATAAGAAGACACTTAGTAAAACCGAGTGTAAGTTTGAGTAAGGAGCTACATGTTTGCAATCATTTTACTCTGTAAAAGAAATGCAAGGCTGAGTAAATATTGGTTCCAGGATCATCCTTCAACAACAAGCTTTCTGGAATAGAACAAATTTTGCTGAGTGACAGTAAACAGAGAGCAGTGGTGAATATTTGTTTTTCAGACCGGAGGAAAATATACTGTGGGGTACCCCAGGGCTCGGTACTAAGACCACGGCTTTTCTTGATCTATATTAATGACCTAGGCTTGGGTGTATCGGGCAGAATTTCAAAATTTGCAGATCACACAAAACTTGGAACTGTGAGGAGGATAGTGACTTCAAAAGGGCATAGGCAGGCTGGTGAAATGGGCATACTGTGACAGATGAAATATAATGCAGAGAAGCATGAAATGATACATTTTGGTAGGAAGTATGAGGAGAGGCACTGCAGGAGCTGGGCTACAAATTCAGTGAGTCAAAATTCAAAATTGAAACAATCAACAAATCCAATAACCAACAAGCATTGCAGAGTCCAACTGAAAACTAATCTGAAGATCAAGAAGGAGTGGAGACAGACACTACAGAATAACCTTCAGAAAGAATGGAACATCATTTCAGACTGGGACAGGCACTACAGAATGACCATCAGAGGGAGAGGGACACCATCTCAAAACTGAGAGCATGAACACAGCAACTCAGCATCCGGAAGAACATCTTCAGATTAGTTTCCAGTTGGACTCTGCAATGCTTTATTGGTTTCTTTGATTGTCTCGATTTTGAGTTTTGATTTGCTGAATTTGTAGCCCAGCTCCTGCAGTGCCTGCTCCTGCTCATCACAGATCATCTGCAATTGTCCTTGTGGTCAGTTGTCTTCTCCATTATTGTTTCTGCTATGAAAGGTAACCAAGGTCAGGTCTCTGCATACTGAAGGCCTGCAATTGCTGGACCTGTGGTGTCCCTGATATAGAATATCTGGGCTGACCATGGTGAGTTGTTGTAGTGACAATCAAGTGCAATGGATCCCAGTGACAGAATCTCCGAGCCATTGTATGCTGTGAACTTAGCAGTGGTTGGTTGAGCCATCATTTTCCACTTCTGTGGGTACATGCTTTCCAGTATGTGGAGTGGAAGAACGTTAGCACTTGCACCTGTCAATTTTTGGCCACAGCGTATGATTAGCAGGCTTCTGTGGGCATACGATGTGAATAGTGGCAAAGGTTTCTAATGGTACCACACTGTCAACATGTTCTGTGATGTTGACTGTATGGAATGCCTGCTCACATGCTCTGGTCATCCTCATCATCTAAACTTGTCGCCTGGTTGGTCATTTCATGGATTTGCCACTTGTGATATCTGGTGCGCTCCTTTTGTTTGCTGCAATGCTGTACCTGTCTTGCATCAGATTATGGTTTGTGCTGGTGTCATGCCATCCGCTCTGGCTTTGGCTTCCTGCATTAACACTTCCAGTGTCCTCTGGTTCCACATGATTTGCACATGTCATGGAAAGCTGAACAATTTCTGGGAGCATGTATGAGACCGCACCGTCTGCATGACTCACCAGGTTTGTTTGAATTGGTGGTGGTGGACGTAGCACACAGAAAATGTAGACTCTGTCTACCCATAAGGATTGCTTCATATTTGTGTCAGCTTCTGAGCAATGCTTCCAAGCTATGACTTTTGGGTGGTATAAAAGATCCTTTTGAAATGCTTCGCGAGGGGTAGAAGCTATCAGCCAACTCTGCCTCTGAAAAGTCACAATCATGCCTTTTATCTCTGCAGCAGCTAACAAAATGATCTATCATCTTTTTGAGTTGCTGACTGGTGACATAAATTCAAGACAATGTATTCAGAAGTTGAGCTTTACCCTTAACGGGTCTTCCAGTGTAGACCATATATTGCTTGGGTCTTTGAGGTTGTCCTCTGACAGTCTTGATGTGTTCAGTCTATGGAGACCTTCGTTCCCAAAGGCTATTTTAACCTTTATGACTTGTCTGTCTGGTTTGGAGACAGGTCCAGAAAACATAGCCCCATCTGCTGCCTGAACAATTTAAATTTGGTACAGAGGTCTGCCATCTTCCAATTCATGGATGGGAATTCTGTAGTCATCCTGTCAGTGTTCGCAGGAGTTTCAGTTAAATCTGGGGCAGGAACAAATGTTCAAGCATACACTGTCCTTAAGAGGTTAAATTCTGTAACTCCATTGGCTTGCAGTACCCTGGATGGCCATACCTAATTGTTGGATGTAGGATCGCTGGTGCTGTTGCTGCTGTCCCACTCTTTTGCTAGGCCATGCCCAAGAAGCTGAGTTTTGGAGCCAAAATTTTTCATGGCGATCAAGGTCTTTTCCAGCTTTCTCAAAGCTGTTGGAGGCTGCAGTTCAATGGACATCTTACTATTTTTTATTTTCTGGAATATTTGCTTGAGGGTGGGTGAGGGTGCATTGATGGCCACCAAAGTCAGGGTCTGGCTGCCCCTGGCCAGTCAGAGGGGCCCTGGCGAGATTGGTGGGAGGGGTGTCGCTGAGGACAGGTGGCTCCATTGCCACCGGGGGACTGCTCTGTGTGCCAAAAAGGAGAGTGCCCTCCCCCAGAGACCACTGGGAGGCCACCAGGTTTTACCTGGCAGTCTCCCCATGCCCCAGTGGCCATCACCCCACCCCGCCACTGGCAATATGACCATGTAGGCAGGAAGTGGCTCTTAATTGGCCACTTAAGTGGCTGAATTGAGCTCCAGATGGGTAGACACTTTGCTACCTGTTCTCATCACTGTCAAAATGGTATGGCGGCAGGGAGACATTGGACACCCTCGCTGACAGCTTTCTGCACCATTATGCCAGCCTTCCTGTCTCCCAGTCTATCCCCAAAGCATTAGTAAAATTCAGCCCTATGACTCTATTTTAACTCCTGGGCAGGAAATGTGTGTGTAAGTCCCCTGCTCTATTTTAACAGCCCATTCGTCTAATTTCCACTAGGTTGTGGAAATTAAAGTTGATCCCCACACATGTGCATAACACAGAAAGATCATACATTATATGCCATAAACTTTCTGAGAGAAAACCTACATCAGCCACAAGAATTCCATGGAGGGAGTAAATGTAAACGTTGAGCTCATACAAGAAAACTGACCTGCGATGGTGGTAGAAGGACTAATGAGGGCTCCCTAGGAAAAATGTAAAGGAGTGGAACGGAGGAAAACAGGAATTCAACATTCCCATGCTTGGAGGGAAGAGGAGAAGAGATAATTGGAAGAGGGAGAAAGGGAAAATTGATGAGATATCCAAAGGTTTTCTCATTTCTTCTGAGTTATGAGACCGGTTTCTTGTTTTTTTTTGTGAATGGGAATCTTTTGACAGTGATGTGAAGTGTATGCTTTTTGAGAGAGTTTGGAACTGCTCAATCATTAGTGTGCAGTACAAGTTATGGACTTCAAAACCTTTCTTATGCCCTACAGTAATCTCAGACATATAACCTTATAATTATATCAAGTGCAGTAGTTTATTTGCTGATAAGCCACTGCTGAAAAAAACTTGATGCCTGCTTCTGTATGCCTTCCAGTCAAACATTACAATTCATTTTTAATACACTCTTGCCTACATTATTCTACTTCTCCATTGCAGTCATCCACAGTCATGAAAGGCATAATCCTCTATATATTAGTAGGAAAAGTAGAAAACTCACTTTGTAGCTCAAAGACAAGAGAAGCTATTGAGTAATGTTATATAACATCAAAAGAGTAGTCTGTTTAATACTGTAAATCAATCTCCAGATTCTAATTACATTAATAAACTACTTGAGCTTTGTAACACAAATATTGTTAAATATTAGTAATTAGATGAAAATATATACTTTATTTCAAAGCTTGTTTTGCATTACATCCCTTAACATTTTAATTTTAAAAATGTTAGTGATACTTCCAGGGATTTTGGTGTAAACAATTTTTCTGAAAATGTTGAATATCATTGAAACATAAATTTATTGCCAACATGCAGCACATCGCTATAGGCCGAATAAATCATTTCCCACTCCAGAGACTTGAGCACATAATTCACTCTGACACTCTAGTGTCTTTACTGAAGGAGTGCTGCACTGTCAGAGGTGCCATCTTTCAGATGAAATGCTGATCTAAGCTGTCCGCCCTCTCAGGTAAACATAAAAGATCCAACTACACTATTTTGCAAAAGACCTCAGGAGTTCATCCCAGCGCCCTGGCCAATATTTATCCTTCAACCAACATCACTAAAAAGATTATATTGTCATTATTACATGTTTGTGAGATCTTGCTGTGCACAAATTGGCTGCTGCATTTCCTACATTGCAACAGTGATTACACTTCAAAAAGTATTTCATTGGCTGTAAAGCACTTTGGGATGTCCAGTGATCATGAAAGATGGTTTTTTAAAAGCAAGTCTTTCTTTCTATATCTTAAGTATTAAGTATGGACCAGGCATCAATTTAAACATAAAGCAGTTTAAACAGTTTTTGATAACAAAGGTATCTGATTTTGATCATAAAATTCTTATATTATTACTGATCATTTCGTAAAACAAAATGAACTGGACTAGCGTTAATATGCAGTGAGACTGCTTGGGAGAGCTCTTGTTAATATTTGTTTTTTCCCTGCTCTTCTTCATCTACAGATTGTATTGATGTCTAGGTTATAAAGGTCTTAAACCAAGCAGCTTCAGAACGCTGCTTATGACAAAATACATCTGTTGTTTTATTCCCCCATAGTTAATATCCTGCTAATTAATTTTCAGGAACTGTGGCTTGGAAATGTGTGATTTCTGAGACTACAATTCTCAATTAATTATAAAGAAAACAAGCATTCTTGTACTTTTTGTACATTTAAAGAAAAAAAAAATGATTTCCCCAAAACAGCAAGCCCTGCTATGACTTCCAGCCCTACTACAGACAAATTGCATATGAGTTTTAAATCTATTCCTGATTGTGTTAGAAGCAACTTAGAATTGCCTAAATCAATGTATTTATTTTAGTTTGTATTAGCTAAAATAAGGCAAATTTTCAAGCTAATTCCTTATTTCATATATGGATTTATTCAAAACTATTTTGAACTAGGGCAGTTTAGCAATTTAAGAGAATCCAATTAAGCCTGACAAATAAAAATAGAATGAATATGTTAAAGTAATATTCTACAGGAGCTTTCTCATGATGCATTTGTGTAAAAATAACTCCCCGAGTTACTTCTTACTAAATGTACTGAGAGAATAAATAGTGAAAGATTATTTCTGCTGATTGATGACTTGGCAACCAGGGGCAATAATTATATATTATCACTGGGAATATGAAGCAAAAAGTTCAAAGACATTTTTTTCCTCATAGAGGAGCATTTGAGCATGATATTCTTTACCATAGTGACTAATGTGCCAGAAAGTATACATAATTTAAAATGGGATTGATAACTATTCTAAGACAAAGAATTATAAAAGCATATATATGAAAAGGCAAGGAAATGGAATTGAAAATAGACAGATTTTTGGTCTCTGAGGGAATCAAGGGATACGGGGAGTGGGGAGGAAAGTGAAGTTGAGGCAGAAGATCAGCCATGATTGTACTGAATGGTGGAGCTAGTTCAAGGGATGTATTGCCTACTCCAGCTCTTATTTCTTGTGTTCTTGTATTCTTATAACTCTAGCACAGGAACAAGTATGATGTGCTGAATGGTCACATGCTGTGCAGTAACTTCTGGGTTGTCATCTTAATGGGAGACACCAAGCTTGGGCCTGGGAATACCTGCTATATCCAATAAAATTGTAAACCAGATTTTTACACAATACAAAATAAGCCCATCTCAAATGTTTCAGACATAGATCTGGAAGATGAGACTTCTTTGTGGAATGGAATTACATTTGGGCCTTGGCATATTCAATTTTTTTCTGTGGCTCTGTGTTACACTAAAACTGGTTTGGTACAGAGAGCTATTAGGAGAAGCTGGAAGTGCCATTTCAAATAACCCAGCATTTTATTAATTGAACTTCTGTGCAGTGACATTGGTTACAAATAAAATTAGTGAGCCAACTGATCTTCCTTGGAATTACTCATGGGTTGTCTGGGGTCAAGAGGATGGTTCCAATATTTAGCTGTTAAAGTGAAATCCTACACGGAATGCTTCAGTATCTGAGGAGTGATGAATGATGCTGAACATTGTGCAATCATCAGCAATCATCACTCAAGAAGCTCGACACCATCCAGGACAAAGCAGCCCACTTGATTGGCACCCCATCTACAAACATTCACTCCCTCCACCACCGACGCACAGTGGCAACAGTGTGTACCATCTACAAGATGCACTGCAGCAATGCACCAAGGCTCCTGAGACAGCACCTTCCAAACCCGCGACCTCTACCAACTAGAAGGACAAGGGCAGCAAATACATGGGAACACCACCATCTGCAAGTTCCCCTCCAAGTCACACACCATCCTGACTTGGAACTATATCGTTGTTCCTTCACTGTCGCTGGGTCAAAATCCTGGAACTCCCTTGCTAACAGCACTGTGGGTGTACCTACCCCACATGGACTGCAGCGGTTCAAGAAAGCAGCTCCCCACCACCTTCTCAAGGGCAATTAGGGATGGGCAATAAATGCTGCCCTGGCCAGCGATGCCCACATCCCATGAATGACTAAAAAAAAATGAAATCCTGTAACTTGGACTGTCCCTTTAAGGCCTCTGTTCCTTGTAGGGAAGCAGTCTGGAGAGTGACATCCTTAAGGTCAATTTGAGGGTAATTGTTATTGGCAGTTTCTTTGGATTGCAGGCGCTTCTTGTTTGGGAGTGACTCGGCTATTTCAAAGGTTGAGGAATAAATACAAAATGACTGTCAATCTTTCCTTTTCTTTCTGTATATAATTTTAAATTTGTTCAGTTGAAATCTGTTGGCATTTCATAAAAATCTGACAGTTGCAATGTAGTAAATGCTGGGATCCAGCTGAAAAGCATCAAGCAAAACTGGCTGATGCCAAAGCATCTTGCATTTAAATGCTGGCCAGAGCAGGTATCAGACACAATGTCCCTGCAGCAGTGAAAGATTTCTTCCACTTACAGTAATCATCTCTTTAAAAATACATTGCATTCCATGATTAATTACTTCAAATACAATGATTCAGCACATTAGGTGAAAAATGCTGCTAAAATAATTGAATTGCATCATCCTTAGTACAGCTCAGGGAACAGAACAAAAGAAGGTCAAAATATGAAACACGATGGAGATCAGTAATTTAATCTAGATTGTTTTCTGTAGCTTGAATGAATGAATCTGAATTATTTTAGATTATGCCGTGGCAATTTTATGATTACTGCGTAGTCCCTACCTATGTTGTCAATTAGCGAGTCTTCACTTGAGAACTTGTATTTTTGTTGCATAGAATTACATTGACATCTATAACACTGACACAGGATATTCAGCCCAACTAGTCTATGACAGTGTTTATGGTCCGCATGAGCCTCCGCCTACTCCTCTTCATCTAACCATACCTGCATAACATTCAATTCCTTTGTCCTTCATCTGCTTATCTAGCTTCCCATCAAATGCATCCATGCTACATATCTCAACCAGTCCTTTTGGTAGTGAGTTCCACATTCTAACTACTCTTTAGATAAAGAGGGTTCTCCTGAATCCCCAATTGGATTTGTTGATGGCTATCCTATATTGTGGCAGCAAGCTTTCTGCCACCAGAAAATTTTACAAATGTTATTGTAATGAGTTCTTTATGTAGTCTAATGTAAATGAGCTGTGTGGAGTCCAGTTATGCTGAAGATCTCAAACAGATTTATCACAGCTAAACTATTATATACAGTACAGAACAAACTATTTACAGAACCTTCCTCTAGGTGTTACAGTTGCAGAGTGACTTTGGCTTCAAATCACATGACTGCACCCTGTACTCAGCTCATCAGCATACTAAGATGTTAAAGGGACATCACTCTTAAAGGCAAGCATACATCCCCTTTCTTTCCGAAGATAAGTCTCATATGCTAAAAGTAAAACATATAAAATTAGATAACATCAAAATTATTTACACATGGATAGAGATTGCGAAATTTACAAGTGCAGAGGCTTAAAAGTCCATATATCGTTTTGGTGGTTTGACAACTCTTGCTCGGGAAATTTGTGTCTCAGCTGTTGCTGTTTTTTCTGAGGTTTCTCGCTTTGTGCATACAGTTTCTTTTGCTTTGCCTTCAGCCTGCTAACATACTCTGTTGCTTTTCTCAAAGTGATCACTTTTGAGGCCTTGTCATTCCTGGAAAGTTCCAGCACCTCATCTTGAAGAGCTAATAGACAATGCTTCAACTCATTCCTCCTCTGCTCTTCAGAACATTGCATGTGCTTCGCCTCTCCTCATCTTCCACATCTGAAGACCTGGGGCTCAGGGTCGAGGATTTGTTGGGGGAGGGGTACTTGGCCGCATGGGATACCTGTCCATTCTTGCTCACTGTGGTGCTGGTGGTTCTCTAGAAAGCAGAGGTGAGGGTGTTGCATTGTTGTGCTGTTCCAGGGTTTTCAGACTGCACCGTTTGATGCTGGTCAGAGTCTGCGAGCGGGTTCCAGTCCTTGGAGATTTCTCCTTGGCAGTGCTCCCCACTGCCAGCCTTTGCTTCTCGGTAGTTACAATGTCAATCTCGTCTTCTTGTCTTCTGAGCGGCTGGAGCGTGAGGAAACAATGCTTGTTTACAAAGAACTTTCACCATCTGAGTTTGGATCTTCATTCTCTTGGTGTGGCATCTCTGAGAAGGGGCTGATACTTTCCAAACCAGAACCAGTGAGATTCTGGAGGAACTGTGACTCAATGTGGGTACCCTTGGTCTCTTCTGCTTTAATTGGTACCTTGGTGACCTCGTGGATAGTGATGATGTTGAGGTCCTTACACACTGGTAGTCCTGCCACTGCTGGTCTGTTCATGTCTACCAGGTAGAGTATTTATGGTTTGCATGCCCACTTACCATAGCTGCATTGCAATGTTAGTGTGCGACTGCAAGGGATGGGTGACCCGTTGTATGCAAATAACTTGGCAGTTGTCGGTCATATCATCGATTTACAATGACTCTGGTACATATCCTTCAGGATTCAGACTGGTAGGATATTTGCACAAGCTCCAGTGTCATCTTAATCTTGAGTGTATGTTTGCCAGCTTTCTTTGGGCACATTATTGGTAGCAAAAGCTTCCAGTTGTTTGACTACATCAATGCAATGTATCAGGTTCACAATGTGAAATGCCTGCATGCCTTCTGGCTGAGAATTGCTTCTCTCTGAGTCTTGTCTCAGATCTGTTTTGCTGTGGACTCGATGTATCAGCTTGGGTTTACACAGGTCTCTGGCGCTTTCCTTGCTACTGTTGCCATGTTGCTGCACCTGTCTTCTGTTTGCTTGTGTCATGCTGTGACTTCTGGCTGTGTCTTTGGAGCCAGTTTTGTTGCATAGGTGGGCCCAGTGTCCTTTTGCACCACACACCTTGCACAGGTCTTGAAATGCAGGACAACTTTGCGGTGAGCGGGACAAACCACACTTACCACACAGCTTGCTTGCTCTTTTTGACCTGGTTATTGTGCCAATAATGTTGGCTATACCTAGTATTTGCAGATGCTGTTGTCCAGTTACAATGGCTTCATAATTCCTGTCATCTTCTAGCAGCGTATCGATGCTGTGACCTTTCTTTATCCCCAAGAGGTCATTCTGAACGCTTCAATGGATGTTGAGACAATTACCAACGTCATTATTTACTCTGACAGCTCAGTTTCTGAGAAATCGTATTCACTGCCCTTACTACAGCATTTATTGATGAACTGGTCCTTTGATTCCTGTGGCTGTTGCCTGTAGGACATCAATTCCAGGTGGTGAATTCTAAAATAATCGGAGCTGATCTTCTAGCTCTTTCCATAGCTTTACAGGATCTTTCTTGACCTCTTCAGATAATCCAGAGGTATTGATTCTGTGTAATCACTCATTTCCAACTGCTATTAGTATTTTCACAGCCTGTTTCACTGGTTCTACAGTCACTTGGTCAGTGAAGCATAAGTGCATTCTTTGTTTAAAAGGTTTCAACTCTGATAAGATATCAGTGGCTTTCCAGTTCATGCTGGGTAATTTGGTATCTATCTTCCTGCTGTTCTTTTGCTTAAAACTTGCTTTAAGACTTGTTCTGTGACTCTGCACTGTTTCCCCTTTAGGAACACACTGTTATTTAGATTAGCTACTTGGATTGAGAGAATCAGCTGTTTGACAGTGATCTGTGTTTATCTTGCATCACTTAAACCTGTCTGTTTACAAATCTGTTCATTTGACAGTTCAGTTGCTTTTTTGGCGAGAGTTTATGTTCTTCATGCTTGAGTGGTTTAATGGTTCTTTTAGACTGAGGCTGCGTGAATGGAAACTCTTCATGCTCGAGTGATTTAATGATTTTTTTAAATTTAGCTGCCTGAAGGGAGACTCTGCAGTGATCGGGGTTTTCTCGCGCTTTTGCAGTTGGATGTCTCCTGTAATAGCGCCAAACTCGATCAGCCTGGGAAAGGATTCAGGTCTTCCCTTTTTTTTTTACAGAGTCTTTAGAAAAAAATCAATCTTTCAAGCATTTCAAAGCTTGCTTTTTTTTATCCCTTGACCGTCGGCACAATGACTTACAGCCTGTCATTCTGTGCTCTGTCTTCCACAGTAGGTTCCTTTTTTCTTTCTACTCTTTGGGCCAGAATTTCTCTTGAATTTTTTTTGGCTGGAGGAAAGGTCGTTTTCAGTGCTGTTTTACCCGTGGTCTTCAACTTAGACTTTTTTTCTTCTCACCACAGCTGCCACCATACAATGAGTTCTTTATGTTGTCTGATGCAACAGAAATGAGATGCATGGAGTCCAGTTATGCTGAAGATCTCAAATTGGTTTGTTACAGCTAAACCATTATATACAGTACAGAGCAAACTATTTACAGAACCATCCTCTATGTGTTGCATTTGCAGAGTGACTCAGGCTTCATGTCACATGACTACACCCTAGAACTCAGCTCATTCGCATACTAAGATCTTAAAGGGATATCACTCTTAAAAGCAATCATACAACAGTTACCACATTCTACAGCTCCAACTTGCTTGTGAATATTGCCACCAGCAGATACTTCAGGGAACCATGTGGAGCTCCACTTGTCGCTGTCCCTGGACAGGGCATTTTCCATTAATAATCATCTTCTGTTTTCTATTGCTAAGTCTATTTTAATTCACAAATACTAAAGCAAAATACTGCAGTGCTGGAATGAAATAAAAAACAGAAAATGTTGGAAATACTCAGCAGGTCAGGCTGGAGAGAGAAACAGAGTTAAGAGTTCAGGTTGGTGATCTTTCATCAAAACTGGAAAAGGTTAGAGAGGTAACATGCTTTAAGCAAGTATGGAGGCATGGAAAGGGAGCCAAGGGGAAGGAAGAAAAGGGAAGGTCTGTGATGGATTGGAAGGCAGGAGAAAGTAAGGACAGAATTTAACGTTGGGCAGGAGGCCCCACCCACTGGCTAAAAGGTCGAGGGCAAGCCCACCTCCACTGGGCCTGGGGAGCCACCCTGGGATTTTTTCCCCAGGCCCTTAATTGGCCTTAGGCGGGAATTCCACCTCCTTGAAGCAGGAAGTCCCGCCTAATGGAGCTGCCAACCAATTAATGGGCACCCAACTTCAGCTGGAAGAGGAAGAACGGCTCCCAAAAGATGGTAAGTTTTTGGGGCCTCGCCAGGGACAGTCAGCCAGGCCCTGGCGAGGCAACAGGTGTCAGTTAGTGGGAGGGGATTGTTGTGCATTTGGGGCAGTTGGGGCTTCAGAGGCAGCCCTCTGTGGGGCACAGGGTGCCCGATCAGGAGGACCGCCCCCCCCCCCCCCCAGCCCACAAGAAGGCCTCCACGTTTTACCTGGCGGTGTTTTTGGGGCCTTTGCCATCTGGCTGCCGTTGGTAAAATAACAGTGGCAGTGGGAAGAGGTAATTAAGTGGCAGTTGATTGGCCACTTAAGGGTCTTGATTGGCCTGGGGCGGGGCGGCCGTTTCTCGCTGCCGCCACCCCATGTAAAATTGCAGTGGAGGCGGGAAGGTGTCGGCAACACTCATTTTGTGGGGTGGGGGGCGTAAAATTCCAGCCTAAATGATAAACGTATCACAGAGTCAATGAATTGTTACAGTGCAGAAGGAGGCCATTTGTGTCAGCACCAGTTCTCTGAAAGAGCAATTCCCTCAGTTCCATTCCCCCACTTTCTCCCTGTAACCCTGCACATTCTTCCTTTTCATATAAATGTCTAATTCCCTTTTGAATGCTTCAATTGAACCTGCCTCCACCACACTCTCAGGCAGTGCATTCCAGACCTTAACCATTCTCTGCATGAAAAATTTTTCTTCATGTCACTTTTGTCTCTCTTACCAAATATTTTAAATCTGTACCCTTTCATTCTCGATCCTTGCATGAGTGAGAACAGTTTCTCTTTATCTACTCTGTCTAGACCCCTCATGATTTTGAATACCTCTATCAAATCATTTCTCAGCCTTCTCTTCTCCAAGGAAAACAGCCCTAACTTTTCCAATCTATCTACATAATTGAAGTTCCTCATCCCTGGAACCATTCTCGTGAATCTTTTCTGAACTCTCTCCAATTCCCTCACGTCTGTCCTAAAGTGCGGCGCCCAGAACTGGACGCAATACTCCAGCTGAGGCCGAACTAGTGTCTTCTCCAAGTTTGTTATGACCGAGGCGGGAGTAATGCACTGTCAATTCAGTCCCACTACTCGACAGGTCATAGCATATTATTAAAGTTTTCCCACCTACCGGAAATGAGCCAAATTAAACACTTTATTAACCCCCCAGAATAAAACAGACCAAACCATGTATCTTTAAACAATAACAAATTAACTATTTATTAATAAACTAAATCTTAAACACTATTGAGATAAACCTATGCCTAATAGACTTTATAACTTCTTATTTATCCTAACCCTAATGCACACATACATACATTCAAAAACCAACTGGTTTAAAAATAATGTTTCTTAGGAATAAGTAAGTAGCTGGGTTGTAAGTCTTTGTGTGTTGCATTCCTGGTTGGTGAGGTGTCCCAGAGTAGAACAGTCAGATGCCACTCGAAGTCTCCAGGAGAATTCGACGAACAGACCCTATGGGAAAGACGTTCAAAGCAGTTCAGTTGCAGCAGGCATCACACTGTTCTTTCAACAAGGAGTATAGCAACAGGCCTATTTGGCTTTTAAAATTGGTAGTCTTACAGTTGAAACTTTACTGGGAATTCCAGCAAACACAACCAGACAACAGAGAGTCACTTCTGAGGCAACAACCTCTTAGAGTTCGGAAATAAAGAAGGAATTTTTTACCTTCAGCAATACAAATATTCTTTTCCCAGAGGCTTTTTTTTCCTGTTTAGACAATAACATAGCCTGTAGCTCGTATAGATTTTTCTTCTGAGATATAGACCACTTCTTCCTTCAGAGCACGCTTCGCTGGTTTCCAGATCAAACAGGTTTAAGCCAGTCTTTTACACAGTCAAAGATTATAATACATGATGTGACCTTCTTTCTCTCCTACTGTTGCCTAGGAAACAGGTGCAGCTGCTGGTACGTTGTGCCCCTTAGTTTTTAAAGGCACATTGTTTTTAACTGTGGAGAAAAAAAAGTACCTTGAGAAGTTCAACATAACTTCCCTGCTCTAGTACTCTATGCCCCTATTAATAAAACGCAGGACACTGTATGCTTTATTAACTACTCTCTCAACCTGCCTGCTACCTTCAATGACTTATGCACATATACACCTAGGCCCTCTGCTCCTGCACCCCCTTTAGAATTGTACCCTTTATTTTATATTGTCTCTCCATGTTCTTCCTACCAAAATGAATCACATTTCTCTGCATTGAACTTCATCTGTCTCCTGTCTGCCCATTCCACCAACCTGTCTGTCCTTTTGGAGTTCTATACTGTCCTCCTCACAGTTCACAATGCTTCCAAGTTTTGTATCATCTGAAAACTTTGAAATTGTGCCCTGTACACCAAGGTCTAGGTCATTAATATATGTCAGGTAAAGCAAGAGTCCCAACACTGACCCCTGGGGAACTCCACTACAAACCTTCCTCCAGCCTGAAAACATCTATTAACCACTACTCTTTTTTTCCTGTCACTCAGCCAATTTTGTATCCATGTTGCTACCGTCCCTTTTATTCCATGAACTATAAGTTTGCTCACAACACTGTATAAAACGCATTTTGAAATCCGTGTATACCACATCAACAGCATTGCCCTCATCAACCCTTTTTGTTACCTCTTCAAAAAACTCCAGCAAGTTAGTTAAACATGATTTTCCCTTAAGAAATCCATGCTAGCTTTCCTTAATTAACTCGCATTGTCCATGTGACTATTGATTTTGGCCTGAATTATTTTTTCTAGAAGTTTTCCCACCACCGAAGTTAAACTGACTGGCCTGTATTTGCTGGGCTTATCTTTACACCCTTTTTTGAACATGGGTGTAACGCTTGCAATTCTCCAGTCCTCTGGCACCACCCCCAAGTCTAAGGAAGACTGAAAAGTTATGGCCAGTGCCTCTGCGATTTCCACCCTCACTTCCCTCAGTATCCTTGGATGCATCTCATCCGGTCCTGGTGCTTTATCCACTTTAAGTACAGACAGCCTATCTAATGCATCCTCTTTATAAATTTTAAACCCTTCTAGTGTCTGAATTACCTCCTCTTTCACCATTGCCTGGGTTGCATCTTCTTCCTTGATAAAGACAGATGCAAAGTATTCATTTAATACCTCAGCTATGTTGCAAGGCAAAGGGAGGCAGTGGTGGGACAAATGAAGAAATAAAAATGGGTCAAGAGGAGGTATAAATGGGAACACAGAATCATCACCAATGACTGCCTCAAAAAAAGGGGCAGAGGTTATAATCTGAAATTGTTGAACTCAATGTTGAGTCTGGAAGGCTGTAGAGTTGTCTAATTGAAAGATGATGTTCTGTTCCTTGAGCTTACATTGAGCCTCATTGGAAAAATGTAGGTGGCCAAGAATAGAGAGGGAATGTAATGGAGGATTAAAATGACAGGAGAGTGGAAGCTGAGGGCTATGCTTATAGACTGATAGAGGGCTATACTTATAGAGGTATTCCACAGCAGCCACCCAATCTGTGTTTGTTCTCCCCAGTGTCGAGGAGACTACATCATGAGCAGCAAATACAGTGTACTAAATTGAAAGAAGTACAAGTAAATCTGGAAAGAGTGTTTGGAACCCTGGATGATGGGAAGGGAGGAGGTAAAAGGGCAGGAATTGCATCTCCTGCACTTGTGTGGGAAGGTGCTGTTGGAAGGGGAGGGGGTGTTGGCAGTGATTGAGGGGTGGATCAGGGTGCTGCTGAGGGAACAGTTCCTTTAGCATGCTGAAAGGGGAGGGGAAGATGTCTTTGGTGGTGGCAGTGGCAGTACACTGGAGGTGGTGAAAATGGCGGAGAATGGTCTGTTGAATGTGGAGACTGGTAGAAAGTGAGGACAAGGGGGGCCTTATTGCGGTTTCAGGAGGGAGGGGATGAGGTGAGGGCAGAAGTGCAAGAAATGGAACTGATGCAGTAGAGAGCCTTGTCAACCATGGTGAGGAAAAAGGAAGATATATCAAAAGCATTGGTATGCAAGGTGACATGGTCAGAACAGATATGATGGAGATAAAGAAACTGGGAGAATGGGAGAGAGTCGTTCCAGGAAGCGGAGTGTGAAGAAGTGTAGTCAAGTTAGCTGTGGTTGTCAGTGGACGTATAGTGAATATTGGTCAATAGCCTAGCCCCAGAAATAGAGACAGAGAAAGTGAGGAAGGAAAAGAGGTAGACCATGTGAAGCTGAAGGAAGGTGGAATTACAAGCAAAGTTGATTAAATTTTCCAGTTTAGGCCGAGAGCAGGAAATGGCATCGAAACAGTCATCAAAAAAGATGAGGGAGGGGACCTGAGTGGTACTCGAACAAATAATATTCCACATATGCCACAAAAATGCAGGGAAGCTAGGACCCATGCGGGTTCCCATAACATCTTTTATTTGGAGGAGGTAAATATATCAAAGGAGAAGTTGTTCAATGTAAGAACAAGCTCAGCCAGGCTGAGGAGGATATGAGTATTTTCATTCACCAGTCGTTAGCCTTCATGTGGGGTTTTCTACCTACTTGCCTAGCAAAATTTGTGTTCATTAAAGGCTATATAAACCTCGTTGACTGTTTATGAATCCGTTTGCCTTCTTGCCAAGATTTTTTTTAAAGGCATTGATTAAAATTATTGCCAAGAAAAGTTTAGAGTTCAAGTTTGGAAAATGTTCCCTTTCTGTAGCCTACTACTCCCTCTGCTGGTTATTTAGAGTTAAGCCTTTATTTTGCAGCTGTTGTCCTACACAGCCACCTCCTGGTAATGGTTAGTACAGCAAATAAAAAAGATACATCATGATAGAAATTGACATGCATTGAGCTAGATCCTCAGGAGTGAAACGGGTGCCACAAATTTAGCTGGAGATAGTCCATGTCCAAGCTATGTGGGCATTCGGACTAGGGCTAAAATTGTGAGACCTAGTTTTTAGGCATCATGGGTGGCCACCTAAAATAGGCATCAGGTCCCTTGTATATGCTACTTAGGGGCCTAATGCCTGTTTAAGACCCCTCCATGAAACTTGTATCTGATGAGTAGAGGAGGTGACACTTTGGCTGGCAACAAAAGATAATTTTTTAATTAATTTTTTCTCAAACCTTCATGTAGAGTCAGCAGGAGCAGGAATGTTCCTCTAATTCTGCAGTAACCACGAGGCGCCCTCGGGCTTACCTCCAGGCCATGTGCCGCAACTTCAATATGTAAGCTGCCTCTGGAAGCATTCAAACTCTAGCAACTCTCGAAAAAAATTTTAATTAAACCCAAGGCCCAATTTTGATTGGGAAAGGCTGCCTGCATGCTGAGTCCTAAAAACATTTGGAATTTCCATGCCATCATTTTACAACATTGGGAGTGAGGGGGTGGGGGGCATTTTCAACTGCTGGCTGCCCATTTCTCAGAGGAAACTGGCAAAGTAAAATCTGGCTTTACGTCAACCGTTCGTCACCCGATACAATTTTCCTGTACAGCCTTTAAATGGGGCCAAGGTTCCCATCCGCAACAGGCAGAAGGCTGTTTATTTATGCAAATTGGGACCCGAAAAAGTGCAGAAAGAAAGGTTACATTTATATAGTGCCTTTTGCAACCTCAGGACATTCCAAAACACTTTACAGCCAATTAATTATGTTATGAAAGTGCTTCCATTATTGTTAATTTTTTTTAGAGCTTGTTTAAAACTGAAAAGATTCCATGGATGTGTGTTTTTTTACCAAGTTCGCCAACAGGACTTGAGATGTTGTTTGAAAGCCACCTGTGCTGGAGGCCACCTGTGATTTGGGCTCAGAAAACAGCAGAACCCTGAGTGACCTGGGGGAAAAATGGTTACAAAGAAGCCACATGGTTTATGCAGGTCAGGAGGTTGACTCTTTGTTTGGGGTTTGAACATTGTTTTCAGTTTTAGTTGGAGTGTGAACCGTTTGAATTCAGTTGGTGTTTTCCTGCCAAGGAGAAAAGAAACCACCTAGCTCACTTCCTTCTCTGCCTTTTTGAAGAAATACTGCCAAGATCCAGTGTGGGGAAAAAAAAATCCCTGGTGCCATATAGCTCCTGAAGAGCTGGAAAAAAAATCCTGCGATTCAAGTGTATGCTAGTGGAAAAAAAACTTGATGCCACATTTCTCCTAGAAAGCCTACTAGAATAATTCTGGACATCTCCAGAACAGACTGCTTCTGAAATGATCCTAGTGACCTGTCTCTGTATACCCAGATGCCAGACCAAAAAAGGGACAACAGACTTCCTTCCATATCTTCTTTCTTTTTGTCAAGAATTAGCAAGTATTTGGCCAAAGTAGTTTTTTTTGGTCTTTTATTTTTGGAACAGATCTCTGCAGAGTGAATTTCTGTATTTTTTTCCAGTGTGTGTGTGAGTGTAGTTGTGGAACTTTTTTAAAAAAAGGGAACTTACATATTTTAATCGGTGTGTTCATGCTTTGCTTCGTTACTGGTTATGTCTTATTTTATAATAAACTGATAATTTTGTTGTTTATTAAAGAAACCTGGTTGGTGTATTTTGTTCTGGGATTTAAAAAAAAGAGTTTATGATTGGCTGTATCAGTAACCGGGTAAACATTTGAATATATGCTGTGACCTGTGGAGAAGTGGAACTAGAGAAGACAGTGCACTCCTCCCGCCTCAGTCGTAAAAAGTACTTTTGAAGTGTAGTCACTTTTGTAATGCAGGAAGTGCAGTCGCCAATACAGCCAACTACAGTATAGCATCCACAGCTCATTAGTAAAATTCAAAAGAAGCCTGAAACTGAAAATGTTTTGGGGCTCCTGATGGGCACAGTAGATGCACTGACAACTCTGCATCCATTTTGGGCCAATCTTGACCCATACAACCCCCCATCCCCCCCCCCCCCCCCCCCCCCCCACCACCATATTATAGCTAATTAAACCTTTAGTCATTGAGCAATAAAAGGTTCTAGCTGTACGTTTCTAATCAGGACGAAAGATTAACCATACTTTAAAGGAAGCACTTTTGTCTTCTGCATGTATACAACTATATTTATTCCATTTTAGTAGATCTTCTGATTCATACCACTGTACTTTTGAATATTTCATATATAGATGGAGACCCTAATTTGCATTCAGGTGACGAAGATGATGGATATAGTTAGTGACAGATTCTTTGACATGAATGGGAGCTCTGATCCATTTATTACCTCAATTCATTTCTCTTTACCTTTTTAATGAAGGGATACAATTACCATTACTAAAAATGTTTCACCAAAATAAAAGAAAAATAATCACAGTTTTCATTACGTTTCATTTGTTTCTCATATACCATGGAGCTGAATACTTTGGAACAAAAGTTCAATATGAATTATATGGTGGTGTGCCACTCACTGGGGTTGAATTTTCGCCGAGAGTCATAGAATCAAAAAATGGTTACAGCACAGGAGGAGACCATTTGGCCTGCCATGTCTGTGTTGGCTCCCTGCAAGAGCAACTCAACTTGTCCCACTACCACACCCTCCAACCAACACCCGCCCCCCCCACTACCCTCGCCATCGCCGCCCCCCTCCCCCCAACTTTCCCCACAGTGCTTCAAATTATTTCTCTTCAGGCACTCATTCATTTCCCTTTCGAAAGCCACAATCAAATCTACCTCCACCACATTCTCAGGCAGTGCATCCTAGGTCCTAACCACTGTCTGTGCTGCTGTTGGTTCTTTTGCCAATCACCTAAAGTTACTGTCTTCTGGTTTTCGATCCTCCCATCAATGGGAACAGTTTCCCTCTATCTACTCTGTCTAGACCTCTCATGATTTTGAATACCAATATCAAATCTTGTCTTAAACATCTCTTTTCTAAGGAGAACAACCCCAGATTCTCCAATCTGTCCATGTAACTGAAGTCCTTCATCCCTTGAACATCCTCGTTAAGGCGGCACAGTGGCGCAGTGGTTAGCACCGCAGCCTCACAGCTCCAGTGACCTGGGTTCAATTCTGGGTACTGCCTGTGTGGAGTTTGCAAGTTCTCCCTGTGTCTGCGTGGGTTTCCTCCGGGTGCTCCGGTTTCCTCCCACATGCCAAAGACTTGCAGGTTGATAGGTTAATTGGCCATTATAAATTGCCCCTAGTATAGGTAGGTGGTAGGGAAATATAGGGACAGGTGGAGATGTGGTAGGAATATGGGATTAGTGTCGGATTAGTATAAATGGGCGGTTGATGGTCGGCACAGACTCGGTGGGCCGAAGGCCCTGTTTCAGTGCTGTATCTCTAAACTAAACACGTAACCATTCTCTGCACCCTTTCTAATGCCTTCACATCCTTCCTAAAGTGTGGTACCCAGAAATGGCAAACAATACTCCAGTTGAGGCCGAACTAGTGTTTTATAAAGATTCATCATAACTTCCTTACTTTTGTACTCTGTGCCTCTATCTCTGAAGCCCAGGATCCCATATGCTTTATCAACCACTTTCTCAAGCTGCCCTGCCACTTTCAACAATTTGTGCACGTATGGCCCCAGGTCTCTCTGTTCCTCCACCCACTTTAGAATTGTACCCTTCATTTTATATTGCCTCTCCTCGTTCTTCCTACCAAAATGTATCACTTCACACTTCTATGCATTAAATTTCATCTGCCACGTGGCCACCCATTCCACCAGCCTGTCTATGTCCTGGGAAGCAGCCACGATGCCTGCATACTTTGACAGTCCCAGGTGCCACAGCTTTTCCAGCCTCCCACTCACCTTCAGGAATGGATGCCTGGGGACAAGGGCTACCCATTGAAGACATAGCTGCTCGCTCCTGTGAGGATCCCTCGAACTGCACCCAAATGACCATTGAGCAGGCCGTTGGTCTACTAAAGATGAGATTCCAGTGGAGTCCTGCAGTATACCCCAGTGCGGGTCTCACATATCGTGGTAGTCTGCTGTGCTCTGCACAATCTAGCACAGCAGAGGGGGTAGGCCTTGCATGAGGAGGACGTGATTGTTCACCTGTCTTCATCCACTGAGGAGGATGGGGAGGAGGCTACTGAACAGACAGCACTAGATCTTGAACCTCTTGCACCAGAGGTCAGGGCCATTAAGAGACATGCAAGAAAGCCACGGGACAATCTCATAAATATCCGGTTCCTGCCACCATGATGGCCTTTCAAAGCGAACACAATAACGATTCACCTCACTGTATTCCACCTATAGCCTCTTTCCTATTCACACTCCAGTGCCTAGCGCCCAGGTTCACCACGCACTCTGACACATCTGAGAAGCTGACCAAACACGGCCTGGGTCTACACTGGCAGCTCACTGAGGGAGCAAGGGTGAAGGTTGCATCTGACAAGGCAGCAATGAAAGCATGAGCCATTTACCACAATGATTTTGACCTCCATTTATTTACACAATTGGAGCAACTAATGACAAAGCCAAAGTTAATGCACCTGCGAAACACCGAGTGCGTCTAGGTGCTGCTCTTCTTAACATGCTTTCATATGCCTCTATGTGGTGGCGACCCTTGTGTTGGCAGCTGAGGTGGAGGCAGACTGCTGATTGGGCTGATCCTTGGCCTGGGATGACTTTGGCAGGCATCCTCTGTCTGCCTAAAGCCTGCAGTGTCCCTGCTAGCTGAGGAGTTCCTGTGTAGGTGCAGGACCCTCCTCAGTCGTTGAAGTTACTGGAACTGGTGTCACTAGAAAAGGGGCTGAGGAGCCGCTGTCCACACTCATAGCACCCTGAAGGCAACCCCCAGATGTGGAGGGCAGCCTCTCCTCCTCCTTTTCAAGGCTCACTTGAACCTCCATGTTGACCATTGAAGGATGAAGACCTGGCGGAGACTCCAGATGCATCGTCCCTTTCAGCTTGCCACGGCTGCATTGATCTCATGGCCAAGGTGGTGGTGTGCAGGTCTGTGCGCATCTGCAGGATCTGGTTCTCCATCAGGGTCACCGACCTTTTGATGGAGGAAGCCATGTGCTCACATGCCTGATACATGCCAGCACTCATAGCATAGATGTATTCCGCCATTGTCTGCTTATGGCTGTGCATTGCCTCTGGCAGCTCCATTAAATGATCCCTTACCTCTCTCTGCAACTCCAGCATATTCTGTGCGGCCAACACCAGAGGCTTGTCATCAGCCTGAAGCTCAGCATGGGCCCGGCCTCCCCAGTCCTCCGACTGTCAGCGATCTCACCTGTCACAGCGTCCGTCGGCTGGTTGGGCGTATGTGTGGTGCTCTCACCAACTTGTGACCCTGAATCTAAGCCTGACGGGAGAGTATGCTGGTGGAGGGTGCAGGGGAATGATGTGACAGTGCATCCTCTGGCTGTTCCTCCTCCTCCTCAGTTGTTGATGGCAGGCCCCATCCTAGCAGCAGAGCTTGCCTCCCATGTGCCACGATCTGCATGAAAGGACACAACATTTGTGGGTTAGGTTGTTCACATCCCCTCATGCTAACCATGCGTGATGTGAACCTTCAGAAGTGTGGTGGAGGACTCATGAACACAATGTCTCCTCACTCTCTTGTGTGGACTCTCCAGTCCCACCGTCCACGACTGCTCAACTGCCCTGTGTCCCCGTTAGTTCCAGTACCACCACTTCTGCCAATGTCAGGATACACACATCAGGGATTCTACCGCCAGTCTTCACACTCTCCCTGGTGTTATGGGCCCGTTTCTCCTGCAGGCTGAAAGAGGGACACAGTTGGAATTTGCACAATGAACAACAGGACACTTTTGCTCGTGGCTGCCCTTCGTCCTTTGCTGGGGGGGCTCCCAAATGCCTCCTCCTCACACCCACTCTCAGGGAACATAGTGGGGATGTGCTCTGAAAGAAGGCAGTCTGTCGCCGGATGTAGCCATGCATCTGACAGGATGTGCTGATGCCTCACTCCCTTGCCACTCCCTTTGTGGTCACTCTGTCCCCATGTACAGCTCCCTCTCGCATTGCCTCATGCAAGCCACAAAGAGGAGAGGTATGAAGGAGTCACCTTGGCGGAGCAAAGCAACTCATTGACCCTCTTGCTGCATTGGTCCCAGCTCTGGGGGAGTGACAATGGCTGCTTTCTCCATTCAGGTTTTCCTGAGGGTCTCTTCTTGCTATGCCTTGAGAAGAGGACCTCCCACCTTTCCCATGTAGCCTGGAGGAGAATCTTGAGGGAGGCATCACTTAACCGTGAGGCCACCTGGTGTGTTACCTCGGACATGGTCCCAGTTGGCTTCCTCTCTGTCCGTTGGGTTCTCAATCCTGGTGCAGGGGGTCCAGCAGCCAAAGCAACAACAGTAGGAGCAGTGGGGGTGAGGGTCTAGCAGTAATAGCAGCAGCTGGGGGATTGGGTGGGGGGTGGGGTGTGGTGTCCAGCACTCCAGATTCACTGCATCAGTGAAAGAATAGTCTTCTGAGCCACGGTACCTCGGTTTGCATTGTGGTTGTATTCCCTGCAGTCTTTCTCCTTGTCCTCACTGGTAGCGTGTACAGCGTCTGTATCTGTGGGATCTCCTTCTCAACCTCTCCTAAATCCCCACTACCTAGCACCCTATTAGTCACACCCTCTCTTTCCTGAATCTGTGTTTTCCTCTGGAGTGTGACTGGATTCTGGATAAAACAGTCCAGAAATTCCTCCTCCTCCCTTATGTGTCAGAGTGTCTCCAACTCATGCTCCAGTTTAATGTCTCTGAGCCGGAGGGATTCAAGATGGAGGCATCTCCTGCAGACATGTTTGCTTAGGACAGTCTCGCCATCCCCAAACTCCCACATTCTGCAGATATCCAGTAAGCTCTAAATTTGTTTGCCCTACCTTTCTCCCTCGTGGGAATGTACCTCAACTGTAGCCGAACCATCTCTTCTCATTCCGTCACGGTTTTACCTCCGTTCTCACCCCACCAAAATTGGCCCTTCTACAATTAATTATTTTTACTCTAGATTGCTCCTGTTTTGGGGAATAATAATGGAAGGTGCCATTAATTTGCCATTATTTTTGTGTGTCTGTGCATGTTCACGTATATTTATTCATGTAACAAGGTAAGTAATGTGATCAATAGAGATACATAATTAGCATTAGCAGAGATGTTTGTGACTATTTCCACTTTTGCCAGCTTAAATTCATTCACATTGAAGGGAAAATATTTCCTTGCTACATGTTTTCACAAATGATAGAACTTTTTTAAGAAAATAATTATTTTTCAATGAATATGCACAGATTCCTCCTTTCCCTTAAAAATAGACTCCCAAGAAACTCATGGAGAATTATCATTGGTTGCTAGGGTAATAAAGATGACTCAATGATTGTAGAGGTCAAATATAATGCTCAGAGAGCATTTTGCAGTTCTGCTAGTCATTAATCCAACCACTAGCAAAATGTTTCGAGCAAAAGTCCTGTGTCTCACAATAAAGACTTTATTGTCATCCAGGTTGTCAGTCCTTAATTCTGATTAGTTTTGTTGGTGGAAAAAAGAACATTTTATTTTTTTCAGTGACAGTTACAGCCAGTAGCAAAATGTACTGCTTCTGAAAATTATTAAATTCGAGTCCTGTCAAAATACATAGGTATTTGCGATCGTTATTACTGCAAAGGTTCAACTTTTGACCTCTGATTTGAACTAAAATATGCAGCCTGTGGTTTGAAATGTATTTATCTTTTGCTGCATTTGTCCCTGGCAAATGTTTGTATATTTTAAATTATGCTCCTCTACCCTAATCATGTTGACTCACTACACAGAATTATAGTATTTGTTAGCTAGCTGTCTGGTGCCAGGTAAGATGCCTCTCATTTATTCTCTTATGAAAAAGCAACCAAAAAGTTCCAAAATTCATCATTTTTTGGGAACAAAATGTACAACCAATTTTTGATACCAGCTGAATTGCTGGTCGAGCTACTCCTATGACCTTTCTACCAGATTTTAAATGCTGCAGCAAGTTTGTGCTCAGCAGATCATATAGCAGTTACAGTGCGAACATTCTCAATGTAGTTTTCATCTTGTTATTTAATTTAAATTAAAACTAAGATTAAAAAAAAGATAAATTTGGTGATATAATGAGTTCTGTTGTGTACTTATTCCTACATGACAACAGGTTTTGTGTTTAGAGGTTTGACAATGTGCTATATACATGCAATATGATTTATTTTTAAACATCCTTGCAAGTCATACTTACATTTTGAATGAATGCAAAGTAGTTTCTGCTTTGCAGTGACACAAACTGCAGTGTATCTTGGATGTGAAATTGTCCAAATGTAACATTATATTCAAACCAGCAAGCAATAGAAATGCAAACAAAACAAGGTTTAAAATGTTACCCGTTAAACTTCATTATTAATGTCTCTTGTCAGCTCTTTGTTACTATCAAAATTTAACCAGCAAGTATTCCCAGAGCCCTGTTTTTCTTGGCAGAAAGTAGTGTAGGGTGTGTAGCATAACTTTGCTCTGCCTGCTCTGGGTCAAAATCTGGAACTCACTCCCCCAGAAGGCTGTGGATGCTGTCAGTTGAAATTTTCAAGATTGACATCAATAGATTTTTGTTCGGTAAGGAAATCACGAGTAATGGAACAAAGGCAGCAAATAAAATTGAGATGCAAATCAGTCATGACATAATAGAATAATGGAACAGGCTCAAAGGGCTGAATGCCTAATCCTGTTCTTGTGTTCCTATGTAGTAGTTGGCACATATAAGCTAATAACTACAGTGTAATGGCACATAACTTAAATGACGCTCAAAGAGTGGTATGTCTTTGAATACCACTTAATATGAATTACAGGTCTTTAACTTGCAGCCAGTACAGTTTCACTATGGTCTTGTATGTGAGGGTCCTAAGAATCTATTGCCTCGATCTGGAAATCCATTAATTTGCCAGCTGTTGGTTGAGTAAACTTTCATTGGCTTAGATAAAATAATTTTTCATCAACTTTTCACACAGAAGAAAATAGCACCAATGGCACGTCATATGTCCCCATCCTCAGAAAAGCATTGTGAAAATCACCAGTGCCATTGCTCTCCTTCTGACCTATTTGAGTAAAATTTTAATTTTGTGACACAATTAACTCAATCTGATTCTGTCTCAAATTTAGTTAATTTAAGGCCTTTAGAACCATCAGAGAAAAAACTAAACTAGATGGAATTTGATCCCAGTCCTGGAGGTGAAGTGCAATGTCATTACTGCTATGCCACCCATTCCTATTAGTTAATTATTTATAAACAACAATTTATAAAAATTACAGAACCAATTCGCATTAAATTTATTATCCAATTACATACACTTCAAATAAAGTGAGAATTGTTAATTTAATTCCTGATTTTCATGCAGAATCCTATTGCGGTCCTCATCGGTCTAATGTACTCAGATATTTCCTATCTGTTTCTGTCATATAACATCTTTAGAATTTCTGTATGTGCTTTACTCTTTGTAATTGACAAATTGAATGGAATTTCAGAATATTTCTTAACTGACAGGAATTCCTAAATAACTGATTTTTTTATAATGTTATGTTCCTGCATGGGACCTAAGAACAATTACCCTATTTAAAAGTCAACAATTATTTTGAATCGACTTCAGTCTTAATCACATTCTCAGGAGATCCCAAAGTGTTCCACAGCCAATGTAATACTTTGAAGTGTAGAATGTTTTAATATCGGGAACCACAGCAGCCAATCCGCATGTAGCAAGACCCCACATACAGCAAGGAGATAAATGGCCAGATCATCTGTTATAGCGATAGTGATCGGGGATAAATATTAGCCGAGACAGGTGGCGAGGTCCTTCACTGTTCGTTAAATAGTGCTGTGGGATCTTTTACATCCATCTGAGAAGACAGATGGGGTTTAATGTCTTATCTGAAAAATGGCACCTCTGACAGTGCAGATTCCCATAGTACTGCACTTGAGTGTCAGCCTAGATTACATGCTCAAGTCTCTGGAGTAGGGTTTGAACCCATGACTTTCTGATCAGTGATGAGCTTGCTTCAACTAAACCAAAGCACCAAAGCTTGACAGGTTTGTAGCTGCCAACATCAGGTCCTGTCAAGGGATGGGTCTGCACTTGGGGTGCCCCATGCCATTTGAATTGCCCATTACAGGAAATCCCTGTTACACTTGGGTTGTGCAAGAGTAAAGCACTTAGGGCACACGCAGGAAAATTTGCATTCTATAGTAGCTTCACATATTATCAGAAGCATTGGTAATGACAACTACCATTTTCTGTATGTTTTGGCGTCAGGTTCTAGTATGAAAATATATTGCATCAGGTTTTCCCGTTACTGCATCGAGAGTTATTTGGTTTCTTGAACGCAATGAATACAGGAAAATTGGAAGGGGAGGAGCACAAATCTATAAAGCAGCCTGTCCAATTTTCCAATCTTTAATCTAATAGGAAGTAAATGAAGTGCCCAGTAATGGTTAGTGGCTTGTGCTCCTTCCTACCTAAATTTCCTGCATTCACCATGATCCATTAACCCCAAATGCAGGAAGAGAAAAATCTGCCCTGATTATCTTTTGACCTGAAGCAGAATTTGAACAGGAATTCTGAAACAAATAAAAATGTTCATCTTAAATCGAATGGAAAAAAGGAAATTGATATAATTTTTAAATTATTACCAGCTAGTAAATAAAGCTGCAAAGTATGAATTAGCATTAAGCACACTGATACATTATAGATATTCAGATAATTAATGTTTACAGTGAATTAATTGCACCTTTTAAACACAGGTTCCTTGTTTCTTTCCATAGGATGGATCTACAGCTCAACCAAAACCAAATGCCCAGCCAACATCCACCACTGAACAGCTTCCCTCATCCCAGTTCAGTTCTTCAGTTGTGCAGAGGAGGGTGAAGAGTGGAGCTGCTAACTGTGACCGTCTCAGCCAGACAAAATCAATGGTCCTGACTGACTCCAGCCCACTCAAATTACCGGTGAGTAGATGCTGCCATATTTTGTTCTGCTGTGAAGACATGAAGAAATAGTTGCAGGAAAATTACTTTGGATATTTGTTTTGTTAAATTTCAGGTGAAATGTATTTTAAAAAATGTCTCTGAATTATGTCCGAGTAAATGGCAATAATAAATTTAAAGCTGAGAGCAATGGCAGCACACTTGAGTTCTGTTTCTAAATGCTACATATTTCATTTATTAACTCTAGGTAGGGAACATCACTTTGAACCTTTTGAACAATGAGCCATTTTATTAAACATTCTCATTGAAACTTGGAATTTCTATATTTTTAAAAAAAGATTGCAAAAGCATCCAAGACAGGAATGACTGTGCGGAGAATGATGGGGATTTCTCCTGATACCCCATTACCCGTCATCCCCAGGTTGAATGCGAGTGTCGTAGGAGTTAAAACTGTGATGTTGCCTGGCAACACCCCATAACCTGCAAATTTGGGCAGCAGCAGGTATTGCTGTTCATGTGATTTGCATCTTCTTACTGTAATTTGGAATTTATCAAGAAGGTTGCAATATTTTTTTGTAAACTTACACACTAAAGCGTCTTTAGAAAATGCCTGCCACATACATTATTAGATGCTGTGCATAATTATTAAGTATTAATTATTTTTAGAGATGTAGAGGCCCACAGGGTTAAACCTGGCTGTTGCCAATATATTTGACTATATTCTGATTACATTGATTACATTTATCCAGGAACTGTTGTCCATAATAGGTTTCTGCACTTCATACTTACATGCCAACCTAGAAAACGTACAAAATGGAACAATTTCAAAAAAGCTGATGCAGCAAATAAATAGCCTTGATTTTACATCTTCGAACATTTAAAGGCATGGGGGGAATTTTAGCCACAGAAAATGGACAGGTTTAAGTCAGGTGAGTGTGTTAAATTTTAAAAATCAGAATCCTGACCCAGTCCCACTTCCAATATGCCCACTCCAGTTTTAATTGAGGCAGGGTAGGGGTGGTCTGGGTATCAACCCACTCCAAGGATGCAGGTTGTCACTTTAAATATGATAATAAGGCTGTGAACCCCAATGTTATACAACTTTTTGAATTAAACCATGGATGGTTAAAACTCCGTAGCATGTGGGGTATTCATGACTTCTGGGTTTCCTACACCTTACTGCCCCCTGCTTCTGACAGGTCAGGTCAATGAAAGATACTGAAAGTGTTGTGGCACATAGGGTTGCCATAACTGAACAGCAGACATACCCAACATTCAATCACATTTCTTGCAAGGGGAAAACCTTAAAGTACACAAAAGTGCTGCTTGTAGCAGTGGTGAATTTAGGAATTACTGAAGGAGGATGTGAGATCAGAAGGTATGAGATTAATTTTCTAGGGTGGCCTGGGACTTTTTTGCCAAGAAGATTTTATATTTGAAACATTATATTGTGCACTTTCCAGAATATTGGAGCCTAACATATCTGTGCCTTTCAAGTCAAAAATACTTTCTCCTACAAGGGTTACAAATATTTCAATGGGCTGGATTTTGCAGCAGCCATTGGTTACACTTGCACTTAGACTTTCTATGGGTATGTGCACTGGAGGTTCCTGTCAGCCAACTATCAAAAAAGCTCAGCACGCTCCACAGCAGATCTGCGACCCGTGTGATCAGGGCAAGAAACCATGTATCAGATTGAAGAAATGTCAATGAATAATAGAGTCTGAACCAGAAGTGTTCAATTAGATAATTAAATTCAATGTCAAATCAGGTACACAAAACAGACTAAAGAGGCTGGAATTTTATCCAGGCGACAGGAGTTTTGACTACTGGCAAAAGAGCCAGCAAGAGCCCTGTATCGCCTCCTCTGGGGAAGGCACACTGCATTACATGGCAATTATGCACTTAAGTGGACAGCAGCGGGTTTTCCCCAGGATAAAGGACCCCGGAGACGGAAGTCCCACCTGCTGAGAAATGCCAGCCAATCAGAAGCCTACAGCTCTTTTACTGAGCAGCACCACCACGGAGTCAGGGGCTGCTGTCAGTACTGGACTCACCGGTAGATGTGATCATTGAGGGACCCAGGCCCAGGTGAGTCAGGGCTGGAGGGGTTTCATGGGGGGGGGGCCTCAGAGAGTGGGTGCAGGGGGGTTGACAGCAAGGGCAGGGAGTGGTCTCAGCAGGCGCCCCAACCCCCCACCTTCCTGATGTTGGGTCCCTCGATCAAGCACTTGGTTCCTTTTAATGAGCGACCCACCCCACCCCAGAGGCAGCAAGCAACCCACATGGTTTTGCTTAGAATGCTGCCCATGTGGTGACAGGCCTGCCCACCACTGGGCTAATAGCAGCAGGGTGAGTTAAGGCTCTTAATTGGCCATTAATTGCACACAAGGGCCTCAATTGGCAGCAGGGGAGAAGGCCGTTCACAGGCCTTCCTGCCCTGGACTTAATTGGGGTGGAGGTGGGAAGGTGGTGGAGTCCCCCGCCACCACCATCCCAACTGATTAAATGCTCTCTCCCCCTCCATACGTAGTGTGGGAAAGAGCATAAAATTCCCCCCAGAGAAAGAAAGAAAGATTGGATTAAGAGAGAGCAAAATAAAAGTGACAGAAAGAAAATGTTTTCAAAATTAAATTTTTTTCAAAATTTCCAACAATAATTAAGCTCTGAAAGAATGAGATGCCACACTTATTAAAGTTACTTTACAGTGCAAGAGAGTCTGTTTGCAATAGTTAAAACTTACCACATCGTTTTAAGGGTATTTGCACAGGAATGGGCAAGCCCTAAATTTTTCTAACATGGTTAGTATGCATCTACCACGTAAGAATGGCAACTTCATGCCTTTCAATTTATTTCAATTGTGAGTCTGTTGGCAAGATACCATTATAGTGCAGCTTCTGGAGGAACAAGTCATCTTGGACAACTACCTCCTGATTTACGCATTTAGTTGCGCACATATGGTCACTGGAAGTTGCTGTTCAATTTACACCTTAATAACAACGAGCACCATTAGTCTGACTAATTTTGACTGCATTTTCCAGCCCATGATACTATTTTGATGTGAAAAATAAAAGTAGCTGTAGGGACACCAATACAACTTGATAGAGTCCAGTTCCTTCCATCAGAATCCAACCCCAGATCTATCATGTTAATTTGTGAAGGAACCCATTTGCAAGATGTATCAATAATAATCTCAGCTAGCCATACATTTTACATTCACAAGACAAACTGGCTCACAGACACACCTATCCTAAGCCCAGGCAAAGTGAGGTGTCTTAAATACACCGAGGGCATACTGATTTTTGTTATTTTCAATTGACTTTTCTTTTAAAGTTGCCTCATGAGAAATAATCCAATCAAAACAAAATTTTAGAACTTTAGATAAGTGGTCACAGCAAAACTTCACTTGTCTTTTCCAATTTTAGATTCCAAACATTTTCTGATTTTATAAGCTTATAGTTTTAGAAGGTTGAGTTTCATGCTTTCAGATGGCCCTTGTTGACTGCTTGTAGATTAGGATTTTCAATTTATTATACTTTTGTCAGTAATATCACTTATATTTCCCTGTTGCATATGAATGGTAACAAATGGAGTCTACTCTGAGCACATAATCAAATAGCAAAATCACTTTCAAGGTTATAAAACACAACTAGCTTCTGTACTCACACAAAAACATACTGACTGTCTGCATCACATATCATAGTTGTATGTGATAAATTCTAAAATACAGTAAATTGTAGGTAAAATGTATTATTCCCCTTTCCCCTTCCTATTTTCTCTTGGCAGTATAAATCAATTGTTATTGTAAGCATTACAATCTGAGCCAATGGAAAGCCATCTTCCATAAAGAAGACTATGCTTGTAACTAATGGAATTAAAACTTGCAGCAAAGTAAGCTAGGCTAGTTTCCCTGGGCAAAAAAAATCTATTTATTGTCTTTGGATTGTATGAGGTTCCTGCCCCCATTTTCCCCACTTACTGATGGTTCTTGACTTTAGGATTTTATAAAGGACAAATTGCACAGACCCAGGGTTGGGCTGAACCACAAACTTGCTTACTAAAACCCTCCTAACACCCTGATACAAAGACCTCTAAACTAATTTAAAGGACACCACATGACACCTTGATTGGTTAGTCTGATTTAAATTCCTCCACAATATAACCTCAGCTCCCACCCAAACACACAAGTCACCATGACTTATAAGATAAACCATTTTCAAAAAACCACAGGCAAAACCCCACGTTTCTGCCCCAAACTCACTAAATTCAAAACCCCAAACCCTCCCAGGATTTGGTTGTTACACTTAAAATTGCTTTATATTCTCAGCCCCAAATATCCCTTGGATTTGGCTGATAACTTACAGTCCTTCACACGGTTGGTCCTTCCGGTGTAGGGGGTAACATATTGGCATGGATAGATGATTGGCTAACAAACAGGATACAGAGAGTAGGCATAAATGGGTCATTTTCTGGTTGGCAAGATGTAACGAGTGGTGTGCCATAGGGACTTGTGCTGGGGCCTCAACTTTTTTCAATTTATATAAATGACTTAGATGAAGGGACCGAAGGTATGGTTGCTAAATTTTCTGTTGACATAAAGATAGGTAGGAAAGTAACTTGTAAAGAGAACATGAGGCTACAAAGGGATATAGATAGGTCAAGTGAGTGGGCAAAGACCTGTCAAATGGAGTATAATGTGGGAAAGTGTGAAATTGTCCACTTTGTCAGGAAGAATAAAAACGAAGTATATCATCAAAATGGTGAGAGATTGCAGAGCTCTGAGATGCAGAGGGATCTGGGTGTCCTAGTGCATGAATCACAAAAGGTTAGTATGCATGTACAGCATGTAATTAGGAAAGCTAATAGAATGTTATCATTTTTCGCGAGGGAAATTGAATACAAAAGTAGGGAGGTTATGTTTCAGCTATACAGGGCATTCGTGAGACCACATCTGAAGTACTGTGTACAGTACTAGTCTCCTTATTTAAGGAAGGATGTAAATGCGTTAGAGGCAGTACAGAGAAGATTTACTAAACTAATACCTGGAATGGGTGAGCTGTCCTTTGAGGAAAGATTGGACAGGCTAGGCATGTATCCGCTGGAATATAGAATAGTAAGAGGTGACTTGATTGAAACATATAAGATCCTGAGGGGTCTTGACAGGGTGGATGTGGAAAGGATGTTTCCCCTTGTAGGAGAATCTCGGACCAGGTGTCATTGTTTCAAAATAAGGGGTCGCCCATTTAAGACAGAGATGAGGAGAACTTTTTTCTCTCAGAGTCTCTGGAATTCTCTTCCTTAAAAGGCAGTGGAAGCAGAGTCTTTGAATATTTTTAAGGCAGAGGTCGATAAATTCTTGATCAGCAAGGGGGTGGAAGGTTATCGGGGGTAGGTGGAAATGTGGAGTAATCAGTTCAGCCATGAACTTATTGAATGGCGGAGCAGGCTCGAGGGGTCGAGTGGCTTACTCCTGCTCCTAATTTGTATGTCCGTATGAATTTTTAGGTCCACGAGCCAGGTTGACCGTTCCTGACCCTCCTTCTTGACTTCAGTGTCAAACCCTTCGATCTTGTCCTCTTTGTGATGACTCTTATCGAAATATCATAAACACATCTCCTGAAGCCATCCTGCTGGATGGTCAGTGCTTAGCACCTTTTCATCTCTTTCATCTGTTACCTGCCTGGTCCAGACAGATCCACTTAGTGCTGGTGTTTTTTTATTTATTTTTATTTAGAGATACAGCACTGAAACAGGCCCTTCAGCCCATCGAGTCTGTGCCGACCATCAACCACCCATTTATACTAATCCTACATTAATCCCATTACCCTCTTACATCCCCACCTTTCCTCAATTCCCCTACCACTGACCTATATTAGGGGCAATTTATAATGGCCAATTTACCTATCAACCTGCAAGTCTTTGGCTGTGGGAGGAAACCGGAGCACCCGGCGAAAACCCACGCGGTCACAAGGAGAACTTGCGAACTCTGCACAGGCAGTACCCAGAATCGAACCCGGGTTGCTGGAGCTGTGAGGCTGCGGTGCTAACCACTGCACCACTGTGCCGCCCATATTATTTCCATGACCGAGAACAGTGAACTCCACCAAGGTGAGGTATTCCAGGCTCCAGAGCTGATATACACGAAAAAGGTTTCTCTCCTTCTTGACAGGAGTGAATGCTGTGGTCTGGAGCCAGTTAGTTGTAACAATGGCCTCCCCAATTACTTAATTGGGTTACACGATGGCATTTATGCTTTGTCACTGGTCTGATAATGTCCCAAATTCCAGTCCTTTAACAGTATCAGTTCTGTTGTGAATTGGAATGTTTGAGATTGACCCATTGGAATGCAGCCTGCCTCTATGTGCTTTGTGATGAGTTTTGGCTCTCATTCACAGTACTATTGTCCGTGGGGGTTGGGGTTCCTTCCCCATACATTTTAAAGTCCAGTTGTGGGGGAGGAATTCCAATCCAACAGGATTTATCCCTAGGAACGTAGGAACAAGAATAGGCCATTCAACCCCTCAAGCCTGTTCCCCTGTTCAATTACATCGTAGCTGATCTATATCTGAACTCTATTTACCTGGCTAGGATTTCCACTACATATGCACATCACTTCAGAACATGATTATTAGCAGTTATACCAGACACTATTGTCACTGACTAACCAACCAAGCTAGTCTATTCACGTTTGTCACTTACTAAAGCCATCAGTAACAATAAATTGTTGAAATCACAAGACCACAAGAAATAGGAGCAGAAGTAGACCATATGGCCCAACGAGCCTGCTCCGCCATTCAATACGATCATGGCTGATCTGGGCTTCAATTCCACTTTCGTGCCCACTCCCCATATTCTTTAATTCCCTGTGAGACCAAAGTTCTATCTATGCCAGCCTTAATCAGTCTACTTAGTCATTTTAAAACACATTGCAAAGTTTTAATGACATTTGCATTCTCTGTTGCAACACAATGGGCTAGATTTTCTTTTGGTGACAGGCCAGAAGGCAGGGAACGACCCTGCCCCAGCCCTATATTGGACTCCCAGCCGAATTCAACGGTGGGCAGGCAATTAACTGACTGCCATTGGGGATGCTGTTCCCTTTGTCGTGTATTTCTTTGCGTTATCTTAATCAACACAATGAGGTACGTGGCTTCCAGTTCCTTGAAGATCTCTGGAAGGTTTATTTACAGTTGAAACTGATACACACAATACTAATCAAATTATTTACAGAACCTTTGTCCACGATGTTTCAGCACGTAGAGACGATGGCTTCTAGTCACATGACTACATCCTAGCTTTCGCTCATTAGCATACTGAGTTCTTAAAGGGACATCACTCTTAAAGTGATCATACAACACCCTTTAAGGGAAAAGAGCCCACCCCAAGAGCTGTCAGCCAATCAGAGGGCCAGCAGTGCAGCAGTACCAGCAGCACTACCAGGAGTTATGGCCACTGCTAGTACTGCAGGAGACCAAGAACAGCCGCCATAGAAGAGGCCCCAGAAGACAGATAAGTGTGGTCAGCCTTACTGCGGCAACTCAGGCAGGCCCCAGCAGCGGTGGGGAGATGGTTACTGAATGCGGATTGGGGGGGGTGGGTCTTTCAGTGGGGAGGATCCTTACCGCTGGTGTGACTCTCTGTGGGCTGCAGAGTGACTGAGTAGGAGGACCCCTCCCCCTGAGCTCACTAGGAGTCCACCAGGTTTGACCTGGTGGTGTCTCCACACAGCAGCAGGCCCCTCTGGCATTGGCTAAATGCCAGTGAAGTCAAGAGAGGGCACTTAAGCGGCTTAATTGCCCTCCCAGTGGATTTCCCATCTGCTGTGGTGCCCGCTGTGGACAAAATAGCACATGGGCAGGACAATGTTGGGCAAGCTGCCTGACGCCATCCCACACCATTTTGTTTGCCCCCTCCCCTCGCCCCCCAGCCCATCGCCAAGGGCTTGATAAAATCTAGCCCAATGAACCATTTCAAAATTCTCCTACATTTTAGAGGCGACAGTTTTGATGCAAAATCAATTGCCTCGAAATTGTCTCCAGCCTAAATATGAGGCATTACTTATACCCACTCTCTGTCCTGAAATCCTAAGCAACACAAAGGAATATCAAAAGATACCTTTTATAATAAACCACCTTGAAACTAAAATATAAAGACAAATTACCTGATATATAATTTATGCTTGTTAAGCAAAGCAACTTTGATACAAGGCGTACATACATTTTCCCTGGTGAGTGATCAGTATTGTTAATAGCAGCCTATAACATCATTAGACAATAATCCTCCCCCTCGGAAATGGTTACTTCACTTAAACTAGGGAATGCCATTTCACCAACTGCAGACAGACCTGCCAGAATGTAAAGTATACGTTTAATATTGTCATAATCCTGACAAACTGAAATAGTTAAAAAAATAGAGGCACATTTTCCTGCTATCATGCTTGGGTTTATTGGATCACCTAGGTGAGCACAGACAGACGTTGAGAGGGAAAGGATTAAACTCTTTGTTAGTAAGCCAGCTAGATGAGTGGGAAAACGACCCATGAGTGGCAATGGGAGGCTAGGTCAATTTTAACAGCCGGGCCTCATTGACATCCCGCCAGTCAGATATCTGCCTAAAATAGGAACTCTATCTCAATACGGTCATTCCAGCATAAAGTTTTCAACAGAATCAGACAGCTTTAGGTCCGTAAATACAATATTCTTTGCTGTAATTCATTTCTACCATCTATAATTTAAAAGTAGGAGCCCCAGATGTAGTGCAGTATAATATAAAGTCTGCAATTCGTGTATTGCAGTCTCATAATTATAATGAAGTTCAATCTCGTAAACAGATTTGAGGGGAACCATATAAGGTCTTAAGCACTTGTATTCTATTTATTTATTTAGAGATACAGCACTGAAACAGGCCCTTCGGCCCACCGAGTCTGTGCCGACCAACAACCACCTATTTATACTAATCCTACATTAATCCCACATTCTCTACCACATCCCCACCATTCTCCTACCACTTACCTACACTAGGGGCAATTTACAATGGCCAATTTACCTATCAACCTGCAAGTCTTTTGGAGGTGGGAGGAAACCGCAGCACCTGACGGAAACCCACGCAGACACAGGGAGAACTTGCAAACTCCGCACAGGCAGTACCCAGAATTGAACCCGAGTCGCTGGAGCTGTGAGTTCCAGTTGGTAGAGGTCGTGGGTTTGGAAGGTGCTGTCTAAGGAGCCTTGGTGCATTGCTGCAGTGTATCTTGCAGACGGTACACACTGCTGCCACTGTGTGTCGGTGGTGAAGGGAGTGAATGTTTGTAGATGGGGTGCCAATCAAGCGGGCTGCTCTGTCCTGGATGGTGTCGAGCTTCTTGAGTGTTGTTGGAGCTGCACCCATCCAGGCAAGTGGAGAGTATTCCATCACACTCCTGACTTGTGCCTTGTAGATGGAGGACAGGCTTTGGGGAGTCAGGAGGTGAGTTACTCGCCTCAGGATTCCTAGCCTCTGACCTGCTCTTGTAGCCACGGTATTTATATGGCTACTCCAGTTCAGTTTCTGCTCAATGGTAGCCCCTAGGATGTTGATAGTGGGGGATTCAGCAATCGTAATGCCGTTGAATGTCAAGGGGAGATGGTGAGATTCTCTCTTGTTGTTGATGGTCATTGCCTGGCACTTGTGTGGCGCGAATGTTACTTGCCACTTATCAGCCCAAGCCTGGATATTGTTCAGGTCTTGCTGCATTTCTACAGGGACTGCTTCAGTATCTGAGGAGTCACGAATGGTGCTGAACATTGTGCAATCATCAGCGAACATCCCCACATCTGACCTTATGATTGAAGGAAGGTCATTGATGAAGCAGCTGAAGATGGTTGGACCTAGGACACTACCCTGAGGAACTCCTGCAGTGATGTCCTGGAGCTCAGATGATTGACCTCCAACAACCACAACCATCTTCTTTTGCGCTAGGTATGACTTCAGCCAGCGGAGGGTTTTCCCCCTGATTCCCATTGACCTCAGTTTTGCGAGGGCTCCTTGATGCCATACTCGGTTAGATGCTGCCTTGATGTCAAGGGCAGTCACTCTCACCTCACCTTTTGAGTTCAGCTCTTTTGTCCATGTTTGAACCAAGGCTGTAATGAGGTCAGGAGCTGAGTGGCCCTGGCGGAACCCAAACTGACGTCACTGAGCAGGTTATTGCGAAGCAAGTGCCGCTTGATGGCACTGTTGATGACACCTTCCATCACTTTACTGATGATTGAGTGTAGGCTGATGGGGCGGTAATTGGCCGGGGTTGGACTTGTCCTGCTTTTTGTGCACAGGACATACCTGGGCAACTTTCCGCATTGCAGGGTAGATGCCAGTGTTGTAGCTGTACTGGAATAGCTTGGCTCGGGGCGCGGCAAGTTCTGGAGCACAGGTCTTCAGTACTATTGCCGGAATATTGTCAGGGCCCATAGCTTTTGCAGTAATCAGTGTCTTCAGTCGTTTCTTGATATCACGAGGAATGAATCGAATTGGCTGAAGTCTGGCATCTGTGATGCTGGGGACTTCAGGAGGAGGCCGAGATGGATCATCAACTCGGCACTTCTGGCTGAAGATTGTTGCAAATGCTTCAGCCTTATCTTTCGCACTGATGTGCTGGGCTCCCCCATCATTGAGGATGGTGATATTTGTGGAGCCACCTCCTAGAGTTAGTTGTTTAATTGTCCACCACCATTCACGGCTGGATATGGCAGGACTGCAGAGCTTCGATCTGATCTGTTGGTTATGAGATCGCTTAGCTCTGTCTATCGCACGCCGCTTATGCAGTTTGGCACGGAGATAGTCCTGTGTTGTAGCTTCATCAGATTGACACCTCATTTTAAGGTATGCCTGGTGCTGCTCCTGGCATGCCCTCCTACACTCTTCATTGAACCAGGGTTGGTCTCCCTGCTTGATGGTAATGGTAGAGTGAGGGATATGTCGGGCCATGAGGTTACAGATTGTGGTTGAGTACAATTCTGCTGCTGCTGATGGCCCACAGCGCCTCATGGATGCCCAGTTTTGCATTGCTAGATCTGTTCGAAATCTATCCCATTTAGCACGGTGATAGTGCCGCACAGCACGATAGACGGTATCCTCAATGTGAAGGCGGGACTTCGTCTCCACAAGGACTGTGCGGTGGTCACTCCTACCAATACTGTCATGGACAGAAGCATCTGCGGCAGGCAGAGGTCGAGTATGTTTTTCCCTCGTGTTGTTTCCCCCACCACCTGCTGCAGACCCAGTCTAGCAGCTATGTCCTCGGGACTCGGCCAGCTCGGTCAGTAGTGGTGCTACCAAGCCACTCTTTGATGGACATTGAAGTCCCCCGCCCAGAGTACATTTTGTGCCCTTGCCACCCTCAGTGCTTCCGCCAAGTGGTGTTCAACATGGTGGAATACTGAGTCATCAGTTGAGGGAGGGCGGTAGGTGGTAATCAGTAGGTGGTTACCTTGCCCATGTTTGACCTGATGCCATGAGACTTCATGGGTTCCAGAGTCGACGTTGAGGACTCCCAGGGCAACTCCCTCCCTACTGTATACCACTGTCCCGCCACCTCTGGTGGGTCTGTCCTGCCGGTGAGACAGGACATACCCGGGGATGGTGATGGCAGTGTCTGGGACATTGTCTGTAAGTTATGATTCCGTGAGTATGACTATGTCATACTATGTTGCTTGACTGGTCTGTGGGACAGCTCTTCCAACTTTGGCACAAACCCCCAGATGTTAGTAAGGAAGACTTTGCAGGGTCGACAGGGCTGGGTTTGCCGTTGTCGTTGCCTAGGTCGTTCCCGGCTGGTCCACCCTTTTTATTGACTTCGTAGCGGTTAGGTTCAAATGAGTGGCTTGCTAGTCCATTTCAGAGGGCATGTAAGAGTTAACCACATTGCTGTGGGTCAGGAGTCACATGAGGGCCAGACCAGGTAAGGACAGCAGATTTCCTTCCCTCAAGGACATTCGTGAATCAGATGGATTTTTACAACAATCGACAATGGTTTCATGGCCATCATTAGACTAGCTTTTAATTCCAGATTTATTAACTGAATTCAAGTTCCACCTTCTGCTGTGGTGGGATTCGAACCCATGTCCCCAGAGAAATACCCTGTGTCTCTGGGTTACTAGTCCAGTGATAATACCACTATGCCACCGCCTACTCCAGTAGTTAAATTATTAAAGTTAAATGTATTACTCATCTGTGTGAGTATCACTCAACAATATACAAGGAAACAATGAGTGAGACGGAAATCTAGTAGTTTTTGGACCACCATTTTGTTTTCAAAGATTGTCACATCATTGAATCGTCTGTGACGATCATTTGAAAAATAAACTGTCCAAACGAAATATCAGGAGCATACTGAAATTGTATTTGAAAACAAATATAAAAATGTTCTCAAGTGAGAGTAAGAATTGGAAAGTATTTACTGTGTATAAACTATGCAACATGTTTCACTGAACGACAGGTCTAAAACTATGTATGTATCAAAATCACATGTGAAAAGTTTTACAAAAGTTGACTTCAAAGTGATTTTTGTTTACATGGGCAGAGTAATAGTTCCCATTAGCTGATGGTACAAGGACTAGAGGGCACAGATTTAAGGTTTTGGGAACGAGATGCAGGGGGAAAGGTCTGCTACCCAACCCGTACCCAACGGGACCCGACGACATGTGTCGGGTTCAGGTTGGGTCGGGCCCCTCTTCCAGATCTGGCTTTCGGGCTCGGGTAGAGCCGGGTCCAGGTCGGGCAGGACACACATGGTAAGTGCGCCGCTAGTAAGTATTGAAATTAAAAAACTTGCCTGAGCTGGGCATCCGGGACGAAACTGAGTCTGCGCAGTGAGCGAGTGACGTCACTATGATGTCATCACGCATGCATTGCAGTTTCCTGCAGGTTCAGTGTCAGGAAGGTAAGTAAAGAGCTGGTCGGGTCAGGCTCGGGTTGGGTCGAGTCGGGGTCGGGTCGGGTCAGGTTCGGGCTCCTACACCCAACCTGAGCAGGCCTTTAGCAGGGGGAATGCAAGGAAGAATATTTTATGCAGTGAGTGGTAATAACCTGGAAGTCGTTGCCTACGAAGGTGGTAAAAGAGGAGACAATTAATGATTTCAAAAGGAAATTGGATGGACATTTGAGGAAAATAAATTTGCAGGGCTACGGAGATAGAGCAGGGGATTGGGACTGATTGGATTGCTCTACAGAGAGCCGACATGGATTCAATTGGCCGAATGGATTCCTTCTGTACTGTAATGACTCTATGGGTTAGATTTTATGGAGCCGGTGAGGGTCTTGGAGCCAGACCCAAAAGGCAAGGGGAACCCCACTTCAGCCCTTTGGAGCCCTCCCCAGCTCCATTTAACTGTGCTCCAGCAATTAACTGCCCAGCTCAAAGTACCCTGTCCCTTTAAAGACAGGGATCCCGCCTCCAAGAGCTGCCAGCCAATCAGATAGCTGGCAGTTCAGTAGTATCAACAGCAGCACCAGGAGCATTGGCCACTGTCAGTACTGCAAGAGACCTGGGACCAGGACCAGGACCAGCGCTGGAGCCCTGGACCCCAGACAAATGTGACAGGGTCGCAGCGCCTGTCCAACCGGCCCCAGTGAGAGGTGGGGGAGGGTGGTCGTTGAGGGCGGGTGCCTAGGGAATAGGTGGCCTTTGCTGCAGGGGGCAATCTGTGGGTCACAGATTTCCCACAGAGGAGCACCCCCATTTCAGCCCCCAGGCCCGCAGGGAGGCCACCTTGTTTTACTGGGTGGCCTCCCCATGTGGCAGGGCTCTCACCAGCTGCTGGTAAAAGACCAGTTGTGGTGGGAAGAGGCCCTTCGTTGACCATTAATTGATCACTTATGGGCCTCAATCAGCCTCTGGGTGAGGAGGCCATCTTTGGCCTTTTCCTCGCCAACAAAATCGTATGGCGATGGGCACTCCACCCGCACTATTTTATGGGTTCCACCCCTACCTCCCATCCCGTCTGCCAAGAACCCATAAAATTCAGCCCTACGACACTGATACTACACCTACTGGGTGGAGACAGACACTTGCTTAATGTGATACAGATCTAAAGGATGTTGTTGGCTTTGTGCTGCTCTTTAGTCAGGGAGCACTTATATGTTTCGAGCTCTATTTAGCTGTGCCCAAACTCTGCTTAAATATTAATATTATCAAAGAGGCCAGCATTAAACAAATTAAAAAATCCAAAGAGTTTCCAGCAATCTGACAAAGCTATATTCCACACTATTTACATCCATACAAGTGACAGTGACCTGCCTATGGTGACCTGCCTATGGGCAGATCCTCTACTCATTTCTCCATGCTTCATGGTCTTGCGCTTTCCTCTTCAGTTGTTTGTCGGAGCCTCCTATTTCAATTTCAAGTTGTCTAACATCATCATTCTCTTCCTCCCTCTCGATCTACATCAATCTAATCTTCCTTTAAATTAGATCCGTACAAGATAGTAGTATAAGTGGTCCACCACTTTCACAATCTTACACTGCAAAATTGGTCACAAAATCCGATTTACATTCAGGTAAAGATGTTTGCAGAGTCAAAGAAAAGTGTGTATAAAATACACGTTACTGTGACAAATTATGGGCTATGTCTCCATCAGCAGGTAAGTTAGATCTATGATGGTAAGTAAATAATGATTATTAACTATATTCTTTGATCTCCATCAATTATAACTATATTACTTAGGCTGGAATTTTATCCCAATGATGGGCATCCTGGCAGCAGGCCGGAAGGCCGGGGGAGACCCCACCTCAGCCCTCTGTCGGATCCCCATTGGAATTTCACGATGGGCAGCCAATTAACTGCCCGCTATTGTGGACAGCATCACTCTAAGGGAGGGGATTCCATCTCCACAGCTGCCAACCAATCGAAAGGCTGGCAGCTCTACAGTGCCACCAAGAGTGGTAGCCACTGCTGGTATTGCAGGAGGCCTGCAGTGAACAGGATGTCGTGGACCCGGATACAAGTAAGTGGGGTTGGGGTCACCAGGGCCAGTCAAGCAGGTCCTGTGAGGGGTGGGAGGGGTGTTGGTGAGAGTGGGGGTGTCTTTCTGCAGGGGTGGCCATTGCTGCTGGGGGGGGCCTCCAGGTGCTATGGATTGCCCCCAGAGGAGAGACCTCCCACGCTGAGGCTACTAGGAGGCTGCAATGTCTCACCTGGCTGTGTCTCCACGCAGTGGGAGGCCCCTCAAACTTCAGTAAAATTGGAGCGGCGGCCTTCCTCGGCCTTCTCTGCCCCGGACAAAATGGCATGGAGCCAGGGCAACGTTGGGCACATCGCCCGACACCACCCCTTGCCATTTTGTGTGCCCCTCCTGCCTCTGTTCCTGTCTCCAAAGGCAGGACCGTTAAGTATTAAGATGCAAGTCTACCTGCAATATATTTGTCATCTATGTTACCTCAGATGTATTTTATATTTTTTAAGTTGCTCATAGTTAACTAGAAAAGAGCTTTTATTGTGAATATCTCAAATATGTTATCTGGAATTTATAGGCTAGTTGCTAATGGTGATCATTAGAAACACATGCAAGTTTAGGATACAACTGACTTAAAATCCTAGCTTCAGTTCAAAAGCTGGATGGGAGTTTTGTACGATGAATGTTAACAATGCCTTGTTAATGTAAAATACCTTTACTGGCAGAAGTTTTGCTGAACAGTAATAGCAAGTGTGGAGATTTAAATAGAAATAGATGCAGAAGCTTCGCAATTTTGGGTAGGAAGAATAACTTTTCAGTAATGGAACACAACATCTTTGGTTGAGAAGCATCATTAGTCAGGTAGCTTGTAACATATTGAGTAGCAGTGGGGGATTTGATTCAGCCATGGATGGGAGGAGATGCCGCACCCTGTGTCTTGGATTCTAATCCAAATTTAATTCAAGTTTGAATTTTTTTTTAAGTTTACTATTGGAGACTCATGTAGATTTGATCCCTTGATGTATTAACAGTCATACTGGCAATACATACTAACACACAGAACCTATCACATATAGAAAAGTTAACAACCAGATGAGGATGAAGGATAGGTACTTGTCACACATCCATAGGTCCATTTCCGTGACAGTTTCATTTTGTTTCCTTGATAACTTGAAGTTATTTTGAGTAACTCAATTGAAGTGATCATGCCACCACTTTTTCATTCCTTTTCTGTGATGCTCTTTTCCTGAATTTTTCTGATTTTGAATTAATTGAATTATTGAACTGAAGCAGAACATTTCTGAAACTCAGAGTCTAAATGGATGGCTTAAGCTCTCGCAAAGGCCCATAGTAAGCCATAGCTGAGAAAATAGGATTCAAATATTTTATATTTTTGCCTGCGGTGGAGAATTAGGATAGGCTATTTGCATGATTTAGGGATGTAAAAGCTTGCTAATGGAAGTTGTGACTCATATAGACACAGAAGAGTTGACTGAATTGCTGCAACTGGAGCAAATCTCAAACGGAGGATTGTTTCTATTGACAGACATTGGTTGGGACATAAAAACATCTAAGAACAACAGACATTGGTAGGATAGAAAATATGCCATAACAGTGCCTTTGTTTTTGTAAATAGATAGGGTGTGTACTGATAAAAGTTGATTAGTTTAATGTTGTTTTTGCATAAACGTTTTATTAAGTAGTTTTCAGATTTCCCGTTCCTGTTGAATAAATGGCAAATAAAGTGCATCTTGCTATCACAGTCCATTATGGATTAGTGGAACAGCAAAACCTCTTGATAAACACGTTGACTTCATGTGAACAGGGTCCATTGCACTGCATTAAGACTAGTTGTAAGGATTATAGGATTAGTCTTTTGTGTAGCAACAGATTTGGTGAAGCTTATATTTAAGATCTAGTCCTGACATTAAATGTGATGGGCTTGCCACATGTGAATCAGTCAATCCATAGTGTTGTTTCCAGTAGCAGATTTATTCCTTCTAATCTGATGCACAATAGCTCAGGCGCTAAAAGATAAGTTGAAGACATTTTTCAATGTCTGGTTAAATTAAAAGCAGTATTTGGTTATTTAGAACAAAACTTGAAGAAGCAGTATTTTCATTACTGGAACTATTTTTACATTTCTAACCTGAAGTGAACAAAGTATAAACAATCTAAAATCAAATGCACGCACATTATTATATAATTAGAAATTGCACGGACCAATTCATATGGAAAGATATATGTCATAAACATAATTTTCTTTTGCAAAAGAAAGCATTGCAAATAATGTGCACTGTCATAAAATGCACCTCTCTATAAATGCTCATATCTATCAAGCAATTAGTTCATGTATCACCATCATATGAGCAACATTGTCACAAAAGACTTGAAAAATTGAGGCTTTTCTCTTTAGAACATCACAGAGTGTGGGATGATGTGATAGAATTATTTAAAATTATGAAAGGATGAGACAGAGCGAACAGAAGTTATCTGGTTACAATAGTTGAGGAGTCTAGAAAACAGGGCTAGAGAGACAAGATTACATGTAAGAGTTTTAGACCATAGGGCAGGAGAAACAACAACAGCTAAAGCTTATATTTATATAGCGTTTTAACCTAATAAAACATCCCAAGGCACTCCAAAGGAGCATTATAAAACCAGATATGACACCGAACTACAAAAAGAGATATTGGGCTGAATTTTATTAGCCCCTCAACGCCATGGGTTGCGGGGGCTTGTAAAATTCTGCGGGGAGAGGCCCACCTCGACCCCCGACGTCGAAAAGGGCCCGCCGCATATTACCAGCGGCAGGGGGACCTTGGTGTGGCCCCCCTGCCACTTTGCGGCAGGGTCTTCAGCTACATATTCAAATTAGCCTAAATTAGATGCAAATTCACTTACCTGCTGGCAGCGGCTGCTCTCAAAATCCAGCCCTTTAGGTCAGCTGACCAAAAGATTGATCAAAGAGGTAGGTTTTAAGGAGTGTCTTAAACAAGGAAAGCAAGGTGGAGAGGCGGAGAGATGTTGGAAGGGTATTACAGAGCTTCGGGCCTAGGCAAGTTGAAGGCCCCCAGTAGTGAAGCAATTAAAATTAGGGATGCTCAAGAGGCCAGAATTAGAGGAACGCAGATATCTCAGAGGGTTGTGGGGCTGGAAGAGATTACAGAGACAGAGAGAGGTGAAACTATGAAGGGTTTTGAAAACAAAGATCAGAATTTTAAAATCAAGATGTTGCTTGACTGGGAGCCAATGTAAATCAATGAGCACAGGGGTGTTAGGTGAATGGGACTTGACATGAGTTAAGACAGAATGCAAACTATTTAACACACTGTGTTGTGAGGCAGTAGAATTCATTTACAGGGTTATTGTTTTGCACAGAATCCATGTTAACATTCAAGATTAAATTGCATACATGGATGAAGGAAAAGAGGTTGAAGGAGTATGGGAACAAGGTGGGACAAATGTGAGTAGAGTTATTTGCTCATATGGAGAGTAAATGCTGCCATGGCTCAAATGGCCTTTTTCCATATTATATCTGTGGTGCTATGTACCACAAGAACTGAGGTAGTTCAAAGAGAGGGCCAGGATCACCTTCACAGGGGAAGCAAATGCAGCCTTGTCAGCATCACCCAGATCCCCAAAACAAATCAAATAATTTGGGACTTACTTCATATTAATATAAAGATTGCGCAAAGAGTTGTCCACCACCGAATGTTGCAGACTGGCACATTCCAAGGTCCAGGACTACATGCTGAGGGACGCACTAAAGCTTGGGGCAGCCGCAGCAAAGGCTCAATGGGGAAAGACCACAGTGTGAGGTTCCCCCACCAAGCTGGACTGAGGGGCTGGATCCATGGGAAACCCCTCGAACTGTATCGTTAATATTCTCAATTGCTGTAAATGTAAAACTGTAATTGACATGACAATTGTGAAAAGGAAGGGTTGGGAAGGAACTCATGACAGTATTGAAGGAAACTGATCTCCCTTGCAATGTTTGTATTTTTTGGTGCTGTTTGGAAACTGTCTGGCAATGTAAATTTTACAGATGTTTATGAATAAAGTATATTTTGGAAATAAAAAAAAATAAAGATTGCATGTTATATATGAAAAGTTACAGTAAATCCTTTTTAATTATTGCTGGCTTTAATTTTACTGAACCATTACTAAAATAACCTTTAGTGTTTAATGGTATAAGCATATCTGATAGAGCTATTCAAGGTATTCTGTTAAGGTAAATAAAGAAAAACTATTTCTACTAGCCAGTGAACCAGTAGTAAAAGGCAAAAATTTAAAACCATAATCAAAAGAACAAAGGGAACAATTAGGAAAGCATTTTTACAAAGTGGGTTATTAGGGCAAGATTTTTATTTTAATAGAAATAGTAGTGGAAGCAGAATCCATAATAGCTTTTGAAAGATATATATATATAATTTGAAAGAATATGAGTAAAAGGCAGGGGAATGGGGCTTTGAGTGCCAGCACAGGCACATAGAACAAACAAAGAACAAAGATAATTACAGCACAGGAACAGGCCCTTCGGCCCTCCAAGCCTGCGCCAATCCAGATCCTCTCTCTAAACATGTCGCCTATTTTCGAAGGTTCAGTATCTCTTTTCTTCCTGCCCATTCATGTATCTGTCTAGATACATCTTAAAAGACGCCATCGTGCCCGCATCTACCACCTCCGCTGGCAACGCGTTCCAGGCACCCACCACCCTCTGCGTAAAGAACTTTCCACGCATATCCCCCCTAAACTTTTCCCCTTTCACTTTGAACTCGTGTCCTCTAGTAATTGAATCCCCCACTCTGGGAAAAAGCCTCTTGCTATCCACCCTGTCTATACCTCTCATGATTTTGTTCACCTCAATCAGGTCCCCCCTCAACCTCCGTCTTTCTAATGAAAATAATCCTAATCTACTCAACCTCTCTTCATAGCTAGCGCCCTCCATACCAGGCAACATCCTGGTGAACCTCCTCTGCACCCTCTCCAAAGCATCCACATCCTTTTGGTAATGTGGCGACCAGAACTGTACGCAGTATTCCAAATGTGGCCAAACCAAAGTCCTATACAACTGTAACATGACCTGCCAACTCTTGTACTCAATACCCCGTCCGATGAAGGAAAGCATGCCGTATGCCTTCTTGACCACTCTATTTACCTGCGTTGCCACCTTCAGGGAACAGTGGACCTGAACACCCAAATCTCTCTGGACATCAGTTTTCCCCAGGACTTTTCCATTTACTGTATAGTTCACTCTTGAATTGGATCTTCCAAAATGCATCACCTCGCATTTGCCCTGATTGAACTCCATCTGCCATTTCTCTGCCCAACTCTCCAATCTATCTATATTCTGCTGTATTCTCTGACAGTCCCCTTCACTATCTGCTACTCCACCAATCTTAGTGTCGTCTGCAAACTTGCTAATCAGTCCACCTATACTTTCCTCCAAATCATTAATGTATATCACAAACAACAGTGGTCCCAGCACGGATCCCTGTGGAACACCACTGGTCACACGTCTCCATTTTGAGAAACTCCCTTCTACTGCTACTCTCTGTCTCCTGTTGCCCAGCCAGTTCTTTATCCATCTAGCTAGTACACCTTGGACCCCATGCGCCTTCACTTTCTCCTTCAGCCTGCCATGGGGAACCTTATCAAACGCCTTACTGAAGTCCATGTATATGACATCGACAGCCCTTCCCTCATCAATCAACTTTGTCACTTCCTCAAAGAATTCTATTAAGTTGGTAAGACATGACCTTCCCTGCACAAAACCATGTTGCCTATCACTGATAAGCCCATTTTCTTCCAAATGGGAATAGATCCTATCCCTCAGTATCTTCTCCAGCAGCTTCCCTACCACTGACGTCAGGCTCACCAGTCTATAATTACCTGGATTATCCCTGCTACCCTTCTTAAACAAGGGGACAACATTAGCAATTCTCCAGTCCTCCGGGACCTCACCCGTGTTTAAGGATGCTGCAAAGATATCTGTTAAGGCCCCAGCTATTTCCTCTCTCGCTTCCCTCAGTAACCTGGGATAGATCCCATCCGGACCTGGGGACTTGTCCACCTTAATGCCCTTTAGAATACCCAACACTTCCTCCCTCCTTATGCCGACTTGACCTAGTGTAATCAAATATCTGTTCCTAACCTCAACATCCGTCATGTCCCTCTCCTCGGTGAATACCGATGCAAAGTACTCGTTTAGAATCTCACCCATTTTCTCTGAGTCCAAGCATAACATTCCTCCTTTGTCCTTTAGTGGGCCAATCCTTTCTCTAGTTACCCTCTTGCTCCTTATATATGAATAAAAGGCTTTGGGATTTTCTTTAACCCTGTTTGCTAAAGATATTTCATGACCCCTTTTAGCCCTCTTAATTCCTCGTTTCAGATTGGTCCTACATTCCCGATATTCTTTCAAAGCTTCGTCTTTCATCAGCCGCCTACACCTTATGTATGCTTCCTTTTTCCTCTTAGCTAGTCTCACAATTTCACCTGTCATCCATGGTTCCCTAATCTTGCCATTTCTATCCCTCATTTTCACAGGAACATGTCTCTCCTGCACGCTAATCAATCTCTCTTTAAAAGCCTCCCACATATCACATGTGGATTTACCTTCAAACAGCTGCTCCCAATCTACATTCCCCAGCTCCTGCCGAATTTTGGTATAGTTGGCCTTCCCCCAATTTAGCACTCTTCCTTTAGGACCACTCTCGTCTTTGTCCATGAGTATTTTAAAGCTTACGGAATTGTGATCACTATTCCCAAAGTAGTCCCCTACTGAAACTTCAACCACCTGGCCGGGCTCATTCCCCAACACCAGGTCCAGTATGGCCCCTTCCCGAGTTGGACTATTTACATACTGCTCTAGAAAACCCTCCTGGATGCTCCTTACAAATTCTGCTCCATCTAGACCTCTAACACTAAGTGAATCCCAGTCAATGTTGGGAAAATTAAAATCTCCTATCACCACCACCCTGTTGCTCCTACATCTTTCCATAATCTGTTTACATATTTGTACCTCTATCTCACGCTCGCTGTTGGGAGGCCTGTAGTACAGCCCCAACATTGTTACCGCACCCTTCCTATTTCTGAGTTCTGTCCATATTGCCTCACTACTCGAGTCCTCCATAGTGCCCTCCTTCAGCACAGCTGTGATATCCTCTTTGACCAGTAATGCAACTCCTTCACCCCTTTTACCTCCCTCTCTATCCCGCCTGAAGCATCGATATCCTGGGATATTTAGTTGCCAATCATGCCCTTCCCTCAACCAAGTCTCAGTAATAGCAATAACATCATACTCCCAGGTACTAATCCAAGCCCTAAGTTCATCTGCCTTACCTACTACACTTCTTGCATTAAAACAAATGCACCTCAGACCACCAGTCCCTTTATATTCATCATCTGCTCCCTGCCTGCTCTTCCCCTTAGTCACACTGACTTCATTATCTATGGTGCTGTATAACCTCCTGTGCTGGAAAATTCTGTGATTTATATCCTACTTGTAGCACTGACTGGAACTCAATCACAATTTTGTTGCTTGTGAGTTGCCAGATCGGCATCCACATATCCTTAAGGTTGGCAGGGTAAGTTGATAAGATGGTTAAAAGGGTACCTGGGTTTATAAATAGAAGAATGGAATATGAAAGCAAAGAGATCATGCTGGAACTATATATGTAATCGTTTAGGCCCCAGCTGGAATATTGTGGACAACTCTGGGCATCACCCTTTAGAAAAGATGGCCTTAGAAAGGGTACAGAGGTGGTTTACCATGATGTTACCAGGCGTGAGGAACTTCAGTTATGAGGAGAGGTTGGAAATGTTAGTAATGTTCGCCTTGGAACAGAAGAGGTTAAGTGGTGACCTAATCGAGGTTTTCAAGGTGATGAAAAGTTTTGATAGAATAGATAGAAAAAAACAATTCCCTCTGGCAAGTGGGTCAATAAGCATATATTTTAAATCATTGGCAAAAGATCTAGAGGGGAGATGAGAATTCTTTCCGCTCGGAGTTGCCAGGATCTGGAAAGCTGATTACAGAAATAGTTTAAAAAGAGAATTGGGCAGGTACTTGATGATCAGGAACTTACAGGTTTATGAACAAAAAAGAGGGGGTGCACTACTGAGCACAACTGTGCTTTGAAAGACCAAGTATAGGCATAATGTGCAAAATGGCCCTCCTTCTGTGCTTTTACAATTCTATGAGGTCAATCTATTTTTGGATTTAATTGATATTCCATTCCTATTTGGCTAAAGGTTTGTGATGGATTGTACTTGTGCAAAACTATTACATTTTCCTGTCATACTTTTTTTTCACATTGTCCCTCACCCTGTTGCTTTGTCTTTCTCTATTGCTCTTTTGTCCCTAATTTTAACCTGTGGTGAGTATGGGGATGGCAGAGCGAGTTTGATGCTCACCACAACTTACTGACTTGAGTCTTAGGCAATTTTAACTCCAGGACATCACTTAAGTAGACCAGGCCAGACACTAGCACCAACCCAGTGTCAATGACAGCAGGCCAGCAGATGATAAAAAGGTTGGGCGAGCATGGCAGGTGGCTGCAGCCAGGAACCTATTAGAACATTCCACGGCAAGGTAAATGATGGTGGGATGGGATCTGACGTGATCGTCAAAAGTCCGGAGCAGGGGAGACACAAGAATTCCCTCTGAGGTATGCAGGAGCAATCCTACTCCACCTGGTAAACCAAGGAAACCTTTAAAAAAGTAAAGGTAACTAATCTTTTCATCTCTCTCCTGAGCCTGCTGGTGCTCTCTACTGCTGGTTAAAATGCGAACAGGTCTGAATAACATCATCAGATCCCCACTGTTGAATCTCAGTGAAGTCTTGTCCTCAGGCAGGGCTTCAAATGGCGCCTGAAATGCACCTGTTAAAATGGTGTGGGATATGTGAGAAATATGGCTCCAGTGAGCACCAAATTATAAGCCATAAGCCCCGTTGAGCGCAGAGAGTTAAAATTAGGACTTTTGTCTTTCTGTCTTCACTCTTGTAATCACTTTCAGTTACCAGTGAATAAACCCAGATCTTGATAGAAATTCAATCGTTATGGGATCCAACATCTTTACAAATGGACCCAATTCTATCACAGCACTGTACTGAAGTTCACCACTCAATAATACATCCCAAAGGAAGTTTTAATTTCTATTAAGCATTCCTGTTCCAGAATTCAATTTAGAACTAAAATAAAAAGCAAAATATTGCAGATGCTGTAAATCTGAAATAGAAACAGAAAGTGCTGGAAATACTCGGCAGGTCTGGCAGTATCTGCGGAGAGAGAAACAGAGTTAACGTTTCAGGTCTGTGACCTTTCATCAGAACGTTCCACCACCTCCAGCGTCATGTCACCAACAAACACATCTTCCTCTCCCCCATCAGCATTCCGAAGGGATCATTTCCTCCGCGACATCCTAGTCCACTCCTCCATCACCCCCAACACCTCGTCCCCTTCCCGCGGCACATTCCTATGCAATCACAGGAGGTGTAATACCTGCCCTTTCAGCTCATCTCTATTCACCATCCAAGGCCCCAAACACTCCTTCCAGATGATGCAGCGATTTACTCGTACTTCTTTCAATTTAGTATGCTGTATTCGCTGCTCACAATGTGGTCTCCTCTACATTGCGGAGACCAAACACAGATTGGGTGACTGCTCTGCAGAACACCTCCAGACAATCTGTAAGCATGACCCTGAGCTTCCGGTTGCTGCCATTTTAATTTCCACCCTGCTCCCATGCCAACATTTCGGTCCCTGGCCTTCTGCAGTGTTCCAGAGAACCTCAACGCAAGCTCGAGAAGCAGCACCTCATCTTCCGATTAGGCACTCTACAGCCTTCTGGACTCAACATTGAGTTCAACTATTTCAGAGCTTGACTGCCTTTTATTTTATTTTTTAACCAAGTGCCTATCTTAAACTTCTCTGACAGGTTTTGGCTTTTGGACCGAGCTGTTCATTATTCTTCCATTAGCAGTCTCTTTGGACTAATGTTTTGTCTTTTATTACAAATATTAGCATTCCCCTTGCCTTTGTTCCATGACAACTTTGTCATTTAATCTCTCCTGCCCTCTGCCCTATCACACACCTTTTGTTCTTCTTCCCAATCCCCCTTTTCACTTGCTCAAAACCTATTACATTTCTAACCTTTGCCAGTTCTGATGAAAGGTCATCGACCTGAAACGTTAACTCTGTTTCTATCACCACAAATGCTGCCAGACATGCTGAGTATTTTCAGCACTTTCTGTTTTTATTTCAATTTCGAAATGTTGTGCTCCATAAATAACTGCATGATGTTGAAAGAAACTAATCAAAGGGTTACTCATACCAAATTTCATGATTTTATTATACTCGATTTAATGCGAAAATTATATCTTTCCCAAATGGCTCATATTTCTCTTATGCAACTATGACACTGTAAAGCCAACGTAGCAATTGAAAAAGAGCACGAGCAGCGAGCCAGAGCAGAGATTGAAAAAGAGCGGGAGCAGAGAATCAGAGCAGAGATTGAAAAAGAGCTGGAGCAGAGAGTCAATCTCTGCTCTGACTCTCTGCTCCCGCACTTTTTCAAACTCCACTCTGACTCTCTTCACCCACTCTTTTCCAAACTCTGCTCTGACTCTCTGCTCCAGCTCTTTTTCAGAGTAGAGTTTGAAAAAGAGCGGGAGAAGAGAGTCAGAGTAGAGTTTGAAAAAGAGCGGGAGCAGAGAGTCAGAGCAGCAATTGAAAAATAGCTGCAGCAGTGAGTCAGAACGGAGATTGAAAAAGAGCGGGAGCAGGGAATCAGAGCAGAGATTGAACAAGAGCGGGAGCAGAGAGTCAGAGTGGAGATTGAAAAAGAGCGGGAGCAGAGAGTCATATCGGAGATTGAAAAAGAGCGGGAGGAGAGAGTCAGAGCAGAGATTGAAAAAGAGCGGGAGCAGAGAGTCATATCGGAGATTAAAAAAGATCAGGAGCAGAGAGTCAGAGCAGAGATAGAAAAAGAGCGGGAGCAGAGAATCAGAGCAGATATTGAAAAGGAGTGGGAGCAGAGAGTCATATCGGAGATTGAAAAAGAGTGGGAGCAGAGAGTCATATTGGAGATTGAAAAAGAGCGGGAGCAGAGAGTCACATCGGAGATTGAAAAAGAGTGGGAGCAGAGAGTCATATCGGAGATTCAAAAAGAGCGGGAGCAGAGAGTCATATCGGAGATTGAAAAAGAATAGGAGCAGAGAGTCATATCGGAGATTGAAAAAGAGTGGGAGCAGAGAGTCAGAGTGGGGATTGAAAAAGAGAGGGAGCAGAGAGTCAGAGTGGAGATTGAAAAAGAGAGGGAGCAGGGAGTCAGAGCGGTAATTGATAAAGAGCGGGAGCAGAGAGTCATATCGGAGATTGAAAAAGAATAGGAGCAGAGAGTCAGAGCAGAGATTGAAAAAGAGTGGGAGCAGAGAGTCATATCGGAGATTGAAAAAGAGCGGGAGCAGAGATTCATATCGGAGATTGAAAAAGAATAGGAGCAGAGAGTCAGAGCAGAGATTGAAAAAGAGTGGGAGCAGAGAGTCATATCGGAGATTGAAAAAGAGCGGGAGCAGAGTGTCATATCGGAGATTGAAAAAGAGCGGGAGCAGAGAGTCATATCGGAGATTGAAAAAGAGCGGGAGCAGAGAGTCATATTAGAGATTGAAAAAGAGTGGGAGCAGAGAGTCATAACAGAGATTGAAAAAGAGTGGGAGCAGAGAGTCATATCGGAGATTGAAAAAGAGTGGGAGCAGAGAGTCAGAGCAGAGATTGAAAAAAAGTGGGAGCAGAGAGTCAGAGCAGAGATTGAAAAAGAGCGGGAGCAGAGAGTCATATTGGAGATTGAAAAAGAGCGGGAGCAGAGAGTCAGAGCAGAGATTGAAAAAAAGTGGGAGCAGAGAGTCATTTCGGAGATTGAAAAAGAATAGGAACAGAGAGTCAGAGCAGAGATTGAAAATGAGTGGGAGCAGAGAGTCATATCGGAGATTGAAAAAGAGCGGGAGCAGAGTGTCATATCGGAGATTGAAAAAGAGCGGGAGCAGAGAGTCATATCGGAGATTGAAAAAGAGCGGGAGCAGAGAATCATCGGAGATTGAAAAAGAGCGGGAGCAGAGAGTCATATCGGAGATTGAAAAAGAGCGGGAGCAGAGAGTCATATTAGAGATTGAAAAAGAGTGGGAGCAGAGAGTCATAACAGAGATTGAAAAAGAGTGGGAGCAGAGAGTCATATCGGAGATTGAAAAAGAGTGGGAGCAGAGAGTCAGAGCAGAGATTGAAAAAAAGTGGGAGCAGAGAGTCAGAGCAGAGATTGAAAAAGAGCGGGAGCAGAGAGTCATATTGGAGATTGAAAAAGAGCGGGAGCAGAGAGTCAGAGCAGAGATTGAAAAAAAGTGGGAGCAGAGAGTCATTTCGGAGATTGAAAAAGAATAGGAACAGAGAGTCAGAGCAGAGATTGAAGATGAGTGGGAGCAGAGAGTCATATTGGAGATTGAAAAAGAGCGGGAGCAGAGAGTCATATCGGAGATTGAAAAAGAGTGGGAGCAGAGAGTCAGAGCAGAGATTGAAAAAAAGTGGGAGCAGAGAGTCATTTCGGAGATTGAAAAAGAATAGGAACAGAGAGTCAGAGCAGAGATTGAAAATGAGTGGGAGCAGAGAGTCATATCGGAGATTGAAAAAGAGCGGGAGCAGAGAGTCATATTGGAGATTGAAAAAGAGCGGGAGCAGAGAGTCATATTGGAGATTGAAAAAGAGTGGGAGCAGAGAGTCATATCGGAGATTGAAAAAGAGCGGGAGCAGAGAGTCATATCGGAGATTGAAAAAGAGTGGGAGCAGAGTGTCATATCGGAGATTGAAGAAGAGTGGGAGCAGAGAGTCAGAGCAGAGATTGAAAAAGGGCGGGAGCTGAGAGTCAGGGAGGAGATTTAAAAAGAGCGGGAGCAGAGTCAGTGCTGAGATTGAAAAAGAGCAGGAGCAGAGATTGAAAAAGAGCGGGAACAGAGAGTCAGAGCTGAGATTGAAAAAGAGTGGGAGCAAAGAGTCAGAGTGGAGATTGAAAAAGAGCGGGAGCAGAGAGTCATATCGGAGATTGAAAAAGAGTGAGAGCAGAGAGTCAGAGCAGAGATTGAAAAAGGGCAGGAGCTGAGAGTCAGGGAGGAGATTTAAAAAGAGCGGGAGCAGAGTCAGTGCTGAGATTGAAAAAGAGCAGGAGCAGAGATTGAAAAAGAGCGGGAACAGAGAGTCAGAGAGTCAGAGCTGAGATTGAAAAAGAGTGGGAGCAGAGAGTCAGAGTGGAGATTGAAAAAGAGCGGGAGCAGAGAGTCATATCGGAGATTGAAAAAGAGCGGGAGCAGAGAGTCATATCAGAGATTGAAAAAGAGTGGGAGCAGAGAGTCAGAGCAGAGATTGATAAAGAGTGGGAGCAGAGAGTCATATCGGAGATTGAAAAAGAGCTGCAGCAGTGAGTCAGAGCGGTAATTGAAAAAGGGCGGGAGCTGAGAGTCAGGGAGGAGATTTAAAAAGAGAGGGAGCAGAGTCAGTGCTGAGATTGAAAAAGAGCGGGAGCAGAGAGTCAGAGCTGAGATTGAAAAAGAGTGGGAGCAGAGAGTCAGAGTGGAGATTTAAATAGAGTGGGAGCAGAGAGTCAGAGTGGAGATTGAAAAAGAGAGGGAGCAGAGAGTCAGAGCGGTAATTGAAAAAGAGCGGGAGCAGAGAGTCAGAGCTGAGATTGAAAAAGAGTGGGAGCAGAGAGTCAGAGTGGAGATTGATAAAGAGAGGGAGCAGAGAGTCAGAGCTGAGATTGAAAAAGAGTGGGAGCAGAGAGTCAGAGTGGAGATTGAAAAAGAGAGGGAGCAGAGAGTCAGAGCGGTAATTGAAAAAGAGCGGGACCAGAAAGTCAGAGCTGAGATTGAAAAAGAGTGGGAGCAGAGAGTCAGAGTGGAGATTGAAAAAGAGAGGGAGCAGAGAGTCAGAGTGGAGATTGAAAAAGAGAGGGAGCAGAGAGTCAGAGCGGTAATTGATAAAGAGCGGGAGCAGAGAGTCATATCGGAGATTGAAAAAGAGTGGGAGCAGAGAGTCAGAGTGGAGATTGAAAAAGAGAGGGAGCAGAGAGTCAGAGCGGTAATTGATAAAGAGCGGGAGCAGAGAGTCATATTGGAGATTGAAAAAGAGAGGGAGCAGAGAGTCAGAGCGGTAATTGATAAAGAGCGGGAGCAGAGACTCAGAGCAGAGATTGCAAGGTCATCCACTTTGGCAGGAACAATAGAAAAGCCGGATATTGTTTATATGGTGAGAGACTGCAGTATGCTGCAGTACAGAGGGATCCGGATGTGCTTGTATGTGGGTCACAAAATGTTAGCATGCAGGAACAGCAAATAATTAGGAAGGCAATTGAATGCCTGTATTTATTGCAAGGAGGATGGAGTATAAAAGTGGGGATGTCTTGCTACAACTGTGTGGTGAGACCACACCGAGAGTACTCCATATAGTTTTGGTCTCCGTACTTAAGGAGGGATATACTTAGATTGGAAGCAGTTCAGCAAAGATTCACTAGGCTGATTCCTTGATGAAGGCTGAAGGGGAAAGGTTGAGCAGGTTGGGCCTATACTCATTGGAGTTTAGAAGAATGTGAGATGATCTTATTGAAACATATAGAGTTCTGAGGGGGTTTGATAGTGTAGATGCTAGAGAATGTTTCCCTTCGTGGGAGAATCTAGAACTAGGGGGGCACAGTTTCAAAATAAGGTGTTTCCCTTTTAAGATGGAGATGAGGAGGAATTTCTTCTCTCAGAGGGTTATTGATCTTTGGAATTCTCTTCCCCGGAGATCAGTGGAGGTTGGCTCATTGAATATATTCAAGGCTGAGTTAGATAGATTTTTGATCTACAATAGACTCATGTATTATGGGGGAGCAGGGGGGGGCAGGCAGGAAAGTGGAGTTAAGGCCACACTCAGATCAGCCATGATCTTACTGAATGGCAGAGCAGGCTCGAGGGGCTACATGGCCCACTCCAGCTCTTATTTCTTATGTTCTTATGGGGAGGGGGAAGGGGGATGGCCACCAGCATATAGAAGTAGAAAAGAGGAATGCGGTGATTAAAGTGAGAGTGTTAGATTGTACTAGAGAAGGAAGTAATACAATATTAGATAGGTGCCGACTAAGAAAGATTACGGGGAATACAAAGAGAGGTTTAGAATGCATATATGTACACAAAGTGTGGTGAATAAGGTTGGTGAGCTACAAGCACAAAGAGCCATGTGAGAATATGATGTAGTGGCAATAATGGAAACATGGCTTAGAAATGGTGAGGACTGGGTACTTAATATTCAAGGATATAAAGTGTTCAAAGATAGGGAAGGCAAAAAAGGGAGGTAGGGTGGCAGTACTGATGAGGGAAGAAATTGTAGCATTGGAAAGAGAGGGTGTCCTTGAGGGAGGCAAAGACAGAATCCATTCGGTTAGAGTTGAGAAACAAAAAGGGTATGTATGCTTATGCTACTGGGGGAATTCTGTAAGCCTCCAAATAGTAAGAGGGAGATAGAGGAGCAAATCGAGAAGTAAATCACAGAGATGTGCAAGAACTATGGAGTGATGATATTGGGGGACTTCAAATAGTGATTGGGATTATGTTAGAGTAAAGGGAAAGGAGGTGGAAGAATGTCAGAAATGTGTTCAAGAGTACTTCCTTGCCCAACTAGGAAGGAGGCATTGCTGGATCTGGTGCTGGTGAATGAGGTGGGCCAAGTGAACCATGTGTCTATGGGCAAATACTTGGGTAAGAATGATTATGGTATCATAAGGTTTAGATTAGTAATGGAGGAGAGCAAGGAACAATCAAAAGTAGAACATCTAAATTGGAAGAGGGCTAACTTCAATGGGGTGAGGAGGGATGTAGCAGGATAAAATGGAACCAAAGACAGACAGGAAAAACTGTAATGGAACAATGGGTGATCTTTAAGGAAGAAGTGTTTCAGGTACAGGCTAGGTTCATTCCAACAAGAGGGAGAGGCAGGGAAACCAAAGTCAGGACTCCTTGCATGACTAGGAAGATAGATAATATGATGAAATCATATAAGAGTTTGTATGATCCATTTCAGGTGAATTTCTCAAGCAAGAACAAAGCCAAATACAGTAGGTTGAGAGGGGAAGTGAAGAGGAAAATAAGACTGGCAAAGAGAGAAAATGAGAATAGAATGGCAGCTAATGTAAAAGGGATTCCAAAAATCATCTACTGTCATATAAATAATAAGTGGTGGAGTGTGGCCTATTGGGGGAAAAGAGGGTGATATATGCTTAGAGGTGCAGGGCAAGGCTAGAAGAACGAATACTTTGTATTGGTGTTTACTAAGAAAGAGGATGCTGACAAAATATTGGTAGATCAGAGATGATAGAGTTAATGGATGGGGTACAAACTGATAGGCTGCCTATGCTCAGAGGATAGGTTGCCTGGTCCGGATGGCTTGCATCCCATGTTGCTACAGGAAGTGGGGGTGAGATAGCGGAAGGTCTTGCCATAATCTTCCAATCTTCTCCAGATACGGGGGAGGTGTCAGAGGATTGGCGAGTGGCAAATGTGGCACCTTTATTCAAGGGTGTAAAGACATTTGTTGTAATTACAGTCCTGTCAGTTTAACATCAGTGGTGGGTAAGGTGTTAGAAACAATAATCAGGGACAAAAAAATCAAAAGGCACTCAGAGAGGTTTGAGTTAATTAAGGATAACCAGCATGGACTTGTAAAAGGCAGAACATGCCTAACTAATCTAATTGAACTTTTTGATGAAGTAACAGAGAAGGTTGATGAAAGGAATGCAATGGATGTTATCTATAAAGTTTTGAAGAAAGCATTTGACAAAGTATTACATCAAAGACTGGTTAACAAAATTGAGGCTCATGGAATAGCCAGTGCCAGCTTGGATAAAAAATTGGCTTAAAGACTGAAACAGGGTGTCGTGATATGGTTGTTTTTCAGACTGGGGAAAGGGAGAGATAATACAGACTTGATGGCACAGTTCTAAAGAGTGTGCGGGGGCAGAGGGACCTAGGGGTTTGTGTACATATTGAGAGAGTAATTAGCAAAGCATATGGGATCTTGAGCTTCATAAATAGTGGTATTGGGCTGAATTTTACGTCGCCCCAGCGGCTCCGATGATGGCGTGGGGGCAGATGGGGGAAGCGTAAAATTGAGCGGGAAGCTCTGGGAGGCCTTCCTGTCCCACTCCCACCTCTGGCCAACTTTACGGCATTCGGGTGGGGTGGGGGGTGGGGAAGGGAATGGCCCGCCTGCCCGAGGCCAATCAAGGCACTTAACGGCCACTTAAGTGGGTGTGCTGGGGATGTGAAAGGCTGTTCAGCGATAGCTGCTAGCCTTTCCGTGCACTGGTTGGGGGGGGCGGGGGGCTGCCATGGCATTCAGGCACAGGGTGCCCGATTGAGGGCCGCCCCCGCCTCCCAACCCACACCCGGGACCCAGGACACCACCCCTTCCCGCCAAACGACCACCCTTGACTCGCCGGGGCATGCCCAATTCCCTTGGTGAGGCATCGACAACCTACTTTGGATCCCGGCTCCAAGGCATCCTCCTTGGTCAGCTGGGTTGCAGTCTCAGCAGTGGCCACCGCTCCCCGTGGCGCTGCTGGGACTAAGAGCTGCCGGCCTGTTGATTGGTCAGCAGCTCATTGAGGCAGGACCTCCTTCCTCAGGCGGGTGGAAGTCCCACCTCGGGCCAATTAAAGCTCGGGGACCATAAAACGCGGGTTGGATCCCCGGGCCAGACGGAAGCGGGTTAGCCACCAACCTTTACGTTGACAAACCTGTTGGAGTTTTTAGAAGATTTTACTTGTAGCATAGATAAAGGAGAACCAGTGATGTGGTGTATTTGGATTTTCAAAAGGTTTTTGATAAAGTTCCACACAGGAGATTAGTAAACAAAATGCTGGCATAGCCAGTGATGCCCACATCCCCAAAACAAATGGAAAAAAAATTAGAGCATGGGTGTGGGGGTAATATACTGCTATGGATTGAGAATTGCTTAACAGACAGAAAACAGAGAGTAGGAATAAACGGGTCATTCTCAGGATGGCAGGCTGTTACTAGTGGGGTACCGCAAGGATCAGTGTTGCGCCACAGCTGTTCACAATCTATATAAATGATTTGGATGTGGAACCAATGTAATATTTCTAAATTTGCTGATGACACAAACCAGGTGGGCATGTGAGATGTGAGGAGGATGCAAGGAGGCTTGAAGGGGACTTGAACAGGCTAAGTGAGTGGGAAAGAACATGTCAAATGGAATATAATGTGAATAAGTGTGAATTTATTCACTTTGGTAGAAAAAAAACAGAAAGACAGAGTATTTCTTAAATGGTGAGAGGTTGGAAAGTGTGGATGTTCAAAAGGACCTGGGACTATGAGTCACTAAAAGCTAGCATGCAGGTGCAGCAAGCAATTAGAAAGGCAAATGGGGTCCATCGCAAGGGGTTTTGAGTACAGGAGTAAAGAAGTCTTGCTGCAATTGTATAGAGCCTTGTTGAGACCATACTTGGAGCATTGTGTACAGTTTTGGTCTCCTCATCTAAGGAAGGATATACGTGCCATAGACTGAGTGCAACAGACGTTCACCAGACTAATCCCTGGAATGGCGGGATTGTCTTATGAGGCGGGACTGAGGAAACTGGGCCTGTATTCTCTAGAGTTTCGAAGAATGAGAGGCGGTATCATTGAAACTTATGAAATTCTTACAGGCACTGACAGGATGGATGTATTTAAGATGTTTCCCCTGGCTGGTGAATCTAAAACCAGGGGGCATAGTTTCAGAATAAGGGGTAGGCCATTTAAGACTGAGATGAGGAGGAATTTCTTCACTCAGAGGGTGTTGAATCTTTGGAATTCTCTACCCAGAGGGCATGTTCAAGACGGAAAGCAATGGATATCTGGATACTCATGACATCAAGGGATATGGGGATCTAACTGAATGGCGGAGCAGGCTCAGCGGGATGAATGGCCTATTCTTGCTCCAATGTTCCTACATTCCTCTGTGCCTATGAGACCACACCTGGAGTAGTGTACTCAGTTTTGGTCTCCATATCTAAGGAAGGGTATATTGGAGGCGGTGGAACGAATGCTCATGAGATTGGTTCATGGGATGAGAAGGTTGTCCTATGATGAGAGACTGAGTAAATTGGGCATATATTCTCTGGAGTTTAAAAGAATGAGAAGTATTTTCTTTGAAACATACAAGATTTTGAAGGGGCTTGACAGGGTAGACACTGACTGGGGAATCTAGAACACGAGGGCATAGTCTCCGTATAAGGGGTCAATCATTTAGGACTGAGATAAGGAGAAATTTCTTCACTCGAAGGGTTGTGAATCTTTGGATTTCTCAACCCTGAAGGTTGTGGTGCTGCATTGTTGAATATATTTAAGGCTATCTTTGAGATTTTTGGCCTCACAGGGAATCAAGAGATATGGGGAGTAGGCAGGAAAGTGGAGTTGAGGCAGAAGCTCAGCCATGATCATATTGAATGACAGAGCAGGCTCGAGGGGCCAATTGGTCTCTACCTGTTCCTATTCCTTATGTTCTTAGTACTGGCCCCAATGAGAAAAAAATCACTTTCATGGCAAATTTTTCACCAAACTTTGTTAAAAGATTTTTTTAAGTGATTGAACTCCTCAAGTCACTACCAAACACAATGAAATAGCAGTTAGACATCTTCTACTCAAATTACAGCACACTCTTTGCACATAACAGGTTTTGTAAAATTTCTGGAACTGTGGAAAGTATAGCCTTTAGTATCTTGGGACTGAGTTCACCTGAGCTTCCAAGGTGAGGAGTGTCTGTCTGAGTTTTATTTCAAAAATGAAACTTCATGCAATGAGGATTCATGTTAGGGATGTTATTTTGAGCAAAGGGCAACTGCCTCCAGAATAGTTTTAATTGAAATAAATTATAATGGATCCACAACATTATGTTCGCATTGTTGAATAAAACTAATTCAATAGTCTTTATTGCTTGTTGTAGAAGATGCAACAGCCAAATATTATTTTTAATGAAATTGATATCTACGTGATATTACATCTCATCTGAGGTGCCAACAAAGAAAGGTTAGCGCTGGATTCTTAGCCATTTTGCTTAACTTGACCTTGAATATCAAGAAGTGAAAGGCAAAACCAGGCATTTTCCTGCAGCAATTTGCATCAGTTGTCATATTATAGCACACTGATTTCTTACAGTGTCATGTCTCTTTGTAACTTTTAATTGGGAATAGAGTATGATAAAATTTTACTTTGTTTTCTAATGATGTTTTTATGCCTTTATGGAACGCATATGGCAAAAGGTATTAGACTGTAGATGGTTTTGACAAGCATGAAAGCTGCACAGCATGTGCCTGCAAATGGAATTATGTGCAAAAAATTTCTAGTGATCCATCTCTCGCCAGATTATCCACCTCAATACCCTGAAGAACTCAGCTACCAATTAACACCTACTTTATTACGTGTTGGGATATACTTAATAACTTTCATATGTTTATGCACTATTACCTTGAGTGATGGCTTTTATACAATTAGACATAATTGGGATATCAATATGCAACAGCTAAATATATTAACCCTCTTAAAACTAATGAGCATTTCTGTATCCAGCTGCTAAATATGACAAGGTAAGCATCTTTCATTTTTGACAGGAAATCGTTCATCAAACCTTTTTCTGATTATTGGGTGTTTCATTTTTATGACAATTGTATTTTTATTTGAAATTCTATCACACATACATACTTCAGATTAATATGAGTTAACAGACTAGCATTCAAAATTGTACAAAGCCATTTTAGAATAGATGTCCCTCTTCCTTTGCCATTGCTTTGTACTAAAAATGCAATTCTGGTCTATGTTTTACATTGAGGCTATTATCCTTCCAAAGCAGGATGACGTTCAAAGTGTGTAATCTATTTTCAGTGATTTGAAGCATTCAGAGAATATGCATTCTGTCCCAGATAGGACAAAAAAGCCACAAATTCCAGCTCCATAGCACCAATAGTTTCTGTGCTAGGGGTACTGTTTTTGTGACAAAATGGCATCTGTGCTGCTCCCACCACTTCAGGTGTGGCACGTGCTGAATGTCATTTTGTTGAGGGCATTAGCACAGGTGTTACATGCATGCGTTGGAAGTAGACTGAGTTGGAAGATTGTGATTGCGTCAGTTAGCATCGAACACTGATTTGATACCTGACCCGCCACTTTCAAGCTTGCCACTCTAGTTAAACATCCCCTCTTAAACGTGTACCACTGAACACATGTTCAGCAGCACAAGGGAACCCCCACAAGTGCTATTTAAAGGTATCATCAGCCAACTTGCAGGTTAGTTACTGATTACTTTCTACTGAATCTTGCTGAGTTTGTGGAAGTACTGGCTGTTTGGATGAGTTCATAAAAGTTGGCAAAGTCTGTGGGGAGTGGTGCTGGACATTGGGAAGACTTTGTTTGCTGCTGCAAGGCCTTTGAGTACATACTTACTCCCAATCATGGGACTATATCTGCAGTCCCCCATGGACTATCCTACCTGCACTTAAGCCAGGAGCAATGTCTTTGGTGGCTGCACTTCATCAAGGAGGTGGTAACAAAACTGTGCCACCTCTTGGAACCAAACCTGCAGCCTCAGAGCAGGGTGAGGGAGTCAAGATGATGGGGGCCTTGAATTTTTCGCCAGCTGATCCTTCTAGGCTGGAACAGACAACATAACCAGCATCTTGCAGTTTGTCCTCCATCGCTGCATCCAAGAGGTGACAGAGGCACTGTATGTCAGGAGAGAGGACTTCAGTGACTTCTCTTTAAACATAGAGAAACAAAAGGAGTTGGCATGTGCCTTTGTCAGGATTGCAGGAATCCCCATTGTGTAGTGTGCCATTGACTGCACACACTGCTTTGTGGACACCCCATCTCAGTGCTGATATGTACTGGAACCGCAAAGGGTACCACTCACTTAATATACAATTGGTGTATGACCACACGAAGAACATCATGCTGGTGAATGCCTGTTATCCTGGTAGCAGTCATGATTTGTTCATCCTGTGCCTCTCCACTGTTCTAGAGATCTTTCAACCATTGATTCAAACCAAAGGGTGGCTGCTCGGCGACAAGGGCTATCCGCTCTACACCTAGCTGATTACTCCCCTCCACCACCCAACCACACTTGACCTACACTCATATAATGAGAGCCATGCTGCCAGGAGGAACATCATCGAGCAGACCATTGGAGTGCTAAAACAATGCTTCCACTGCCTCCATCGCTCTGGAGGAGCCCTCCAATACTCGCCAGAGTGGGTGTTTTGATTTGTAATGGGTATGTTGAATCCTCCACAATCTGGTCACCATGAGGGCACAGTCCTTGCCCCCCAGGAGTTTGGTGAGCACCTCAGGAAGAGGAGAATGAGGAGGAAAAGGCAGAAGAGAGGAGGAGGCAATTGGCATAGCCACATTCCGCTCGGGCTGTGTGTGAGGGCATTATCACACTCCGGTTCCCCTGGAAAAAAGCCCAGATCCCCATTGTTCAACAGTTTCACACCTTACCATCCCTCTGTGGCAGACCATCACAGTGACCTCTTGGCCACAATCCTGAAATGAAAGCCACCAAAAAACAACTATTACATACGAACTTTATCCAGCAACACATCCAATACACCATACTCTCGCCCTCGTGCATTCCTTTAGTGCCTGGCCTGCGGGTGCCTTTATCTGTCTTAGTGCTCCTATGCAGCACCACCCCCTTGGTTGCAGCATGGTTGGTGGAAGGCTGCTGACTTTCAGTGGGGGAGACTGCAGATGGCCTTGCAGGATGCCCTCCAGAAGGCCCAGCTTTGGACTGCACCACCTCAGCAACAGGAGGCAGCAGTCTGGGCTTGCTGGCTAACAGGCAACAGCAAAGGGTGGCAGCGAAGTGGCACTGGTGGAAGCACGAATGCTGTTGTCCTGAGGACAGCAGAATTTTGCTTCATTGACTCATTGCCACTTCCCCTGGGCAGCACCTCAGAGATCTGCTGGCGCACAGATTGCTGGACTGCTGTGAGATCCTAAAAGCGCCTTTGAACACTGGTATCCACAGCCATGATGGCAGCAGTTTGAGCCTCTATGGCATCAAGCTGGTATGCATGGCACCAAGATGAGATTTCATGACCTCAGTCCAAGCTTCCACTGCAGCACTCAGATGTTAAGTCACTTCTGCTTGTGCTGTAAAGGGAACTGAGACATCAGCCATCTGACGCAGTATCATGGTTGGAACTGCAAGTGCTGTCATAGAGTTGGCCACCACATCCACACTGGAAAAGATAAGCTCCAAGTCCTGTGCAAAGCCCTGTGCCAAGTTGGAACCAGTCTCTGGCAAGCCTGCCAATGCACCAAACATTTCTGTGTTCATGCCCATAGGTTTTTTCTATATGCCGTCCATCTAAGCCCTCACCTGAGTCCTCTGCAGGCAGAACCGATCATCAACCTCACCCTCTGGGGAGCTGGCACTTGCGTGATCCTTTCTGCCTAGCCTGACTGCAACCTACTCATGCCTGGTGACTCACCACATGCAGATATCACCTCTATGCTATCCTTTAAGGTTCACACAGTGTCAGTTTCTGAGTTGGTGGCTGTGAATGTCAGATCGAGTGATGGTGTTTCTTCCTCCTCAGTCTGTTCTCTCTCTAGGCCTTCAACCTCAGGCACAATTGTAATATTACTTGCTCCTTTGATGTGTTAATATTGTAAGGCACACAGGACTACAAGTAATAGCCAAAGAAAATGTGAGTTTTTATGATAACTTAACTAGAACATATATATATAAACAGTTACTGCACAAGCCACATCTAAACATATCTCACTCAGCCGGGCTACATCCACAACTCCCTAGTCATGTGTGACGCGACATCACTTCCTCCGGTGACCTTCACTTATAGGTTCTTAAGATGGCCTGCTCTTAAGGTCATCCCACAACACCACTGGCATAAATGCACAAGGGCAGGGTTGGGGTGAGGGAAAGGGGGTTGAGTGGGGGGTGGGGGTGGGGGCGTCGGGGTGGGTAAGCAAGAGGTGCATGGTTACACCATCTGCTTCTTGTACATCATAACAGATTGTGGGATGAGGGTGTGCTGAGATTTGAAAGTAAGCAGGAACATACCGTCATCCTCGATGGCTTCAGCGACACTACTGGCCACAGTCTCAGTGATGGCCGCTCCAGTTAATTCCAGCACTGTCTCCTCCATGGGAGTCAGCTCATGCAGAGGTGCCTGTATCCTGCTGGTTCGCTGCTGCTGCTGTCTAATATCTTCCACCTTTTCCTGCAAAAGAGAAGGAAGTGTGTCTGTGAGTGTGGTATAATGGGTTTGGGTGATATGCCAGCCAATAGTTGATATGCTGGCAGTTTGTGCAAGCTGTGAAATGTGAGTGTGCAGCTTCCAGCAGTGCTAAGTGTGTGAGGATGAGGCGTAGTATATGAATGTGAAATGTAAGTCATGGTTGGTATAGATTTCTGTGAGGCGAGTGAAGGGGAGCAGTGTGTGAAGTTAGTGGTGCAATATTGGAGTGGGGCATCGACAGCTTAGGGGCCCTTGAATGTCGCAAAGGAAAGACAAAATTCCAGACTAATTGACTTATGCCTTTTATTATTCCACTCCATATTTTCCTGGGAGTTTTGTGCCATTCCATCACTATCCTTGCCAAAAGCAGTTAGAAGGTACTTATCATAGCTCTGCCCCTCATTGAAATCAATGGCAATCACAATTTTTATGCATTTTAAGCCAGTTTTCCAGCCGTCAGCTGTCTGTGCTGGTTGTCTGGCAGCAGCATTATTGAGTTTAAATGCATTCTCCGGTTGCATTCAAATTGCATGCTAATGTATTTGCTGATCGGGACCTGTTGAATGGCAGTTCTAAACCATTGCAGTGTCATATCAATCAAAACATATTATTAAAAGCTTTTTTCAAGTGTTTTATTCATTTATAAATATAAATATAAAATTTTATTTATAAAGCCAAGGAAACCATATGCTTTCTTAATAGCATCGTCCTGCCAGCTTTAAAGAATTCCGCATGTGAACCTCCAATTCTCACTGTTCCTGCACTCACTTTAAAATTGTAAAATTGTGTTTATTTTTGCCTCACTCATTCTTCCTCTTAAAATGTATTCCTTCACGCTACTCTGCATTACATTTTATCTGCCATGTTTCTGCTTATTTCACCTGTCCATGGTCTCCTGAAGTATGCTACTATCCTCCTCACTTTACTACCATTTCCAAGTTTTGTATCATCTGTAAACTTTGAAATTATCCTCCCTATACCAAAGTCTATATTATTAATGTATATGGAAAAGAGCCTAGTCCTAATACCGACCCCTGTGGGACACAACTGTATAGCCACCTCCAATGTGAAAAATAAGCATTCAGCACTACTCTCTGCTTTCCGTCACTTAACAGCAGGAACGTTTGCACAATCAGGTTACTCAAAGGCCAAGGGCTGGACACTTCTATTAACAATGCTTATTTTTGGTGATAAATCCACTTTCAGCTGTGTTAATGAAACTGCAGCAGGTTAGCACTCTTAAATACTCCAAGGAAAATGTAACGGTAAGAAAAAAAAAAGAAAATTATGTTCTATTATGCTGTCTGATTGTGCTGGTTCATCAAAGATTTTATGTTTGTGATTATGCAAATTAATTTTATCAGAACCTGGAACTGTAACCTAATCAGCGTAATTTTTAGTCCATTTTAAGTGCAATTTCCTGATTGCATCCAAAGTGGAAACTCTGTTCCAAGAAGTTAACTGATTGTTAGATGATACTGGCCCCAGATCTTCCATCATATTTGGAATAAACTATTTATTTTGTAATTGTATAAAATGCATATTTTATGGATCTGGTAATCTAATAAATACTTCTACTGAAGGTTAGAAAAAGCCAGGAACTAACTGGAGCCCCAACGTGTTTCACTCCAAGGTTTTTTTTCCCACTATCATTAATTGTGAAAACGGAGTTTCTCTGGAAAATTCCAGTCACTATTTGTAGTAACTAATCACTGTTTATTATAATAGTAAAATACTTTGCACTGAATGTATTAGTCGAATCACTGGGAGAAATGGCTGTGGTGTTTCTGATTCGCTGCCATGCTTGCTGGGGTGTATTTCAATTAGAATACAGGAAAACATGGAGTAAGTTATCAATGGCAAGATCAACAGGGGAAATGGCAAAATTTGTGGCGTGAATGGCCGATTCTCGCCATTGCAGGAAAATCTGGACTAATGTTTTTCAAACAGCATTGCAATTAAAGTGCTCAAAATTCATTGATTGTAATCCCAGAGCTCTCTATTATAGCTACATAGCAGAGTTAGAAGGGTGACTTTACCTCTGATTTCGCCCTTTTGGTAGGGAAGTATTTGGTCATTCTTGTGGTCTTCTCCAGTTGCTAAGGTGAGATTGGTAGCCCGCTATGTTGACAATGACGTGTGAAAATCTGTCCAATAGTGTCTCTGTACACGTCGATTGGAGGATTTTACATTTCTGAGTTTTAATTCAGTGACAATTGACTTGGGGTTAGTTATTCTCTAGGATTTTAAGATGCCTTTATATTGACGCTTGCTTATTTCCAATCATAGGAGCCAAATGTCCCATACACCAGCACTACACATTTACAACGTTCAATCTGGCTTTCTAATCAAAATAACAGAAACTTAGACCTTTTTTTTCATAGATCGACGATTAGGCTTGGGCGGATAAGTGGCAAGTAACATTTGTGCCACACAAGTGCCAGGCAATTATCATCTCCAACAAGAGAGAATCTCACCATCTCCCCTTGATATTTAATGGCATTACCATCGCTGAATCCCCCACTATCAACATCCTAGGGGTTACCATTGACCAGAAACTGAATTCGACTAGCCGTATAAATACTGTGGCTACAAGAGCAGGTCAGAGGCTAGGGAATCCTAGGGCGAGTAACTTACCTCATGACTCCCCAAAGCCTGTCCACCATCTACAAGGTGCAAGTCAGGAGTGTTTGAATACTCTCCACTTGCTTGGATGAGTGCAGTTCCAACAACACTCAAGAAGCTTGACACCATCCAGGACAAAGCAGGCCACTTGATTGGCACCCCATCCACAATCATTCGCTCCCTCCACCACTGACGCACAGTGGCAGCAATGTGTACCATCTACAAGATGCACTGCAGCAATGCACCAAGGCTCCTCAAACAGCACCTTCCAAACCCGCGACCTCTACCAATTAGAAGGACAAGGGCAGCAAATGCATGGGAACACGACCACCTGCAAGTTCCCCTCCAAGTTACACACCATCCTGACTTGGAACTATAACGCCGTTCCTTCACTGTCGCTGGGTCAAAATCCTGGAACTCCCTTCCTAACAGCACTGTGGGTGTACCTACCCCACATGGACTGCAGCGGTTCAAGAAGGCAGCTCACCACCACCTTCTCAAGCGCAATTAGGGATGGGCAATAAATGCTGGCATAGCCAGTGATGCCCACATCCCATGAATGAATAAAAAAAAGCAGCACACAGATTCTAGTTTTCTGTGATCTGAACTAGACAAGCACCAATATAAAAGCCCCTTTAGTGAATAATTGTTAGACACATTGCTGGTTCATTTAAACCCGAAAATGGCTGGGTTTGGATCAGATGAGATATAAAAATGTAAAAATTCTTAAACCTGAGCTCAAACTGGTTTTACGGGAGGTGGTATGAGGGGCGGGCTACCAACCAACCAATCCGGCTTTAACAGGGATACCCCCGCAGCTAAAAGAAGGCAAGGACTGCTGCATGGAAGATGTAAGTGCTTTTCCAGCATTGCTTATCGGCCAAGAGGAGCAGGAGTGGTGCACCCCTGGCCCACCAAGCAATCCTGTTTCCCACTTCACAAGTTAGGGTTCCCAACCATGAGATTGGAGCCCCACCCCCCACCACCACATGATCAACCCCTCGGGTTTACCAATTTCCCGCAATCACCAACCTTACACAATTACCGATACCCCACATTCCCCTCCGTAATCACCTCCCCACAATCTTCTTCTCACAATCACTGAACCCCCACAGTCACTTACCAGCAATCACTGACTCCCACAATCACCAACACCCCCGCCATCAAACCCCTGCAATCACCAACTCCCCGCATAATCATTGGCCCCTCTCACGACCACCAACCACCCCTATCTCTGCCCCAATCTCTCCCCAAATGCCCAGATCACCCTCCAACAGTTCAAACCACTTTGTACCAATGCTCCCTCTACGCTGCAGGGCCGTGCACCAACCCGGAAGTTCCCATGCAGGCCACACACAAGCCTGCTTGTGTGGCAGTGCAAATAAAATTTAAAGGTACTGCACATCTAAATGAATCAGCTGCGTACAATAGAAAAGAATTAGAGGGGATGTTACCCTGTACCTCTCCCCTGTCCCATCCCAACTCCGCAATCTTTACCTAAACAGCAGGAAAGCTACCTGCTGCTGGGCTCCAGCCTTTTCGGAAGTGTTCCCCATCTGAGAGGGAGCCAAGCCTGTCAATCAGGCTGGCTTTCTGTCGGGCAGGGAACCTGTTAATAAAAACAGGCACACTGTGGAGTTAGAATGCCACTCTGTTCAGGGATCCTGATCAGAACTCCACCTCTCCGCTTGGAATTCCCACCACAGTAAATATTGTACATTACTTCCATCGCTGTATTTTGTCTAGCATTTGATTATGGGGAATTACATGGAATTTATAGAACAGAAATAAGCCATTCGGCCCAACCAATCCCTGATGGAATTTATGCTCCAATTAAATCATATGGCATCATGTGAATTAACAGCTCAGCATTAATAATCCTTAGTTAGAATTAGCCTTTATTTTATAGTATAAAGCTATTGATTTTTTCAGATCATGAAGAAAAGACAATTGTGTTCCATTTATTTACTTTTCTGCAATGCGCAAAACCATAATTATTGCTCATTGGCAATAGTTCATTTTAAGTAATAACATTGACTCTTCATTCAGTTTTTGCTAAAACCTTTCAATTGAACCTCAGAGTATTTAGCCTTATGTTTACTTTATTATGTCCATTTTCCATCCATTTATTTTCTGACATAAATACAAAATAGGCACTGCCTATGTCTCCTTCTTTACAGTGTGTATCATGTAGTCACAGATGTGGACATGGGCAAGTGTCTTGTCAATTGAAAGCTACTTGTGAAATATCTGCTGATTTTAAATTGTTGATGCGTGTGAATGTCTTATCCATTGAAAAAGTGTTTGTGAAGAAGCTGTTGATTTAAAAGAAAACTATAGTATCTATTTAATCCAACTCCAAAGACAGCTGATGATCTGCCTGGTCAGATCTGCCTGCAGCATTTACTTTCTGGAAACCTGGCAGTGCATTATGGTAAAATAGTTCTCTGCTGCACAGATGTCACTGTGTTAGACTTCAACAAGCTCCAATTTGGCAGATAGATCTCTAGTCTTTGTCCCTAAAATGAATTTCTTAATGAAGGTTTTGAAGATACTAAGAGGGACATTCCACAAAGAAAGGATACTTGCACTTTCCTGTAGCAAAGGAAATGTTTTTAATGAGTAAACCAGCTGCATAATCATTGCTTGTGGTTATGATAGTCAGGATCATAAATAAAGGCTAGCATGTGCTCTATCAGTAACATGTATCCACCTTGTTAAAGGTTCACTGTCATCAGGACTTCTGTTAAGGAAAAGACAGGACTTCTCATTAGCTGGAAAGCATTCACATCTATGATACCAGTGAACTGCAAATCCCCTTAGAACATTTCTAAAGTACTGGATTTAAAGATTTTGAATACTGCAATTGTCAGCCAGCAGCTTCTCTGCACTGTTTAAATTCTTTAGTTCCAGCTATATCAAAAAGACTGAAACTTATGGTTGATCTGAATCACATGACTGCAGAAACGTCCTCATTTATTGAATCAGAAGGCATTGCATTTCCAAATAGAACACATGGTGTTGGTAATGCGTTTTTGAAAGGTTTTATCTGGCTTTTCCCCTACAATTTATGTAGGATTTTGATTGCTGAAATATTAACATCTGCACCAGGACCATCAAAAAGCACTGACTGCAATAGAGTGGTAGGATATAGTTTCCATTCCCCACTTCAATGTGTTTGTATTCGCAATTGTGTTTCTGTAGGAAGACACTGTGCAAAGACCAGGTACACTATGTGGAAGAGGGAAACTCAAAGGGGAAATCACTGTCAGGTGTGGGTCAGTGGTAGCACTCTCACTTCTGAGTCAGAAGGTTGTGGCTTTAAGTCCCACTCCAGAGACTTGAGTACATGGTTCAGGATGACATTCTAGACAGTACGGCAGGAGTGCTGAATTGTCGAAGGTGCCATTAAACATTAAACCAAGGCACCGTCTTCCCTCTCAATTACTTAATCGTATACAATGCCTTTAACTAAGTAACCATAGTAAATTCAAGAATCATAGCAGGAATGCATTTGAAAGAAGAAAGATCGTTTTTGGGCATTACAACAATTTAGAGTCATGGAGTTATACAGCAGTGCTCATCTAAATACATCTTAAATGTTGTGAGGATTCCTGCCTCTACCACCCCTTCAGGCAGTGTGTTCCAGATTCCAACTACCCTTTGGGTGAAAAACATTTCCTCAAATCTCCTCTAAACCTCCTGCCCCTTACCATACATCTATGCCCCCTGGTTATTGGCACCTCCGCTAAGGGAAAATGTTTCTTCCTATCTACCCTATTTAAGCCCCTCATAATTTTGTACACCTCAATCATGTCCCCCTCAGCCTTCTCTGCTCCAAGGAAAACAACCCCAGCCTATCCAGTCTCCCTTCATAGCTGAAATGCTGCAGTTCAGGCAACATTCTGGTGAATCTCCTCTGCACCCTTTCCAGTGCAATCACATCCTTCTTATCGCGTGGTGCCTAGAACTGTACACAGTACTCCAGCTGTGGCCTAACCAGCATTTTATACAGCTCCATCATAACCTCCCTGCTCTTATATTCTATGCCTCGGCTAATAAAGGCAAGTATCCCAAATGCCTTCCTAACCACCTTATCTACCTGTGCTGCTACCTTCAGTGATCTATGGACAAGTACGCCAAGGTCCCTGTGACCCTCGGTAATTCCTAGGGTCCTACCATCCATTGTTTATTCCCTTGCCTTGTTAGTCCTCTCAAAATGCATCACCTCACACTTCTCAGAATTAAATTCCATTTGCCACTGCTCTGTCATCTTACCAGCCCATCTATATCGTCCTGTAATCTAAGGCTTTCCTCCTCACTATTTATGACACCACCAATTTTCATGTCATCTGCAAACTTACTGATCATACCTCCTATATTCACATCCAAATCATTAATGTACATTGCATTTATATAGCTCTTTAACTGAATAAAACATCCCAAGGCATTTCACAAGAGCATTATCAAACAAAACTTGACACTGGATCACATAAGAACATATCAGCACAGATGACCAAAAGCTTGGTCAAGGAGTAGGTTTTAAGGAGAACTTTAAAGGAATAGAGAGAGGTGGAGAGGTTTAGGGAGGGAATTCCAGAGATTAGGGCCTTAGCAGCTGAATGGTGAGTGATGCAAATTGGGGATATGCAAAAGGCCAGAGTTGGAGGAGCGCAGAGATCTCGAAGGGTTGTGGGGCTAGTGGAGGTTACAGAGGTAGGGAGGGGTGAGGCCATGGAGAGATTTCAAATCAAGGATGGGAATTTTAAAATTGAGGCCAAGCTGGACCAGAAGTCAGTTTCAGTGAGTTCAAGAGAGCATGGCAACATCTCTTTGGGCATTAGAGTATAGCTGCTATCTGAATTCTTAATTTTCTTGATCAGCTTGATCTAAGTAGAGGCCACATATTTTGAAGGTTTAATATAATGCAAATTTGAATGTTATTTATACTCCTTTTACGCACTGATACTATAAATGGAAAAACGGTGGTAACCCTTGAAGCACAGTGAAATTGCCACTTGGGATGACTGTTTTTCCATGGTTCTTGCAATTGATTTCTGATGTCAATCAGGATGAAAAGTGCAGCTGTCTTAAAATTCACAGCTCCCATTCATAGCCTCATGATACAGTGCGCAAATTGCAGAACAACTGTTATTTTCTTATTATTTGTTCTGGTGCTAATATTTGTTCAATAGTTATTCCTGTCTATATTTTTTAATAAATATAAATAATTCAACAAATATATCAGTTGATTTTTAATTATCCATGGGCTGCGCTATTCCCCATCCATCGCTATATAAGCTGCATTATTTTTCCAGCAAATTATGGCGTAGGTTTGTCACTGGAGTGCTGGGGAGCACCATGATTTAACTTAGGACATTCATCGCCAGTGTTGCAATTTCAGTGAATTCCAGGCTATTGTTATCTCGGGGCTGTTTGTATTTACTTGCTCATGGGTCAGTGGCCTTGATTAAGTCGTGGAAGTAGGTTACCCACCTGCAAATCTGCTTTGTAAAATGGGAGATGACAGGGAACAAAAACAAATGGGGAAGTAAAGGCAGGATAAATGTGTTAAAATAATTTGGCCTGATATTTTATTCTGAAAGTAGAACTACATACAGACTATACTAGCAGATCATGGTATAAAAGTTATTTCCTTTCAAGGCAGCAGCTGCACATGAATTCAGTCTTGCTATTTCAAACATGTTTTTTCAAAAGTGTCATTGGCAATGCTGCATATTTTTAAGATATTTTGCTTTCTGTGTGCACAATCAATGTATCCATACAATGATTATAAATGATACTGACTTCAAGTGTACAACCAGGAACCCTGAAGCTAGCTTCATAGGATCAGCATCAATGCATTTTATAAACACTGCCGGAGTGTAAGATCTTTCATTCATGTAGAAAATTAAAATATCTTGAACAGAGGACACATGGCTGAGCATCAGTGATTTACTCAGAAATAAGCCATCAATGACATCAGACCATGCAAGCCAAAGGTGATCAGTAAGATCCAAATTAGAAGTGGTTTATTTTTTGGCAAACCTATGACTCCCTAAGCTGTGTATTTGTTTTATCCTATCTGGAAGCTATGATATTCCCTTGTATCAGCCAATAAGATAATGTAATATCACGTCTGGTCTCATCACATGATACTGTGATCTCTGGGCTATTTGAGTGGCACATTCATAGGACATCACAATCTATCACTGCCCACTATGTTGCCTCAGTCAGTGTCAACAGCATTGAAAGTGCAAATTGGCTAATGGTAATTCCAATAGCTCAGAAACCTCTTGCCCATTTCCCCTGGGAGACAGTCTGACAAGCATAACTTTATCATTGTTGGTACTTTCTATTTAAAATAGTCACACACATAACAATTAAATTGCTGATTGCAAAATGACACGATAATTACAGATAAAGAAGGAACCAGAGGGAAAATGAGGAGAACTTTTCTTAACACAGTGAGTTGTTATGATCTGGAATGTACTGCCTGAAAGAATGGTGGAAGGAGATTCAGTGGTAACTTTAAGAAGCAAATTGGACATTCACTTGAAAAGCACAAACCAGCCTGGCTATGGGGAAAAAGAGGGGGAGCAGAACAAATTGGGTATCACTTTCAAAAGGCTTGATGGACTGATAGGCCGCCTTCTAAGATCTAAGATTATACGGGCTAGAATTTTGTTCACATTGCGCAACTTGCAGCAGTGCTATGGAGGCCTTGTGCCACTGTACTCATGTCCCCTGCCCCACCGGCTGCTTCCATATGCATTCCACAAGAATAAGGGTGCATGCAGGTGCACCAGTAGACCAAGATCAGCCTAACCGGCTGATATGACGGCAGGATCCCAAATTTGGACAACATATGTCCAGGGAATGTCTACATTATTTACTCAATAAAAAAACAAGCATGAAGTTGCAAGGTGGACACTGCACTAGCATCATTTAAAGGGCCAGGCACACTGATTGCAGGTCACATACTTTTTGGAACTTTTTCTATTGCAATGTGTCTAGGAAGTACTCTTGCGTGTTTTTCAAGGTGTTGTGGTGGGAATGCTACTGCATCGTCCCAGAGTGGGGGTGGGTAGCAGAGGAGTCGGTGGCCTGTCCAAACAAAGGCTGCAACAAGTATGGGGGCAGCAGTGGCAGAGCCTCTGGGGGGAATTTTATGCTTTCCCCTGCAGTGACTTTGGAGGTGGGGAGAGCATATAATTGGACGGGATGGTGCTGGAGCAGGGGGACCCTGCTACCTTCCTGCCTCCACCCAAATTAAGTCCAGGGCAGGAAGGCCTAAGGATGGTCTTCCTGCCCCGCCACCAATTGAGTCTCTTAAGTGAGCAATTAGTGCCCAATTAAGGGCCTCATCCCACCTCCACCAGTATTAGCCTAGCAGCGGCCGGGCCTGTCGCTGCACAGGGAACACGGGTTGCTTGCTGGCTCTAGGGGGTGGGAGGGGGTCCTTCATTAAAAGCCACAGTGCCTGATCGAGTGACCCAGCATCAGGAAGGAGGGGGGGCCTGCTGAGAGCCACCCCTCTCCCCTTGCTGCCGACCCCCCTACAATCCCCTTCCCCGCGACATTCACCTCACGAAACCCCGCCTACACTGACTCACCTGTGGCCTGGGTCCAGCACCTCCAGTGAGTCCAATACCAGCAGCAGCCTCTGCCTCCGCAGTGGCACTGCTCAATTAAAGAGCTGCCAGCCTCTGATTGGCTGGAAGCTCTCAGCAGGCGGGACTTCTGCCGCTAGATCCTTAGTTCCGGGGAATATCTGCTGCTGTCCACTTAAATGGCTAGTTGCCATGTAATGCAGCGGGTCTTCCCAAGAGGAGGCGATACATGGCTCGCACTGGAGCTTCAGCTGGTGACTGAGATCCCCATCACCCAGATAAAATCCTTTGTGTCTACAACATGACAGGGAGATGGATCGGAGGCAGTGCAGAGGACAGCTCTTCGTGATGGCCTCTGCCAACTCCTTCATGCTGCTTGATGGTGACAGGAGGCTGTCTGACAGGCCAACCAATGCACCCAACATCTCAATGTGCATGCCCACCAGTATTCTCCTGTATGCCACCCCATCGAGGTGGTTATTTCAGTCCTCTGCAGCAGCACTTGTCTGCCATCTCACCCTCAGTACCATCCTTACACCCTGCCCTGACTGCAGATCACTTGTGCCCAGATAACTCCCCAGGATTGATCTCACAGCTATACTAGCCTCTAAGAAATGTCCAATGCCAGTATCTGAGCTTGTGACTGCAAGGAAACACGCCTCCCTGCGAGCGGATCTCTAAGAGAGCAAGACTACACCTTCTTCTGGCAGGGTAGGGATCCTGAAGAACCAAGACAGTATGGAGTGGGCTTTGCCATCAGAAACTCTTTGCTCAGCATGATTGAGCCACCTTCAAATGGCTCGGAACGCATACTGTCCATCCGTCTGCTCACCGCCTCTGGTCCAGTACACCTACTCAGCATCTATGCACCAACACTCTGCTCCTCACCTGAAGCTAAAGACCAGTTCTACGAGGAACTCCATAATAGCATCAGTAGCATCCCCAATACCGAACATCTGTTCCTGCTGGGGGACTTTAATGCCAGGGTTGGGGCCTCCTGCCTTGGGCGCTATGGCATTGGAAGGATGAATGAGAATGGACAGAGACTGCTTGAGTTGTGTACCTATCATAACCTCTGCATCACCAACTCGTTCTTTCATACTAAACCCTGTCACCAGGTTTCTTGGCGGCACCCAAGATCACGTCATTGGCATCAGCTGGACCTCATCGTCACAAGGCGAGCCTCGTTAAACAGCGTTCAAATCACACGCAGCTTCCACAGTGCGGACTGCGACACCGACCACTCCCTGGTGTGCAGCAAGGTTAGATTCAAACCAAAGAAGCTGCATCACTCCAAGCAGAAGGGCTGCCCGCGCATCAACACGAGCAGAATTTCTTATCCACAGCTGTTACATAAGTTTCTAAATTCACTTGAAAAAGCCCTTCAAAACACTCCTACAGGGGATGCAGAGACCAAGTGGGCCCACATCAGAGACGCCATCTATGACGCAGCTATGACCACCAATGGCAAACGTGTGACGCAGAATGCAGACTGATTTCAATCTTACTTTGAAGAGCTGGAACCTGTCATAGCCGCTAAGTATATTGCACTGTTGAACTACAAGTAGCACTTAAAGCAGCTAGAAGCACTGCACAAAGAACAGCCAGGCGCTGCGCAAATGACTACTGGTAACACCTATGCTGTCGTATTCAGCTGGCCTCCGACACCGGAAACATCAGAGGAAAGTATGATGGCATGAAGAGAGCTTTTGGGCCAACCATCAAGAAGATCGCCCCCCCTCAAATCTAAATCAGGTGACACAATCACTGACCAACACAAGTAAATGGACCGCTGGGTGCAGCACTACCTAGAAGTGTACTCCAGGGAAAATGTTGTCACTGAGACCGCCCTCAATGCAGCCCAGTCTCTGCCAGTCATGGATGAGCTGGATGTACAGCCAACAAAATTGGAACTTAGTGATGCCATTGATTCTCTAGCCAGCGGAAAAGCCCCTGGGAAGGACAGCATTACCCCTGAAATAATCAAGAGTGCCAAGCCTGCTATACTTTCAGCACTCTACGAACTGCTTTGCCTGTGCTGGGACGAGGGAGCAGTACCAGAGGACATGCGCAATGCCAATATCATCACCCTCTATAAGAACAAGGGTGACCGCGGTGACTGCAACAACTACTGTAGAATCTCCCTGCTCAGCATAGTGGGGAAAGTCTTTGCTCGGGTCGCTTTAAACAGGCTCCAGAAGCTGGCTGAGTGTGTCTACCCTGAGGCACAGTGTGGCTTTCGAGCAGAGAGATCCACCATTGACATGCTGTTCTCCCTTCGCCAGCTACATGAGAAATGCCACGAACAACAGATGCCCCTCTACATTGCTTTCATTGATCTCACCAAAGCCTTGGACCTCGTCAGCAGACGTGGTCTCTTCAGACTACTAGAAAAGATCGGATGTCCACCAAAGCTACTAAGTATCGTCACCTCATTCCATGACAATATGAAAGGCACAATTCAGCATAGCGGCGCCTCATCAGACCCCTTTCCTATCCTGAGTGGCGTGAAACAGGGCTGTGTTCTCGCACCTACACTGTTTGGGATTTTCTTCTCCCTTCTGCTCTCACAAGCGTTCAAGTCTTCAGAAGAAGGAATTTTCCTCCACACAAGATCAGGTGGCAGGTTGAGCCTCCACAAGAAGCCAAGTTTGCAGTCCAATAATGTTTTAGAAATAGTTTGTGTGTCACTTCAAAATAGTCTGGAGAAAATGTCATTAAATGGAGAGTTTTAAGCACGCTCCCCTCTGATCCGTCGTGCCAGCTGTTTTAAGCACGCTCCACTCTGATCCGCCGTTCAACCTTGCCCGTCTAAGAGCGAAGATCAAAGTACGGAAAGTCCTCATCAGGGAACTCCTCCTTTCTGATGATGCTGCATTAACATTTCACAATGAAGAGTGTCTGCAGAGACTCATCGACAGAGTTGCGGCTGCCTGCACCGAATTTGGCCTAACCATCAGCCTCAAGAAAATGAACATCATGGGACAGAACGTCAGAAATGCTCCATCCATCAATATCGGCGACCACGCTCTAGAAGTGGTTCAAGAGTTCACCTACCTAGGCTCAACTATCACCAGTAACCTGTCTCTCGATGCAGAAATCAACAAGCGCATGGGAAAGGCTGCCACTGCTATGTCCAGACTGGCCAAGAGAGTGTGGGAAAATGGCGCACTGACACGGAACACAAAAGTCTGAGTGTATCAAGCCTGTGTCCTCAGTACCTTGCTCTACGACAGCGAGGCCTGGACATCGTATGTCAGCCAAGTGCGACGTCTCATTCATTCCATCTTTGCTGCCTCCGGAGAATCCTTGGCATCAGGTGGCAGGACTGTATCTCCATCACAGAAGTCCTCGAGACGGCCAACATCCCCAGCATATACACCCTACTGAGCCAGCGGCGCTTGAGATGGCTTGGCCATATGAACCGCATGGAAGATGGCCGGATCCCCAAGGACACATTGTACAGCGAGCTCATCACTGGTATCAGACCCACTGGCCATCCATGTCTCCGCTTTAAAGGCATCTGCAAATGTGACATGAAGTTCTGTGACATTGATCACAAGTCGTGGGAGTCAGTTGAAAGTGATCGCCAGAGCTGGTGGACAGCCATAAAGGCAGGGCTAAAGTGTGGCGAGTCAAAGAGACTTAGCAGTTGGCAGGAAAAAAGACAGAAGCGCAAGGGGAGAGCCAACTGTGTAACAGCCCCGACAACCAACTTTATCTGCAGCACCTGTTGAAGAGTCTGTCACTCTAGAATTGGCCTTTATAGCCACTCCAGGTGTTGCTTCACAAACCACTGACCACCTCCAGGCACTTACCCATTGTCTCTCGAGACAAGGAGGCCACAGAAGAAGGAAGAAGAAGGCTGCAAGTGTCAGCTTAAATTATAGAGAATTTTCATTAGTGCTGTTCTGTTGGTCTCTTTACTCCTCCTGGGACTCTTGTGGCTCAGCTGATGGCCATTCTTGAGTGTCTGAATGCAAGAACTCAGAAGAGGAATGCTGGTGTGAGGGAGGGAAGGTGAGAAGAAAGAAGTTCATGGTCATCACCATCAGCAGCTTGCTCATCATGCCGGACAGCAGGTTGAGTGTGGGCTTGGAGTTGAGAAGGGGCATAAAGCAGGAACATGACATCATCATCAATGTTCTCAGCGATGTTGGATGCTTCGGGTCCTGTCACAGCTGGCAACATGATGCGGAGAACCATTCCCTCTGTAGGGCTCAGAAGATGCAGGTATCGTTGTTCCCCCACCAGTTCTGCTATGCTCTGCGATTGTGTGCCACCTTGCCTGCAATGGAGAGGTAGTGGCGTAGTGGTAGTATTACTGGACTAATGCCTGGGGACATGGGTTCAAATCTCACCACGACAGATGGTGAAATTTGAATTCAATTAATAACAACATTTGGAATTAAAAAGCTAGTCTAATGTTGACCATGAAACCATTGTCGATTGTTGTAAAAACCCCATCTGGTTCACTGATCTTTAGGGAAGGAAATCTGCTGTCCTTACCTGGTCTGGCCTACATGTGACTCCAGACCACAGCAATGTGGTTGACTCTTAAATGCCCTCTGAAATGGCCACTCAGTTCAAGGGCAATTAGGGAGGGGCAATAAATGCTGGCCTAGCCAGTGACACCCACATCCCATGAACGAATTTTAAAAAAAAGAGAGAGCATTATGTCAGTGGTTGTGTACCACAGTGTTTCTATGATGTGGTGGCAGTGAAAAGTGAATGTGAGACTGGCAGCTTTGGTAGGTGTGTGAGGATGAGGTGGAGTATCTGAATGTTAAGCATAGTCCTGACTGCAAGGTGCTGGGTGACTGATGTGGGTGTGGCACATTGAGCAGCAGAAGAGGCTAGTGTTGTGGTGGGTACGCAATGTCACATGAAGATGCATTCACTGTCGTTGACTACTTGTGTGAAACCATTAGATCTCTTATGGCACTGCTGCCATGTCCTCAAGTCTAGGAGATGACCTTCCTGGACACCTGCTCCCACTCCATTATGATTGTTGTCCTTGAAGGTCTTCTAACCCCCTGTGAATCCAAGGCATCTCTCCTCCTTCCCACCTGCATTACTACTGCCTCCACTGTCACATCCATCACTATGTGTCACTCTCTCTGCCCCAGTTGTATTAATGTACATTGCAGCAATAATTTTGTGCAGCTTTACTTTAAGATGCAGCTGTCTTTAAGAAGAGTCGACTGGCTGGACCACGTGGTCTGCTGCAGGGCCCTCTTACTGTATGCAGAGGCTGCAGGCAGAGTTCAGGAGCAGATTGTAGTGCAGGGGCCATAATCATTCAGATGAGGTGGGTACAGAAAGTTTACATGTTGCCCACCTTGATCTGAACAGGCACAGGCAGGTCATGAATCACGACCCCCAAACCCAAAAATTGGGGCTAATCAAATTCTAGCCCTATGATTCGAAAGAAGGGCTTTTGGTCCATCTTAATTCATGCATTGAGTAGGACTTTATGCTCCCTATTTTGTCATCCAAGTATTTCTCAAATAATTCCAGGATTTTTACTCCAACTACTCTATCCAGAAGTCCATTCATGCATTGGTGTGAAAAAGAATGCCCTGATGTCAGACTTTAATTTGCCTTTTACTATATTGAAACTTGTCTTACTTTCATAATTTAGCTAGAAGTGTTTTTTCTGGATTTATCTTGCCTGTACTATTTATTAGTTCAGATTTTGCTATCAGCAACAAACAAAGGGCACTTGCCATTCATTACACTTACACTTGCCCATAGGCTTTCTATGGGTTTCTGCACTGGAAGTTGTGGTGATTAGGAATCAAAAACAGCGTGGTGTCTTCTACAGGGGATTTGGGACATCTGTGAACAGGGCAAGGAATCCCGTATCTCCTTAACTAATCAGGTTGCAGAACCGCTACTGAGACGCACAGCGTCTGAACCAGAAAGTGTAAATTCAATGCCAAATCATGCAGAGATGCAAAAAAAAAGCGAAAGAAAGATGGGATTAAGAGAGATAAAAGAGACAGATAACATTAATTAAAATCTGAAGGAATGAAACACCACACTTGTAAATGTAAATTTTCAGTGCCAAAGAGATTGTTAAGCAGTTATTAAGACCTGTTATGACGCTAAAAATTCACTTACACTTGAATGAACAAGTCCTACTGTTTCTGGCATGTTTATTCGAGATCTATTATCTAACTACCACAATAATAAAAGCAAAATACTGCGGATGCTGGAAATCTGAAATAAAAACAGAAAGTGCTGGAAATACTCAGCAGATCTGGCAGCATCTGTGGAGAGAGAAGCAGAGTTAACATTTCAAGTCAGTGACCTTTCATCAGAACTCTTAACTTTAACTCTGCTTCTCCCTCCACAGTTGCTGCTAGACCTGCTGAGTATTTCCAGCACTTTCTGTTTTTATATCCAACTATCGCATCTTGATTGCCTTCATGCATTTGAATGCAGAGTTTTTTGGCAAGATACCAGTATAACAAAAGCTGGTCGAGGAGCAGGGCAACTCAGACAACAATACCTTGATTTCTGTGTTTAACTGCATATGTGGACATTGGAAGTTGTTGGCTGATTTATTCCTTTATAATGGTGAACATTGGCAGCCTCACTGTTATTTCTGTCACAACATTTGGGCAATTAATACCTTTATATCCTTCAATAGGATTGCTTCTTAACCTTCTTTCAAGACTGATTTGCCAAAGCTTTGCAGTCTTTCCTCATTACTCAGAACTGAACACTAGGAATCAGCCTCATTGTCCTGGAATAATTCACTTTATTTCTTTATGCAACATATTTTTCAAACTGTACAACAGTCCAATTGCCAAAAACTACTGCAGTCAAAATAAGATCAGTAAATATTTTCAAGGTAAAGATGTTCCTGATGATCTCAGTAAAAATTGACCCCATTAAAATGAAACTGGCTGACTTTGCTGAGGCTGTGCATTATTAATGGCATTTTAGTGCTGAAAAATTACTATATTTTGATCGTTATAAATTAATTATCGGATGAATAAGGAATATATGATTTTATTCCTAGTATAGGGATCATATTCTCTTTATCCTTGGCCCCAGATAAATCAACTAGCAATAAACAAGAACAAACGAAACTCAATGGCTGAATATTGACTGGTTTCAGAGCTTGAACTTGTAACTGTAAGGATTTGATTCATGTTCTAGGCACCAAATGACCAAGTTATTCATTTCAAACATAATTATTAAAGCCTTTATAATGCACCTTAATAGATTTTCTGAACCTAATACATATTGTATTGTTATGGGTTACAAATTACATGCATAACTCCAAATTATGGGGGAAATTATGTTTGTGATCAACTTCTATTTACTATAGCAAAAGTGGAACATTCTTTATAATTTCTGCTGCAATTTAGCCAGCATGGGGTCTGACCCTATTTATGACACATCAAGCTTACAGGACAATTTTGGGGGTTTAGTTTTGTTCAGATACTCCTGCTCTATATCGTGGTGTTCCACTTAAATGACATTGAGTCAGTACAGATTGATAAAATTTGGCACCTAACAGGGAGATAATTGCCTGCCATTCTAGTCAGTTTTTTTTTTACTTGCAAGTAGTGATGTTTCCTAAATATACTGTCAATGAATACTGTCAAACTTCATTTGAGGATCAATAGGAGAAATGCATTGATCATCAGCCATTGATTTTCAGTTGATGAAGAGATTAGTGCAGCATTGTCAGACTCTGAGATGTTCAATCTGGTTCTCTGTTTGCTATTTCAAATGATAAGTGTGACCTTGTTAGCATCTGGACTTATTTACATATTAAAAACCCCTTCAGAGCCTACAAGTGATGAATTATTGACAACAAATGAAATGTTTTGATAGTTAACGACACAAAGCGCGCTTAATGTTTTATGTGTTGCTTCCTAGCTAATTATGTAGATGACACATTTGTCAGACCTAGACTGCCATTATAAAACTGTTTCCAGAGGGTGGAAAAGTAGGTTATTCGTGGAGTAATTAACTAGAATGCTCAATGACCTGTGAGAGTTTAGAATGTCTGCCAATTCATGCATTGTTTTGCCACAGAAGCAGAGGAGTAATTAAATCCTGAATCATTCTGTTGCACTCAAGAGTTGTTTGTTAATAAATAGAAATGACATCGCTGATCTGGTGTTTGATATCAGGGACTTGACAGCGGCATGCAGTGAGTTCTGATTATCCTGAAGAACGTGTCAGCTGGGATTGATTTCCACTTTCTTGTTTTATGTAACAGTTCCTATAACATAGCTGACCCCAGCTAGCATTACCTTGTCATTTTACTTCATGGATTGGAGAAGATGAGCTGAATAGCTGGGTTCTGACCTTGAACCTGCCAAGGAAGTGAAGAAGTGCCAGTGATCTGTGTTTTATGTACTAAAACCTCTTCATGTCACTATTACAGAAAGAAATTTTCATTGCAGTAATAGACCTTTGTCACTTCACTTTTATTTAAGTCTTTTGTGTACGTATGTGGGAGGATTGGCCATTCTGACCATAGTTAAAATGTACCTAGTGGAAAAGTAGCACCACGTTAGCTCTTAACCATCTAATAATCTCACTTCCTAAGACATTATCGTGAAGTCAGCTGATGAATTTATACTGGATATCAGATCGGCCTGAAAGGGCAGAAAACAACATACATTAATTTAAACATATAATGGTGAGAATGTGAGTGCATGTAATGTGTTCTGAGGTATTAATCTGTTTTCCTTTGGAAAGATATGAGGAACATTGTTATGCTGGATGTTTTGGAGGAATTTCTGAAGACAGCAGATACTGGATTGCTGTTTCGTCTGTTGTATGGGAAAGAGCTTTGCAATTAAAATGATGTGTATGTGAATGAGTAGCATTGCATACATCTAACCCAAGAGCGCTTAGTTGCCTTGAGATGCTAAATAGCACAATCTTCAGGATTTTTTTTGATCGTGCCTTCCTCTGAGTGTACCTTTTTTTGTTCTTAATATATGTAGTGCAGCACAAACTAGCTGTACAGTGTTGCATTTCTTCATGCTACTTTGTTTTGTGTTGTGCCCAGTCAGTAGTAAATTTAACCAAAGTGCCTCAGTAATTACAGGAACTATTGAGTGTGGAATTGAAAGAAAATGCATACACTATAAGTTAAGTCAGTTAATCTAGACAAAAAACAGTTTACATTTGACAGTCCTCCCTTTTAGGGCAATTTATTCTGCATCCAAAATTGCCTACTTCAATCCAACCTGAGTTCAGAGTAGTTCCAAATCCACTTGCTTTAAATTTTTGAAATCTGTTGAGATATAAAAGAATGATAGCTTGGAAAGAAAAGAAAAATAACTTCCATCTTATCATGACCATAGGATGTCCCAAAGCTCTTAAAAATAATGAATTACATTTGAAGTGAAATCACTGTTAGTAAATAGGCAAGCACAACACTTCATTTGAACATAGGAAGGTCCCACGTGCAGTAAATGACTTACCCTGAAAGAATTAACAGGAAATGATGCTGTTGCTACCACCAAAAGCAATAAATTCTTGGGTGATTGGATTCTGCAGCACAGAACAAGCAAGGTGGAGTAGAAATTTGGAACCCTCCAGCAAACGGCAGTTGATACAAGGTCAATTGTTAATTTTAAATCTGAGATTGACAAATGTATTAAGTATATGAAGGTATATGAAGTTAGGTCACAGATCAGCCATGATCTCACTGAATAGGAGAATAGGCTCTCAGGGATAAATGTCCTACTCCTGTTCCTATGTTCCTGTGATTTATTGCAAAATCATTTGTGAAATATTTTCAGTAAAATGGTAGAGCATCACAGGCCTAGCAGATCCTGAGCATTGCACATGTCTTAGTCAACAAACCCTAGACAATGATTAAGAACAAGTGATTTACTGAAGAAGAACTGAAGACAAGCCAGGTTTGAGCTTGTTCTCAACAGGTTCAGGTTGGAGCTCTCCTGGCACTGGCTCCTCTTTCCCTGCAATCAAAAATGATAATTTTGGAGAGCAAATTATTCACATCTTCCAAACATCACAAGTGCAAGACATGGAATGAAAGGAAATGAGAAAAGGGAAGGGAAAGAGTGATTATAAAAAGACTGAGAATAAAAAAAATGCAACAAATGAATGAAACAAGAGAAAAGAGGGAATTAGAAAAATGAACACAAATGAGGAAGGAGACAGAGGGGAAAAACAGTGAATTAGGCTGAGAACAGGGTTTGGTAATGATAGAGATGGGCACGAGATAGAGGGGCTAAGAAAGAGTACAGTCGTTAGAAGTCCCATTGATGGATTAATTCAAAATTACAAGCATGATACATTTTAGTTGGAATGTAAATATCAGCGTGTGCACTCAGATGTATTATAGGGCTAAAATTACACAAACATGCTCCAGGTTTAGAGCCTTGTATAATCTGCCCTTTTATTTAAAAGTTGTGCTTCTCTGTTGGGATTTAATTTCCTTTACTGGTTCTTGAAATTCTAAAGTTTGGGCATCCCAGAGACTGCTTTTCAGGACTCATTGTACAATTCTTTAACCATAATGTTTTCTTTTGAGTTTTGCAGTACAAAGGTTTTATTAACATAATTAGTGTTACTTCTTATTGTATGGCATATTAAACAATTAATTCTGTCAAAGACTCCATAATCTGTATTTTCATGCTACTTTCCAATCAATTTAATTCAATGGAGTGAAATCCTTTTGTTTGGTCTTTACAAATGAATATTTCATGCAATAGTATGAAATTTCATTGCCCACTATTTTGACAGAAGCATTAACTTTTAAGTAAATAGGTTTATGCCTCATTAAAATAGCAGCAAAAGAAATTCATATGTACATATTAACCACACACACACAATACCACACACCATATCTCCAAGGGTATAAATAAAATACATGACATCAATTTTGTAGATTTAAAGTAAAAAGAAACTAAAGTGCCACCCCTGACACCAACCCCCAACCCCCCACCCATGACTCAGACATCGCAATCATCCCCATCACCACCCCCAGTATCCCTCCCCGCACCACCACTCCCCCCCCCCCCACCCACCCAGGACTGAACCTGAGGGCTGCTGTCAGCATTGCAGATGTCCAACACTGATGTTGATTTTTCCCATTGAGCTGCCTGCAGATTAGGTTCAATGTCGTTCAAGCCTTGAGTTTACCTGTTCTGTCGTGTTTCTGTGGCAATCGATACAATGCAATTGCCACCCTATATTTCATAAGAGCTGTAAGAATTCTAGACCTATGCTTTGTCCTCTTAGACTTGGGTTGATGTGGGATAATCGTCTCCCACCTCCATAATGAAATGAGTGGCAGTTTGAATGCAGTATCTCTTGCACACAAGATCAGAGTATGAAACTTCCCGTGATGTGCTATAAATTAATACTAATCTCAAACACAGATGACACAGGATGTCTGGAGAGGGAAACAATTGATGGTATGGGAGAATAATCTTCAGAATTGGGAGGATTCTCTTCAAAGGCCAATAGCAGTAAAAGCGACCATGAAGCTATCAGATTGTCTTAAAAGCCCAACCGGTTTATTAATGTGCCTTAGAGAAGGAAATCTGCCATTCTTACCTTGTCTGGGCTATATGTGACTCCAGTCCCAGAGCACCATGGTTGGTTATTCACTGCCCTCTAAAGTTGCCAGCATGCCACTAAGTTGTATCAATCTGCCACTCAACAGTTTAAGAGGAAGGCTTACCATCACCTTCTCAAAGCAAATAAGGATTGGCAATAAATGTTGTTCCTTGCCACCAATGCCCAGACCTCCAGAATGAATTAAAACACTGATTAATTTGTTCAAAAAAGAGCTAGATGAATATATGTCTTGTTAAAGCAGGATTATAATCTTCACGAAAGATCAGATACCCTGCAGAACATAATTGTCCCAATCAGACCATGAGAATATCATTTATGGAATGAAACTAATCAAGGTCAAATATCATGTAATTGCTGGAGCTTAATTTGGTTATTTTCAAAGTTTTAACTGTGGTTAATTATCTTGTGATCTGTTTGGTGGACTTGGTTCAAAACTTGACCAGCCAGTGATTGTTTCATACTCTCTTATCAGATTGGCCCAATGAAGTACAACAAAATGTGTTATTACAAATATTTATAACCTATTTATTACATAAAGATTAGCATTACTGAATGTTGGCAAGTTACCTGGTCCAGATGGAATGCATTCTAGGTTACTGAAAGAAGCAAGGATAGAGATAACAGAGGCATTGGTCTCAATTTTCCAAACCTCATTGAATACAAGCATTATGCTAGAGGACTGGAGGCTTTCTAATGTTATGGCACTATTCAAGAAAGGAGAGAGGGATAGACCAGGAAACCACAGGCCAGTCAGCCTAACATGGGTGGTAAGGAAGTTATTGGAGACCATTAACAGGGACCAAATAAACTTTCATTTGGAAAGGCATTGGTGAACCAAGGAAAGCCAGCACGGATTTGTTAAAGGCAAATTGTATCTGACTAACTTACTAAATTCTTTGATGAGATAACAAAGAAGGTTGATCAAGATAGTGTGGTTGATGTTCTATATACAGACTTTCCAGAAGGTATTGGACCAAGTGGCATACAAGAGGCTTATTTAAAAGATGGAGGACCATGAAATTAAGGGGAAGTTGTGGTATAGATACAAAATTGGCTCAGTGACAGGAAGCACAGGGTGGTTTTAATGTTTTTCAGACTGGGAAATGGTTTGCAGTGGTGTTCCTCAGGGGTCAGTTTTGAGTCCATTACTCTTTGTAATTTTTATAAATAATCTATACTCAGGTGTAGGGTGCAGCATTATAATGTTTGTAGATTATATAAAACTTGGCAAATTAATATATAGTGATGAGGATAGTTATTGGCTTCAGGATGACAGAGACAGGATGGTGAAATGGGCAGAATAATGACAGATGGAGTTCAACGTGGAGAAGTATGAAATGATGTGCTTTGGGAGGACTAATATAGAAAGACAGTATACTATAAATGGCATGATTTTGAAAAGTATAAATGGGCAGAGAGACCTTGGTGTCCAAATATACAAGTCTGTAAAGATGGAAGGGCAAGTTTATAATGTGTTTAAAAAAGGTGTATGGGTTATTTGAGTTTATAAATATTGATATAGAATATAAAAGCAAAGAGATTATGTTTGAAATTTATAAATCACTGATTAGGCCTCAGCTGGAGCATTGTGGACAATTCTAAGCACCATACTTCAGGAAAGATATAAATGCCTTAGAAATGGTACAGAGGAGGCTTGCCAGATGTTACCAGGGATGAAGGACTTCAGTTATGAGCGAGATTGGAAAAGTTAAGACTGTTCTGCTTGGAACAGAGAAGGTGAGGAGGTGACTTAATAGAGATTTTCAAGATGATGAGAGGTTTTGATAGAGTAGATAGAGAAAAATTATATCCTTTGATGAGTGGGTCAATAAACAGAGGTCATGGATTCAAAATCATTCACAAAACATCTATAGGGGAGATGAGAAACTTTTCCATTCAGAGAGTTGTCAGGATCTGAATGCCCTACCTGAAAAGGTGGTGGAAGCTGATTCCATATATAATTTTCAAAGAGGATAAGTAACAGCTACTTGAGGATAAGGGATTTACAGGGTTAAGGACAAAAAAAAGGGATGTGGGACTAAGCACAACTGCTCTTTCAAAGAACAATCATAGTCTGAATGGCCTCCTTCTGTGCAGTTGGTTTTTATGATTCTATGATACCTGCATAGTGAACCTCTGTTATATATAAGCTGCTAGTGCTTGACGCTGGTTCTGATTCCAGTAGGTGGGGGAAAAGATCCATTTTCATAACTGGCATTCTACCTGTGATCCAATGCACAGCCAAAACATGGAACTTGTCTGACTAACTCCTAAACTGGTTAAGCCATCAGCAGAAATATGTATGTGAATATTTTACAGTGGAGCATTAGATCTCTGACCAGGAAACTGTGAAACCAGATATAAATGCAAATACGAAGTTAAGTGCCTTAAATAGAAGAGTCTGACCACTGCTGAATAAGGCTTGCATGACAGTGGAACATTTGATATGGGGAGCAAAGAAGCAAGCTGACTGTGGAGACATCTTCAATCCAAGATTAGCTTAATTTCTTGACTAAGGGAGGGAGGAAGTATATAATAATTGGAGACAACCTAGAAGCTAGACAAATAATTAAAAAATACTTCATGAAAACCAGGGATCCAGTACAAGATGTAAACTGGTAGGAGTTAATGGAAGAACAAATATGTAGTATAGAGTAACATGCATCAGAGCACAGTAGATAACATATTTCATATTTATCTGTGCAAATTATGTAGTGAATATGGTATTAAGACAGTGAAGTGACACTTCAGTAAAAAGGTTTAGTATGTATAAAATGTAAACTGACACTTTTGCAATTCCCTGAAGGAGCAGCTGCCAGAAACTACACTATTTCTTTTGGAAGCTGTCTTGCTGAAGATACAGAACAATAATAGGAGTAGGAAAACACTTGGGGGACAAAACTATGTCACATAACACACTACAGCTGAAATATTATGCTTGAATAATATTCTGCAAAATAGGTTGTTGGGAAAGCTATTTTCAGTGGAGAAATTTATTGAAAATACTTTATAAGAAATAGTCTTTCTACAAAATCTAAGTTGTAAAGCTCTCTTATAGTGCCATTGCATTAATAGATTTAATAATTAGAATTATAATATAATGAATAAAGAATTATATACCATATCTAACAAAAAAGTGCAATTGTTCTTGTTTTTACAGTGTAAAGTGCGCATTTTGTAAAATAACAAGGAATGTATCCATGGGTATCTCTAAATTACCATTTATGAATGGCACTAAACTCCCATTTTGTTACGATCGAGGCAGGAGGAGTGCACTGTCTTTCTCTAGTTTCACTTCTCCACAGGCCACAGCATATATTTACAGAAAGTGGTAAAAATGCTCAGCAGATCTGGCAGCATTTGTGGCGAGAGAAGCAGAGTTAACGCTGATGAAAGGTCACAGACCTGAAACGTTAACTTTGTTTCTCCACAGATGCTGCCAGACCTGCTGAGTATTTCCACCACTTTCTGTTTTTATTTCAGATTTCCAGCATCAGCAGTATTTTGCTTTTATTACAACATATATTTAAATGTTTACCCAATTACTGATATGGTCAATCATATACTCTACTCTTTATCCCAGAATAAATGTTTGAAAAATGAATGTAAATAGATATTCCTGTCTAGCTACCCAAAACATGTACTCACACACACACATACACACACACACCAGTTAGATAAAAAACAAGAAAACATTCTCTGCAGAGATTCACTTTACAAAAAGACAAAAAAAAACTTTGGCCAAATACTTGTTAATTCTTGAAGAAAAAGGAGAAGCTGGCATTCAGGTACATGGAGACAGTTCACTGGGATCTTTTCAGAAGCAGTTGATTCTGAAGAGGTCGAGAATTAGTGTGGTAGCCTTTCCAGGAGAAATGTGGCATCAGGGGTTTCAGATATCACATTCAATATGCAGGGTTTCACAGAGACAGGAGGAAGGAGGTGAGCTGGGTGCTTCTCTCTTGGCAGGCTGATCTCCAACTGCCTTCAAAACAGTCCACACCACAACCAGAAAGTCAAAACCTCCTGACCACCATAAATCTTGACATGTCACTTCTCCATAAACAACTCTCCTGAGTCACCAAGGCTTCTGTTATTTATTTAGCTTAAGACATGTGACATCCAGTAAAGGTTTGTTTTCAGACAAAACCTGAAGTCCTAAAGTCCTTTTGTTGACCTTTTAAAAAAAAACACATCCATGGAATCTCTTCAATTCTAAAATACGAGTCCTCAAAAAAAATTAAAACATGGAAGCAGTTTCATAACAATTAAAATATTTGAAAGACCTGAAATTATTTCCAAAGTACACAGTTAACACCAGTAGTGGTAATTTGTGTAGATTCCAAACAAAAATAAGATTGTCTGTCAGAAGAGGAGAACATCCAATCTTGGAAACCTACTAGTGCCATGTTTAGGATCAGGAACACACTATGAGGAACTTAAGGGTGGGAGACTCAATTGCTGCCACACTGTATAGATATTATTAGAATACAATGCACAACTGGCATACCAGACTGTATTGATTTTACTCCATCAAACTTGATATGGTATGTGAAACAAATATTTACTTAAATCAATTAAACATGCAAAATGAAGGGAACATATTGCACAATAATTGAAGAAAGGGAGTCTAAAAAAATGGCAGCCTGGAGTTTTCACGTGATTTCTGCCCAAATATCACTGCATTCTGTGTGGAATCGTCTGAAATAGCACAAATGATTGTGGAATTTAAAATATAAGTGAGATACACCCATAACCACTTACGCTGAAGTTTCTGTGATCTTTTATGCTGCTTCAGGAGTCAATTCACTGAAGCAGTCGCCAGCCACAGGTTAGCATGGCAAATTTCCGTCCATTGCATCCATTCATGGATGTTCATTTCATTCTGCTGAAGATTTTGGGTGCACAGGCAGCCATGATCACATTAATCCATTGTTAATGGCCTCAATTGAATCCTCACTGTGGTCTGTTTCTCATACTGATGGTACAATTACTTTAAATTACTTCAAGTTCAATTTAAATGTGTTAAAATTCAGTCAATTGATCAGCCAGCAGTGCACATGTAGTGACCAGTAGTAAATTGAAACCACTGTAGCACCTGTTTCTTCAACTGTCATAATTACTTGAATATATTATCAGTTTAAATTAGTAAAAATTGGTCATGTTCGAGTCAGTAATCGATTACGTTTGATTACGTTGCTCAATTCAAGGGAGATTTAATGTTCAGCTTTATGAAAATAAAGGTTGCGTGGAAATTTGGGTGTAACATCACCTTGGTAAAACTGTGCACTGTCCAGCTCATTCCAGGTGCATTTTTCCAATTGCGTCCCTAGTGGAAACTCCAGGTGTAGATGTACAAATTTGGACTGTACTTTATATATTTGATTCTAGTTTGCTTTTAGTTTAGTTTAGTTTAGTTTAGAGATACAGCACTGAAATAGGCCCTTCGGCCCACCGAGTCTGTGCTGACCATCAACCACCCATTTATACTAATCCTACACTAATTCCATATTCCTACCACATCCCCACCTGTCCCTATATTTCCCTACCACCTACCTATACTAGGGGCAATTGATAATGGCCAATTTACCTATCAACCTGCAAGTCTTTTGGTTGTGGGAGGAAACCGGAGCACCCTGGTTTTAAAGTTTTCTCTTGACTGGTCAAATTTTCGGGTGCTCCAACTTTTCCAGCATTATGTTTTTGCTTATACTCTTCTGTCAATTCACTAGTGTTACTTATGCATAGGGCAGAATCAATCTCAGCTACTGACACATGCAAGCAAGTATGTGCAAACACACAAGCACACACCTACGCTCCCATTCTCCACTTACAAGTATGTCTTTTCATGGTTTTCTAAAAAATAAGTTGCTGTTTTATTTATTAAATGAATTAGTATACTTCCTGAGGCACTGCTCGTGGTAACCAAATGTTATGCTATTGCATAAGAACTGGAACATTATAACATTTAGTGCAGAATGTATTCTTCGACAAGTAAGAGGGTGCTGTGTTCAAGGTGGCTTGTCATTTTAAGGTTATAAATTCTGGTTGCTGTGGAATTATAGCTGAACTCCTGTTAGATTTAGATTTTTAGATACAGCACTGAAACAGGTCCTTCGGCCCACCGAGTCTGTGCCGACCATTAACCACCCATTTATACTAATCCTACACTAATCCCATATTCCTACCACATCCTCACCTGTCCCTATATTCCCCTACCAGCTACCTATACTAGGGGCAATTTATAATGGCCAATTTACCTATCAAGCTGCAAGTCTTTGGCATGTGGGAGGAAACCGGAGCACCCGGAGGAAACCCACGCAGACACAGGGAGAACTTGCAAACTCCACACAGGCAGTACCCAGAATTGAACCCGGGTCGCTGGAGCTGTGAGGCTGCAGTGCTAACCACTGTGCCACTGTGCCGCCCATTTACTGCTTGGCCAGATGGAATGTGGTGTCAGGGGTATAAAATATTTTTGAAAACACCATGACGTTTGGAAATGTGTTCTCTCAAACTTAATTGAGTTTTAAAATTTTTTTATTTTTTTTTTACTTGAAGTGGATAATTATTTTGTTAGACACAAATCTTTGTTATGAGATTACTCATTTGTACTTTCCTCTATAACTCGATCAAAATAAAATTTACAACAACATAAATGCCAGTCTGACTGCTAGATCCATAGCACTTTTATTACAGTTTCTTGCTGCTTTCCTTTTATTTGTAAAAATCTACAAATATTAAGCTGGAATCTTACAGCCAAAAAGCCGGGGGCGAGCTTGCCTCCGCTGGGCCTGTTAAACCACACCGAGATTTTCCGCTTCCCAGGCCCTTAATTGGCCTTGGGCGGGACTTCCACCTCCTTGAGGCAAGAAATCCCGCCTAATGGAGCTGCCAGCCAATCAGCGGGTTTTTTGGGGCCTCGCCAGGGACAATTGGACGGGCCCCAGCGAGGCAAGGGTGTGGGGGGGGGGGGTTTGGAGGAGGGGAAGGGGTGTTGTGCAGTGGCAGCGGTTGGGCCATGGGGGGACCCTCCGTGGGACACAGGGTGTCTGATCAGGAGGTCACCACCACCACCCCCCCCACAACCCACAAGAGGGCCAGCAGGTGGAGTTCTGGGGCCTTTGCCACCTGGCCACTGCTGGTAAAATACCAGTGGTGGTGGGTGGAGTCCCTTAAGTGGCAGTTAATTGGCCATTTAAGGGCTTTGATTGGCCTGGGACGAGTGGGCTGTTTCTTGCCGCCGCCAGACCGCGTAAAATTGCAACAGGGGCAGGAAGGTGTCGGGAATGGCACCCCCCGCCTCCCACTCAATTTTACGGCCCCCCCCCCTTCCCCCCCTGCCACCAGCCTGCTGCTGTGGGGGAGCATAAAATTCCAGCCTATGTCTCCAGTTTACATACAGCTGTATTTATATTCAATATGATGTAATGACAGTTCTAAACCTGTATCATTGCGCAATCTAAACTTATTTACATTGGAATCGAATGCAAATGCCTATTTATTTAATGCCGATGCGTTAATCTGATTTAATTTAAATTTAGCTCCAAACCTTATACACATGTTACATGATAAAGCATATCATTGTCGGCTGTCCTCGATTCGAGGGACTAAAGGTGTCGGGTTTCTGCCATAGGTCTTCAGGTGACTGAACAGGCCAATTCTTAGCCCACAGATCTTTGGCACATGGGGCAGGATGTCCCACGAGGTAGTGGGATCCTGAGTTCGGAATTTGTTTCCTTTTCTTTCCTTCTCTGCTGCCACTCTGCCTCATCATTAAGGCGTTTGGACTCAAAGCACGATGCAGCTTGATGGACAAGTTGTCGCATTTTGAACGATTAGCAGCAAAAATATTTCAATGCTCTTAAGCTGGACCATTCTCTCATTCCCATACTGTTATCGGCTTTGTGATTTTAAAACTGCCAAACATGTCACATTAAGTAATCTTGTGCAACTACAGTAGATTAGCTTGTCCTATTCTGACCAGGCTACTCTCTTGCTCCACACCCTGGGACCATGTATATAGAGCATTATTAATATTCTTCCAGACTAATGACTTTGATGTATGTAACAATGAATATTCGGAATACCAATGTCATGCTATCTACTATGGCGAACATTGATTTATTATTTAATTTCTTTTTCATTTTTTTTGCCCCCTTTCTTGAGTTTGAATTTTCTTTCTTACACATTTATTGTGCGTAAAAAAACAATTGTCAGAGATAATGGCCATAAAATGTGGCTCCGTAGTGTCACTGGTGCCAGCACTATCGAAGCTCAAAACTTCAGAAATGTTGGCCAGATAGCTTCTGGCCACCTCCAGTGCAGCCAGCTCAGCACATCCCGACTGCATGTAAGGGTGCTAGCACAGGCGTGCTACGCGTGTCTGCGCCAGAGGCATGCAGAGTAGGCAGATCATGTCATCAAACAGCGCTTAATGCTGAATCGGCACATGCACTGGCATTTTAGACCTTGCAGGTCCTGCTAATGCCCTCTCTTAATCAATCGCAGCTGAACATGTATTCAGCTGCATAAGGGAACCCCACTAGTGCTATTTAAAGGGATCATCATGGGACTTCCGGGTGAGGTATTTTTGACTTTCATTTGCTGCTGCAGAGTGAGTGGAAGTGCTGTGAAGACTGTTATTGTAGAAGTTTGGAAAAGTTTTTGGATTCACAAGGGTGTTGTACTCCACTTTGATAAGGAGGTCAGAAGAGCTTAAAGGCCTGTCAGGAAAAAGCCTTCTTTCACTAATGGGGGCTATAGTTGCAGTCTCTCTGTGCTGCAGCATGATTGGAGATTGAACACATGCAGTAGAGAGGGGAAGCTGTGGAGGAGGAGGAGGGCTTTCAATAGGTCATACCCACCATGGTCTCCTACCTCCACCTCAGCCAGGAGTAGTGTCCGAGACAGCTACAGTTCACCAAGGAGGTGGTGACAGAACTCTGCCACCCGCTACAACTGGACCTAACTGCCCAGCAGGGTGAGGACTGCGCTACCAGTGATTGTGAAGATCACCATGGATCTTAATTTCTATACGAACAGATCCTTCCAGGCGGGAGTAGGTGACATTTCCAATATTTCATAGTTCACCATGCATCGCTGCATCAGGGAGGTGACAGAGGCCCTATACAATAGGAGAAGGGACTTCATAGTCTTCTCTCGTACCAGAGAGAAGCAGGAGGAGCAAGAATGTCTTTGCCAGGGTAGCAGGATTCCCAATGGTGTGTGGTGCCATTGACTGCATGCACGTGGCCCTGCAGGTCCCACATATTAATGGGGAAATGTATCACAACCACATGGGCTACCACTCCATAAACGTGTACCTAGGCACAGAAATTCCCATTGGCGAATGCTCGCTATCCTGGCAGCAGCCACAATACATTCATCCTGCATCAGTCAATCATACCAGATATCTTTGGGACACCATGATGAACCAGAGGCTGACAGCTTGGTGACAAGTGCTACCTACTCATCCGGTAGACCCATCCAAGTCATCATCTGATTGCTGCAAAAGTGTCTGTGGCCTCACCCTTTGGTGAGTTGGCACCTGTGCTACCCTTTCCCCCTGCCCTGGCTGCAGGTCACTCGTGTCCAGTGGCTCATCATGTGCTGATCCCAACTCTACACTACGGGTTTTCTCCGGGTGCTCCGGTTTCCTCCCACAAGCCAAAAGACTTGCAGGTTGGTAGGTAAATTGGCCATTATAAATTGTCACTAGTATAGGTAGGTGGGAGGGAAATATAGGGACAGGTGGGGATGTTTGGTAGTAATATGAGATTAGTGTAGGATTAGTATAAATGGGTGGTTGATGGTCAGCACTGACTCGGTGGGCCGAAGGGCCTGTTTCAGTGCTGTATCTCTAATCTAATCTAATCTAATCTACCATCTGACATACCCACAATGCCAGTATCTGAGCTGTTGGCTGTGATTGTCAGATCAAGTGACAGTGCTTCTTCATCAGAAATCTGCAGTTGCTTGTGCCTTTCAGGGTGAGGCTGCAGTGGCTGGCCAGCTGGCTCCTATTCCCTTCAGAGGCAGGTTGTGGATATCTGAAAGCAAAAATGCAGAAGGTTATGGTGTGGGAAGGGGTAAGTGTAGGAAGGCAAGAGGTCCATGGTCACACCATCTGCAGCTTGTACTTCATGCCAGATAGCAGGATGAGAGTGAAGTGGGATTTGAGAGGAGGCATAAGGCAGGAACATAATTATCCTGAATGTTCTCAGTGATGGCAGATGCGGGGGGCTCAGTGGCCCTATAATGTGGAGCACCATCTCCTACAAAGCACTCAGGAGATACAGGTGTGCCTGTGCCCCCCCAGTTCTGTGCTGGTCCCTGCAGTTATGCTGAATTTCTCCTGCAAGAACGAGGGAATATATTGCAATATATTTGGGTGATGTTCCTGCTATAGCTGGAGGTATGTGGAAGATTTGAGAGGTAAGTGTGAGGCTGACAGCATTAGTAAATGTGTGAGGAGGGGGTGGATGTTAGGCGTTCGTCCTGATTGTTGATGGGTGGATGATGGGGGTGTGATGTGTTAAGCAGCGTGAGAGGCTGGTGGAGCGGTAGGTAGGAGGTGTTATGTGAAAGTACATTCACTGACTTTGACCACATGTGTGAGGTCATTGAACTTTTTCCTGTACTGCCGCCAGGTCCTCGGGGCCACATCCTGGGAATTGACCTCCATGACCATCTGCTCATATTCCCTTCAGAGGTATGCCTTGAGGGCCTCCTAGCCACCTGTGGAAATGTCTCTCCTCATTTCCACTTCCATCGCTAAGGCCTGCAGCACCACATCACAGAACCTGGGAGCCCTTTCTCTGACCTGTTGCTCCATTACCAGTCTTCTTCCTTCAATCAAAGCCTTCCTGAGACTGTTCCAGTAGTTGCTGTAGTCTGAATGCAGCTCCCTCTTAAGAGAGGCAGGCTGCTAAAGAAGTGCAGGCTAGCCACATGTCGTGCTAATCACACACGCTGCTGGGCCTCCTGTTGTGCTCCTTGCTGAGCGTGCAGCCAGTCAGCAGCATGTTTTGCACTATGCTCCACGCTATAATCATGTTGCTGGGTGGGCAGCACAAAGTTTGGACGCTGCCTGCCTCAGTGGGATCAGGCACAGGGTAATTGTGCATCGCGATCACTGCGCCCGAAAACAGACCTTAACAAATTTTTCTCCCAATAACTTTAAAAAATATAGTTTGAGGACTAATATTTATGTTTTAAAACGTCTTTTTGGTTTTGTCTTGTAGATATCCCGTCATAGGCGAAACCACTCTCAGCACAACCTTTCAGAAATTACTGGGATGGTGGATCAGTCTGTAAGTGTTCTGTACTGGAAGAATTAGCTTACTTGTCTTCTGGTTAAGTGTATTTCCTATCACATATGGGGCAACTAGAGGCTTATATTTGTTCAGGAAAATGATTGAAAGACTCCAGCTTGTGCTGGCATGTGTATGTGTGGTTTGCTGGATAGAGATATATTTCTAGGCTACTGCTTATGTCTGGTAGTAAGTAGAGTATAACAAACACCAATCATGCTGTCGAGATTGTTCCAGCATCAATTTCTTCTACCTGGAACTTAGTCATGGAAAGCCATTGACCTCAATATACCACCAGCACATTGCAAATGACAAGGCCCTATGTCACTTTGATTACAATGGGAAATGGTCTTTCAAAGATAAACTTATTCCTGCTCTCAGGGCTTTTTTTTGACATGTTGATCTCATGAAGGATACATACTGTGACATGAAGTTTTAGTATATGGACATGATTAACTAAAAAAGGGAAGTTAACCCTAGTTGACCAGACTGGAGTCTCTTTCATGTCCCCAATTAATGACTTCCTAGTGCTTCATCCCTCCAGCTGACATCTCCTATCCTGTCTTTCTCTGACTGTCTCATTGTTTTCATTTGCTTGACTGTACTATTCTACCTAAAAGCAGTGATCAACATCAAAATGCCAAAATCATCAGCGGCAGGATGCCAATATTATGTTTATGCTACCTGTGAGTACAAACGCTTGCAGGATACTTCTGATTCCATCTTAGTTCTGCCTGAAGTGATTCATACAATTCAATGTAGCTATATTGCCTATGAATAGTGTACTTGCTTCATGCAATCTCGAAAATATATGCCACACAACAGTAAAATCATACATGACACCATTATTTTGCAATGCTGAGTAAAGGAGCTTCAGTATTTTTATATTCAGGATGTAAGTGTCACTGACAAGGGCAGCATTTATTGCCCTTGAACTGATTTTCAGAGGGCAGGTAAGTGTCAACTACATTGCTGTGGGTCTGGAGTCACATGCAGGCCAGAACAGGTAAGGGTGGCAGATTTCCTCCCCTGTAAAGCATTAATGAACCATATTTTTTTTTAGTTGCAATCCAATAGTTCTATGATTATTATTTTATTCCAGATTTAATTAATTGAATTTAAATTGCCCCAGCGGGATTTGAACTCCTATCTCCAGAGTATTGGTCCAGACTTCTGGATTAGTAGGTCAGTAACATTGCCACTATGCTACTGTGCCCATTAGGGTGTAGATTTACTTCCTAATTATAGAGATTAACAGAATAAAAGAAGGAACATTCATTCACCTCGCACCTTTTGCAACCTCAGGATGTCCCAAAGTGCTTCACAGACAAAATACTTTTGGACATAGCCACTATTGTAATGTAGAAAATGTGGCAGCCAATTTGCACACCGCAAGCTCCCACAAACAGCCATGCGATAATGACACAATAATCTGATTTATTGATGTTGATTGAGGAATAAATATTGGTCAGGACACCAGTGAGAACTCCTTGCTTCTTATGTCCACCCAAGATGAGAGATAGAGCCTTGGTTTAATGTCTCATCTGAAAGTCAGTGACTCCAACAGTGCAGCACTCCTTCAGTGCAGCGCGCGGGCAGGTTTTTTCTCTCTCATTATTCAGATCTGCTCAGAAAAAAAACATTTTCACTACCTTTAATACTTGAGTAGCTAATTGCATTACCCGCATTAAATGTAGAAATGTGTAAGAGTTATCATGGGATGACATGCCATGCCAAATCAGTTGACCTTCATGTAACTGAACTGTTTGTTCTATTTAATGGTTGTTTACTGTTTGTGTGGTTTGTTTTCATCTGTATCCTGTCCTGTTGCTTTTAGTGTTTACAACCAGTGGAGAAAAATGGATTCCTCAATAAAGCAAAGATTACAGAGGGAGGCAAAAAACTGAGGTATGTTTGAATAGCTCTGGTCTTTCTGTTCTGCATTAGCAGGCATCCAGTAATAGTTTGGCTGCCACTGGATTTGTTAAGACATTGCTTATTTTTATGTTAAATGTTTAACTTTATTCTGCTTTCTTTAAATTTTCATAGAGGATGTCACTAATACAACTAGTAGTATGAATGTTCAATCCAACGATACCTCTGGTGTATTGTACTATTCTGTTCACTAAGCTCTCTTGTGTAATGCAGTACACATTTTCTGTCTGCCTGTAACTTGCAGTGATTAGATTAGATTAGATTAGAGATACAGCACTGAAACAGGCCCTTCGGCCCACCAAGTCTGTGCCGACCATCAACCACCCATTTATACTAATCCTACACTAATCCCATATTCCTACCAAACATCCCCACCTGTCCCTATATTTCCCTACCACCTACCTATACTAGTGACAATTTATAATGGTCAATTTAACTACCAACCTGCAAGTCTTTTGGCTTGTGGGAGCAACCGGAGCACCCGGAGAAAACCCACGCAGACACAGGGAGAACTTGCAAACTCCACACAGGCAGTACCCAGAATCGAACCCGGGTCCCTGGAGCTGTGAGGCTGCAGTGCTAACCACTGCGCCACTGTGCCGCCCTCAAATAATATTTGAGTGGAATAAAAATGGCTTTGATGGGTATCGAGACAAACATTCTACCATAAAGCATCTTTAGGATAGAAATTGGACCTCGTTTTATGAATTTGGAGTCCAACATCATGCAATACAAAGACACCTGAAAAATGTCCCAACCAATATTATGATGGTCCATTTTCCAAGAAAATAGGCCAAAAACAGACATTGAGTCCTTGGCATATATTAATGAAGGGCCTAACTTGTGTTTTAGAATTCCTTCAGGGAAATTAGGTTGCCCTGAACGGAATAGATGTTGTACGTGCTCCTCCAGGTTTTCCAGGACTGGATGTGTTCCAGGAGTGACTACCTCCAAAAAGGTTAGTTTTTTTTTAGATTTGATATGGAGCAAGGAGGAGCATCATTTCCAAGAGCTGCCGTTGGCCTACACTTGGTCCCCTCCCATTCTCCTTCTCACTAGGACTGTTGCTGGCAAAACAAGTGGCCCAACATTGATATTTTCAAACTGACCCCCATTTAGAGCTGTCTGAGGCATTGGTGCCTCACCCAACTGAAGTTAATGAGCCCTGAGGCCCAATCTTTGGCCAGTGTCCGATCTCTATGTACCTCAACAACCCCAAAAATAGGCCTAAGGCAGTTCCACCCCTTTAGGTCACTTAGGAGCTGAGGTTGCATTTGCATGATCCATGTTGCACTCTGCCCGGTGGCAAGAATACTCTGTGCATATTAAGATTCATTTTAACCTTAAAGCATTGAAAATCAAAGGTATATTGCAATCAGTGTGGAGCCTAAGTAATGTGAGACTATCACTAGGCTTTTGTATAGTCAGGTTGTGATAGTGGGAGTATAACTACCCTAATAAACTTATATTACATCCTTCTTTAGCAGTCCAGATTCAATGAGATTCTGTGAAGTAGCAAGATTGAAATTCAGAAGGATAAATATTCTTCCCTAGAGTTTGTGTCCGCTCTAGATGTACATATATTGCAGCTTAACGAGTGAACGGAATGTAAATCCAGAAATGCTGGGCTGTATTTTACGGGGCCACTTAGAACATGTTCGGAGGTGGGCGGGCTGTAAAATACAAATGGAACACATTGAACAGGAAGTCCGACATCTTTACATCGTTTCCGGATTGCACAAACGGCAGCAGACATGGGTGGGGCGGGGGGGGGTGGTGGGGAGGGGGGCAGACTTCACATATCGACGCAGCGGGAGAGCAAATAAGGTATTTAAAAGGCCAATTAACTGGAATTTTACAGCGCAATGCTGATTTTACTGATGGCGCATGAGGACCACAGGGCTTCAGAGCCTTGCCTGGTTAAAAGAGGTAGCAAGGAAGCAAGAGCTCAGTGCTGACTCTTTCAGCCAGTCATGACAAGAGGTTGCAGCACAGAGGGCATCTCCAAACAATGATGGGGAGGGGGGGAAGGAGCCACCACCGTGGTGGCATGCTGACAGGTGACATAGGGGCAGTGGCACTTAATCCAAAGGAACAATGCAGGGAAATTGTGAGGGAGGGGGGTGGATGGCATCTGGATAGAAGGACTAGGAGAGAGACCACCTGCCATCGCCTCATCCACCCAGGCTTCGGGACCTCCTTTGAGGAGGAGGAGTACTGAGAAGGAGGGAAGTCTAGGTACCAGCGGGGACACACCAGCAACCTCAGGACTAGCAAGAGGGCCAGCCTCGGGATGGGCACACAGGAGAAGGGCACTTAGGGGCCTGCCAACAGACTCCTGTGTGCAGAAGAGGCTATTCCCAAGAGGGAGTCTACCGTCCAAGGCTCAACTATCTCCAGATGTCCGAGTGGCAGTATCAGCAAAGCCTGCGACTCTTTAGGGAGGCAGTCACTGATCTCTGCACCATGCTGCAGGATAAATTGAGAACCTGGGGAAAAGCTCCCCCCTTGCCCTGCAGGGAGGTGTCACTAAACCATGGGGCCACCTGGGGTCTTCCTCTGCTATTCTGGCTGCAGGCTTCCATTCAGCTCCTTCACAGCAGCAGGTATTAGTCAGGCAGAGGCTCCTTGGCAGCAGGCAGGAAGAGGTTCTTTCAGAGCAAGCAGCAGTGAATGCAGGGATTGCAGCCCTTTAAATATGGCACCAGTACCTGCTGCCACCTTTGCCACCTTGCTTCCCGCCTCTGCAGTTCAATTGGATGGCACCTGCACCTCCAATGAGTTAATTGGCTGGCTGCTGTGAGGTCGCATGAAGCCAGCCGCTGAATGCCCAAGTGGTAAGGGTACCCGCTTGTGGTGCCACTGCCAGGACCTGCAGCCTTGCCACAAAATTCAACCCACTGTTTCCACCACTCTTTCAAATTCTGAATTCACCAAAATAGTATTATGCAATAAATGCATGGGAAACAATAGTTGTCTATATATAGAAAGCAATTATCCCATTGTAAGGTAGCTCTTTTTACTTCCTTTCAAGGTAAGGGTTCTTATAATGTCTGCCTATATTCCTGGCCAAGTTCTCTGTTGATCTGAATGAAGTACATAGCATTAAGTGTAATTCAGAATGGAACAGATGATGGTACACTGTAAAAGCTATCAAAAGATGTTGCATTCTATTTTAAGTGTACCATTATTCAAACTTTATTCATAAATATTATGATTTCCTCCCCTCCCTTCATTTACAGCATGTTCATAACTGATTTTTGTCATTTGGATCAATTATTGAATGAGTCCTTACCTTCTTCTTTACAATAATGTATTTGCTCCAGAGTAAGCTACACTCCCATTAAGAATCATTGATCTCCTCTTTCTGCTGCTAACAAATTTTCCCCTTAAATTAAAATGTTATTTTTTCTATTGGCCCCAACTCTAAGAAGTGTTGAAGAAAGATGACAGTGTGCTTATCATGCTCTCACTATTGCTACCACTGAGTTTTATTCAGAAGTCATATTCTAAGCTGCCAATTAAATTGTAGTTTCTTTCCAGATAACCTACCCTGTCCAAGAGCACTGATGCCAATTAAAAAGCCTTACTCCATCACTCAAGTGGCTGTTCTATTATGTCTGAGAACTGAAAATGTAATATTACAAAATCCTATCATTCAATCATCTCAGTCCTTACACACATATAATAACATTTTAAAAATGGGACCTCTGAGCTGACATAAACAATTAATTTTCTTCTATTCATGCAAGCTATGTTCATTAATCAGCAGCTTCCTGCCTTTTTACACTGTAAGGCAGGACGTTTAAAGTGAATAAAAATGACATTGAAATCAGTATAATTTGTAATTTAGAGGGTGGGCATAAATTGAGCAAGATGTTCAAGAGTACTGAAAAGTTATCTATATTTCTTTCCTCTTCAAAAATGGAGGGAATAAATTTAGATAAGGAATTGCAGGTCGTTTTAGAGGAAGTAGAGATGCACATATGAATCATTCAGTTCTGGATGATGCTTTGTCCCTCTTTATTTCCTTTAAGAATTCAGAGTTCATTCAGCAGGAGATTCATTAATATTGCCAAAAGTAACTGGCAGAACATCACTCAGAAACTGAGCATAGCTATCATAAGCAGGTTGGGAGTAATTTGAAGTGCACAACAAGTGGTATGATTGGAAGATTCAGGTCAAAAAGAAGGCAGCCAAGATCAAGACTTCTATGAATGCTAGAGAGGCAAAAGCTCTCCTCTCCTTTTACTTCTTCAATGAAAAGTTTGCAGTACAGTAGGAGAGAGCAGACCAATGGAATCTCTAGCTAAAAAGAACCTGTTCCCCCTGATCTATCACACACCTTCCCTTCTGTTCTTCTTCCCTCCTCCCCACCCCCCTTTCACTTGCTCATTACATTTCTAACTTTTGCCAGTTCTGATGAAAGGTCTCAGATCTGAAATGTTAACTCTGCTTCTTTCTCCACAGATGTTGCAAGGCTGCTGAGTATTTCCAGCACTTTCTGTTTTTATTTCAGATTTCCAGCATCCACAGTATTTTGCTTTTATTTTAGAACAATTATGTTATTATTATTGTCTAGTATTATTGTCTGTCCTATTAATTAATGGTTTCACATTTCCCTTATTTACTCTTACCTTCTGTCTGGTCTTACTGCTGTTGTCAGGGTGAGGTGGGATGCATTTGTTACACCTCCTGAGGAATTTGCTAGTATACTTTGTACTTCTAAATGGGTAAATGTGTTCCTTGTTCCCTGTTGACAATAAGATCTAAGGGCAGAACCCTCTTCTCGCAAACTCTAATCATGCCTTGCAATAATAATGCTCTCACATTCTATGGAAATGGGAATTGTACCAAAGGCCCAAGGGAAATAGACGTCACTCCTATAATCAAGAAATTGTTTTAGCCTTTAAAATAAAAGCAAATACTGCAGATGCCGGAAATCTGAAACAAAAACAAAAAGTGCTGGAAATACTCAGCAGGTCTGGCAGTATCTGTGGAGAGAGAAGCAAAGTTAACGTTTCAGGTCTGTGACCTTTCATCAGAACTGATGAAAGGTCACAGACCTAGAAACATAAAAAATAGGAGCAGGAGTAGGTCATTTGGTCCTTTGAGCCTGCTCCGCCATTCATTATGATCATGGCTGATCATCCAACTCAGTAACCTGTTCCTGCTTTCCCCCCATATCCTTTGATCCCTTTCGCCCCAAGAGCTATATCTAACTCCTTCTTGAAAACATACAGTATTTTGGCCTCAACTGCTTTCTGTGGTAGCAAATTCCACAGGTTCACCACTCTCTGGGTGAAGAAATTTTTCCTCATCTCAGTCCTGAAAGGTTTACCCCGTATCCTTAGACTATGACCCCTGGTTCTGGACTCCACCTGAAATGTTAACTTTGCTTCTCTTTCCACAGATGCTGCCAGACCTGTTGAGTATTTCCAGCACTTTTTGTAATTGTTTCAGATTTCCAGCATCTGCAGTATTTTGCTTTTATTTTAAAGGCTAAAACAATTTCTTGAAACCTCCAGAGGGTAATGCTCCCTTTTGGTGTTGGTGAAAACCTGCTGGAGTGTTTCAGCTGCTCATTATTTTTCCATTGAAGTCAATGCAAAGAAAATTCAGGTGAGGTGAATAACAAGCAGCCAATCCACTACCACAAGGTTCTGCTTGCTCTAAAAGTGAAAAATGCCCTGTTACATATGCAAGGAAATTGGTCAACACGTGCAGCATTAGTAGACCATCAATTTTAAATGGCACTTTATGCTTGATTAACTTTACTAAATGTTTTAAAGGAGCTGTAGAATGCATTGATAAAGGAAATGCACTGAATGTTGCACATCTTAATTTTGAAATACACATAAGGTGCTGTATAAGATATTTGTTCCAAAAATCAAGGCACATGGGCTAGATTTTTGACTCTTCCTGGGTGGTAATCTGGCAGAGTGGATTGCTTGGCCTTTATAGAACATGATTTCTATTGAAATCAGTGATATTAAAATCAGACAGATTCTATAAAGGATGAGTGATCCACTCTAAGAGATTGCCACCAGGCGGTGTAGATGTACATCTACCCCATGGTATTTGAGGAAATGTAGTCATGCAGTTAAAGAACTGATAATTTGGTGATGCTGAATGAATAATTTTTGAATTGGCAAGATGTAGACAGTGGCTTGTGCCAAGAGGAACTTCTCTGTTTTCTATCATGTGTGTGATCTGGACAAAGCCATAAAAGGAATGATAGTGAAGCACATTGTTACTTCATTAGGAGGCATGGCAAATTTTGAGGAAGAAGATAGGAAACTGCATGGTGTTAGCAGAGCGGATGGATATATGACAGATGTAAATCATTGAAGAGGATTTTTTTTAGTTTAGGAAAAAGAGCAGTGAGAGGGAGTATATCCTAAGGAGCCAAGCCCCTCATATTCCTCTCCTATACACCAGGCAAACAATCCGATCTCAGGCCCAAAGAAGAGGAATAAAAGGGTAGTGAGAGAGAGTACACCATAAGCAGCAATATTCCTTTCCTATGCACCTGGCAAACAATTCGATCTCGGACATAAAGGATAGGAATAAAGGGCAGAGCCTGTGATGCAAGATTGCCTATATGGATTTCCAAGGCTCTGCTCTGACAATTAGTATAGCTATTGTAACTTCAGGGAAATCTGGAAACTTTCAAGTCTCTTGACTTTCTTGATTTTCTGTACAAAATTGACACTGTAAACTGTTCACTGAATACGTTCACTGTTTAAGGTAACTTGCCATTTTTGTGATACTCGCATTCTGATTGCTGTTTTGTTTACTACGAGTCTTCTTCCTTTGAATACCCCTTTGGTGTACACCTCCCACAGCAACATTCCTGTCGCCACCAGTTGGCTCCTACAGCTTCAAGCAGTGCTGACCATGGACATTCAATCCAGCCAGTTGATGGCAGTGTTGGATTTGGAAAAGGAAAGGGAATTTCTGAGAAGGAGAAGCCAATCTATTGGCATGGTAGGCACCCAATATCCATCTGTGAGTGACCAAAGATTTATGCCATAAGAGCCAAGCCATTCCACTGCGGCCTTTGCTGCCTATTACACAGCAGGGAGGCAGTCACCAAGTTATGTGGTCCAATGGAGCCTGATGCTCAGACTATATTAGGCACAAGGACAGCTCTGCGTGTTGTAGTTAAAGTTAGCACCACTTTGAACTTATGTGCTGTTGGCTCATTTCAAACTACTATTTGCCAGATTAGTCAGTTGCCTGTAAACTGTTGCATCAAACATATCCCTATTCCAGGAAAAATGCATTTGTTATTTTCCCAGAGGAAAGGAAGGAGCAAGTGGGGAGAACCTATCATTTTTGTCAAGAAACCAGGTTTCCAAATGTGCAGGGCCCTATTGATGGGAAATATCAAGGCAAAAAAAACAAGAGTCCCATGATTTATATGAGCTGAAAAGGATTTAATTTGATCAGTGAGCTAGTTAGGAATTGCATCAGTTTCCCAACATCCTAAAATTATAAAATATCCCAGCAGCAGCCACAATATATTCATCAATTGTTACAGATGATTTGAAGGAAGAGGAGAGTTGGCTGCTGGGGACCCAAGGATGGCCTTGCTGTCCTGGCTATTGATGCCCATCTAGAGTCCCCAGACTGCAACTGAAAGAACAGATGGTGAGGCTCATGTGTCTACCCAAACTCTTGTAGAACATACCTCCAGTATTTTGAAGCAGCATCTCTGTGTCCAGACTAGATTAGATGAACTCCTCTTCTCAAGAAAGTATCAAAGATCATTTGTGTCTGCTGTATTTTGTACAACTTTGCCATTCAAAGGAGGAAACACATGCACTTAGAAATGCAGTAAGATGAGTTTGTACCCTTGCCTGCAGAGGAGGAGGTGAAGAGCAGCTGCATTCTCAATTTCATGTTCATACAATCCTATACATGGGAAAATCTATGCAGTGAGCTTCATTGAATCATCTTAATTAGCTGTTACTGTGGAATATGACAGCAATGTGACAGGTATGAGCTGCTTTCAACTACTCCAAATTATTATGCAAGTGGAGGAAGCATTGACCATTTCTTGGTCCAACTCTAAGATTGGCTCTATAGATTCTTAAAGTTTGAAGTGAGTTGGGAATGGTTATAAAACATTAAATGAGTTTTATACGTGGAACATTGGATACAAAAGCAAGGAAGTGATGCTGAACTTGAACAAAACATTGGTGAGATCATAGTGGAAGCAGTTCTTGGCACCCCATTGTAGGAAAGATATAGCCAAGAGGAAAGGTTCCAGGAATGAGAGGTTATAGTATCAGTAAGCATCTGTGAAGAGATCAGATGAGTAATATTTCAGGTGTAGATTCTTCACACAGAACTTTCAAATTCAAAATCCATAGCTTATTATGCTTTCTTTTCCACAAAATAAATTGTGGTGGTATAGAAAAAACATGCATTTATATCGCACCTTTTATGACCTCAGGATATCCCAAAGCACTTTCAGCCTATGAAGTACTTTGTGAAGTGTAGCCACTGTTGTAATGTAGGAAAAACGGCAATCAATTTGCATAAACAGCAATGTAATAATGACCAGATAATCTTTTTCCCCCCTTTTTTTGTGATGTTGATTGAGAGATAAATATTGGCCAGGACACTGGGGAAAACTCCCCTGCTCTTCTTTGAAATAGTGCTATGGGATCTTCTATGTCCACCCGAGAGAGCAGACAGGCCTTGGTTTAATTTCTCATTTGAAAGATGGCACCTCCATTTGTACAGCACTCAGTACTGCACTGGAGTGACAGCCAAGATTTTTGTGCTCAAGTCTCTGGAGTGACACTTGAACCCATCCAGAGGCAAGAGTGCAACCAACTGAACTATAGCTACTAGATGCTCTTTGTTTTCTAGAGTGTAGTATAATATCGTATTTGATTCCTTGGGTTTACTAGTCACTCATTGCTGAACAAGGGATGTTGAAAGGGGCATTAATCAGAACCTCTGGTAAAACACTTCTAAACTACAATTGAATCTACTACATCTGGACAGTAGATGATGTTGCTCTCAACTCACTTTTAGCTGGCAGGAAGCTTTAAAGACATCAATTTTCTAGGCTCAAAGGTTCATTTTCTGTAGCATTTTAAATCACAACATGTATTTCTGGCACATCTGTAAGGAGTAATCAATTTGGATTTGTGGTATATTTCATACATTCTTATTTGTTCAGATGCCCTTTACAATTTACCCAAATGACATTACCAAAGATTAAAGTGAATTTTCTTTAGAGCCACACCACCTGAACCCCGCACCCCCCACCACCCAACCATATTATTTTCAAATCAAAATTTCTCTGGTAAGTGAAAGAGTAAGAATTAGGCATTGCATCAGTTTCCCAATATCCTAAACTTGTAACAAATGCAAATGAAGAATAGAATTTCACAGATTTAGGAGATTTCCAACTTCTGATGAAATTCCGTGCCACGATGTTATTGCGGAATAAATAATTGACATTGTTCCTGTCTTTGGGAGGGAGTATGGCAATTCCTCCCGCTGTTTCCCAGGAGTGGCATCTGTTATGTGATGGCTGCAAGAATGGCATTATTCAGTGTTAGAATTCCTGTTCCAGCTGATGTTCGCCTCAGAGAAATTGTTAATAATGTGGAGTCTTTTGAAGAGGTCTTCAGTGATATAACTGTAAGATTAGAAGTCACAAAAATTCATTATGAACGGGGAAGAAATGACCATCTCAATTGGGTGCACATGAAATAGCAGTGTACGTCTTTGCATGAGTAAAATGATTTTCTTGTAAGTGAATGATGTTTATTAGAACACCTTGTTGCTTTCAATTTCTTTTCATTCGCTTTTTTGGCTGTTTATTATATGTCCAGTACAGTTTACTGTCTTCCATGCAGAGATGATGTCCTTTACTTTGAACTTTAGATGGTGTATTTTATTGCTCTTTTATCTCAGAATGTTTTGTGATTAGGCTTGTATTCAAAGCAGCCTCTGCAACTTTTAAGCATGACAGTGAAAATCATTAGCATTGGTTGTATTATGTTTATCATATATTGTTATTTCTTTTTCTACTGCTACTCTCTAACTTCATGCAACAATCTTAATAGTTTTCTTCATTCAGGGGATGTGAGCATCGCTGGCAAAGCCAGCATTTGTTGCCCATTGCCCTTGAGTTTCGAAGAATGATCTAATTGAAATTTACAAAATACTTAAAGAGATAGACAGGGTAGATGCAGCTAAGATGTTTCCCCTGGTTGGGGAGTCTAGAACCAAGGGACACAATTTCAAAATAAGGGGGAATCCACTTAGGACAGAGATGAGGAGAAATTTCTTTACTCAGAGGGTTGTGAATCTTTGGAATTTTCCCTGTGACTGATGTTAGACTAACAGGTCTGTAGTTCCCTATCTTCTATCTCCCTCCTTTCTTAAATAGTAGGGTTACATTTGCTACCTTCCAATCTGCTGAAACCATTCCAGAATCTATACATTATTCAAAGATGACCATCAATGCATCTACTATCTCTACAATCACCTCTTTCAACACTCTGGAATGTAGATCATCAGGCATGGTCACTGGACTAGTAACCCAGAGACCCAGGTTATTGCTCTGGGTACATGGGTTCAAATCCCATTACAGCAGAAGGTGGAATTTGAATTCAATTAATAAATCTGGAATTAAAAGCTAATCTAATGATCGCTATGAAACCATTGTCAATTGCTGTAAAAACCCATCTGGTTCACTTATGTCCTTTAGGGAAGGAAATCTGCTGTCCTTACCTAGTCTGGCCTACATGTGACTCCAGACCCACAGCAGTGTGGTTGACTCTTAAATGCCCTCTGAAATGGCCTAGCAAGCCACTCAGTTGTATCTAACCATTACGAATTCAATAAAACAGCATGAAACCCGGACGGACCACCCGGAATTGACCTAGGCACCGGAAACGACAATGGCAAACCCAGCCTGGTCGACCCCGCAAAGTCCTCCTGACTAACATCTGGGGGCTTGTGCGCAAGTTGGAAGAGTTGTCCCACAGACTAGTCAAGCAACAACCTGACATTGTCATACTCACGGAATCATACCTGACAGACAATGTCCCAGACGCTGCCATCACCATCCCCGGGTATGTCCTGTCCCACCGGCAGGACAGACCCAGCAGAGGTGGTGGCACAGTGATGTACAGTCGGGAGGGAGTTACCTTGGGAGTCCTCAACATTGATTCCGGACCCCATGAAATCTTATGGCATCAGGTCAAACATGGCCAAGGAAACCTCCTGCTGATTATCACCTACCGCCCTCCCTCAGCTAATGGGTCCGTACTCTTCCATGTTGAACATCACTTGGAGGAAGCACTGAGGGTGGCAGGGGAACAGAATGTGCTCTGGGTGGGGGACTTCAATGTCCATCATGAAGAGTGGCTCGGTAGCACCACTACTGACCTAGCTGGCCGAGTCAGATTGGGTATGCAGCCGATGGTGAGGGAACCAACAAGAGAGAAAAACATACCTGACCTTGTCCTCACCAATCTGCCTGTCACAAATGCATCTGTCCATGTCAGTATCGGTAGGAGTTACCTCCTTTTGGAGACGAAATCCTACCTTCACATTGAAGATGCCCTCCATCGTGTTGTGTGCCACGGCCACTGTGCTAAATGGGATAGATTTTGAACAGATCTAGCAACGCAAAACTGGGCATCCCATGAGGCACTGTGGGCCATCAGCAGCAGCAGAATTGCACTCAACCACAATCTGTAACCTCATGGCCCGGCATATCCCCCACTCTACCATTACCATCAGGCCAGGAGACCAACCCTGGTTCAATGAAGAGTGCAGGAGGGCATGCCAGGAGCAGCACCAGGCATACCTCAAAATGAGGTGTCAACATGGTGAGGCTACAGCACAGGACTATCTGCGTGCCAAACTGCGTAAGCAGCATGCGATAGACAGAGCGAAGCGATCCCATAACCAACGGATCAGATCTAAGCTCTGCAGTCCTGCCACATCCAGCCGTGAATGGTGGTGGACAGCTAAACAACTAACTGGAGGAGGTGGCTCCACAACTATCCCCATCCTCAATGATGGGGGAGCCCAGCACATCAGTGCGAAAGATAAGGCTGAAGCATTTGCAACAATCTTCAGCCAGAAGTGCAGAGTTGATGACCCAGCTTGGCCTCCTCCTGAAGTCCCCAGCATCACAGATGCCAGACTTCTGCCAATCCGATTCACTCTGCGTGACATCAAGAAACGACTGAAGGCTCTGTATACTGCAAAAGGCTATGGCTCTGACAATATTCCGGCAATAGTACTGAAGACCTGTTCTCCAGAACTTGCCACGCCCCTATCCAAGCTGTTCCAGTACAGCTACATCACTGGCATCTACCCGGCAATGTGGAAAATTGTCCAGGTATGTCCTGTACACAAAAAGCAGGACAAGTCCAACCTGGCCAATTACCGCCCCATCAGTCTACTCTCAAACGTCAGTAAAGTGCTGGAAGGTGTCATCAACAGTGCCATCAAGTAGCACTTGCTTAGCAATAACCTGCTCAGTAATGCTCAGTTTGGGTTCTGCCAGAGCCACTCAGCTCCTGACCTCATTACAGCCTTGGTTCAAACTTGGACAAAAGAGTTGAACTCAAGAGGTGAGGTGAGAGTGACTGCCCGTGACATCAAGGCAGCATTTAACCTGCATGGCATCAAGGAGCCCGAGAAAAACTGACGTCAATGGGAATCCGCTGTTGGAGCCATACCGAACGCAAAGGAAGATGGTTGTGGTTGTTGGGGGTCAATCATCTCAGCTCCAGGACATCATGCAGGAGTTCCTCAGGGTGGTGCCCTAGGCCCAGCCATCTTCAGCTGCTTCATCAATGACCTTCCTTCAATCATAAGGTCAGAAGTGGGGATGTTCACTGATGATTGCACAATGTTCAGCACCATTCGCGACTCCTCAGACACTGAAGCAGTCCAGGTAGAAATGCAGCAAGACCTGGACAATATCCAGGCTTGGACTGATAAGTGGCAAGTAACATTCATGCCACATAAGTGCCAGGCAATGACCATCTCCAACAAGAGAGAATCTAACCATCTTCTCTTGACATTCAATGGCATTAGCATTGGTGAATCCCCCACTATCAACATCCTAGGGGCTACCATTGACCAGAAACTGAACTGGAGTAGCCATATAAATACCCTGGCTACAAGAGCAGGTCAGAGGCTAGGAATCCTGTGGCGAGTAACCCACGTCCTGATTCCCAAAAGCCAGTCCACCATCTAGGGTAAAAGCAGCCCACCTGATTGACACCCCATTTACCACCTTAAACATTCACTTCCTCCTCCACCACTGACACACAGTGGCAGCAGTGTGTACCATATACAAGATGCACTGCAGCAACTCACCACACCTCCTTCCAAACCCACGACCTCTTCCACCTAGAAGGCCCTTTTTAAAAAATTCATTCATGGGATGTGGGCATCGCTGGCTAGGCCAGCATTTATTGCCCATCCCTAATTGCCCTTGAGAAGGTGGTGGTGAGCTGCCTTCTTGAACCGCTGCAGTCCATGTGAGGTAGGTACACCCACAGTGCTCTTAGGAAGGGAGTTCCAGGATTTTGACCCAGCGACAGTGAAGGAATGGAGATATAGTTTCAAGTCAGGATTGTGAGACTTGGAGGGGAACTTGCCATGGTGGTCCCATGCATTTTCTGCCCTTGTCCTTCTAGTTGGTAGAGGTCGCAGGTTTGGAAGGTACTGTCTAAGGAGATGCGTTGCTGCAGTGCATCTTGCAGGTGGTACACACTGCTGCCACTGTGCGTCGGTGGTGGAGGGAGTGTGAATGGGGTACCAATCAAGCGGGCTGCTTTGTCCTGGATGGTGTTGAGCTTCTTGATTGTTGTTGGAGCTGCCCTCATCCAGGAAATTGGAGAGTATTCCGTCACACTCCTGCCTTGTGCCTTGTAGATAGCAGACAGGTTCTGAGGAGTCAGGAGATAAGATGTGGAATTCCCAACCTTTGAACTGATCTTGTAGTCATAGTTTTTATGTGGCTCGTTCAGATAAGTTTCAGGTTAATGATAACCCCCAGGATGTTGATGGTGGGGATTTCAGAAATGGCAATGCCATTGAATGTCAAGGCAAGATGGTGAGGTTCTCCCTTGTTGGAGATAGTCATTGTCTGGCACTTGTGTAATGTGAATGTTACTTGCCACTTATCATCCCAAGCCTGAATGTTGTCCAGAACATGGACTGCTTCATTATTTGAGGAGTTGCAAATGGAATTGAACACTGTGCAATCATCGGCGAGCATCCCCACTCCTGACCTTATGATGGAGGTGAGGTCATTGATGAAGCAGTTGGAGACAGTTGAGCCTAGGATACTTCCCTGAGGAATTCCTGCAGCAATGTTCTAAGATGTTTGGCCTCCAACAACCACAACCATCTTTCTTTATGCTAGCTATGATTCCAGCCAGTGCAGAGTTTTACCCCTTGTTTCCATTGACATCAAATTTGCCACGGCTCCTTGATGCCACACTTGGTCAGATGCTGCTTTGAGGTCAAGGGCAGTCACTCTCACCTCAACTCTGGAATTGAGCTGTTTGGTCCTTGTTTGCATGAAGGCTGCAATGAAGTCCGGTGCCAAGTGATCCTTGTGAAGCCCAAACTAAGCATCAGTGAGCAGGCTATTGGTGAGTCAGAGTTGCTTGATCTCAACTGAATGCATTCATCACATATTCCATGAAAAAACAGCCAATGCAAAGAAATGTCATTTTAAAATTATTTTTGCATCTCAAGAAGCAAGACATTTTCAGTTTGAAATTTACGCCCTAGGTGACTGAGAAAAGTTCTTTGGAAATGTTAATTTAATAGTAGAATGCACAGATGTCTGAACTGACATTCCCAACAATATAATTTAGGCCTTTCAGGATACTCCAGAGACCAAACAGGCAGAGCTCCAAGTATCTAGAGAGCGCTTTTCAAAATCTGGTCAGTGATGAGAGAGCACTTAAATATTCCAGCATATCTCTCTCAGGGTAAGAAGAACAATACTTGGCTAAGGACAATGAAACAAATTTGGTTGACATTAAGGATTGGACTCAGCTCAAATTATAAGCCTGCACAAAATTCTCCAAAATGACGCTTAGAAGTTTGATTCTAGCCCTTTTAAAATTATAGAAGCCTTGTGATGATGTGACTAAAGTAATACTTCCAGAATAAAAACGATAAAGTATACAAAGAAGAGAGGTTGTGTTTCTTTGTGCAGGAGTGCCTGTGGGAATGTTGTAGCCAACAACTGGGTCCTGCAGAGCAGCTATCAAGGGAATCCTGGTATTATTCTCTCACAACTTGGAGAATGCTATCTCTGGAGGTGCCTGCTGGGGATGATAAACAGATTTTTTAGGTAGGCCATTAGGATATTTACTTTATTCTGAGGAACATCTGTTATTATATTTGATAAGGGCTTAATATACATGAATAGTAAATGTCTCAATGTATTGTGCTCGAATAGCAATTGATTCTTAATATGTTGCAGCAGGTTTTTTCATGGTTGTAGCATTGGAAATTAACAATAATTCGATATATTACTCCTCGTGCAATAGTTTTGTTTTCTTGACTTTAACCAAATTTTATAATCTGATCTTATTTGTTCAGTGGATGAATTGGTCAAAATAAGCTGCTGGGTTCTATTTAATTGAGATTTTATTCTTCACCGCCTTCCATTTTCCTCCCTGTGATTTTCCTTTTCTCTTTTCATGCCAAAATAGCCAGTAATGTCTGGTAAGAAAACAAGTTGTATAGTGGCTCAGAAATTGCTGGAATGGCATATCTTGCAGCAAGCAATGTGAACTGGACTTTTCACCTTACCCTTCACACTGAGTGTTGGAACAGCTTCCCATCCTGAAAATGATGGCCTTCCAACACTAACAGGATTGTGAATGCCAAGACTGGCACAAAAGTACAGCCAAGATCGATAAAACATTTTCAAAATAAACCCCTAGGAACAATTTTCTATCTGCGGGAATGAGGCTCCACAGTTTCATTGTTCCATTTCTGGGCCTCCAAGTTTGTCAGACTCATAAATCACATCAATTACAGGGTCTTTACCACATGAATTACCAGCCCTGGATGACTGTGGCGAGATTAATTCACATTAATGGCATATATCTAACAATTTCATGACATGCATTTTATTTCAGTGGAGAGGCTCATGGTGAGTTTGCAACATTTTGCAGTTCTGTCGAGGCTAACGGTGGAGCAACGCAAATCATTTCGTAATTTACAGAATATTAGAACTCCTGGCATGTCTCTTCTTCACCCACAAACTGCTGGATTAATTTTACAAACTAGTAATGATGAATGCTGTAAACTCACAATTATCTTTCCAGCAATTACTGGGCCATTATAAAGTTCCATGCTAATCATACAACATTTTGGTCTACATCTGTCCAAATTATCCAAATATGAAGTCTATGAAAGTGAAAATGGTCAGCATCAGTAGCACAAAGTGAGTGTGAAAAAGAAAATTGGGTTCAATGTAAAACAAGTTGTTGCTGCACTTTGAGGCTGCTTTGCACTACTGGCGATGATGAATTTCACCCCCATATATCTTAATTATCAAATTTTATTTTCATAATCACCAAAGTGTGGGCACTTGAGTTATATTTATTCTCTACCAAAAATTGTGCAACTGCACAGCAGTCATTAAGAAATTCCGCACGACCGATTCTTCCCTATTCCTTTAAAAGATTGATTATGTTTGAATTACTTACTATGGAACATAAATGCTCTGTAATAGGCTGCAGTGAAAGTTATGTTTCTGGTGATGATAATTGCAAGTTGGAACTACATAACACCATTGGTGGTGTGTGACAGTAATCTGAAGCAAATATCACCAGAAAACAAGTGACATCCATTTTAAACAAACTGCATCTGTAATAATTAGAGGTTTCTATTTTCTTTGTTTTATCAAAACAGTATTTTGTGCTGAGTTATTTCTGATATTTAATAGCTGTTTTTCAATAAACATTAATCTCTGTTAAAATAACCTTTGGTACATATAAAAGTAGATCAGCTTGTGACCCCTGATTCATGCAGAATACAAATTTATATGAGCCATGTTGTAAATCTACAGGTTATTATTTTATAATGTCCCATGTGGATATAGAATAATTTGTTCCTTATGAACCATATAAAAGTTGAATGATCACATATGATTGTTTGAACTAAACTAAATTGAAGACACTAATTTCACATCTGAGGTGAATTAGATCCATAATTTAGCAAATTGGACTTAGTTACTTATCTGAAAGTATATGGGTTGAACTGTAATTAATTATACCCAATATAAGTGATCCAATATGTGTTAAAATAATGTTACACACAAACTATCTCAGAAACTTACTATGATGGTCAGGAAGAAACAGATTACAGAACTGAGAGTTTTGCTAGATAAAATAATCTTTGTTCCACAATGTTGGGGCCATTTATATACAGTTAAATTTGATGTTTTCCAGTCTATCAAAGTGTTGGTTCATTGGTTAGCATGTATTGTTTCTGTAACATTATTTCCTATGGTTTTCTTGTGCTGTATGGGGAAAGAGGGGAGATAGGTGAATAGACTACAGAAAAGATAAATAGTGAGATCGAAGACAGCTGGCAATGGTGGTCCCATTGAAGAATAGAATCATAGAATCTTGGAATAATACAGCACAGAAGCAGGCCATGGGGTCCATAGTGCTTGTGCTGGCTCCTTGGTAGAGCTACCCAATTAGTCCCACTCCCTTAATCTTTCCCCATAGCCCTGTAAATTTTATCCTTACAAATATTCATCCAATTCTCTTTTGAATGTTACTATTGAATCTGTTTCCACCATCCCTTCAGGCAATGCATCCCAAATCACAATAACTCACTGTGTAAAAAAATGTTTCATCACACCACCTCTGGTTCTTTTGCTAATCACCTTAAATCTTTGTCCTCTGGTTACTGACCCTCTGCCACTGTAAACAGGTTCTCCTTATTTACTCTACTAAAACTAGCCATAGTTTTGAACACATCTATCAAGTCTCCTCTTTACCTTTCCTGCTCTAAGGAGAACAATCCCAGATTCTCCAGTCTCTCCAAATAACTGAAGTCCCTCAAAGCTGATGCCATTCCAGTAAATCTCTTCTGCACCCTCTCTGAGGCTTTGACATCCTCCCTAAAGTGAGGTATCCAAAAATTGAACACAATACTCCAGCTGAGGCCTAACCAGTGTTTTATAAAGGTGTAGCATATTTCCCTTGCTTTTCTACTGTATTCCTCTAATAATATGGGCAAGGATTCCATTTTTTTTTTAACAGCCTTATCATTCATGTCCTACTGTCTTTAGAGATTTGTTTGCATAGACCACTGCCCCAGCAGGTCTCTCTGTTTCTGCACACCCTTTAAAATAGTACCATTAAGTTTATATTGTCTCTCTTCATTCTTCCTACCAAATTGTATGACTTCAAACTTTTCTGTGTTAAATTTCCATGTGACTGCCAATTTCAGCTGTCATGTTTTCCTGAAATCTGTTACTATTCTTCTCATTATGTATTACATTTCCAAGTTTTGTGTCATCTGTGAACTTTGAAATTATACCCTGTATACCCAACTCCAGGTCATTGATCTATATATATACATTCCAGTAATAGCTGTCAATCAGGAGGTGGAAGGAAGAGAGGAAGTTGGTGAAATTACAATCACCAGGGAAGCGGTACTGACCAAACTGATGGAGCTGCAGACTGACAAGTCCCCGGGTCCTGATGGAGTTCATTCTAGGGTCTTAAAAGAGGTGGCTAATGAGGTAGCAGATGCGTTGGTGTTAATTTTTCAAAATTCGCTGGATTCTGGAGAGGTTCCAACAGACTGGAAAATAGAAAATATAACTCCTCTATTCAAGAAGGGTGAGAGGCATAAAACAGGTAACTATAGGCCAGTCAGCTTGACATCTGTTGTGGGGAAGGTGTTAGAATTGATCATTAAGGCAGCTTTAGCTGGGCACTTAGAAAAACTTAAGGTAATCAGGAATAGTCAGCATGGCTTTGTAAAAGGGAGATCATGTTTAACCAATTTATTGGAGTGCTTTGAAGGAGTAACATATGCGTGGATAAAGGGGAGCCTATTGACGTACTGTACTTGGATTTCCAGAAAGCATTTGACAAGGTGCCACATAAAAGATTATTGCGCAAAATAGGAGCTCATGGTGTAATGGGTAACATATTAGCATGGATAGAAGATTGGCTGGCTGGCATAAAACAGACAGTATGCATAAATGGGTCCTGTTCTGATTGGCAGGATGTGACGAGTGGAGTCCCACAGGAGTCTGTGCTGGGCCCTCAACTTTTTACAATTTATATCAAATGAGGGGAGTGATGGCATGGTAGCTAAATTTGCAGATGACACAAAGATAGGTAGGAAAGTATATTGTGAAGAGGACATAAGGATGTTGAGTGAGTGGGCAAAAATCTGGCAGATGGAGTATATTGTCGGAAAATGTGAAGTTGTTCACTTTGGCATGAAGAATAAAAAAACAAAGTATTACTTAAACGAAGAACGACTGCAGAATTCCGAGGTGCAGAGGGATCTAGGTGTGGTAGTGCATCAGTTACAAAAAATTAGTATACAGGTACAGCAAGTAATAAAGAAGGCTAATGATATGCTGTCCTTTATTACGAGAGGAACTGAAAATAAAAGTAAGGAGGTTATGCTTCAGTTATACAGGGCATTGGTGAGACCACATCTCGAATACTGTGTGCAGTTTTGATTTCCTTATTTAAGGAAGGATGTGAATGTGTTAGAGGCAGTTCAGAAGAGGTTTACTGGATTGATACTTGGAATGAGCGGGTTGTCTTATGAAGAAAGGTTGGACAGACTGGGCTTTGTTTTTACTGGAGTTTAGAAGAGTGAGGGGAAACTTGATTGAAGTATGTAAGATCCTGAACGGTCTTGACAAGGTGGATGTGGAAAGGATGTTTCCTCTTGTGGGGCAGTCCAGAACTAGGGGGCACTGTTTTAAAATTAGGGGTCACCCTTTTAGGACAGAGATGAGGAGAATTTTTTTCTCTCAAAGGGTTGTGCGACTTTGGAACTCTCTGCCTCAGAAGGTGGTGGAGGCGGGGTCATTGAATATTTTTAAGGCATGGGTAGATAGATTCTTGTTAGGCAAGGGAAACAAAGATTATCAGGTGTAGATGGGAGTGTGGAATTCGAGTCACAAACAGATCAGCCACAATCTTATTGAATGGTGGAGCAGGCTAGAGGGGCTGAATGATCTACTTCTGCTCCTGTGTTCGTATGTTTGTATATATACATATAGCATTAGTCCTAATACTGACCCCTGGGGAACACTAATGTAACCACCCTCCAGTCTGAAAAAGAAATGTTCACCACTACTTTCTGCTTTCTGTCCTTTAGTCAATTTTGTATTCCTGCTACCATTTTCCCTTTAATCCCATGGGCTTTAATTTTTGTAGCAAGTCTACTACATGGGACTTTGTCAAATGTATTTTGAAACACAACATCAACTGCAGTACCCTCATCAATCTATCCATTATTTCATGAAAAAACTCAACTGAGTTAGTCAAACATGATTTGCTCCTTGTAATTGTAGTCTTGGGCATCAAGAGGTTGATGAACAAAGTCCAACAGATAGATTCCTATGTGTGCTTAAAGCAAAGGAAGAGAGTTAAGGTATGACTGGATAGCAGTTCCTGGAACTTCCTTTACTAATCAAAGCCAGTCATTCCTGAGAGTTAAACTGGGAACATCATGAACAATTTGAATAAAAACCTTGCCTGATTGTTTATCATGGAGTGGGTATATCTAATTGGGTAGGATGCATGTAAAATTTCTTAGTGAAGAAGGGGCAAGGAAGTTCCAGGAGACAAATGAATATGAGCATATTGCTTTTATTTTTGTTATGTGAGAAATTTTATTTTTTGGCATTCACAGTGGACTGAAGGAAAATATATGTTAGATTTTTGCTGGAAAGTGATAGTAGAACATGATTTTGTACAAAATAAAATGGAGTGAAACATGGGAAGAAAATTAAAATTACAAAGCAAGGTTTTGTGAAATATGACAACCCATTTTCTACTTTCACTATTCACCAAGCATAAGGGAATAAGCCACAAGGCAAGAAGAAAATTGGCCAGCCATGACAGTCATGAGACAGACAATAGTCATAACAGAAGCACAAAGCATTATTATACAGATTGTTGGCAGATTAGTACAACCTCCTACCTGGAGCTTTAAAATCCCAGTAATGCAACGACTCAGAAAAGCCATAACTTGAACAGTGAGAAGTGCTACCTCGTCATGTTAATGTACAAATCTGACCTCAAAAGGGGATATTAAAAATTTGAAGTAATTTTTAACAATATATCCATTTTAATGTTAATGAAAGGTCTGATGAAGGGTCACTGACCTGAAATGTTAACTCTGCTTCTCTCTCCATAGATGCTGCCAGACCTGCCGAGTATTTCCAGCATTTCTTGTTTTTATTTCTATGTTAACATTTCTCTTTTAAAACTTTGACGCGATATCCGCACTACCGGTAGTTTATAAGGTTGTTTGTAGGCTAGTGTAGAACCAGCTCTGGTCACGTAAATAACAGTTGTTAATGTTTTCCTCATTTTAAGGGCTGCTAACGTCATTCCAATGCTTAAGTAAAGACATTTTTAAAACATCAAAAGTCTTATTTACTCTCAAGCCTACATGGCAAACTCAGGCAATCTCACTGTAGTGCAAACTTGCTATTTATCCTGCCAGTGCTCACACCAAATTTTAATTATATGTAAATGAGCATGTGACACAGTAGGAGGGCAGTGACACTGCATCAACGGGCATCTTGTTCTTTCCGCTGTGGAGGGTTGGACACAGTGAGTACCAAAAAGAAAGTGCCTGAACTTCCTGAAACCTGTGTGTCTTGTGTTTAACCATTGTTCATGTAGAAATAAGTATACGCTATTGCTTGCTTTGTGTCTTAAATAGTGTAGATATCCGGGTGGTAAGTATTTTTAATGAAGGAATGTGGAAGTTCTGGAACGAAACGACTTTTTTTTATTTACTTGATTCTTGTCGACAGCAGACAAGAACAAATGACACTGTAATCAAAGTTGAAACAAAGTGTTAACCTGAGTTTCTCAAGCTACAATGCAGGTTACCTAATGTTGGCACTGGATGGGGGCGTTGGGCAGATTTGACACTTTAACATAATTTTAAATATGGCACTTTAAATAGGGACTTGCCCCCTTTGCACCACTGTCTTAGTTTATGCACGGAACTGCATTTGAAATAATGTTGTTTCAGCAGCACATATTCTTGCCCTTTTATTCAAGGGGAGCAGAAAGTGCAGGCAGCGATCTATAGCTGCAGGAGATCACCAGATTCTCCAGGCAGAAAGTCTAATAAAGTAGGTCTTGACCAATATGTTCTCACTCCAACTAGGAAAGAGGCATTGCTGGATCTGGTGCTGGGGAATGCGGTCAAGCTGATCAAGTGCCTGTGGGGAATCATAGTATCATAAGGTTAAGATTAATAATGGAGAACAGCAGGGAACAATCTAGATGCAAGGAGGATGTTCCCGATGGCTGGGGAGTCCAGAACCAGGGGTCACAGTCTCACGATACCGGGTATGCCATTTGGAACCAAGATGAGGAGAAATTTCTTCACTCAGAGGGTGGTAAACCTGTGGAATTCTCTACTGCAGAAGGCAGTGGAGGCTAAGTCATTAAATATATTCAAGAAGGAGATAGATATAATTCTTAATGCCAAAGGGATCAAGGGATATGGGGAGAAAGTGAGAATAGGGTATTGAATTAGACGATCAGCTGTGATCTCTTTTGAATGGCGGAGCAAGCCCGAAGAGTCAAATGGCCTACTCCTGCACCTCTTTTCTATGTATTTATGTTTCTAACGTAGAATTTCTAAATTGGAAGATAGCTAACTTCAATGGGAAGAGAGGGGATCTAGTCAGGGTAAAATGAAACCAATGTTTGACATGCAAAACTGGAACAGAACAATTTGTAACCTTTACGAAAGAGATGTTTCAGGTACAGGCTGGGTACATTCCAACAAGAAGGAAAGGCAGTGGAACTAAAGCCAGAGCTCCTTGAATGATGAGAAAGATAGAGGATATGATGAAACAAAAAAAAATGTGTATGATGCATGCCAGGTGAATGCTTCAAGCAAGAACCAGGCCAAATACAATAAGTTGAGAGAAGTGAAGAGAAAAATGAGATTGGTAAAGAGAGAATATGCGAATAGAATGGCAGTTAACATAAAAGGTAACCCAAAAATGGAATGTAAATAGTAAGCAGGTAGTAATGAGTGGCTTGGGGCCTATTAGGGACAAAGATGGTGATTTCTGCTTAGGGGTGAAGGGCAAGGCTAGAATATTTAATGAGGACTTTGTATCGGTGTTTACTAAGGAAGAGGATGCTGACAAAACATCAGTAGAAGTGGAGATGGTAGAGATAATGGATTGAGTTAAAATTGATAAGCAGGATGTACTTGAAAGGCTGGCTATGCCTAGAGTGGATAAGTTGCCTGGTCCGAATGGCTTACATCCAAGGCTGCTAAGGGAAGTGGGGTTGGGGATAGCAGAAGGGCTAGCCATAATCTTCCAATCTTCCTTAGATACAGGGGAGATGCTGAAGGATTGAAAAGTGGCAATATATGACACCCTTATTCAAGAAAGGGTGGAAGGACATTCCTAGTAACTACAAACCAGTCAGTTTAACATCAGTGGTGGGTAAGGTTTTAGAAACAATAATCAGGGAAAAAATGAACAGGCACTTGGAGATGTTTGAGTTAATTAAGGAGAGCCAGCATGGATTTGTAAAACACAGATCATGATTGACTAATCTAATTGATTTTTTGATGAAGTAACAAAGAAGATTGATGAAGGGAATGTGGTCGATGTTGTCTATATGGATTTTAAGAAAGCATTTGACAAATTACTACATAAAAGGCTGGTTTACAAAATTGAGGCTCATGGAATAGGAGGATCAGTGTCAGCTTGGATAGAAAAAATAGCTTAAGGACAGAAAACAGTGATTCATGGTAAATGGTTGTTTTTCAGACTGGAGGATGGTAGACAGTGGTATTCCCCAAGGTTCACTGTTAGGACCACTGCTTTTTTGATATATATAAATGACTTGGATATTGGTTTACAGGGCAAAATTTCAAAATTTGCCGATGATACCAAACTTGGAGGAATGGCGAACTGTGAGGGTGATAGCAATCGACTGCAACAGGAGATAGATAGGCTAGCAGAATCGGCAGACAAGTGGCAGATGGAATTTAATACAGAAAAGTGTGTGGTGATGCATTTTGGCAGAAGGGAAAGGGAGTGGCAATATATATTTAATGATGCAGTTCTAAAGAGTATGCAGGCTCTGAGATCTGGGGCTTCATGTGCATAGATCTTTCAAGGTGGCAGGACATATTGTGAGAGTAGTTAGCAAAGCATATGGGATCTTGGGCTTTATGAATAGAGGTATTGAGTACAAAAGCAGGGAAGTTGTGCAGAACCTTAATAAAGCTCTGGTTAGGCCACAATTAGAGTATTGCATTCAATTCTGGTCACCACACTTTAAGAAGGAGGTGAAGGTTCTTGAGAGGGTGCAGAGGACATTTACCAGAATGGTTCCAGGGACGAGGGAATTTAGCTACAAGGTTACATCAGAGAAGCTGGAGCTGTTCTCCTTGTAGCAAAGGAAGTTGATGGGAAATCTTATAGAGGTGTACAAGATTATGGCAGGTTTAGTTAGATAAGTTAGACAACGAAAAGCTGTTCTCATTAGTTGATGTTGCAAGGACTTGGTGACACAAATTTAAGGTTTTGAGCAAGAGATACAGGGGGAAATGTGAGGAAGAACTCTTTTATGCAGTGAGTGGTAATGACCTGGAACTCATTGCCTATGAGAGTGGTGGAAGCGGAGATGGTCAATGATTTCAAAAGGAAATTGTCTCGGTACTTGACGGAAATAAACTTGCAGGATTATGGGGATTCAGCGAGGTTATGGGACTGACTGGATTGCTCTATAGAGAACCAGCATGCACTTGATGAGCTGAATGGCCTCTTTCTGTGCTGTAATGCCTTCTTGACTCTATGGGCTGAATTTTATGAGGCCTCTGTCATCGGGCGTCATGGCGGGGGGCCCGGAAAATTCTTCCAGGAGAGGCCCACCACGACCTCCGACGACGAGAAGGTCCCGTGCATTTTACCGGTGGCAGTAAAGCTTTGGTGCATCCTACCAACCCCAATCCCTGCTGCCAAGTGGCGGGGGCATTCATTTGCCTAATAAAACCTATGCAAATACATGTTAATTAACTTATCTGGATCGGGCGGCCGTCCCACGCCAATATTCCGGCCAGTGGCCGGAGGCTTCATGCCTTCCAATCCCCGTTTGGGGATTCAAGGCGAGACACTGCTGGGGAGGGGAGGAGTTTAATTTTCAGGTTGGGGGGGAAAACGGAGGAAACGTATTCCATTGGCTGAGGGGATGGTGGGAAGGGGTTGAAGGGCAAAGGTAACGAGGTTCGTGGGGGAAAGTTCAGGTTGGGATTTAAGTTTATTTTCAATGGGATAGGCCCAACAACAAACATTTTGGGGTGGGGGTGGGAGAGGGGATTCCAGCTTTTATTTAGTTTTTTAAACAAATTTCACATGTATGTCCCTTTAAAATTTCAAATGTTGCTGAAGGGCTTGCAGCCCTTTAAAAATGGCACCGGTGTCTGCGCGATGGCGCCGGGCACTGTTGCTGGGAATGGAGTGGCCACCCCCTCTGCGTCATTGGGTACAGCCGCTCTGTCCCTTCTATTTAAATGAGCCCCTCCGTCAAATATCGTGGGGGCTCAGTGATGGTGCATCCGTGCCTGATGACCGCCGACAGCAGAGCGCGCTGCCATGATTGGCGGCACGCTCATAAATTTCAGCCCTATGACTTCCAGGTGTCAAGCCCCACACTCTGTCTTTTCCAGCATTCTCCTGCACAACACACCTTGTAGTTCCACTCATTCCTTTCTTCCCAGGCACCTTACATCCCCATATGAGCAACCAACACTCACCCTCATCCAATTGCCTTCTTGCACCCATGTCTCATAGTCGCCCTCTGCAAATGTTATCTTTTCCTGCTACTCACACGAACCATTGCTGACACTCATAACTCTCTCCTTGCAGCACACAATGTTGGGGAGAGGCAGAGACCAGTGGGGTGGCCCTCCAGTGACATGCACCATGATGGCCTCTGGCAATGTGTGTCCACCTGGTTCAATGGGAAGAAGATCTTGTTCCAGGATTCTGCGGATGTCAGCAACAACCTGCCATGAATACCTGAGCCTCCTGAGGCATTAGTGCTCACATATGTAGAGAGATCCAATCTTCTGGCTAAAGACCCTGTTGAGGTCTCATCTCTTTGGAGCTGGATCTCTGTGTCTGTCCCTTCTGCCCTGTGGAAAGGCATGTGGCTGAGAAGAAGGCAGCTGGTGCTGGTTGGTGCTGGTGTTGCTTCTGGTTCTGCTGTTGGTGTTGGTGGTGGTGTTGCTGCCCCTCTTGTTCTTCATCAGAGGTGTAAGATAGAGCTGCAAAAGCTGCTGCCATGCTGTGGTGAAGGCAAGTTACAGGGAAGTGCAGATGAAACTGAGTGAATCCAGGAAGTTGCCAATCACCTGTCAAGCAGTGAAAGCACTCTCTGAGAAGAAGTCCTGTGAACAGCAGCCTCTCACCTAGTCATGGCTGGAGATCTTCAGTTTCATTGCTCAAAGGATTCCCAGCTGTCAGTTCCACTGAAGTAGCATTCCCTGCTGTGCACTCACCTCAGTGATCCTGGACAGTTCCACATAGCTCAGGAAATGGGTCCACTGCCTGTTAAATGCAGAACCCTTGGTTAAAACAGAACTTAATTGCTTGTTATGGGATTAAGAGAGAGATAAAAGAGACAGACAGAAACAGTTAAATATATTTACATATATTTTAAAATCTCCAACACTAAAACTTCTGAAGGAATGAAACTCTGTCTTATAAAATTAAATTTTCAGGGCCACAGAGACTATTTGGCAGTAATTATTACTTAGCATGCTGTTAAAAATCACTTATTACTGAATACATGAGCCCTAACTTTTACTGCCATGTTTAATGGGGAACTAATAGTTAAGTTCATACTATTGCATTAATATCAGTTCCAAATCTAACAGTGAAGCCTGTTACAGCGCAGCCTATGGAGGAGCAAGTTATCATTGATGGCACCTTCTGAATTTTTGTGTTCAACTGTGCACGTGCGGAAGCTGGAAGTTGCTGTCCGATTTACTCTGTAATGACTGTGAGTGCTGTTAGCCTTACCATTATTAACAATGTAAAATTCAGCAGTGTTGTGTTCTGTGTTTTCTTAAAACTTTTTGCTGCCTATATTTTAAACAGCTGTGTATACATTGATTTTCCTGTTTGGGATCCCATGAAAAGGGAGCTAATAATTTTCTGCTGTGGTGATCATTAAGCTAGTAAAAGGCTGGATAGTCATAAACAAGTTTGTAAAAACAGTTAAAAATCATTACTGCATTCATGAATGATCCTTTTATTCGGTACAAGATATCACATATATAGGAAATTAAATACCAATCACCTTTTTATGGGTCTGTAAAATATATTCTGTAGAAGTAAATTTGTGTGCCTAAGGAACAGACTGCAACATTTGAAAACAGTATCACGGAACTGCTTTTAAATGTTGCAGTCTGTTCCAATGAATATTGATTCTACTTTCATGATGTTGGACTCATTGGGATTTGCATACGAATCCAATATCTGTTTTCCAGTTAATTCATGAACCAGCAGGTGCTATACACTTATCCTCTCCCTGCATTAAAATCAAGATTCATTGCACAGTCTTCCTCCCTAACTCATTCTTTTCCAGGACCTTAAAACTGTGGAACTTATTGCTTCCCTCAATCTTTCCCTTTTACATCAAGAGGCAAGCTTTTAAAACTCATGTTCAGCATCATTTAACCACTGCTCCTTGATATATCCTGTCTTCTTTACTAATCTTTTCAATGTTGCTGCAAACTTAACCCTTGCCTTGCTTTCTCAATTTAAAATAAAAACAAGAAATGCTGGAACCACTCAGCAGGTCTGGCAGCATCTGTGGAAAGAGAAGCAGAGTTAACGTTTCGGGTCAGTGACCCTTCTTCGGAACTGACCCAAAACGTTAACTCTGCTTCTCTTTCCACAGATGCTGCCAGACCTGCTGAGTGGTTCCAGCATTTCTTGTTTTTATTTCAGATTTCCAGCATCCGCAGTATTTTGCTTTTATTTCTCAATTTAAACATAGATTTCAAACCACAAATGGATGCACCTTCCAAACGGTTGGTTTATCTGGCAGATTTTCCTCAAGCGTACTTTGTTCATTGTTTTATCACTGGTAGTTGGGTTTTAAACTCAGAACAAATGATTCCTTTTTAATTTGCAGTTTAAGTGTGTGCATGTGTGTGTGTATACATTTTTTATTTAAATCTCTCTTTTTAATTTAACTTCAGTTGCTTGTAGTAAAATAAATATCAATTTAAATCAGTAGAAAAATACTGCACGAACAGGCCAAAATTATTAAAAGGATTAGTTTGGTGTTTTGGAGAAATCAGAAATGGCAGTCACGCCACTTGTATACACCACACATACAAAGCCTGAGATCAAATTAAACTGGTTCAGAGTCTGAGATGTTGGCTGGTGTCAGATACAGTTGTACAAATTTCCACACCCAGAGGCCTTTGTGTACATTAAATAACATACGAATTAGGAGCAGGAGTAGGCCACTAGGGCCTTCAAGCCTGCTTTCCATTCAATAAGTTCATGGTTGAACTGATTACTCCACATTTCCACCTACCCCCAATAACCTTCCACACCAAGAATCGATCTACCTCTACCTTAAAAATATTCAAAGACTCTGCCTCCACTGCCTTTTGAGGAAGAGAATTCCAAAGACTTACGACACTCTAAGAGAAAAAAAAATTCCTCATCTCTGACTTAAATGGGCGACCCCTTATTTTTAAACAGTGACCCCTGGTTCTAGATTCTCCCACAAGGGGAAACATCTTTCCATATCCATCCTGTCAAAACTCCTCAGGATTTTATATGTTTCAATCAAGTCATCTCTTACTCTTCTAAATTCCAGTGGATACAAGCCTAGGCAGTCTAATCTTTCCTCATAAGACAGCCTGCCTATTCCAACTAATAGTCTAATAAACCTTCTCAGTACTGCCTCCAACGCATTTACATCCTTCCTTAAATAAGGAGACCAGTACTGTACACAGTACTCCAGATGTGGTCTCACCAATGCCCTGTGTAGCTGAAGCATATTCAATTCCCCTCGTGATAAACGATAACATTCTATTAGCTTTTCTAGTTAGGTGCTGTGCCTACATACTAACCTTTTGCAATTCATGCACTGGGACACCCAGATCCCTCTGCATCTCAGAGCTCTGCAATTTCTCACCATTTAGATAATATGCTTTTTTATTTTTCCTGCCAAAGTGGACAATTTCCCACTTTCCCACATTATGCTCCATTTGCCAGGTCTTTGCCCACTCACTTAACCTATCTATATCCCTTTGTAGGCCACTTATGTCCTCTTCACAAGTTACTTTCCTACCTATCTTTGTAGCAACTATACCTTCGGTCCCTTCATCTAAGTCATTCATATAAATTGCAAAAAGTTGAGGCCCCAGCACAGATCCCTGTGGCACATCACTCATTACATCTTGCCAACCAGAAAATGACCCATTTATGGCTACTCTCTGTTTCCTGTTAGCTCGCTAATCTTCTATCCATACCAATATGTTACCCCCTACACCATGAGTTTTTATTTTCTGTAATAACCTTTGATGTGGCACCTTGTCAAATGCCTTCTGGAAATCTAAGTACAATACATCCACCAGTTTCCCTTTATCCATAGCACATGTAAGTCCCTCAAAGAGCTCCAATAAATTGGTTAAACATGATTTCCCTTTCACAAAACCATGTTGACTCTGCCTGATTATCTTGAATTTTTCTAAATGTCCTGCTATAATGTCTTTAATAATAGCTTCTAACATTTTCCCTAAGACAGATGTTAAGCTAACTGGCCTGTAGTTTCCTGCTTTCTGTCTCCCTCCCTTCTTGAATAAAGGAGTTACGTTCACTATTTTCCAATCCAACAGAACCTTTCCCGAATCTAGGGAATTTTGGAAAATTAAAACTAAGGCATCAACTGTCTCACTAGCCACTTCTTTTAACACCCTAGGATGAAGTTCATCAGGACCCGGGGACTTGTCAGCCTGCAGCTCCAACAATTTGTTCAGTACCACTTCTCTGGTGACTGTAATTTTCTTGAGTTCCTCTTTTCCTTCCATTTCCTGACTTACAGCTAATGCTGGGATGTTACTTGTATCCTCAATAGTAAAGACTGATGTAAAATATCTGTTCAATTCATCTGCCATCTCATTATCCATTATTAATTCCCCAGACTCACTTTCTATAGGACCAACGCTCATTTTGTTAACTTTTCTTTAAAAACATCTATAGAAATTCTTACTATCTATCTTTATATTTCTCGCTAGCTTTCTCTCGTACTCTAATTTTACCTTCCTTATCAATATTTTAGCCATTCTTTGCTGTTTTTTTATATTCTGTCCAATCTTCTGACCTACCAACCATCTTTGTGCAATTATAGGCTTTTTCTTTAAGTTTGATACAATCTTTAAATGTTTTAGTTAACCACGGATGGTGGGTCCCACCCTTGAAATTTTTCTTTCTTGTTGAAATGTATCTATTCTGTGTATTCTGAAATATCCCCTTAAATATCTGCCACTGCATCTCAATTGACCTATCCCTTATATAATATAAAAGCAAAATACTGCGGATGCTGGAAATCTGAAGTAAAAACAAGAAATGCTGGAACCACTCAGCAGATCTGGCAGCATCTGTGAAAAGAGAAACAGAGTTAACGTTTCAGGTCAGTGACCCTTCTTCGGAACTGACAAATATTAGAAAAGTCACAGGTTATAAGCAAGTGAGGTGGGGGTGGGGCAAGAGATAACAAAGGAGGTGTAGATTGGACCAGGCCACATAGCTGACCAAAAGGTCACGGAGCAAAGGCAAACAATATGTTGATGGTGTGTTGAAAGACAAAGCATTAGTACAGATGTAACAGGTGTTAATGCACTGAATATTGAACAACAGCAAGTGCAAACCTGAAAAAAAAACAGTGGGTAAGCAAACTGAACAAACTAAGATGAAATGAAATAAATGCAAAAAAAAAGATTGTAAAAAATGTAAAAAAAGAATGTAAAAAAAAAAGAAGAAAAAAATAAAAAATAAAAAAAATAACTCAAAATAAAAGTAAAATGGGGGGCTGTCATGCTCTGAAATTATTGAACTCAATGTTAAGTCCGGCAGGCTGTAGTGTGCCTAATTGGTAGATGAGATGCTGTTCCTCGAGCTTGTGTTGATGTTCACTGGAACACTGCAGCAATCCCAGGACAGAGATGTGAGCATGAGAGCTGGGGGGAGTGTTGAAATGGCAAGCAACCGGAAGCTCAGGGTCCTGCTTGTGGACTGAGTGGAGATGTTCCGCAAAGCGGTCACCCAGTCTGCGCTTGGTCTCCCCAATGTAGAGGAGACCACACTGTGAGCAGCGAATGCAGTATACTACATTGAAAGAAGTACAAGTAAATCGCTGCATCACCTGAAAGGAGTGTTTGGGGCCTGGGATAGTGAGGAGAGAGGAGGTAAATGGGCAGGTATTACATCTCCTGCGATTGCAGGGGAAGGTGCCATGGGACGGGGACGAGGTGGTGGGGGTAATGGAGGAGTGGACCAGGGTGTCGCGGAGGGAACGATCCCTTCGGAATGCTGACAGGGGAAGGGAGGGGAAGATGCGACTGGTAGTGGCATCACGCTGGAGGTGGTGGAAATGGCGGAGGTGATCCTTTGGATATGGAGGCTGATGGGGTGGAAAGTGAGGACAAGGGGAACCCTGTCACGGTTCTGGGAGGGAGGGGAAGGGGTGAGGGTAGAGGTGCGGGGAATGGGCCGGACACGGTTGAGGGCCCTGTCAACCACAGTGGGGGGAAATCCTCGGTTGAGGAAAAAGGAGGTCATATCAGAAGCACCGTCATGGAAGGCAGCATCATCAGAGCACATGCGTCGGAGACGGAGAAACTGGGAGACTGGAATGGAGTCCTTACAGGAGGTAGGGTGTGAAGAAGTGTAGTCGAGGTAGCTGTGGGAGTTGGTGGGCTTATAATGGATATTAGTAGACAACCTATCCCCAGAGATGGAGACAGAGAAGTCGAGGAAGGGAAGGGAAGTGTCAGAGATGGACCATGTAAAGGTGAGAGAAGGGTGGATTTGCCAGTTCACTTTAGCTAGCTCTGCTTTCATGCCCTCATAACTGCCCTTATTTAGGTTTAAAGTACTAGTCTTGGATCCACTCTTCTCTCCCGCAAACTGAATGTAAAATTCATTCATGTTTTGTTCGCTGCTACCTAGAGGCATCTTACTTATGAGGTCATGGATTAATCCTATCTCGTTGCACAATAATATAGTATAGTCTAGTATAGTCTAGTGTAGCCTGCTCTCTGGTTGGCTCCAGATGGTATTGTTCCAAGAAATTATCCCGAAAACATTCTATGTACTCCTCATCTAGGCTACCTCTGCCCATCTGATTTTTCCAGTCTATGTGTAGGTTAAAATCCCCCATAGGTTTTGCTCTACCTTTCTGAACAAGCTGCCATTATTTCTTCCTTTATACCCCATCCTACAGTGCGGTTAATGTTAGATGGCCTGTACACCACTTCCACAAGTGACTCCTTGCCTTTATGATTTCTCATCTCTACACAAACTGCTTCTACATCCTGGTCTCCTGAACTTAGGTCATCCCTCTCTATTGCGCTAATACCATTATTAATTAACAGAGCTACCCCTCCACATTTTCCTACCTTCCTGTCGTTCCTAAATGCCATGCATCCTTCAATATTCAGGTCCCAATCTCTGTCGCCCTGCAGCCATGTCTCTGAAATAGCTATCAGATCATACTTATTTATTTTTATTTGTGCTCTCAGTACATTTAATCATATTGTAATCCAACAATGCAGTTTGATTGAAACATAGGTCCCAAAGATAATAACCCACTGTATTAGCCATTCTTGTTAACATTTACACTTTCTTCACCAAAGCACTTTATAATGACTGGCGAATACATTCTAATAGCTGTGATCCCACTTTCTAAAATGTATTTATTTGTTGATTTTAGTGATCAGCCAATAATTACCACAGAGTAGATTACAAAAAAAGCTCAATCATTTTAAGGATACAGTACTTTTATTAATAATGTGCAAAATTACAGAACTGTGTATGAATTCTAATATGTAGTTCCAACTATGCAGTTCTTCTTTTCTTTTTTCTTTTGGGCCTCCTTATCTCGAGAGACAATGGATACGCACCTGGAGGTGGTCAGTGGTTTGTGAAGCAGCGCCTGGAGTGGCTATAAAGGCCAATTCTAGAGTGACAGGCTCTTCCACAGGTGCTGCAGAGAAATTTGTTTGTCGGGGCTGTTGCACAGTTGGCTCTCCCCTTGCACCTCTGTCTTTTTTCCTGCCAACTACTAAGTCACTTCGACTCGCCACATTTTAGCCCTGTCTTTATGGCTGCCCGCCAGCTCTGGCGAACGCTGGCAACTGACTCCCACGACTTGTGATCAATGTTACAGGATTTCATGTTGCGTTTGCAGACGTCTTTAAAGCAGAGACGTGGACGGCCGGTGGGTCTGATACCAGTGGCGAGCTCGCTGTACAATGTGTCTTTGGGGATCCTGCCATCTTCCATGCGGCTCACATGGCCAAGCCATCTCAAGCGCCGCTGACTTAGTAGTGTGTACAAGCTGGGGATGTTGGCCGCCTCGAGGACTTCTGTGTTGGAGATACGGTCCTGCCACCTGATGCCAAGTATTCTCCGGAGGCAGCGAAGATGAAATGAATTGAGACGTCGCTCTTGGCTGGCATACGTTGTCCAGGCCTCGCTGCCATAGAGCAAGGTACTGAGGACACAGGCTTGATACACTCGGACTTTTGTGTTCAGTGTCAGTGCGCCATTTTCCCACACTCTTGGCCAGTCTGGACATAGCAGTGGAAGCCTTACCCATGCGCTTGTTGATTTCTGCATCTAGAGACAGGTTACTGGTGATAGTTGAGCCTAGGTAGGTGAACTCTTGAACCACTTCCAGAGCGTGGTCGCCAATATTGATGGATGGAGCATTTCTGACATCCTGCCCCATGATGTTCGTTTTCTTGAGGCTGATGGTTAGGCCAAATTCATTGCAGGCAGCCGCAAACCTGTCGATGAGACTCTGCGGGCACTCTTCAGTGTGAGATGTTAAAGCAGCATCGTCAGCAAAGAGGAGTTCCCTGATGAGAACTTTCCGTACTTTGGACTTCGCTCTTAGACGGGCAAGGTTGAACAACCTGCCCCCTGATCTTGTGTGGAGGAAAATTCCTTCTTCAGAGGACTTGAACGCATGTGAAAGCAGCAGGGAGAAGAAAATCCCAAAAAGTGTGGGTGCGAGAACACAGCCCTGTTTCACGCCACTCAGGATAGGAAAGGGGTCTGATAAGGAGCCACCATGTTGAATTGTGCCTTTCATATTGTCATGGAATGAGGTGATGATACTTAGTAGCTTTGGTGGGCATCCGATCTTTTCTAGTAGTCTGAAGAGACCACGTCTGCTGACGAGGTCAAAGGCTTTGATGAGATCAATGAAAGCAATGTAGAGGGGCATCTGTTGTTCACGGCATTTCTCCTGTATCTGACGAAGGGAGAACAGCATGTCAATGGTCGATCTAATTTTAATGTAATTTAAACAAAAAATTAACTCAAAAAGTCAGTACCGTTCAATAAATGGGCTGGATTTTCAAAATGGAGTCAAGAATCTGACGTCCGGATGATTTCCGGGTCGCGACCCCGTGCCTCAGCTGTGACACAATCTTCAAATGGTCATGCCCTAATTGGGCAGTCGGTGAGCTCAGTGCACAGTTAGTGGTGCCTAGAGTCTGCAGGAGGTGGGAGCTGCCTGCCTGGCACCAGAGGAGAAGACAAGCAGCAGCCATGAAGTGGTCTGCCACTGCCTTGCCGAGGATGGCAGGCAGCTCCTCAGAGGGCCAGTTGAGGCAGTGGTTCCATAATGAAAAAAAAAATGCCCTGCTCAGCGCGAGATCCTGTTAGGCCAAAAATATTTTTGGCTCAAACAACAAAGTTATGCCCTTGTCCGCTATGAGCACAACAGCTGTGTGCTATCGTGCACCAAACTGGTCAGGCTCGTCGGATTGCTGTTTGAAAATCGCAGTGCAGACCCCCTCCCCATTGGCTCCCTTAACGAGCTCCTAAAGGATCTTGATGGCCTCTTAATTGGAGGCGAACAGCTTACCCATTCCTTCCCTCCCGCACTCACATTAAAATTTGCGGACTATCCTGGAAGCATCAGGCTCCGGAGATGACCTCCGGGACTGTGATTTTTAATTCGCATCCACAACGGGTCCTGACCCAGCGGCCCTTTCAAAATCCAGCTCAATGTGTCTATTGGAGCTAGAAACTAACTCTTCATTATTGGGACAACTATAAGTATTTGTATGTTAAATTCAAGTCAGCTGAAGTATTTTAACCTGAAAATAAGCAAGAACATTAAACAGTTATATCAAGATAGTAACCACAAATTAAAAAGGATAAATAGAATATTTTGCATTCTTTTATAAAAAGGTGATTTTTTAAAATACACACTTCATTTCCATTCAGTGGAATTGCTGATCTAAACATAATTGAGGTACGCTAGCAAAGCATTGTATTTCTCAGTAAACTTCAGTAGTTCCTGATTTATCAAAATCTAATTGTGCTAAAAGGGCCGTCAATACTAGTTATTTCTGTCAGGAGCTACATTTGTTATACCTGAAGGCATTTGAATTTTTTTTTAAATGTTGTCTGCCTTTCATCTCACCTACTGTCTGGCTTTCAGTTTCTGTGACGATTACTTTGTTCTAGCTGTTTCAGAATAGATTCATGTGCTAACAGGAACAGACAGGAAGAGTAAGAAAAGAAAAGACAAATGTAATAAATTCAACCTGGCTCACACCACAGGGAGACCTTTGCTTGCATTTGATTCTCTGCAGCCCCGTTCATAAATCTCTTCCGTACACATCAGTAGACTGTGAAATCCTAGAGGAGTTCACATTCTTGGCATCCTAATTATACAGACGTTACTAACTGCACAATAAAATGGGCTTTTAAAAAATAATAAAATTACCATTTAGTATTTTCCTCATATCGCCATTTCATAAGTGCTGCTGATTTTGCTACCATCTGGTGGCTATTTGAGGACATGTCACATAGGAAAGCTGATTTTTCTGCCCCCTATAGACACACATTTTTAAATGGTTAATGATGACACTTAATATCAATCCCTATGGATAAAGTACTTAATAGGCATTGATACTAATATACACCCAACAAGTCCATCATCTCATGTAGTTTCAAGATACTGCAGTGACTTGTGCCATCCATATTTGTGTCACTGGTGCCTGTTTATGATTTCAACATATGGCACAGTGGCGCAGTGGTTAGCACCACAGCCTCACAGCTCTGGGGACCCAATTCTGGGTACTGCCTGTGCGGAGTTTGCAAGTTCTCCCTGTGACCGTGTGAATTTTCGCCGGGTGCTCCGGTTTCCTCTGACAGCCAAAGACTTGTGGGTTGATAGGTAAATTGGCCATTGTAAATTGCCCCTAGTGTCGGTAGGTGGTAGGGAATATGGGATTACTAGGGTTAGTATAAATGGGTGGTTGTTGGTCGGCACAGACTCGGTGGGCCGAAGGGCCTGTTTCAGTGCTGTATCTCTAAAATAAAATAAATACATCATCTAAATCAAAAAGACTTGCATTTTTATAGCAACTTTCACGACCTTAGGGCGTCTTAAAGCACTTTACAGCCAATTAAGTAGTTTTGAAGTGGAATCACAGTTGTAATGTGGGAAACACGGCAGCCAATCTGTGGACAGTAAGCTCCCAGAAATGTAGCAATAAAGTACCAAACAATCTTAAGTTGATTAGCTATAGAACTGTGTTCTTTATTGTAGAGTAACACACTTACAAGAGAGCTCTATCGTGTATGTTTGACTTGGCCATTGTAAAAATTGCCCCTAGTGTAGGTAGGTGGTAGGGCAATTGAGGGAACGTGGGGATGTGAGAGGGAAAAATGGGATTAATGTAGGATTAGTATAAATGGGTGGTTGATGGTCGGCACGGACTCAGTGGGCCAAAGGGCCTGTTTCGGTGCTGTATCTGTCTATGACTCTATAACTGATCACATGTTGGATGACATCACTTCCTGTGATGCTGTGTGGAGTACTTACATTGTTCAAGTGATATCACAACAATAATGACCAGATAATCTGTTTTTTGTGATGTTGGGATAAATGTTGAGGGATAAATGTTGGCTAGGACACTGCTGTTCTTCAAAATAGCACAGTGGGATCTTTTACACCCAGCTGAGAGGACAAACAGAGCCTCAGTTTAACGTCTCATCCATAAAACAGCACCTGTGACAGTGCAGCACTCCCTCAGTACTGCACTGGAGCATCAACCTTGATTTTTTTGTGCTCAAGTCCTGGAGTGAGAATTGAACTCTCAAACTTGTGACTCAGAGGTGAGAGTGCTACCAACTGAGTCACAGCTGACACTATATATATAACTATATCAATATAACAATCTAGCTATATGTGGCTCCTTCAGGCCCCACAAAAATAATTCAAAACTTACCTTTTTGGGCTGCTATTTTGCTGTACCACCAGTAAAACTAGTCAGAAAGTGTATAGTGCTTATGCTACCAAGTTGTCTCTTACTATGTCAGTCAAGGTCCTAGGTACTTCCCTGAACTCCAATTTGCATACTAAAAAAGCTTACCACATGAAATAGGCAGGTGCTTTAGAGTTCCAGTGTTGGATTCTTTAAAAATGGCAGCAGAAGGATAATCAGGTCGGGTGCCAGTCAGTCTACTGACCCCATTTTGAGGCATTTTATGCCCTGTTAATGCTAATTTGGGTGAGTTAAAATTGACCCTACCTTCGGGACTTCTCTTTACCTAAAGCTGGGCAGAGCAGAGCATGCACGGGGCACACTCCATCTAGTTTCATACAAAAATGGTAATTGAGCTACTAAGTATGCTTGTTCACAAAAGTCTTAAATCAGAAAATGTTAAAATACTTACCACAAGGATGTGTTCTAATATAAGATGTGGCAATTTGTTTTTTGCTAAGGAAACAATACATAAAGTTTTTAATTTATCATAATCAATAACTGCCTGGGAGATTTAAAACATTACCTTTTCCTCTCGTCATTTGCTGTACAAGATAGATTTCTGCTGTTGGTGCTGTCTACTATTATGACTATCCCTTAATAATGTACTTTTGCAAAGATATGCCTTTGCATAGCTGGTATAACATCCTCTTCTCAAATTTATCATGTTTCATGGATAGAGCATCTGTTTTGCAATGTGTAGCTGCCTTATGCCTAAGCTAGAGCTACGGAATAGACCCAGGTGTGACATGACCTCTACTTATTGTTCTTTTTCTTTCATTACTAGGCCTGCCGGGTCTAGTGCTAATTTTAGTAAGATAGCATAGACACTACCCTGTGGCTGCATTACTTTTATAATTCTTCAACATGAATGCAATTGATACTTATATGAAGGAAAAGAAACAGGAAATTTCATCCACTTGGTTCAGTTACGAAATACACTATATTGTTTGGAATTGAGCAGTAGGAAAGTGCCAGATTTCATCCCTAGTCTGTGTTGAGCTAACTGATCTCAATCAGGGTAATACCTCAATATTCCTGAGCAATGGAGGAGAGAGAGAAAACAATAATGGGCATTCTCTCTCCCAATCATTGTCTACTACTAGATGAGTACTGGAGAGCATCAGTTCGCCTGTGATGCTTTCACAGTCAAATAGCCTGCCAATACTCACTGTCTGAGTTCAGATATGCAGAATGGCAATTTGATCAAAGTACTCGAGGGTAACCAGCATCCTTGGAACCATACCCCAGCTTGAATCAGCACTTTCAAGCAAGAGGCGGGAAAAATTAATTGAAATTTATTTCAACATCTTCAGGTATGTCCTGGTTTAGTATAAGGGCAGTAATAGGATTGACAATGTTAAATGCACATTACCTGTGAGTTATATCTGGTTAAACAATAATGAAGGAAGTTCCCAACACTGGTGTGAAATTAAGGGCTGCTCTGTTTCAAAAGTCGCAGAATTTCAAAGCACAGCACTCGATGACAAGTTTTTGTAGCACTAAAGTGCTTCCTGGAAATCAGTGGGGAAGGACAAGGATCATAAAAATGAGATGAAAGCACACTTTTTTTCTGGTAATGATGGTATGTTTGTTCTGAATTTCTGCTACTCTCTATTCTGAACCCTAACCCTAAACTTCAGGGGAACAGATTTCAGCATCAAAGTTGTTGCAGTTTGTTTTGTGTTCAAGGTGTAGCAGAAGCACATTAAATGGTTCAGAATTTAACAACAAACTTCTTGTCCGCTTAATTACTAACAGATTCATTGATAGGACATTGCACTAAGATTGATAGTTATGGATATTCTGCACTGCTACTACATTTGGTCCAAGGACATCAAGATTTTGCTTCTTTTTTCAGGAAAAACTGGACCAATTCTTGGGTTTGCCTGGAGGGAAACAAAATTGAATTCTACAAAGAACGCAAACAACAAAGTTTAGCCAGTTTGGTAAGCTCTTCTAAAGATATCAGTTGTGAAACTTGTTAAAGTGAGACCTGCACTTGATGTGTAGACTTTGATCTGCAGCTAAATGTCTCATGCTGTCTGTTAATCAGTTTGAAGGTGGGATACAAATAACTGCAGCATTGAATAAAAGCGAGCCTTAAGGAAGACACAAGACCACCGATTTTCTTTCCCATGCAGTTGGCATTAATAACTAACTGTGACAGATGCGGGTAAAAAAAAAAAATAAGGATTTTGACTGTATGGCAGCAGTTGTTACCTTGCAGCTGATAGATGCTCAGGGAAAAGCAAGGCTCGCATCTCCATGTGGGATTAAGGCCAGGGAGCAGACAGTCACACAGTGTGTGTAGAAGAGAGCTGCCTTTGATGATAGCCCACTGCTAAGTGCTCTCAAGGGTGGGCAGGACCTGCCAAACCTTATTGAAGTGATGTGCGGCTGGGAAGGTGTACTTGTGCAGGAGTCAAAGTGAATAAAGTCTTTTGACTAAAATCTATTACTCTGATTGTCATGCAGGCATTTTGTCAGCTTTTAACATGTGACTCCCATATTAATTCTGACAAAATGTCCAAGATATCATTCAAAGAAACTGAAACGTTAAGCGCTAAAGGAAATGCATACTGTATATCATAGCCTTACACATGGTCTTAATAGCTGAAAGAGAAGTCCTCCCCAACTAGGTTGACGAATGTACACAAAGGGAAGAAGCATAAAAGTCCAAGTATACAACTCTTTATTAAAATTTAGCAAGTTGAAAGTAATCGGCAAACACTCAGAAATAAATATTTTTATTTTATTCATATATTTTAGTGTGGAGTTCAGGTGATTTTTTAAAAAGAATCAAACATACTTCTTAAAAAATCCATATTTATACAAACATTTGGATCTGTTAAACTGATTACTTTAAAGAAGCCTAAATATGTTGTTATATATGTAGAAAACTGGTTAGCACATTCTGTGCATGTGTCGATGATGGCTGTCACATTGGTAGTTTAAAAGTGATGTGTTTATATTTTGCCATTATTTGTTTTGCTGTGATCTGTGCTTTGCATAAATAAATTCTTCTGAAGAATCCATTATGAGATGACAATGGAGTTTCTGCTTTGAGCGTAATTTGCAATCTGGGCGTAAATTGCACTGGCTTTCCGAAGGTTTCTGCTCAAACTCTTTGACATAATCAGAATGTAAAATCTTCCATGAACCAGGGCAATTGGACAGCGTAATGGAATGTATTTTTTTTGCATTGAAAAATACTCTAATGTATTTAAGAGCAGTAACATGGTAGTTTTATTAATGCAGCTGAAAATGGGTTCCTGACCAAAGAAATAAGCATTTTTATAAGAGTGGCTAGTCCAATACCTATGAGCAACCTGATTTTAAATAACAGAAAATGACTTCAAAACATTAAAATGTTAAAATTAAAATTTTTAAAACATGCCTATTGGTGCTCTTGAGCTTAAAAAGCAATTAAGCCTTCTCAAACGGTCACAAATGGAACAATTGGCAGAAACTCGCCCTGCTCTTTGGCCTGAATTTTACGACGGCCTTCGGGATCCTGATGTTGGGGCGATAAACGGCAGGTCCGCCTCAGTAACTTCACCTCAGGTGACCTCCTAATTGGCCACTGCACGCCGACCATCCAATTGGGCAGGCTGCCAGCCCAATCAGAGGGAGCTGGGCCAAGAAAGTTGAAAAATAATTCCATGGGCTGAGGGATCGAGGAGAAACCCCTTCAGGGAGAATGTTTTATGAAACTTTGTAGCCTTAACTCTCCATCCCTTGCACCGTACTAGGAAAGTGCAATCATGGAATTACATTAATAAAGTGGACATTATATAATGTAGAGAACTCGGACGGTCATTCCCAACCTAATCAGCCAGTATTTAGATTGGAAATACTCCTGCAATAATTGGGCCTGCCAACTAGCCTGGCCCCCTGGGCTGCTCCATTTAGCTGGTGGCTTTCCTGTGCGGCGTGGGTCACCTGACTGCCAGCAAAATGCCCGTGACCCCTTAAAATGGCCTCTTATTGGGCCATTAAGTATGTAAATTGTGGGCAGTTTTTTAACATCTGATCCCGCCGCTCATAAAATGCCCTAGCAGTGGGACCACGTTGGGGAGCCAAGCCAATGCGGCTCCACATGATTTTACCAGCCCCACCACCTCTTGGGGCTGGTAAAATCCCGGCCATTATTTCTGTTGGTGCAGCCAGTTTTGTTGGTGGGACCTGTTTCCAGTACCATGCTTTTTAAATGGGAGTTAAAGATTCTGGAAACTCGATTCATGCTCTGTGTAATTTGCACTTTAAATTCCTTGATCTTTTACGCTAGTTTGGCCGATTTCTGTTGAAGTGTGTTGGTTTTAGTTTCATACCTTATGAAAGGTATTTAGTGAAATTAAATGAAAAAATTTAAAACACTGTTACAGTTGTGGAGAGATGAATTTGATGGAGATGTGTTAGTGTAGCAAATAATGACATTTCTATTCTTAGATGCTCTTTTTAAAAATATTGCTGTGAGAAAAGAATATCACCCTTTTCGAATATTGAGGAACTTTTCAGGAAAATATTTGCTTGTAATTTCTATCAATAATGTTACCACCGCTAGTATGGGAAGGAGTGAGCTTAGCGGTAGCATTTCTGCCTCTAAGTCAGAAGGTGCAGGTCTTGGAAGTCCCAGTGAGTAAAAACCCAGAAGTCCAGCTCTGAATTCTGGGTTGACATGCAGCAAGATACTGGCATCTGATGGGTGGTCCCTCCTCAGCGTATGGATTGTGGGAGGCCACACAACTCTTCTGCTATATATGATATACCACCCCTTCAGCTGTCATAAAGATGGCTACAGCCATGGAAGGCGCATTCACATCGCAGCCAGTCAGACTGTTAATTAGTCTGTGACTCCTGTCACTATTTCACACTATTCTCCAGTGGAAGAGTGTGAAGATATGAGTGCTACAATAGGAGATTCACAGACCCAGGGAAATGCTATCAAATTAAAATGTGAAAGTCACTGCAGATTTCACAACATTAGAATCGGTACCAAGACTAGATCAAAACTATAGCCACAGAAGTGTGAAACAAGTATTTCGCCATCTAGCACTGTGCTCCTGCTAGGCAAATTTTTACTCAGAGTGTCATTTCCATTTTATCAACTTTTATAACATTCAATATACAATTTAAACAACTAAAGCCAGAGCATAACAAAAGCTTTCATATACTGAAATGTGCATATGCTATGACAAAAACAGAATAATAGTCACCTTCAGTCTTTTTAATTTAATGCACTTCTGTCATTCAAATTAAACCTGGCATGTTAAAATGATAGATTGCATCTCAAGAAAATGTAAAGTTTGAAAACATTCCCTTTACATCAAACAACGCTTCAGCATCAGTAAATATTTTGACAATAACTGAAATAAACATGGACAAAGAATTGTGATTTTAGTTTAAATATTTCAGAAATTCTATCTCCAGTTTTCCAAATTGAGAAAGCACATGACAATTTGGTATGATACAAGATTGATTTGGTCAGGAGGATGAACAGATAATTGGACTTTAAACATTTCCCTAGTCGTCATCAGTGCTGGCCCAGGGAAGCCCTGTAGTACTAACCGTAGAACACCTGCCTTAAAACCACAGTTACAGGTTTCTGAATGCCAATCTCAGTGAAGGTCATTCCAAATTCACCAGTACTCAGTAATTCAATGGACATTATGGTAGGATAACTCAGTTCCTGAAGAAAGAGAGCAAAACTGATACCACTTGTAGTTCTGTGGGTACAGATTCTGTTATTACTGGCAGAATGGATATCCCCTGACTGTCCTAAACTCTCAGCTGAAGGAGGAAACATGGAGGTGAGCTGTATTTTCGACCAAATAAGGGGATCAATTTAGTGAGGACAGAAAATAAAACTGCTCCATGATTGACCAGCAGAACATACAATGGCAATGGCACAAGCTGAACACTGTCAACTTTTTCTTCTTTCCTCAAGTATGATGGGACCATGCTCACATGTAATCCGGTGACAAATTAGATCATGATTGAGCCCAGCTGATTTGTTTGAAATAATACTTTGTTGAAATTCCAGTGGGCAATGGGAAAGGACAGTTTAAACTACTGAACCCAATTCAATTGCTACAAACTGAAATTTAGAGCAGGGTAGTTTATCGAGAACTTTTTTGAAGAAAATAACAAAGTTGACATGTTCCAAATCGGTAACCAATAAAACTGACATGTACAAGATAGATACATTCTGCTATATCCATTGTAAAAGTGTGTCCACAACTGTGATCTCAGGCGCAGATCATCCCAGAGTTTCTGTAGAATCAGAGCAATTGGACTTATCAGACGTTGTAGCTTATGGGGCGGAAAGGCTGGCAGATTTGGTTATTAAGCAGTCACGGAACTCAAACCTGCGACACTGAGATTATGAAACAAGTGCTCTTACTGCTACACTGCCATCATGCCTCAGGTCAAATGCTTCTTTTAACCCCAAGACAACTCAGATAAGGTATAACAAAAAGTGCATTGTATTTTTAAAAAAGTTAACAGGAACTGTCAGGGTCAACCAAAAGTCATCATCACTGAAATGTTGTCTAAAACAAATGATGTGAATTAAAATTTACTGCAATACTGGGCCAGTACTGTGATGTAGAGCATTATTTTCAGTTAGCAATGTCAGAACACCGAATTAGAATATGTATTCAAATGAAGTTTACCTTACACTGAGTATAATTTAACTAATCAGTCCAAGCTTCAGTGACAGCAAAGAGAAAGCTATAACGGAGACATATAAACAAATTAGACAGTAAACCTTAATTTATGTGATAAGTGGAATTTACTCAATCACTTAGGCTGTTCTAGTGTTTACTAAAACACAAGTAAAAAGAGCCTAAGTACTGTATTTAATGGATCTTACCCCATTATAGATGCTTTAGTTTACATATATTGAAGGAGTTATAGTCAAATACCACAAGCCATAAAACATGGACTGATAAACAAATTTAACCAATCAGTAAATTAGTGAATCCATGAACGGAATGTGTGATATCTGGCTGTTAATTATCTAGAACTTGTTTACAACTGTATCTACTATTCAAGATTAAGTGATTACAACTTCATACATTTAGATAGGTGTTTTAACTCCTTTAAGAAGATAATGATTATTCATTGTCATTTACTTCAAACCACATCAATTTATTTTCTTTTGTTTAATTATTTGCTTGCAGTGCAGTAGAGTGATGGTTCAGGTATTATGTGTAGAATTACAGTCCCTGCTTCATGCTTATGTTTATTTACAACCAGGCCCAGATCATCAACATTTTACATAACAAATGTGCATTGTGCTGTCATTTTACATTGATCAAATCATAAGATGGGAGGGAAATTTTCGTGTGCATCAAAGAAAATCTTTATAGTCTCTCACTCATTATGGAATCAATGGAATGAAAATCAGAAGGGTTTTGTAAAGGGCAGGCAATCCACCCAGTCAGATTACCATCAAAGGATTGAAGACAAAAATCTAGGCCAGTGTTCTTCTTCTTCTTTGGCCTCCTTGTCTCGAGAGACAATGGGTAAGCGCCTGGAGGTGATCAGTGGTTTGTGGAGCAGCGCCTGGAGTGGCTATGAAGGCCAATTCTAGAGTGACAGACTCTTCCACAGGTGCTGCAGAAAAATTTGTTTGTCTGGACTATTACACAGTTGGCTCTCCCCTTGCGCCTCTGTCTTTTTTCCTGCTAACTGCTAAGTCTCTTCGACTCGCCACACTTTAGCCCCGTCTTTATGGCTGCCCACCAGTTCTGGCGATCGCTGGCAACTGACTCCCACGACTTGTGATCAATGTCACAGGACTTCATGTCGCGTTTGCAGACGTCTTTAAAGCGGAGACATGGACGGCCGGTAGGTCTGATACCAGTGGCGAGCCTGCTGTACAATGTGTCTTTGGGGATCCTGCCATCTTCCATGCGGCTCACATGGCCAAGCCATCTCAAGCGCCGCTGACTCAGTAGTGTGCATAAGCTGGGGATCTTGGCCGTCTCGAGGACTTCTGTGTTGGAGATATGGTTCTGCCACCTGATGCCAAGTATTCTCCGGAGGCAGCGAAGATGGAATGAATTGAGACGTCGCTCTTGGCTGACATACATTGTCCAGGCCTCGCTGCCATAGAGCAAGGTACTGAGGACACAGGCTTGATACACTCGGACTTTTGTGTTCCGTGTCAGTGCGCCATTTTCCCACACTCTCTTGGCCAGTCTGGACATAGCAGTGGAAGCCTTTCCCATGCGCTTGTTGATTTCTGCAACTAGACACAGGTTACTGGTGATAGTTGAGCCGAGGTAGGTGAACTCTTGAACCACTTCCAGAGCGTGGTCGCCGATATTGATGGATGGTGCATTTCTGACATCCTGTCCCATGATGTTCGTTTTCTTGAGGCTGATGGTTAGGCCAAATTCGTTGCAGGCAGCCGCAAACCTGTTGATGAGACTCTGCAGACACTCTTCAGTGTGAGATGTTAAAGCAGCATCGTCAGCAACGAGCAGTTCCCTGATGAGGACTTTCCGTACTTTGGTCTTCGCTCTTAGACGGGCAAGGTTGAACAACCTTGCGGCACAGTGGCGCAGTGGTTAGCACCGCAGCCTCACAGCTCCAGTGACCCGGGTTCAATTCCAGGTACTGCCTGTGTGGAGTTTGCAAGTTCTCCCTGTGTCTGCGTGGGTTTTCTCCGGGTGCTCCGGTTTCCTCCCACAAGCCAAAAGACTTGCAGGTTGGTAGGTAAATTGGCCATTATAAATTGCCACTAGTATAGGTAGGTGGTAGGGAAATATAGGGACAGGTGGGGATGTGGTAGGAATATGGGATTAGTGTAGATTGGTGTAAAATGGGTGGTTGATGGTCGGCACAGACTCGGTGGGCCGAAGGGCCTGTCTCAGTGCTGTATCTCTAAACTAAACTAAACTAAACCTGTCCCCTGATCTTGTGTCTAGGCCAGTGTATCCCTTAACAATCTAGACAGTGCAGTATTGAGGGAATGTTGCACTGCCAGAGGTGCCATCTTTTAGATGAGATGTTAAACCGAGACTCTGTCTGGCCTTTCAGATTGACATAAAATTCCCCAAGGCACTATTCTGCAGTAGAGCAAGGGAGTCCTGATATATATTTATCTCTCACCAACATTACTAAAACAGATTATTTGGTCATAATCTTATTGCTATTGTGGGACCTTACTGTGTGCACATTGGCTGCTGTGTTTCCTACAATACAGCAATGACTTCATTTCAAAAGTACTTAATTGGCTGTAAAGTGCTTTGAGACATCTTGATGTCATGAAAAGCACCATATATATGGAAGTCTTTTTCATGTGAGCAATATAAGATCCTCCAAAAATTAACTTACAAACACACAACGAATATGTGTAAGCTACTGCAACTCAGAAATAGTTTGTTGGCACTAATCCGGTTCCTTTGGTATTGAACTATATGATTAGCGACTGGTTTGGCAGCAAGATGAAGCAGTGGCAGCATAGGCAGTAACATAGGAGACTGGTGGAGAGGAGTACAGTGACATCAGCAGTGCTGGTGGGTCAGCCTCAAGCTGACGCCATGAGACATATTACCCCCAATTGCCCTGCTCTTTCCCATTGAATCCATATAGTGCAGAATGTCCTCTTTTCAAATTCACTCCTGAAAAAAGAACATTCACTCTAAACCTAAGATTAAGCCCAACCTTAATCCTTACCGTCAACCCAAACCCTGGCCCTCACCACTAACCCTAGCCCTCAGTCTAAGCCCTAACTCTAAACCTCAGCTTATGCATATAGTTTCCTTTCAGACTGTTCAATTTGTGAAGATAGATGAAATTGAGAATTCAGGAACTTTACACCATTTCTCTGATTCTGAGATTATCCATAACAAACTTAAAACATTCACACCAGAAGATGATTTCTATTTCAAATAGGTTATCTTATCTAAACTTTTGATTCAACAGCAGCAGTACAGTTCTCTCTGCATTCTTTTTTTATTGCTGTTACACATCCATGTGAGGCAGCCTACTTCATTCATAAATTTTCAGATGGTCTACAATTATTAGCATCGATAACTTTTGACCCTGCACTTTTCAACTTAGAAGTGTTAACATATCCTCTTTGCTGGATGTAGCTACTATCACAATGGGAGCTGCAATGAGAAGCTTTTTATGTTCTCTGATGGAACATGAATGAGAGGTGTGGAGTTCAGGTTGTTGAAGATCTCAAACAGATTTATTACAGCTAACAGGTATATTCAGTACAGAGCTAACTATTTACAGGACTTGCCTCTTGATGTTGCAGTAGCAAAGTGAGACTGGCATGTAGTCACATGACTGCATCCTGGTACTCAGCTGATTAGCATACTAAGATCTTAAAGGTACATTACTCATAAAGGGAATCACACAACGGCAGTGGCTCTGAGGTGTTTTAAAAGTTTCACCGTTTACATAGCTCATAGAATCTATCATTGTATTGATGAAATGCTTAGTCCTCCACAATCCTAGTCCTGTGCTTTCAGAATAGACAATGTTCAGCCCTGACTCCAACCCACTTTCACCTTTGTAGGTGCAGTGCCAAAGTGAAGGGAAGCAGTGGCAAGGAGTGGAGCAGAGGCCAATTCTGGGGAGGTTGGGATGGTGGCAAGGTGAAATGGCTCAGCAGCAGCAGCACCAAAATCCAAGAAAAATTTATCATCATTGGTATGTTAGTAAGAAGTTGGTATGGGACAATGTGGCAGGAAGTCTCCATAATGTCATGAGATTCAACAGTCAGTGAAAGAAAAGCATCTTGCCAGAAAATGAAGAGCTGACACAGTAAGTGGCCAATCAGACAAGAGCCAGTACAGCTGATCCTGACCTACATTAACCCTAGTTATGGCCTAATATAAAATGCGTGATTCTTCTAGTGTAGTCTTTTGTGTTCCTTTGATTTCTGCATGTCACTTTAAGATGCAGACTAGCTGTATCTGTAAATTAATAAAACTCCATTGACAATGTTTATGAGCTCCAAAAATAGCACTTGCTGGCAGTTTTGTTTTTCTATAAAATTAGGCAAATGACTAACATAAGCAACTGTGGTTTATGGATCTGAGGAGCTTTTTCTGAGATGAATCAAAGTCACAGACAATATAATTATTTGCATTTAGCCTAATGTAGATAACTGGACTCAATTTCAACAGTGAACACAAGACTCATTATCCATTAGGCTTTGCCTGCTCCAAGGTGTGTATGTACGTGTGGGTATAACAGTAAGATATTAGTGCAAGCTGAGATCTTTGCTATCCTTCTTCCAACTTTTTTCCAACAACTATAATTGACATGTATTAGGACCACTGATTTTCTTGATATATATTAATGATCTGGACTTGGGCGTGCAGGGCACAATATCAAAATTTGCAGATGACACAAAACTTGGAAGTATTGTGGAGTATGAGGAGGATAGTGATAGACTTCAAGAGGACATAGACAGGCTAGTGGAATGGGTGGACATGTGGCAGATGAAATTTAAAACAGAGAAGTGTGAAGTGTTACATTTAGGTAGGAAGAATGAGGACAAGCAATAGAAAATAAAGGGTACACTACTAAAGGGGGTGCAGGAGCAGGGGCGACCTGGGGTTTATGTGCACAAATCGTTGGAGATGGCAGCGCAGGCTGAGAAAGCGGTTAATAAGGCATATGGGAGCCTCAGCTTTGTAAATAGAGGCATAGTGTGCAAAAGCAAAGGAGTTATGGTGAACCTTTATAAAACACTGGTTCGGCCTCAACTGGGGTATTGTGTCCAATTCTGGGCACCGGACTTGAGGAAGGTTGTGAAAGCAATAAAGAAAGTGCACAAAAGATTTACGAGAATGGTTCTGGGGATGAGGAACTTCAGTTATGTGGAATGACAGAGAAGCTGGAGCTGTTCTCCTTGGAGAAGAGAAGGTTGAGAGGAGATTTGATGGAGGTGGTCAAAATCATGAAAGGTCTGGACAGAGTAGATAGAAATTCTTCTCTTTGGTGGAATTGTCAAGAACCAGAGGATACTGATTTAAGGTGAATGGCAAAAGAGGCAAAGGCGACATGAGGCAAACCTTTTTAACACAGCGAGTGGTTAGGATTTTTAATGCACTAATGCAAAAGCAAAATACTGCAGATGCTGGAGATCTGCAACAAAAACAGAAAATGCTGGAAGTACATAGCAGGTTGCAGATGCTATCTGACCTGCTGAGTATTTCCAGCATTTTCTGTTTTTGCTCTAGAATGCACTGCCCGAGAGTGTTGTGGAGGCAGATTCAATTGTGGATTTCAAATGGAAATTGGATAATTACCTGAAGAGAAATAAAATTGCAGGGTGTTGGGGAAAAGGCGGGATAATGGGACTAGCTGAGTTGCTATTGCAGAGAGCCGGCACAAACATGACAGGTCGAATGGCCTCCTTCTGAGCTATAACCATTCTATGATTCGATGATTACCCACAGAGGTCAATCTCTATTAGGCTTGAGATGCCTTTCGGATGTGGTTTTGTTTGTCATTTTATTGCTGAACAGCTAGGAAATATTGCAACCATGCAGCGACCATAGCTCAATGCCAATTTTCTCTTCCTGTGACTTGGTGCTTGCTATTATTCCTGCCAGCAAAACGAAAGAATGATTGATACCTGACGTTATTTGAACCGAAGAGCTTCTGGTTCTGATTCTGACTTTCAATAGAAAGAAAAGAAAGACTTGCATTTATATAGCACCTTTCACAACCAGTTGACATCTCAAAGTGCTTTACAGCCAATAAAGTATTTTTGAAGTGTAATCACTGTAGTAATGTGAGAAAAGAAAGAAGGAAGGACTTGCATTTATATAGTGCATTTTATGACCTCAGAATGCCCTAGAAAGCTTTACTAACCACCCTTCCCAAATAGGGTGTTGGTCCGCTACTTTTTCTCAGTATAATACAATAATAATTCTGTTTTTGACCAAGTGTGCTCCTGCAATATCACCCTTTAAAAAGTCTTTAACCAAAGGGTTAACTTGCAAAATATGTTTGCACCTTTGCACAGCTTTTAGGCTCCAGATAAATAGGACGCTGCTCTAAATATCCGATAGGCTCATGGGCAGATAGTTGGGAGCGAGTACATGATTTGAATAGTGTCATCAGAAACAAAGCAGAAGTAGGATGAGAAGTTCTTCTACAACAATCTGAAACTGTGAAAAAGAGCTGGTGTGCTGAAATGAAAGTAATGTATATAGTTGAGCAGTTTTTCTAAAGCTAGCTCACCCTTTCCATACTAGAAAGAGAAAAATAAAGCCTGTTTTTAAGCAATACAACTTAATGACCATATTTCTTCAAGAGAACCAGAGCTAGACTGTACCGGATTACTGGTGAGATGCTATCACTAAACATTGTACTAATTCCTGAAACTAGCTAATTGAAGAAAAGGTGCAGATTTAGTGATTTTTGCTCTTTCATGACTTGTACATATGATGGAGGTCAGACGATGGTGCTAGAGGGCTTAAAACACATGGCACAAAATAAAATGCACTACAGCCGAGTCCTCATATGGTATACATCCAGGCTGTGGTAGATGATAATCGAGCCATGCTTTCCATGTTCAGTGTGAGATTTTCTGGAACTCCTGAGTCCAGTATCCACAGAAATCAGTGGGGACTTAGCGCACAGGATGTGTTTGGCAAAGACCTCAGGCACCATGGCTGGCTGCCACCAGCTTGTTTTTGGGCTATGAACAAAGAAAAATTATTTATAAAGCACTTTAATTATGAATTGGTTCCATAATTTTCTTTAACCCTTTAAGTATAATTTCTACACTGAAAGGTAATGGTGTTATTTTTTGTGTTACTCTGTGTATACTATGATCTAGGAAACTTTCTGCCATTCTGTACATTTTTCTGACTCTATATTGAAAAAGCCATTGGGCTAGAATAGGGACCTGGAAAATGGGACTGATTGGCATATTGAGTAGGTAGCTTCCTGGGGCTTGGACTTGATACTTCCTCCCAGAATGCCAGCATTAAAAAAGTCCCCATTCTCTGTAAGCACTCAGGGTCCTAAGTGAAATCAGTTGGTTTATTCTCGCCAGTGGTGGCAGGCCTACAGAGCAGCAAACTACCAATATCTGATAACTAAACTGACAGTCTCACTCAGAGAATTGTGATGAAAGTGAAGCAAATGAGAGAGGCAGTAGAGGGTGCTCTTTCTTATTTTGAGTTGACACACTGCTGGGGAAAAGAGGGTGTTTTACCTTGCAGCTACCCACTTTAACTGACTTGAAAGTATTTGATGTTGGTACTGGGTAACAATAGTAAAGGATTTATTCTAATCACCAGGAAATCCTTAATCTTGAAAAGCTCAAAATATCATCAAAAATGTATATATATTTAAAGTACAGATTTTAAAAAAATTATGATGTTCAAATGATATTAACAATGATTTTGTTTTAAAACTTCATTCCAGTATGAGACAGATACAAATTATGTTGCTTTCGCTGTCTAGAATTTTAATTCTTAATGTGAAATGTCCTATCTTATATAATAACTAGCACTGGAATGGGCTATTCAATACTAAACTCCAATTTCTATTTGCCCTGTCACGACAGTTCTTTTTTTCCTTTTTGAATAATCCTCACATTTTTCAATATGTGGCCACAGTTTTGAGATTTGGAGATGACATTTTTTCTCTCCTTCTGTACAGAAAACAGGCTGTAAACCAGAGAATGTGGACCTATGTGGTGCTCAGATTGATTGGGCAAAAGACAAATCCAGCAGAAAGAATGTGCTTCAGGTAGGATTTTCTTTTAGTAGCATGTTTAACTTTACGGTCACTTGCCTGCATTAATCCTTGTGTGGGTGCAAATTGTTTAGTACCTCAACTTTAACTGAAGAGCCATAATTTTCTGAAAATGAAGAATAAAAGAAAGCAAATAGAACATTATTGAGGGGAAAACATGTTGGCTGTACACATAACAGTTTCCTAACAAAATCTGGCTTGAAAGACCTTTTCTAATAATATTAAACCATGTTATTATCTCATACTTGGCTAGTATAATCCATAGATATTACAAAGACAGTGAAGAACTAATATTAGCTCCCTTTGCCCAGTGAAAACAGAGCAGTTGTGCAGTTAAAAGCACAGAGGTGGATTTACTGCTCCTTTTCCCACTCACTTTACGTCCGCTGCTATATTTCCACTCAAATTTCCATAGGCGGTCAAGGCACCCACCTGAGTCAGGCTGGAGCCTCATGAATCCATGCAAATGGAGGTCCTATGATGGACATATAATGCTAAAGCGATTTAATAGCATATTGGGCAGATTGTGTTCCACGGCTAATTTGCTCAATAAAACCTGATAGGCAAGAGGAAGATAAGTGTTCAAATTATTTTCTTGAACCAGGAAGAGCCAAAGTGCTCCTCTGGGGTCCACAAAAATAACTGCTGTCTCCAGCTCTCCCCTCCCTTCCCTACATGATTGTTCAGGCCTACCTTTCCACTGGCTGAATTGATTGCCAAGCCGCCAGATATTGCCTCATCACAGCAAGCAGCTACAGAATGCCTATTAAGGCTCTGCAGCTTGTAAGATGCATGTTAATGAGGCTTGGCCCACAAAATGGACCGGACCTCCCACCACAAGTATTGAGCAGCCGGCCCAAGCATTCCTCCAATCAGTCACCTGGATGTTAAAATTCTACCCCCCCTCCCCCCCCAACCCCCCACCTCAACCCCACTTACCTTTTGCCCTTTCCATTCCTACCCATGGATAAAAAGTTGTTTTCTCATTGATTAATCAGCCAACCATTTAATTTAAGGTTATCATTGCCAAAGGAAAATTAAGTATTTCAGTGACATTTGTGCAAACACAATAGGGTTGAAATTGCCCTGTGTGATGTTAGCAAGGTGCACATTAAGACGTTCATTTGAAATTCCTTTGTCCATTTCGGAAGAACAAACAAAGGTTTCAAATGTGGACCCTTCGTTAGGATGTTCTGACAATGGGTCCACACTAACTCCTGTTCTCTCCACTGGACTGGACAATGTCTTAAATTGATATAGTTGACAGAAATAGCGCATGAATGATTCTGCAAAGATGTCAAATATTGAGAAAAAGTAGTACAGCTCAAAAATAAGCCGCGAGGAAACCTCTGTAATGGTATAATTATTTCACAGTTTATAATTCTCTTCAGTTGTCACTATCTTCCATCATGTACACATTACCCTCTTCTATTGGGTTAAATTACATTGTGTTTGAATTTCTATCCAAGAAATCTGTTTCATGGTTATCCACTAACTACATCCTTCAGAGATCTTGAGAGATCTTTGGAGCTCAATGTGAAAGAGCTTTTCTTCTCCATCCAACTTCAATCACAATTACATGCAGTCTATTTATAAAACCACTCAGTACTTCATTTTGTAGATATATACATTTTGATAGTCTCTTCTGCCATCTCAAATCTTAAGAGTTTAATCAAAACTACTTTTCTAAAATGCTTACACAAGATCCTAGTCCAAATGTTAGTGACCGCACTGTTTATTTGCACTGCTGCCTCTGGCTAAGTACGCACATGTTCCAAGATTGCAGCCAATGATTATCTAACAAGGCTGGCTGTGAGAAGTTTATTTTATATTAAAGCAGGTTGCATCAGCTTTGCTAAAGACCAACATTTTTTTTCCTCAAATAACCCAGGGTTTCTAGCTAACTGACATGCTTAAAATATTTTCAGTGTAGATGGTAGTTCAATGCTCGTTTTTGGTCTGAAATTTGAGGCGATGAGGATTGGAAAGGATTACTCCATAAACCCAAATAATCCAAAGTGTCATCAACCTAACAGTGTATGTAATGACTAAATAAAACCATCTTAAAGGTGGACAATAATATCAATCAATGGCAAGGGGTTAAGTGCTGCAGAAAAAGTGCCATGGCCTGACATTCATTTATCATGCGTCATTTTTTTTTGTGTGTATGTCTGGACACATGCTTCCAATGTCCTGAAATTCCTGCACCTTTCACATTTTAAATGGAGTCATTTTTTTTGGTGGGGGTGCTGCTTTAGGATAGATTTTAAATTTAAAATTGTGCTGTTTATTTTTTCCCATTACAAGCTGATGCAGCGTATCTTGGATGTGCTGCTGGCACCAAAAAAAGGTTATGAAAAGCTATCATTTACAAAATGCTTCAAATGATGTTGTCAGGCCAGGCTTCACTTTAAAATCAAGCACTATTTTGCTGAAGGATGTCAATTTTCTTAATTTCATCTATGGGATGATTGCCAGTGATTGCAGTTTCAGCGTGGAAAAGGACTGCCGGGATAGTCAATTTAAATTTCACTACTTGATAAAATTGTAGAATGAGGAACAAGAACCAAATGTTAATATTAGCTGTATTTAAAACAGTTTTAAATATTCTTGAACACATCATTATCGTGCTGTTTAATGTGCATCTGTATGGTTCCCAAAATATACTTACAAGCGCTTAAAATTCGATGTGCAATCTGCAACATGCTTTGCACTGACAAATAGCTTAAAATGTATTATTTTTACTCATGTTTTGCTTCAGATTATTTCTCTGTTTTTATTTAATATAATCCTTATTGTGATTGTGCACCTTCCCACATTCTTCTTCCGAGGGGAAGCTATGCAAGTGGGTCATAGTCTTCGTGCATTTTCAAAGCTTTCCCTGCTTGTTTGACAGGAGTCATGCTTGATGAGAAACAATTCAGACAAAGGTGTCCTTTTATTTTCCTGAAGTGAGGCCATCAATCTTGGATCACATTTTATTTTTGGGTCGATTGATTATGTGTATGCTAGCTGAATACTAGATACATTTTACACAGAGTGTATAGGATTCAGAACCAACAGAGAGGGGTTCATGAAATTGAGCTTATATTTTTAGTGATGAAAATAGATGGCTTCTGCATTTTGTAAAATGCCACATATTCAGTTTCATGGCATCAGAAAACATCTAGGAATGGTGCATACTTTGTTGAACATTTGTGGGCGAAGATTATGCTTTCTGTACTTCAAAGGAGGGGAAGGCATAGATCACTTAAACTCAGGCAGAATGGTGATTAAAATGCAGATCTTTACACAAGTTTCTTGTCCTTTCCTTTTACAGATGCTGTTTTCTGACAGCACCATTGTTAACACAGATTTGTTTCTATAAACACTACATTAGGCCAGTAAAGAAAGAAAAATTAACACTATTTGATGTCTGTCCCTAATTGGGTCACATGCTTAAAATGCATGCATTTTCTTTTTGAAGAAGCCTTTGCATTTTTTTAAATGGTGGGGAATAGTCCAGAATTCTCTTCCCCAAGGTAATCATTCTTCCCCTGCATTCTTCTCTACAGTGACTGCTGCACAGAAGTGAGGTGGAAGTCCCATCACAATCTAGCCTAAATATATATATATATAGATACAAAATGTTGTAGCGCAAAGCTGTAAAAGGTTAATCATTCCCTAAATAAAACGGTAACTCAATTGTCCATTTTTAAAAATCAATTCTTTATTTTAAATAGTGTGATTGGAATGAAGGTTGCAGGGCTATATAGCTGTCACACTACATGCTTAGACAATTGTCTTTTGAAGAACCAAGCTGTTATCTAAGATGATAATTCCAGATAGTTCCAGAATTTAACAGCGCAACATGACATTTTGTTGTTACAGAAAGATCAGTTCGAAATGGTAAATAGTTTAGGTGATGTAATTTCAGAAATCTCATTAACTCTCAATATGAAAAGTGGCTTAATCCAAGATTAAATAAGAAAACAATAAATATCACTGAAATTCTGACAAGTCAAATTATTGCTGAAACATTGCAACTGGCTGGCATTGCAGATTAAATGATGCTATTTGTATGACTACAATATTTTAAATGGGGCAGTAGCCAATTTGAGACCCCCCCCCCCCCCCCCACCACAACATCATATCAAACCCCTATGGAAATCAACAACCCCCCGATCAACACGTCACTCCCATCCTCAGATTGAAACCCCCTCCCCTCAAGGTTGACTGCCCCTTCACCCACAGGACTGACCTATCTTGCTCAGTGGCCTCCACCGACCTGCTCCGCAACTGACGGGAACCAAGCCTGTCAACTAAGCTGGCTTCTGGACAGGGTACTGGCCAGTGACGATACACAAACAAAATCTCCTTAGTGTGTTGGGGAATCCCAACTTCTGGGTTTCCTGCCCCTTTCTGACTCCCGGCTCCTGGCAGATCAGCTAAGTTAAAATCCAGGCCACAGGGTCTACTTTCACTACAGATGAGTACATACAGAAATCTGCTGAGATTTCCCCATTACACTCTCTTTTAACCTTACAAGCAGCAACAAAAATGATTTTCCACAAATTGGTTTTAAGAAATATAGAACTATAAGAAAATCTCTCCAGTGCATGGTATCCTTGGAATAAACGAAAAAAAAGATTTTCACAACAGAAGCGTAGCTTCTCAAATAGATTAAAGGTCTGCTGAGAAATTTAGTGAAAGTAAAGAGATCTTCAAAGTCTTTTGTAAAAGATTTTGACTACAATGTTTGTGTTGATTCCCTCACATTAATAGAATACATTTTGTCAGAATGTAATTAAAGTAGTATCATAACATTCAATTCAAAAGTGTAATTATAGAGTTTAAAGAGGTAGGAAAGTAAAAGGGAGCACGTTTTGTTCAGAAGAAAACACTAATCTTACCTGAAATTTCTGCGACGTTCACTTTTAAACTGTCAAATTTATTACTAATGTGGAGACTCTTCAGTATGGGACACATTCCCTTCAATATATATATATGTGTGTATATGTATATCAATGATTTGGACTTAAATATATGGGGCATAATTAAGAAGTTTGTAGATGATACAAAAATTGCCCATGTGGTTGAAAATGCAGATGACACAGAACTTGGAAGTATTGTGAACTGTGAGGAGAATAGCGATGAACTTCAAAAGGACATAACAGGCTGGTGGAACGCACAGACAAGTGGCAGATGAAATTTAATGCAGAAGAATGTGAAGTGATTCATTTTGGTAGGAAGAAAGAGGAGAGGCAATATAAATTAAAGGGTGCAGTTCTAAAGGGGATGCAGGAATAGAGGGACCTTGGGGTACATGTGCACAAATCATTGAAGGTTTCAGAGCATGTTGAAAAATCGATTAATAAAGCATATGGGATCCTGGGATTTATAAATAGGGGCGTAGAGTACAAGAACAAGGAAGGTATGATAAAGCTCTATAAAATACTGGTCTGGACTCAGCTGGAGTATTGTGTCCAATTCTGGGCACCACACTTAGGAAGGATGTTAAGGCATGAGAGAGGTGCAGAAAAGATTCATGAGCGTGTTACCAGGGATGAAGAACTTCAGTTATATGCATAGGTTGGAGTAGCTGGGCCTGTTCTCCATGGAGAAGAGAAGATTAAGAGGAAATTTGATGGAGATGTTCAAAATCATGAGGGGTCTGGTAGATAGGAATAAACTGTTCCCATTGGCCGAATGATCCAGACCCAGAGGGTACCAATTTAAAGTGATTGCCAAAAGAACCAGAGGCAATATGAGGAAAAACCTTCTTACACAGCGAGTGGTTAGGATCTGGAATGCTTTGCCTGAAAGTGTGGTGGAGGCAGATCCAATCGAAGCCTTCAAAAGGGAACTGGACAAATATCTGAAGAGAAAAAAATTTGCAGGGCTATGGGAGAAAGGCAGGGGAATGGGACTAGATGAGTTGCCCTTGCAGAGAGCTGGCCCAGACATGACAGGCTGAATTGCCTCCTTCTCTGCTGTAGACATTCTATGTTTCTACGACTACTCAGGTGGATGGAACAGTGGCAAATAGAGTTCAGTCCAGAGAAGTGTGAGGTGATGCATTTGGGGAAAGCTCGCAAGGCAAGAGAATATACAATATCTAGTGGGGTTCTGAAGAGTAGAGAATCTTGGAGTGCATGTCCACAGATCCCTGAAGGTGGCTGGACAGGTAGATAAGGTCAGTAAGGTATACAGGATACTTGCCTTTGTTCGCTGAGGCAAAGAATGTAAGAGCTGGGAAGTTAGACTGGAACTGTATAAGACACTAGTTAGGCCACAGCTGGAGTACTCTGTGCAGTTCTGGTCACTGCACTATAGGAAAGATGTGATTGCACTAGAGAGAGTACGGAGGAGATTTCCGAGAATGTTGCCTGGACTGGAGAATTTTAGTTATGAGTTATTTAGTTCTGAAGAAAGACTGGATAGGCTAAAGTTGTTTACCTTGGAACAGAGCAGGCTGAGGGGAGACATAATTGAAGTGTATAAAATTATGAGGGGTCTTGATGGAGTGGATAAGAAGGCCCTCTTCCCCTTGGTTGAGAGGTCCATAACAATAGGGCATAGATTTAGGGTATAAGACAGAAGGTTTAAAGGGGATTCGAGGGGAAACTTTTTCACCCAGAGAGATGAGGATGGTAGAGGCAGAAACCCTCATAACATTTAAAAAGTATTTATTTTATGCACACGAAGTGCCATAACCTGCAAGGCTACAGACCAAGAGCTGGAAAGTGGAGCTGGGCTGGGTGGCTACTTTTTGGCTGGTGCGGACATGATCAGCCAAATGGCCTCCTTCTGTGGTGTAAATTTCGATGATTCTATTAAAATTGCTATGGGAACAGCCATTTCTTTCTTTTGGGCCTCCTTATCTCGAGAGACAATGGATACGCGCCTGGAGGTGGTCAGTGGTTTGTGAAGCAGCGCCTGGAGTGGCTATAAAGGCCAATTCTGGAGTGACAGGCTCTTCCACAGGTGCTGCAGAGAAATTTGTTTGTTGGGGCTGTTGCACAGTTGGCTCTCCCCTTGCGCCTCTGTCTTTTTTCCTGCCAACTACTAAGTCTCTTCGACTCGCCACAATTTAGCCCTGTCTTTATGGCTGCCCGCCAGCTCTGGCGCATGCTGGCAACTGACTCCCACGACTTGTGATCAATGTCACACGATTTCATGTCGCGTTTGCAGACGTCTTTATAACGGAGACATGGACGGCCGGTGGGTCTGATACCAGTGGCGAGCTCGCTGTACAATGTGTCTTTGGGGATCCTGCCATCTTCCATGCGGCTCACATGGCCGAGCCATCTCAAGCGCCGCTGACTCAGTAGTGTGTATAAGCTGGGGGTGTTGGCCGCTTCAAGGACTTCTGTGTTGGAGATATAGTCCTGCCACCTGATGCCAAGTATTCTCCGAAGGCAGCGAAGATGGAATGAATTGAGACGTCGCTCTTGGCTGGCATACGTTGTCCAGGCCTCGCTGCCGTAGAGCAAGGTACTGAGGACACAGGCCTGATACACTCGGACTTTTGTGTTCCGTGTCAGTGCGCCATTTTCCCACACTCTCTTGGCCAGTCTGGACATAGCAGTGGAAGCCTTACCCATGCGCTTGTTGATTTCTGCATCTAGAGACAGGTTACTGGTGATAGTTGAGCCTAGGTAGGTGAACTCTTGAACCACTTCCAGAGCGTGGTCGCCAATATTGATGGATGGAGCATTTCTGACATCCTGCCCCATGATGTTCGTTTTCTTGAGGCTGATGGTTAGGCCAAATTCATTGCAGGCAGACGCAAACCTGTCGATGAGACTCTGCAGGCATTCTTCAGTGTGAGATGTTAAAGCAGCATCGTCAGCAAAGAGGAGTTCTCTGATGAGGACTTTCCGTACTTTGGACTTCGCTCTTAGACGGGCAAGGTTGAACAACCTGCCCCTGATCTTGTGTGGAGGAAAATTCCTTCTTCAGAGGATTTGAACGCATGTGAAAGCAGCAGGGAGAAGAAAATCCCAAAAAGTGTGGGTGCGAGAACACAGCCCTGTTTCACACCACTCAGGATAGGAAAGGGCTCTGATGAGGAGCCACCATGTTGAATTGTGCCTTTCATATTGTCATGGAATGAGGTGATGATACTTAGTAGCTTTGGTGGACATCCGATCTTTTCTAGTAGTCTGAAGAGACCACGTCTGCTGACGAGGTCAAAGGCTTTGGTGAGATCAATGAAAGCAATGTAGAGGGGCATCTGTTGTTCACGGCATTTCTCCTGTATCTGACGAAGGGAGAACAGCATGTCAATAGTCGATCTCTCTGCACGAAAGCCACACTGTGCCTCAGGGTAGACGCGCTCGGCCAGCTTCTGGAGCCTGTTCAGAGCGACTCGAGCAAAGACTTTCCCCACTATGCTGAGCAGGGAGATTCCACGGTAGTTGTTGCAGTCACCGCGGTCACCTTTGTTTTTATAGAGGGTGATGATGTTGGCATCGCGCATGTCCTGGGGTACTGCTCCCTCGTCCCAGCACAGGCATAGCAGTTCATGTAGTGCTGAGAGTATAGCAGGCTTGGCACTCTTGATTATTTCAGGGGTAATGCTGTCCTTCCCAGGAGCTTTTCCGCTGGCTAGGGAATCAATGGCATCACTGAGTTCCGATTTGGTTGGCTGTATGTCCAGCTCATCCATGACTGGTAGAGGCTGGGCTGCATTGAGGGCAGTCTCAGTGACAGCATTCTCCCTGGAGTACAGTTCTAGGTAGTGCTCAACCCAGCGGTCCATCTGTTTGCGTTGGTCAGTGATTATGTCCCCTGATTTAGATTTGAGGGGGGTGATCTTCTTGATGGTTGGCCCAAGAGCTCTCTTCATGCCATCATACATTCCTCTGATGTTTCCGGTGTCTGAGGCCAGCTGAATATGACTGCATAGGTGTTGCCAGTAGTCGTTTGCGCAACGCCTAGCTGTTCTTTGTGCAGTACTTCTGGCTGCTTTAAGTGCTGCGGATGTTAAATCGCTGGGGGCTTTCTTGTAGTTCAAAAGTGCAATGCGCTTAGCGGCTATGACAGGTTCCAGCTCTTCATATGAGATTGAAACCAGTCTGCATTTCTCTTCGCACTTTTGCCGTAGGTGGTCAAAGCTGACTCATAGATGGCGTCTCTGATGTGGGCCCACTTGGTCTCAGCATCCCCTGTGGGAGTGTTTTGAAGGGCTGTTACAAGTGAATTTAGAAATTTTTGTAACAGCTGTGGGTGAGAAATTCTGCTCGTGTTGATGCGCGGGTGGCCCTTCTGCTTGGAATGATGCAACTTCTTTGGTCTGAGTCTAACCTTGCTGCACACCAGGGAGTGGTCGGTGTCGCAGTCCGCACTGTGGAAGCTGCATGTGATTTGAACACTGTTTAAGGCGGCTCGCCTTGTGACAATGAGGTCTAGCTGGTGCCAACGACGTGATCTTGGGTGCCTCCATGAAACCTGGTGACAGGGTTTAGTGTGAAAGAACGAGTTGGTGATGCAGAGGTTATGATAGGTACACAACTCAAGCAGTCTCTGCCCGTTCTCATTCATCCTTCCAGCGCCATAGCGCCCAAGGCAGGAGGGCCATGAGTCATGGTCGGCCCCAACCCTGGCATTAAAGTCCCCCAGCAGGAATAGGTGTTCGGTGTTGGGGATGCTGCTAATGATGTTATGGAGTTGTTCATAGAACTGGTCTTTAGCTTCAGGTGCAGAGCAGAGTGTTGGAGCATAGATGCTGAGTAGGTGTACTGGACCAGAGGTGGTGAGCAGTCGGATGGACAGTATGCGTTCCGAGCCATTTGAGGGAGGCTCTATCATGCTGAGCAAGGAGTTTCTGATGGCGAAGCCCACTCCATGCTGTCTTGGTTCTTCAGGATCCCTGCCCTGCCAGAAGAAGGTGTAGTCTTGCTCTGCTAGAGAGCCACTCGCGGGGAGGCGAGTCTCCTGAAGTGCTGCAATGTCCACATTGAATCTACTGAGCTCGTTGTTAATGATGGCGGTCTTCCGAGAATCGTTGATTTGTGTAAGGTCTTCTGACTTGAGGAAAGGAGGTGTTTCTCTTAGGGCCATTCCAGAGTGCCTTAATGCAGTGAAACCATGGCCACTGGCTAATTCTGCAGATTCCCCAGCCTGTAGTGTAGTTCCTCAGTTAAGCAGGTCATGCTGCAGCCTTCAGCCCATTTAAAAGATACATAGACTGCTGTTTGCAATGGAGTCGCTTTGGACGATTCTCTAGGTAGTAAGGCCTGACATGAAGATAAATGGCAGGCAGGAAGAGTATGTTCTAACTAAAAAGGGGAGATATTTTGAAGAGAAAACACACTAATTAAATAGCTCTAGATTTTCAATGTAGGATACCCAGAGTATTTGACATTTTTCACTGTCAATTTATTGCTTACCATTAATTTCAATGCAGCAAATGACATGATACAATGATAATGAGCTGAGGAACGCATTTATGTCATGACCCCAGAGAATTTCTCGAGAGTTTATCTATGCTGTCCCCGCGGGTTCATCCTATTTGAGTATACAAATTAGATGAACCCAGTTGCAAAGTGGGGCTAAAGTTCCTTACACTAGATATCTGTTCACTATTGCACCTTCCTTATTTTCTGTCGTCATATGAGTGTCGGAAGCACCTGCCTATTTTAATGTGCATGTATACAAATTAAGTGAAAATACCATAATGGTATCATGCATTTGTTTGTAATTTCTGCCGTTTTTGCATTATCTCATCATCTTGTTTATAGGATATGGGTGTCCAACATTGTTTGATGATAAGGAAATTGCAGAGGTCTATTTAAAGAGTGCAGCAAATAAATTGTTACCAAAAAGGTTATTACTGCACCCTTTCTCTGTTTTATTTTCTATGTCTTTCTACTTTTCATTTGGCCTTGTAGCATTTGCTGTAAGACTGTCTTCTTTCTCCAACTAGCTGATAGTCAGCACAATGAATTTCCTAACAGGAATCTTCCTGTACCTATATTAGTTGATCAAGGAGGAGCAATAGAAGATGCCCCAATCAGGTAAGACAGTAGCATGGATGTGCCATGCTTATTCATCAGTACTTGCATATCCACATCTGTAGACAGAGGCATACATTTCTTGCTTTGCCATGCCAAGCCTCCAGAAGAAGCTGGGACAACAGATTGGATGGCACAAATAGGATATATGAATACCTGATTGACTGTAATACTGAATGTTTTTCAGAAGCACTTCAATCTCAATCTTCTATTTTCGTTAGTCGCCATGAGTGTTGCAAAAATCATGCTTGCACATTTTGTCTTTCAATTCTTAGCCATTTTAATTGCCGAGCCTTTCCAAAACGTGTTTAAAAAAAATTCTGCTACTTCTCTTCAATTGTATGTATCCCTTCCAATTTCACCTGCATGCAATTTTCCACTCTAGTGTACTCCCTGTTTATGTTCAAATCTACACTGTAAAGAATGCATAATTATTATGATGAACTGGCCATGGAAATTGTATACAAACACCACACTTCAGTTCAGCTAAGCTGTGTACCCATGGCTTCATCTATTCTGTTATAAACTATACCCATATAAGGAAATCTACCCTATAGCATTTCAAATGACATAGCTTTGAACATTTCTATTTTTCAACATTTGCACTGAAGCACATTTCAGTGTTTTAATTGATGTGCAACCAGATTTTGAACAAAACGATTTTCACTAAAAAGAGCGAACAAATCCAAACCTGAATCTAACTTTGATATTAAATCATTCAAACGTAATTTGAGCTTTAATCTGCATAATCTTTTTTGGAATCATCTGTTTCCTGTTGGTGTGTTTTAATAACCTCTTCCAATGTCCTGTCAAATAGAATTCACACATGGAGTATAGAACTAATGGTATTAAAATGGAAGCTCAAAATTATACAGCCAAATAATAAATTCCTTTTGAAATGCATAAAATAAAAAATACTAGAATTTTAATAGACTACATTTGTCTGAGGAATACTGGATATGTTTGAAAATGCAAAGAAAGCTACTGAGATGAGAGTTTGTTCTGAACTTCGACAAGTTAAGAGTCCTAACAATATTTAGGAAAATACTGGCATGTTATAATGTCAAAGCCCCAATGTCAGTAATTTCCCCTAATCAGCTGATGAAAGAAATGATTTAATGTTTCATTCGAAAGAGGTTACCTTTGACACTTCAGTACTGTCGAAGGTGCATTTCCTCAGTACTGCAGAGTTGCACCTCTGAGAGTTAGGTTTGAATTCAACTCAGAATAATGGGACAATATTTCCAATTTCCTTTGACTTGAAATGGTTTGCACTATGTCAAATGGTTTGGGCAGTCCTAGTTCTTAATGGCATGTCATCAGAACAAAACTGGCCCTAATTTGGTAGTAATAGGCACAGGAATGAGCAATCTCTAGCAGATAGGCCACAGGGGTGGTAGGTTTGAGAAACAGAAATGTCATTCTGATATAGTATGGTTTCTCTTCTTACCTTGGAGCTAAGGCACATTATTGGGACAGAATACAGGGGAACTTGATACTTTAGCTGGTTATTCTATGTGTGCACTGGGAGTACTTGGTACTGACACTGGGTGCCTGGTAGTAAAGTCCCTCTGCTGTGGTTTGAAGAACAGAAGCGGATAAACTGAATATATCTGCCTATTTGCAACATTCTTAGAAATGTACCTCTGATGCAATAAAGCAGGGACAATATAGAATTTATCCAGTCCAGCAGTTATCTATCATGTAAAGGATAATGTTGCAATATCAGTGTCAGTGAAACTGCTAGCATTCACCGTCATTACGTATCTGGAACTGACAGCAATCTCCGGAATCCACACAGGTGCAGTTAAATGCTGAAATCCAGAAGTTTCTGTCAGTGATTCTATGCTTCTCCAGAGGGTGCGCTGTTGAGGTCCACCCAGACTGTATTCAATTGGAGATCTATAAGCTGACAAGAGCTTCCATTCTAATGCTCTTAGTCTCACTGTTAAAACCCTTGAAAAAGTTGCACCTTGTTAAATGTGGTGTAACTGAGGATTTTTAACAGTGTACTAAGTTCATAATTACTGCTAAACACCCTCACTGGCCCTGAAAGAGTAATTTTTCACTTGTTGAACGTCAAATTTCTCCATTATGATATGAAATTCCACATTTAAAATAAAATAAAGTTTGTTTGTGAGATAGTTCAACTTCTACCTTATTTCCATGTGTATGTCCCAATCATTTATTTCTTTATCTGTAAAAGTTTAAAATTAGAAGTAAAGGGATTGAGTGATTTTTATTTCCTAGTTTGCTGTCTATGAATATGCTTGAATGTGATTGGCTGCTTACCCTACTTGCTGACATCACTGTTGCTGAATGCCAGGAGATCCCCTTGAGTTGACACCAGAAACAAACTGATAGAGGGAAAGGGGAAATCTGTGCTAAGAGCTCACTTTCTTTTGAGGTCAGTGGCAAGCACCATTGCTTTGCTGCTGACTGCAAAATCCAGCCCAATATCTTGCAAACCAAATGATAGATTTCCAGAAAACTTTCCTCTTAAATTCTTTTCAGGTAATGCCATTGTTTGGTGATTTTTTTTTTGAAGAAGCCTCCTTTTTTAAGCACTTTTACAGTCTGAATACTATCCAACACCATTGCTATTTTTTGACCGTGCAAGCTTTTAAGTCAATTTATTAATCCCAATTTAAATATAATGTCGTAGCTAATGTTATTTCTCTCAAAGTTTTCTTCATTTCAGCTTTCTGCTTTAAAGCCTCTGTTTAGGAGCTGGTTTGGTTCAGTCCTGTTACTTTTTATATTACTGGGATGCCTGATCGCAGTTTGTTCTATAGTTGTGCTTTTGGAGTTAATGGTTCATGGTTTGCTGCTTCTACAGTTTGTATAAATAGATACTGGGCTGAATTTTACAGACCACCCCACCCCCACCACTGGGGGTTGTGGCGGGGGCAGAAAATGCCTCTGGGAGAGGCCCTCCATGGACCTCGATGCTGTGAAGGCCCGGCCCGATATTGCCAGCGGCGGCAAAGCCTCATGGCGCACCACCCACCCCACCGCCATTTGGCGATGAGAACCCAATTTAAATATTTAAATTGATGTAAATAGATGAAATAATTACTGCGCGCTCCCACCGATGGTCCCAGTGCGATCTTCGTGCCGGCAGCTGGCACTCCGGCACCTTCGGATCCCCATCCGGCGAACTGAGGCAGAACACTGGTGGGGAGGGGGGAGCTGGTAAGTTTCTCAGTGCTGGCGGGGGTGGGGGGAGGAGCGGAGTCAAAGTAATATCATTGGTGTAGGTGATGGTGGGAAGGGTTATAGTTTATGCATTTGTGTGTGGGGAGGGGGGGGGGGAAGGTCAAGTGGACAAGGAAAGTGTTTTGTGGAGGGAGAAAGCAAGTAATTAATTATATGGTTATTGGGGTGATGGGAGAGGGGCGAAATAAATGTTTTTGATTTTATTCCTTCAATCGCTCTTTAAATATTTAAATTGAAATGTGGGGTTCAAAGGCCATTAAAAATGGTGCCAACGTCTGCGCAAAGGCAGCTGCTGCCATTGCTGCGGACAGACAGCCCGCCCCCTCCATATTATCAGGGTGGGTGGTCCGCCCCGGCTATTTAAATGAGCTGCATGGGCGGGCTGCTGTTGTTTCCGCCTGCTGCGCTTTTGGTGGCGGGACCATAAATTTCAGTCCACTGTATCGTTTATAATCAGCTATATCAGTATTGTCAAGCTATAAACACCGAATTCCTTGAGATCCTGGGCTGAATTTTATTAGCGTGCTGCACATCGCGGTGGCACGCTTTGAAGTTAACGGCCTTCTGAAACGGCAATGCCGTTGCCGAGCTCCCGCAACATTTTGCGCAGGGGATCATTTAAATGGGGGGGGGGGGGGGCGCAGAGTGGCTGTCGCCAATGATGCAGAGGGGGCAGCCGCTCCATCATCGGCAATGACGTCCGACGCCACCATGCAGGGACGGCAGCATTTTTAAAGAGCTTCAAGCCCTGAACAAAAATTTGAATTTTTAAAGAGAAATGACCCCCAACCTCATCACGTTCGCCCTTCAACCCCTTCCCACCATCCCCACAGCCAATAAAAAAAGGTCCCTCCCCCCCACCCCACCCTGATAATTTCAGTCCTCCCCCCTCCCCACCAGTGTCTCACCTCAGAACTCTATATGGAGTTCCAAAGGCGTGCAAGTTGCAGCTGGCAGCTGTAAAATCAGCGTGGACGGCCGCCGGGGCAAGATAAGTTGATTAATATCTTAATTAATTTTAATATTTAAATGAAGGCCGGGGGTAAGCACCGAGGCGCCGCTGCCGCTGGTAAAATGCGGTGGGGCCTTTTCAGCATTGGGGGTCGTGGTGGGCTGTTCCCGCAAGTATTTTACGGGCCCCCCCGCCACAAACCCCGACGTCGAGGGGCTGGTAAAATCCAGCCCCCTATGTCACAATCAGCAATAATACCAAAGTCCTCTATCATGTTACCTCAACTTACAACTGCCACTGAACAATCATTCCTTACTTCCAGAATATGCTCATTTTCTTGAATTAATTTACTGTTTAACATTGCTTTAAAAAATCTCATAGTAAAGGCTGTAATGCAGCAATAGGGTTCAGAAACTATTAAATCCTACTTAAGCTACACTTTTAATATATTTAATTTATCAAATAACTCATTAAATTATACCCCTCTACTCACTCAGATATATGTAATAAATATGTAATTGGCCAGTATATTGTGTTTGACCTATAAATGTACATTTTTTCCATAAATTTGCCATTTTGAGGTGAATATGGGGTGAATTTCCATCTTCACCCCTAGGTCCTAATCTGACGGTTTGGTTTGCTCACGTTATATAGAATCCATCCAATATTCATTTCACTGGAATTTATGGAAAGGGTTTTTTTTTTGTTATTCAAAGGTGAAGATAGATTTGGCTCAGTTCGCAGTTTTGGCCTTGGACAGTTTAACGAAGGTTCTGGATAGAGGCATCCTCTCCCCTGCTTTTAACTTGCAGTAAAAGTTAATAGAAAAAAAGGAAAATGTATGTATCTCAGATTTAGCCACACCAGAAACACCGAATGTGATGAGCAGCTTTAATAAGTTCTGCATATAAGGTCAGAGCAGTACTGTCTGAAACAGATGGGTTAACAGTCATCATTTCCTTCCTTACCTTTCTCTTGGACTCACATCAAGAGTTACTTGAAAAAGCATTGCTATTTTTATACGTCTTGTCTATGAAGTTTGGAGGAAATGAAAAATAATAAAATGTATCTATCACTGTGAAAGCGGCTGGTTTAAATTGTTATTTTTTTGTCTAAATTCCATTTCAATTTCAAGCTATTTATAAAAAAGATACAATTGTCAAGTTGTTGCTTTGTTAGCAATTCAAAAGAAATGAATAAAATGTAAATATTTCCATCACAAAGTGATTTCTGTGATGTTGCCATACTTATATCCACTTGTAATACTTTTGTTCTCAAGCCACATTAAGGAGCTGGATGAATGGAGGATTCTCTATGGAAAACTGTAGAATATGGACTTTATTTCATGAGTGAGGAAGACCTTGATAACATATGAATGCCAAAGTCATAAATAAGTTATCCAGATCTTTCTTTTGACTGGTATAAATTCTTTGCTCCATGGTTCTCCTTTGAAATTTTCTGTTTATACCACTAGTATTTTTTTTTCCTGAAAATACTCATTTACCTAATTATGATAAGGACAGTTATAAACATGAAGGGTGTTTCAAAGTTGCTTCTAGTTTAGCTGAACTGCCTTTCATTTCTTTCTTATAGTCAGTTACTGCCATCTTGAAAATCTCATTTCAAGGATGAGAAATGACATTTCTGTAGAAATTTCAATCCAAAATGGATCATATTTCAGTCCTGAGTCATTGAGCTAACGTTTCAGCCCTGTGGCTCCACATAAAGGAAAACTAGTTATATCTTCTCTAAACCTGAAATTGTAGGCTGTATTGAATTAAAGTCCTGCATTACCACTTCATTTCCATACATTGGCTAATTTTTTTAAAGATGTAATGAAGACGTGATATGCCGAATGAGGATTTTTAATTCATCAATGGAAACGATACATTAAGCTTAAAAAAAAGAAAGCTGGAATATTACATTCAACTTTTACAAAGACTTTGCCACAGCTAAAAATGGCCGCCACCGTTTGCATTTGAACACCTTTTACATTCCAAGGCATCAAAGTGGAGATGCATTTCTGATTAGCCTTTCTCCATTCTCTAATCTATTGGTGTGTGTGATTCTCATGTGAGTGAATGAGTGAAAGTGTAGCGTGATTTTATTATTTATTTAGATCAGGTTTTTGGTTGTGTACAATAAACTCACCTCTTATTTAAACTCAAGAAAACCTGTCCAATTGGTTCTTTTACCATCACAACAAAGGTAAAAGGTAAAACACTGACTAAAATGGTAAGCACATCCACTGTTTAAAAAAGAATAAAACCTGCTGCGGTCAAACAAGAGGAAGGACAAGAGTGGAGCCTTGTGACCCCTCCTAACCTGATCGTAACAAAGAACAGTAATTTTTTGGTTCTTTTATTTTTCAGGTTGCTGAGCTAAGACATTGCCCTTCCTTATGAAGTGTAACAATGTGTTGGCTTTTAAGCAGCATCTGTGTGGTGAGAAACATTTCAGGTTGATGGCCTTTAATTAGAACTGGAAGATACCTTCCAGTTTTTGATGTAAGGTTGTCCACCTGGAATGCTAACTCTGTGTTTCTCTCCACAGATGCTGCCTGACCTTCTGAATATTTCCAACATTTTCTGTTTTTATTACAGATTTCCAGTATCTGCAGTGTTTTGCTTTTTTTGACATTTAAGCAAAGCTAAAGGGCTGAAATTTATACTCCCGCCGTCGAACTCGGCGGCATGCGGAAACAATGGCAGCCCGCCTGTGCAGGTACAGGCTGCAATATTCAGCACAGTGGCTCATTTAAATAGCTGTGGCGGACCACGCCCCCCAATGACTTGAAGGGGCTGGCTGTCCGTCCCCGGCAATGACGTCAGCTTCCTGTGCGCAGGCGCTGATGCTGTTTTTAAAGGGCTTCAAGCCCTACCATTCAATTTAAATATTTATAAGATATATTGATTTAAAAAATTTAATTAATTTATCTTGCCCCTCTCCCACCCCGCAATAACCATAGAATTAATTACTTTCCCTCTCCCCCCCCCCCCAAAACAGTTACCTTGTCCACCTGACCTTCCCCCCCCACCGCCCCCCACAAAGTGCATAAGCTTTACACTAAACCCCTTGCCACCATTCCCTACACCAATGATATGACTTTGACCACGCTCCCTGCCTTCCGCACTGATAAACTTACCTCCTCCCCCCCCTCCCCACCAATGTTCTACCTCGGTTCCCCAGGCGGCGATCCGAAGGCACGGGAGTGCCGGCCAGCAGCTCGAATATCTCACTGATACAGACAGCGTGAGCATCGAGGTAATTAATTCATTTATTTAAATTAATTTAAATATGTTAATGGTGGTCTCATCACCAAGTGGCGGGGGGTCCACCATGAGGTTTCACCGCCACCAACAGTATTGGGCCAGGATCTCACGGCATCAGGGTGCGCGACAGACCTCTCCCGGAGGCATTTTCCGGCCCCCTCTGCCATGACCCCCAATGTCGGGGGCGAGGTGTCGGTAAAATTCAGCCTAAATGTTGGAATTTTACTTTGAGCAGGAGGCCCCACCCACTGGCCAAAAAGGGGCAAGCCCGCTTCCGCCAATCCTGGGGAGCCACGCTGGGAGGTTTCGCTCCCCAGGCCCTTAATTGGCCTTGGGTGGGACTTTCACCTCCTTGAGGCAGGAAGTCCCGCCTAATGGAGCTGCCAGCCATTCAGCGGGCCAGCGGCTCTCAGTCCCAGCAGCCCCACTGGGAGCCGTGGCCACTTCTGGGACTACACCCAGCCAACGGCAGCAAGAGGGACGATGACCCCGCAAAGAAGATAAGTTTTTGGGGCCTCGCTGGGGACAATCGGTCGGGTCCAAGCGAGGCAAGTGGGGGTTGTTTGGGGGCTTGGGGGTGTTGTGCAGTGGGGCTGTAGGGGTGGGGGCCCTTTGTGGGGCATAGCCCGCAAGAGGGCCGCCAGGTTTTACCTGGTTGCTTTACAGGAGCCTTTGCCCCCCCGCCCACCACTCGGAAAATACCAGCGGCAGTGGGAGGAGGCCCTTAAGTGGTGGTTAATTGGTCACTTAAGGCACCTGGAGCGGGAGGGCCATTTCTCGCCACCGCTGTAAAATTGCAGCGAGGGTGGGAAGGCGTCAGGAACGGCACCACCCGCCTCCCAGTTAATTTTACGGCCCGCATGCCACCAGCCCGCTCCTGTGGTGGGGGTGGGGGGTGGGGGGGGGGTAAAATTCCAGCCGAAGTGTGTGAATTGGTTTTTCTTTAATATTTTCAAAATAATAACCGATGCAGTAAAAGTTATATTCCTCATATTTGAGCCGTTCTGCAAAGGTTTTTAATAGTTCAGACGCAAGACTTATTTCAAACTTGACAAATTTTAATTTTTAATTCACTAAATGAAGAAAAATACTCAGAATAAGAGATTAGTGTTAGGGTTCTTTATTTCTCAGTTTGCCATTATTGGAAAGTATCTAGCCCCTTGTTAGCTGGTGAATGGAATTTACCGGTCTTACATTTGAGATAACAAGGATTTATCATGCACTCTTAGAGCCTTTGAGCAGTATAAACAGCTGGAAACAAAAGGTTAATAATTTTTTTGTCCTGCAGACTTGTGAACTACATCACAGCAGTACAGAGGTAAACCTCATTAATACTAATTCATGGAGGCCACCACATTAAGCTTCTTATTATGAGTTAGTCACATTGATTTTTCAACTCTTCTGCTGACTCTTATGGAGAATTAGCCACACGATATACTTACAATAATGAGGTTTATTCAATTAATTTTATGTCAAATGATGTCCTGTATTTTATGAAAATTATACTGTCTGGGGCTTGATCGATGCAATAGATATAGGTGGACAAATAGCTGGCTTAAATTCCGCTGGAGGAAATAAATGTTAATGAAGCTCGCCCACAAGTTTGCACGTTATTTAGGAGCTTTTCCACATATTTCCAATATAAGAATAAAATGAGAAACTTGTGCTAACTATTCTTTGAAGGGAGAAGGAGAAGTGGAGGAGCTTTCCTCTGTTTTTGAAATGCATGTGTGAAAAATGTGGACAGGCTCGATTTTAGCAGGGGAGAGGAGGCGGTGGGAAGTAGTGGGCGGTTAAATGTAAGAAAAGACTTGCTCACTCCTTCCCTGCTCCTATCTGGCCAACTATAAGTGGAGGGCGGTGAGGCTAACTCACCCAAGCCAGCAGGATCCTTTTTAAATATACAGATCAGGCTCCAATATTGTCTTCGAGCCCTGACCTGCTTTTTTAACCTGAGGGCTGCAAAGCCTTATACACCTCAGGTTCCACCAGCCGACTGCAAATTTTCCTGTTCAAGCTTGGCTGTTGTAAGTCCAGGCTTCATGTTTCGAGTCATATGCTCTAGGTTTTGACACTTGGAATGTGAATTCAGTCCCTGTGCTGTAACTGTCAGAAGAGAGTCTGGAATTAGAAGGCAGTTTATAGGCATAAAGTCAAATCTGCTGCCATCTGGTGGTTAAGAGCATTGTTTGTTAAACTGGCTGGATATCAAACTTATACTTCTGAGTTATGTTTTGATTCCTTGCCACAGGTAATGAAACAGTGAAAATTATATATTAAGGTTTTAGCACTCTCCCTGTGAATTAAATTTATGAGATACAATGTAAAAAGTACAAACCGAAAAAGTAAATGTAACATAGTTCCATTCAAGGCTCCTTTCTTTTCAAAATGTTGAATCATAAAATCATACAGTACAAAAGGATGGTATTCATGTCTATACCAGCTTTTTAAAGCAGCTATCTAATTGGCCCCATTCCCTGCTCTTTACCCAAAGCCATACAATATGTTTCCTTTTCAAGGATATATCCAATTCCTTTTTTAAAGATGCTGTTGAATCTGCTTCTACCACCCTTTCAGGAAATACATTCCCAGAGCATAGCAATCGCTGCATAAAAAAAAAACCTTCTCATTTTCCCTCTGGTTCTTTTGTAATGATCTTAAATCAGTGTCCTCAGATTATAGATCCTCCAGGTAGTAGAAACAGTTTCTCTTTATTTACTCCATCGAAATCCTTCCTAATTTTGAACAACTCTATTAAAACTCCCCTTACCCTTCTCTGCTTGAAGGAGAGCAATCCCAGCTTCTCTCATCTTTTCAACTAAATGTTCACATTTACAAGCAGCCGTCAAAATAGGCAAGTTGAGATTTGGCATTTAAAACCCCCCGATATTTTGATTCCTCACACTCTCTCCAACACAACCAAAGTGAATGCACGTAGATATGAGGAATCTTTGATGGCCTGGGCATCCTCCTACTACAAAACTTTTTTTTCAAAATGAACATTTTACTATTCGGACAAATACCCAAGAATCTACCTTTCAACATAATGCACCACTTTCACCAGTTTTCTTGGCTTAGAAGGAAACTTGGAGGCGGTAACATTTCCATGGTCTTACTTCTCTTGCCCTTCTTACTGTAGGATTTCTGAAGCCTCCTTGGGGAATGGGTGAGCGAGTAGGGGTGGGTGAATGTCAATATCTGCAATAGGTACAGACCAATGGCACTCATTTAAGTGAAAAAAGACAGGATGCTCATGGCACTCACACCTTATTTTGCTGATCCGTTCTCAGAGGAAGCAGGCAAGGTCCTGTGTCGAATCTCTGCCCGATTGAAGGATTAAGGAGTTCAGACAATATAGCTGCAGATAAGTCTCTTTTCTCATTTACAGGACTTTGACAAGAGGCCTTCTGGCTGGTTTTTTTTGGTTAGCAACCAGCAGGCTCCAATGTTACCTGCCATTGTTACCACTGCAAGCCTCTCAGATCTGCAGCAGAGGTAGATTTTCTGCCTCCAATTCCAGGTGCTAGGTGTTGCATCAAGGACAGACCTAAACCAGGGGTGTATCTGGAATATTTAAATAACCAAAACTCACAACTACAGGCAAAATACAGGTTTGCTTCATTGCCTAGTTCCCAGGCACAGGGCCCAAAGGAAAATTGGTCCTTAAGAGTCTATGAACCAGTTGGTACACAAAATTCACAAGTGTAGTCTACACGAACTCTGCAGGCATCCTGCAACAACTGATTGCAATATGTTAGCATGTGCCACTTACACTAAAAACCCGTTAACTCCTAGTAGGTCTTCATGTGTCACATTCATCTGTTCCTGCCTGAAACCATAAATGTTTCATAATCGTCATTAATGTTCCTGTATCTCCACTTGTTAACAATGAGAATCAAACTAGATTATAGAAAACGTACACAGTTGGCAGTTTTGGAAATGCATCTATATTTCTTATTGAACTCTTTGAACACAGGGATTCTTGGCCTAATTAAATGTAAGTTTTGTGGTCTAACCATGTTAGAAGTAGTACTTATTATTTTAGTTAGTAAAATACATGTAAATTAATATCACAGAGGAACCTTTGAATTGCAAACTTTGTGTTGTAACAGTGATTTCAGTAGAATTGAACATCAGGCGGGGCACCTGACAGGTACTGGATGTGATGCTGCCTGTTTTGCACTACCACCGATGAAGTGTTTACCCCTTTATTTGTGCTTGTTCTCTGGGATTGAATGTCAGTCATTACTATTTTATAACACTGTTACAGTTTTTAAAAGAGCAGATAATAGAACCTGAATGAACTGAGGAATGCCATCAAAGGCTATAACCTGAATTTTGACTGAGGTGGGTGAGGCATGAGGCCTGACACTCGGTCTGGCTATCGAGCATGAGGCCAGGGATATCTTAACTCTCGGCCCACATTTAAGTATACCAGGTAAGACTTCTACTCAAACCCAGTGTCAATGACATCAGGCCAGCAGACAACACAGCAGGAGACCTACGGGAAGGGTCCCCAGCAATCCGGTAAGTGGGGTGGGGAGGTCATAGAGTCATTTGCTGGGGAAAGGCAACTGTGGATGGAGGAGGTAAGCCCTACTGCTCCTCTCCATCCATCGTCTTCAACATGGGTACAGGTGATCACATTTTGCCAGTTGGTCGGCCAAAAGCCAACATTGACACCACAGTCTGCTGGATAAAGAAGTTCAATTAAAATGTCTTAATTTAGCTTTCTTATAACTTGGTACTGAACCATACAGATAGAAAGATTCCTAGTTTAAGTCTGGTCTGTGCTGAGTTAACTGATGTCAGCTAGGCCATCAGTAGAGGTGCTAGAGGTGATTTTGAGATTGGAAGACAAAAATAAAAATTAACCAGGAATCCTGTTTCTAATCACTATCTAGTGACCACCACTGTACTCTCATGTTTGGATGTACAGGATTGGTTATGCATGTGATGCTTCTATGATTCAATAGACTACTTTGTGTCAGAGGGTGAGGTGATGGAGGGCTACCAAGCATCTGTGGTGGGCAAGTTGCTGGAGTCTATAATCAAGGATAGGGTGACTGAACACCTAGAACATTTTCAGTTAATCAGGGACAGTCAGCAAGGATTCATGACGGGAAGGTCATGCCTGACAAATCTCATTGAATTTTTTGAAGAGGTGACTAAGGTAGTGGACAGGGGAGTGTCCATGGATGTTATTTATATGGACTTCCAGAAGGCATTTGATAAAGTCCCACATAAGAGACTGTGAACTAAGGTAGAAGCCCATGGAGTTGAGGGCAAATTATTGACATGGTTAGAAAGTTGGTTGAGTGGTAGGCGACAGAGAGTGGGGATAATGGATAAGTACTCTGATTGGCAGGATGTAACTAGTGTTGTCCTGCAGGGATCTGGGTTGGGGCCTCACTTATTCACATTATTCATTAACGACTTGGATGATGGCATAGTAAGTCATATATCCAAATTTGCTGATGATACAAAGTTAGGCAGCATTGTAGACAGACTAGATAATAGCATAAAATTGCAAAGTGATATTGGCAGACTAGGTGAGTGGGCAAAACTGTGGCAGATGGATTTCAATGCGGGCAAGTGTGAGGTTATCCATTTTGGACCAAAAAAGGATAGAGCAGGGTACTTTCTAAATGGGAAGAGGTTAAGTACAGTGGATGGCCAAAGAAGCTTGGGGGTTCAGGGGCATAGATCTTTAAAATGCCACGAGCAAGTGTAGAAAATAATCAAAAAGGCTAATGGTATGCTAGCCTTTATATCCAGAGGATTGGAGTATAAAGACACAGAGGTTATGCTGCAGTTGTACAAAACCCTGGTTAGACCCACTTGGAGTACTGTGAGCAGTTCAGGGCACCACACCTTAGGAAGGATATATTGTCCTTGGAGGGAGTGCAACATAGGTTTACAAGAATGATACCTGGACTACAGGGGTTAAGTTACGAGGAGAGATTACACAAATTAGGTCTGTTTTCGCTAGAATTTAGAAGGTTAAGGGGTGATCTGATTGAAGTCTTCAAGATATTAACAGGAAAAGACAGACTAGATAAAGATAAACTTTTTCCACTGGTTGGAGATTCTAAAACTAGAGGGAATAGTCTAAAAATTAGCACCAGACCGTTCAGGAGAGATGTTAGGAAGCACTTCTTCACGCAAAGGGTGGTAGAGGTTTGGAACTCGCTCCCGCAAACATCAGTTGAAGCTAGAACAGTTGTTAATTTTAAATGTGAGATAGATAGATTTTTGTTAAGCAAAGATATTAAGGGATATGGGCCAAAGGCAGGTATATGGAGTTAGGCCGCGGATCAGCCATGATCTCATTGAATGGCGGGACAGGCTCGATGGGCTGAATGGCCTACTCCTGTTCCTATGTTCCAATGTTCCTTCATGTAACTTATATTAATCCCAGGTAAGGGGTTGGAGGTATGATTGGAGTTGATTTTGGAAAAATGAACTGTGTTGCCAGTTCTTCCTCTAAGGTGGTTTGGAAACAACATGGTGGCAGTGCGTAAGTATGCTGGCTATCCTTATACATAAAAATAATATGGCTCCTTGTAAAATACTGCTTTTCTACCGAGGCAGTCTGAGATAATGTTGTCAGGAATTCATTGCTATGATTCGTGTATTTACAATGGAATATGTGGAATATTGTTTGTTTTTGTGAAGTGTTGCAAATTGTGTTGGACAATAGTCTTTGGGAGGAGCTCTTATGAAATGTTCCTAGTGTTTTGGAAAAAAAAGGAGCAAAACATGTCACGAGTGTCACCATTGTGCAATCCCTGGATTGGAAAATCTTACAGTAGAAATCCAGGAAAATATAAGATTCACATTCGGATGTGAAGGGTGGGAAAAAGTGCATGAGTCATGACCCAGTTTGTGGTGTGGTTTATGTGTTATTGAATGGGTGAAAGGTGACTTTCTCATACATTGTTAGAATGGTACGTGTTTCATCTGTGGATCCCAGCCACATATTTTGGGCTGTACACAAACATTTAGCTAAAAATGTATCCAGAATATGAGACTCAATGTGGTTTCATTCTGTGCTTTTGCTGCTTGCTAACTTTTTGCACTTCTTCCTTTTGTGAAAGCAGTGATTCTTCCTTTGAGTACAGTTCCGCAATTGCCAATTCCATTCCAGTACCTTACGAAACAATTATTATCAATGTGTGAGTCTTGAGGGCCACCAGACTATTACATCAGAATAACATCACAGCAGAGCCCAATCCTGGAGTCATACAGTCATTATGGCACAGAAGGAGGCCATTTGGTCCATCGAGCCCAGGCAGCCTCTCTGTATAGCAATCTAATCAGTCCTATTCCTCTGTTCTATCCCTGTAGCCCTGCAAGTTTATTTTCCTCAAGTACCGATCCAATTTCCTTTTGAAATCCTTGATCGTCTCTGTTTCCACCACCCTTGTAGGCAGCAAGTTCCAGGTCATTACCACCCGCAGCATAAAAAGTTCTTCCTCACTGTTACGGACAGGTGAGAGATGATAGGGTTGGTTGCCCCCCTTTTCCATCTCTCGGTTGACTGAAAACAGCATTTTAAAAAAAAAGATTTTTTTAACCCCTGAGTGCTTTAATTGTCAAGAACAGACAAATAACAGGTTTTCTTGTGAGTTTAAAAGAAAGATAAATGCTTATTATACAACACACAAAATATTCACAACAACACCTAGTCTCACACTCATACAGACACGCAAGAAAAGAAAGCAATTATAAAGTTAACATGCATCAGGTCTGATGATTTTAAAGAGTTCTCTGTTAAACTTGCTCTTCCCCGCGGTGAAGATTTGAAACCATGCAGGCCTGTACTCTTTTCTCTTGGGAGGTTCTGAAAGATGGATGCACAGTTGCAGATGGTTCTTGTTATATTCCAGCCAAAGGTCAATGGCGAAGTCTTGGTAGGACGTTCAAGGCCAAACTCCAGTCGCTGCCTACGTGTAGTTCAAAGCTTAGGCAGGGTCCTCTCTCTTCATTGGCATAAATGAATCTTCTTTGTCTGCCCAGAATATACCGTTATTAAAGTTCGTTATCAGAGACCTAGGGCTTGATTTTATTTTTCCACCACCAGGAGCAGCGGCAGGCGGAAAAAATGACGGCCTGCATGTGCGGGCCACACGCTGCCACACTGCCACGATCTTGAGTGTGGCAGCTTATTTCAAATATGCAGGGGGGTGGCCCCTCCCCCGCCCCCCCCCCCCCCCCCAAATCACGTGGGCAGGGCTGGCCTCAGCGACGCTGTGAACAGCATCAGCTGTCTCTGCTCAGGCGCTGCCGCAATTTTTAAAAGGCTGCCAGACCTGCTCAAAGAATGCAGAGTTGCTTCCGTAGCCCTTCCCGCCCCCACCACCTCCCCCCCTCCCTGCATTACACTAAAAATAAATGTTTGGCCCGTCACCCTCCCAAATACACTGAAATTGCAGAGTTGACCCCTCTCCCACCAGCCCCCCAACTGCACTAAGTGCAGAGATCACCCCTTGCCCCCCACACTAAAAATGCAGAGTTGACCCCGTTCCCCCCACCCTTCCACTACACAAAAAATGCTCTGATCCTCCTCCCCTTCCCCACTTCTGCTTTCCCTGGATAGGAAAGTGAAGGTGAGTGAGTGCCACCCGTCGTACTGAAGATCTGGTTCCGACGGTAAGATTGCGGGGAATTGGATTTATATATATGCAAAAAAAAAGTCAGATCCCGTCACCGGGGGGTGGGGGGTGGTGGGGGTGGGGTGGTGCCTCCACGGAGCATTGCCACTGCCGGTAAGATCGGGCCCAGCAATCCCAGCGTCAGGCTCTGTGGCAGGCCGCTGCCGCTGCAAACTTCCAGTAACATCATCCCCCACCACCTCCCCCCTGCCCCCACCACGGAGCCCCACGTTGGGAGCTCAACACAATTTAGCGCCCTAGTTTATGTCACATGACTACAGTTTCTCTTTCATTGTCCTCATAAATGTTTTCCGATGGTGAGTCCATTGTTAGACAATGGAATCCAGATGTCACTCATCCACATTTCACCTCGATAAAGTAAGGCTTTTTACACCCATTCTTTGGAATTTGAGTTTGGAGTCAAAATTTGCAACAGCATTGTTAACCCAATCAGTTGGAAAGAAGCAACCATTTCCACAGAAAAGGTCATTTGCATTTTAATGATTTCTCAGGGACGTGTTGAGAAAAGTCATTTGTATTTTAATGACTTCTCCAAGGCTTGTCCAGACATGAAAATTAGCTCAGGGTTCTTGCAGTTCTGTGTGTATTGGCAGGCAAGGAAGGGTCACCTGACCTCTTACTCCATTTAGTTTACAAGAAAAGTGTCCATTTCCGGTTTACTTCAGAAGTTCATTTTATAGTTTATAAGTTCAGGGTGCGTGGGCGTGACACTCACATCCCCCACCCCCGCATCTCTTGCCCAAAGCCTTAAATCTGTGACCCATCGTCCTTGTACCATTAGCCAATGGGAAGAGCTTTTCTTTGTCTGCTTTATCTAAACCTGTCATAATCTTGTATGCCTCAATCAAATTTCCGCTCAATTTCTGTTGTTTCAAGAACAATCCCAGCTTCTCCAACATAACCTTGTAGCTAAAAGCAATCATCCCTGAAACTATTCTGGTAAATCTCCTCCACACCCTCTCATGGGCCCTCAAATCCTTCCTAAAGTGTGGTGACTAGAACTGGATGCAACTCTAGTTGGGGCCTAACCAGAACTTTATAAAGGTTCAGCATAACTTCTCTGCCTTTGTACTCAGTACCTCTATTTATGAAGCTCAAGATCCCATATGCTTTGCTAACTACTCTCTCAATATGTCCTGCCACCGTCAAAGATCTTAGCACATAAGCCTCCAGGTCTCTCTATTCCTGCATACTCTTTTGAACTGTGCCATTAATTATATATTGCCTTTTCCTATTCCTTCTGCCAAAATGCATCATTTCATACTTCTCTGTATTAAATTCCATCTGCCACTTGTCTGCACATTCTGCTAGCTTATCTATGTCAGTTGCAGTCGATTGGTATCATCCTCATTGTCTGCCACACCTCTAAGTTTGGTATCATTGGCAAATTTTGAAATTTTTCCAAGTATTCCAATATCCAAATCATCTATAGATATCATAAAGGCAGTGGTCGTAGCACTGAACTTTGGGAAACACCACTGTCTACCAACCTGCAGTCTGAAAATGGATGCAAACCCATCTCAGAAAAGCCCAAGAAATCTTACATTCAATTGTTTTGGAAAAAAGCCTTGATTGGCCTCAGCTGGAGCCTTGTGTGCAATTCTGGGCAGCGCACCTTAGGAAGGAAATGAAGGCTTTGGAAAGGGTACAGCAGATTTATTAGAATGGTTCTAGGGGTGGGGGGTTACAGCAACATGGATAGACTGGAGAAACTGGAGTTATTCTCCTTAGAGCAGAGAAGGCTAAGAGGAGATTTGATAGAGGTGTTTAAAATCATGAAGGTTTAGATGGAATAAATAAAGAGAAACTGTTTCCAATGGCTGAAGAGTTGATAACCCAAGGGCACAGATTTAATGTGGTTGGCAAAAAGGGCCAGAACATGAGGAAAATATTCTTTTTTATACAATGACTGGTTAGTATTTGGAATGCACAGCCTGATAGGGTGGTAGAAACAGATTCAATAGTAGCTTACAGAAGGGAATTGGATAAATACAGAATAAAAGGATATGTGGAAAGAATGGGGGAGTGGGAATAACTGGATTGTTCTTCAAAAGAGCCGACACAGCCTCAATGGCCAAATGGCCTCTTTCTGTGTGGTACTATTCTATAATTCTGCCACATCAGAGAAATAGACACTTGATTTGCAGAATCCAAGGCCCTTGGGAAATGGACTCTTCAGACAGTTTAGTTCTGCCCCAGATAGTTCGGGAAACGCTTTGTGTGATACAGTAGCCTGGGATTTCCTCAAATGGAGTAACCAGCAATTTATATGAAATGTATGCCACCCTCACCTTTGGTAACTTATGCTGAAATATACTGAGAATCTAAACAGCATATGTTGGAATATCAAAAACCAGCACAAAACTAGTAAAAGTCAGCATAAATGAGCAGGGTCGGAGAAAAGGGCAAAACTTATGCTATATTCCTTCTTTTATGTATGAAAAAACATTTGAAGCCATCAGACCATCTCTTGTGCACATTAGGCACAGCATGTCTGAAAAAATCCAATCATGGAAGCTTTTCAATTTTTAATACAACTCATTCTTGATGTTGTAAAAATGCATTCAGAGATACATGAAATTCAATGTGGGTGTCAATGAAGAGAAATTTAAAAAATTGATCTTTTTAAAAAATTCACCATAAAAAATGGCAGAAATATGACTTTGAGTCCTGCTGCACTTAATCTCTTAGGTGTAAATTGAAGCATGTTCAGACTGACGTCAATGCAGGAAACTCATGAGGCCCGTGTAAGTGAATGGGTTTTGGGTGAGTTTAACTCGCACCCATGTTCTCTAGTTCTTTGAATGGGCACCAGGCTGTAATAATGAATGACAGAGAGTTTTGATGGAATTTCACTGAAGCAGTGCAAAAGGTCAAAGAGACTCAGGCATAGCGCAAATACGCACCAAAGTCACTCATGCCTGAATTTCCTCTATCTTTTTCACTGGAAATCAGCATTAAGCAATACTTGTGTTATTGTTTCAGTGCAAATTTTCACATGCTTCTGGGCCAAATGCAGGGATATCACAATTGAGCCCAGTCCTATCGTTACACAATATCCACACACGCACACATCCACATGTTTTTCCAGCTGGAGAAACAGAAACTTCATACAAATTTACTCCCCTGTCCGGAAGAGAATAGGTAGTGCGCACAGATGGCGCTCATCCCTGTTACCGCCTGAATTTAATTCCCCAGGTGTAACATTATTTCGAGAGTTGTATTTTAGGCAGAAAATTTTCCATAAACAACAATAAAATTGTTTAAAACAGATTTCTGCGATGTAATCAGATTTTAGTGTGGGCCTTTCCGAAGAGAGAAATGCTCAGTGCTGAGTCTGTTGAGATCTTGGAGGAGAATGCATTAAATTCATGCCTGCAGTAGAGAAACAAAATGCAAAAAGACGTAACAAATTCCACTTAGCTGCTGCAGCAAGGTCACCAGCAGGAGCAAACTGGGAGCGTGAAAGGGTCATTGTAGAGATTTTGTGAGAAAATATCAAAAGCTTATGTACTGCTGGGTTGTTAGTTGTTGCAGTTTACAGACCAAAACTTTTCACAGCTTTGATTGCTCAGCCAAGTTGTAGGAGGGAGTTTGGGTGGAAAGGTTCATCTGATGTACATTTTTGCATGCATGTCTGTTGTTTAATCTGGCACTAGATAGAAAGTGAGAGGAGTCTTTTCTGTCTAAATAATAGGAAGTAAAATTTAAGGAAACTGGGGGTGTAAAAGGAACCATACTTGGCATACTTGGGTAAAAATACACCACAAAACAGTGAGAGACATTGCTTCATCATTTCTTTGCCATGGCAATGAAAATCTGGCCCACAGCCTTTCAGAGGTGGAGAAGCTTAGCAGAAAGGCCGTATTATTACACTGATCCTTCTATTTGTGGAACTTGTTGAGTTGTACTCGTGGTCACCCTCCGTGAATAAAGGTATTTGTTGCAGTAGCTAATTACTTGGATGTCCAGATCAGTTAAGAATCTTTGTAAAGTGAACAGAAATCAAAATGGAAATTTTTGATCTCACCCACTGTACTTAAGCCTGTTAGGATCACAATATCTTACTCAGTATATACTTAATATACCAGTAAACAGTGCAAGTCTCAACTGGCATTATTGAGTCCACAGTATTTTGTAAACTGAAGCACCGTGTTAGATAAGAATCATAGAATAATGCAGCACAGGAGGCCATTCAGCTAATCGTGCCAGTTCTTTGGTGGAGCTATCTAATTAATCCCACTCTCCTGCTCTTTTTCCATAGGGCTGTAAATTTTTTCTCTTCAAGTATTTATCCAATTTTCTTTTGAATGTTACTATTGAGTCTGCTTCCGCCATCCTTTCAGGCAGTGCATTCCAGATGATAATAACTCGCTGTGTTAAAAAGATGTTTCCTGATTTTGCCTCTGCATCTTTTGTCAATGACCTTACATCGGTGTCCTTTGATTACTGATCCTTCTGCCACTGGATTCTAGAATTTACTAACGGAAACAACAGAAGAGAAATAAATATTCATGTATAGGTGTTCCATACTAATATTTTGAATATGTTTTATTTCTAATGAAACCGCTTCGGACAACCACTTTGTTAGCTCGCAATGGCTATGTCCCACTGTTAATACCTCACTGTAGATGTCACCATGCATAAAACACATAGAATTTGTAGATTGCCTGTAACCACCATAAGTCACATCTCTAGTGCAATAATATTTTATTCATAAATTCTACAAGATATTAAAAATAATGCATACTAAAGAGTGTTCATAAGGGTGTCGTCAGAGGATTGTTTCGAATTCCACAGCTTCACAATTGGAACTTCAGAGGTGCTAAATTTTCTTGTTTTTTTACTGCACAATCACAGTCACAGGGCTGGATTTTACCAGCCCCCAGCCCCCCCCCCCCCCCACCCGACGTCGGGGGTCATGGCGAGGGGGCCCGGAAAATAGCTCAGGGAGAGGCCCGCAATGGCCCTCGATGCTGGGAAGGCCCCACCCCATATTACTGGCGGTGGCAAAGCCTCGTGGCAGCACACCCGCGCCCCGCCGCACGAAAACAGGAGCCTCATTTCAATATAGTAATAAATGTTAATGAATGAAATCATTCTTAGCTCATCGCGATGGCAGTCCCGCTCCAATATTCTGGCCAGTTGCCAGAACTCCTGCGCCTTTGGATCTCCGTTCAGAGATCCGAGGTGGATCACTGGCGGGGATGGGGGAGGAGTTAAATTTTCTAGGTGGGGGGAGTGGGGAAAACTCTTGCGATTGATGAAGGGGATGGTGGGAAGGGGTTGAAGGTGAAAATGAATAAAGTTTGGGAGGGGAAGGTCAGGATTGAAAGATAAGATTTTTTTGGGGGGAGAAGGCAATCGATAAAGTCTTTAGTCATAGGAGTAGGAGAGGGGCTTTAATCATTTATTACATTTTAAAATTAAATTTATAGTGACTGTTCCCTTAAACATGTAAAGTAACTGTAAGGGCTGGAAGCCCTTTAAAAATGATGCTGGCGCCCGCACAGTGGCGCTGGACGCCATTGCCGGGGACGGAGTACCATCCCCCTCTACGTCATCGGGGGCGGGCGTTCTGCCCCCTCCATGTAAATGAGCCACCATGCTAAATATCGCAGCAGCTCTACGGAGCGAATCCCGTGCATGTACACCACCACTTTTGAAGCTCGCCACCCGTCTCGGCGGTGAACTAGAAAAATTCCGGCCACAATGTGCATTTTACCTTCAATTCTGACATTGCTCTTTCTTTATTGCCATTTCTTACATAATTATTTTGACCTTGCTATGTAACAGAAATCACATATGTGCTCGCTTGGGCAAAATATTGTCTAACATGATACTGGGAGCATTAAACTGTGCAAAGAAGACTTGCAATTTCAGTGAATAAATTTGTCCACTTACAATTCCGTGAAAAAAGTTAATACCAAAACAAATAAATTAATGAAAGAAAGTCAACATATTGCAGGAATGATGATTTGGGATTGCAAAGGTGAAATAGATATGAAACAAGACTGAACAGCTCCAGCTCCAGCTGTTCAGTTATCAGGAGAGAACAGCCTGGATTTTGCTGCCATGCCGAAGGAACGACGTTCATCGTTCATCTCACTGTGCTTCCCACACAGTTTCTGTGTGCTTTTGAACAGAGACTTATTTAATCTGGGCCGGGATTTTACCCTTGGCAGACAGGAGCCGTCCACCGGCTGAAAAGTTAGTGGCAAACCCGCTTCCGCCTGTCCTGGGGATCCGACCCGCATTTTGTGGTTCCCCGGCCTTTAACTGTTCTGAAGCGGGATTTCCAACCCCTTGAGGCAGGAAGTCCCGCCTAATAGAGCTGCTGGCCAATCGGTGGGCCAGCAGCTCTTAATCCCAGCAGCACCACCGGGAGCGGTGGCCACTGCTGGGACTGCAGCCCAGCTTCAAGACGAAGATGCCGGGTAGCCCAGAACCAAGGTAAGTTTTTGTTGCCTCGCCGAGGGTGATCGGTCGAGCCCCGGTGAAGCAAGGGTGGTCGATTGGGGGGCGTGTTGGGGGTGGTTGGGGCAGCCCTCCATCGGGCACAGGGCCACAAGGCCGTCAGAGAGTCGCCTGCTTTTGTCAGGCAGCTTCTCTCAGCCTGGGACGCTCGCCTGCCAACGTTAAATTCCCCCTGGCAGCGGGCAGAGGCTCTTAAGTGGCCGTTAACTGGCCATTTAAAGACCTTGATTGGCCTGTGGCGGCCGGCCCGTTTCTCGCTGCCGCCGCCCTAAGTAAAACGGCGGCGGAGGCGGGAGCGAGTCGGGAAGGGCCCCCCGAGCCTCGCGCTCCATTTTACAAACCCCTCTCCCTGCCTCCTTCCCGATGTTTGGGTTGGCGTAAAATTCCGGCCCTGGCGTCTGATCCAGCACGGTGCCCTCTACGGAGGAGCTGTCGCATCTATGAGCAGGGCAAGTACTGGCGAGGTTTTTCAACTAATCGGTATGAAAAATTCTCACTGAGATATGCAGAGTCTAAACTAGGAAATATACTAGATTTAAATCATGTACAAAAAGAGAAATAAAGATTGGGAAAGACAGGTTGGATTAAGAAAGAGAGATAATAGAGACAGATGGAAAAAGTAAAACAACAATTAATTATTTTATTGTAACATTACATTTTTAGAGCTAGAGAGGTTGTTTGGCAGTAATTATCACTTATCATGCTGTTAAAAATTCACTTGCACCTGAGTGCACCAGCCCTATCTTTTTCTGGCATCTTTATTGGGTACCTAGTAGGCAAAGACCCCAACTTTATGCTATTACATTGATTTCAGTGCCTAGTCTATCACTGAGGAATGCTGCAGTGCAGCCTGTGGAGGAGCAGGGTATCTCTATCAGCAGCTTCCTGATTTCCACGTAAATCTGCCCATGTGCAGATGCTGGAAGTTGCTGTCCAATTTATTCCATTATAACACTGCTGTTAGCCTCACCATTATTATCTAGGTAAAATCCAGACCAACATGTGTTTCCTTAGTGGGCTACGCATAACAAAATCATAATCCCAATTGTAGAAAAAAAATGGCTTTACAGATCTTGTTATATTTAGCACAGAGAGACAATTTTCCCCGACAATGAAAGTAGATGCTAAATGATTGAGTCTACAATATCTACCACAGCTTGAGAATTATTACCCTATCAGTTATTTACTGAATTTATATCAAAATATAAGGACACTTCTGATTGAAACTGGTCTGTTATGAAGTCCATTTTTTCCCCTTCCAAAGAATATTAGTAAAACCATTCTCAGTCTATGCAAGCCTAATTCCTATCTAGGGTCAGTCAAGAGCTACTGTGTACAACATGGGTCTGCTATGTGTTACTTATTTTTGTAGATTGCAATAATATTCCAAAAATGCTGCACTTGCCAGTATTTTATTATTGATCAGAGAACTCTAAATATGCTTTTTTTTCACGAGCACTAACAAGTGCCAAGAAACACAAACCCCCTATGTATAATGCATCAGTGACTCCTGCAAGTAGACTTTGTTCACTCACATTGATTTTTGAAAAGCAACACTAAAGCGGTTAGAAATATTGTATCTGTGGTGTTTTCAGTGCAGCTCAGCAAAAAACCAATGGGACCGGTCAGCAGTTATCAGTAATAACCATATAATTCAACCATCTTGCAGAGGCATGTAACAGACACCTATAGGTATAGTTTCGCTGATTAATTGGTCTTTTAAAAACTGCAACCTTATTCTATAATATACATCAAACTGTACACTTTCAAGGTATATCAGTTTTAATAGTGATAGAGGATAAAATTGTAATTTTGTTTTAGTTTTTTTGGGCATCCCATACTTGTAGTTCAAATTTCATCCACTGAGTTCACATAAAAGGGAGGTACAATTACAGAAAAACTTGAAAGACAGCTACTGTTCAGAGGGCTATGAACAGGCAGCATAGATTACAGAGGTCATTTCTGAGAAGAAGTGAGGTGACACCACTGAGACTGTTTATCAGTAGCTCATGTGAAAGGGAGAGCAAGAAGTAAGAGTCAGCTTTTGCCAGAGAAAATTAATATAAATGTGTATGTCCATATCTATCTGGCTGTCAAATTCTAAATGGGCTGGATTTTAACAAGGCCTCGACGTCGTGATCCGTGGCTGGAGGGGGACTGAAGATGGCTCCAGATGAGGCCTGCCACGGATCTTGAGTCTTGATCTTCCCGGTGGTGGCAGTGGGCGACAGGACCACAATTTAAATATGCAAATCAATAAAATTAATCAAGTTAAATACACTTACCACAGATCTTGAGGGCCTGTCGCAATCTTTGGCGTGGCGGTCGGCACTGTACCGCCTTTCGATCCCCGTCTGGCGAAACAAGGTGCCACACTGGTGGGGAGGGGGGAGGAGGTAAGTTTATCAGTGTGGGGGGTGGGGGGACAGGGTCAACTTTACATAATGGGTGTAGGGGATGGTGGGGAGGGTTGTACCTTAAACTTTGTGCAGTTTGAGAGGGAAGGTCAGATGTAAAATGTAAGTGCTTTTGGGAGGGAAAGGGCAAATAGTTATTGTAATTGCTATTGGGGGTTGGGAAAGAGGCATAAGAAATTTATTTATTTTTGTGGTCTCTTTCTTTAAAAAAATTTAAATATGCTGGCAGGGCTGGCTGCCCTTGGAAAATGGCGCCAGCGCCTGCGCTCAGGCAGCCGATGGACAACCTGCCCCCTCCACATGATTGGGGGGGATGGGGTGGGCCATGCCGGCTATTTAAATGAGCTGCCACGCTTAAGATTGCAGCAGTTCTTTGGCATGAGGCCTGCGCGGGCAGGCTGCCATTTTTTGAGCTTTCCGCTGAGATCAACGGTGGGCTCTTAAAATCCAGCCCAACATCTTGTGTGCATTTGCTGTTTTCATACTTACTTCCTATATTACAATTTTGTCACACTCAGTTGTCACAATTTTTTCACACTTACTTTGCCTGGATAATATCTGGGCTAACACTTCAGTATTACTATATACTTGACTTTCAGTTCTCCCAGTGCGAGGTGGCAATGTTGCTTTTCTCAGATATTTGTCTTCATTTAAATTTTTTCCATGGGCTAAGTAACTGAACATAAGTATTTTTAATTTAACCCACATGCCCTATTTTCCCTTCTCAGGCCACTTGTCTCCCACCTTGGCTGCCCATTCTCTTTGGGTCTCATGCTGTGTTCTTGCCTGTCCTGAGCCACTAGCCATGATCCTACCCAACTGCATCTCTACATAGTCCAGCCTCAAGGCACCTGGCCACCCACTCTCTTGCTGGCCTAAATGCATTCAAGCTTTTCTGCCCCAAATCCATTCTTCTGGCCTTGGAATTTAGCTTTGCGGATCTGCATCTGATGTTTGCCCACCCACTGGCACCCAGTGCTCACCTGGCTTCTTGTTTTCTGCACCTCCATTCCCATCCCATGCTGTCCTGTTTGCTGATTATATTTAATCTATAGATAGGTTGTCTTATTGCAAGTGCTTCAAAATGTAAATTGCTATTTACCAGCTTAATATTGGGAAACAAATTTTCAGTTCACAATGGTGAGGAAATAGGCGATGGGGGGTAGGGGTAGACAATTCAATGAATTGATTTTCTTTTTCTGAATATAGTCACTGGTGTTATGCGGCCAAAATGTGGCTGCCAAATTTCATGCAGCAAGGTCACGGTCAAGCTACTCTGGCTGTTGATAGAGTCAGGGGTTAGGGGGATCTCATTGGAAGATCAGAGGAGGTGGATGGCCTTTTCTTCTTGGAGGTGGTTACTGCCTGGAACTTATATGTTTAACATCTCAGCAGAAAGACTGCAGCTCTGACAATGCAGCACTCCCTCCGTACGATACTGCAGTCTCAGCTTAGATGATGTACTCGATTCTTGGAGTGAAGCTTGAGCTCATAATCATGTGGCTTAGATGAGAGGGGTGCCTTATGTTTAGCCATGTGTTGCCATAACAGTTAAGATGCCATTTTTGGAGAAACTGGTAGAGCCACACTCTGCTGCTTCTCAGCTAGCTTTCTTAGAAATGCACAAAAGACGCCCTTTCCCCATATTTATAGGGAAATTTTCTCAGCGTAGAGAATTAAAACAATGAACTTGCGTTCTATTACTCCACCCTCTCTCTGTTTCTTTCTCTGCAGATAATGAGATGAGGAACTCACTGTGTGTTGGCTCAGTGAGCATAGAGCCATACCCTGGCATTCTGCTGCCCATTTGATCAGCTTTATTTGTATATAAAAGCTGTCTAGTATAATACTTTCAATTACCACACACAGTGGAGCAGAAGGACTTGATATAGGAACGTGATTCATCTGTTTGAAGCCATTTATTTTGGTTGCTGCTGACTTTTTATTGCAGTCAGAATGGTAACGAGAAGTAACACCTTAAAAGTATACTGGTTCGAAACTGTTACATCCATTTACAAAATACTTTTTTTTTGCAAAAATGAATAGCAAACTGTTAAAAAAAACTAGGTTATTAATAGAACAATCAGTACTGACCTTTAGTAACTCCAAGCAAAAAATGATACTATCACATTAACACAGTTTTTTCTTCCATGTTTCATACAATATTCTAAAACTCCTGTTCATGAACTCTCTGACAACAAATAAGGGTTATTAATTCTCATCATTTATATATATATAACTTGAATATTTTAGAATGTAATACTAGAGCTGTCAAAGGGTAGTACAGCTTTAAACACTTGAGTTCTTTGAGGTGATTTTTTTTTAAATCTGTGGGAACAATCAATGCAAAGATCTGGTCAACAGAAGTTAAAGCCAGCTGCACAAATATAGTCTTTCCCAGAAAGAAAAAAAAATGATTAGGAAGTCAGGAACTAGTCTATGAATTCAGTGTCTTTTCTTGTCACGTCCTGTGGCTTTTCCTCTCCAGTGTCATTATGTGTTGGTTACTGAGTTTATGCGAAACTTATACATGTCTTAGAGCAGTTTGCAGTATAGCCATAGGCATGATGAATCGTAATTGAGTGTCAGTTGGGTAGTATAGTGCAGGCATTTACCTTTGAGCCAAAAAATGGAAAAAAAAACGTGCATCTGTCAACTTTTAGCTAATATGCAGATATTTATTAACAAGTTATTTGTACTCCAGCAGAACTGTAAAAATCATTCAGAAATATTGTTGAACTGATAATTGTATTTGAGAAGCTCATCATTTAGCATATTCTGAGCCAAAAGACATTATGATAAGAAATATGTAGGCAGTAGAATATTAGGTACCCAATTATTACTTTTAAAGATAAATTTTATACTAATTTTTAGTTTTAAAAATGGTCATTATTTCAGATAAGGAACTTATATTTCCCTGTTTTGCCAACCCCATGTTCAAGGTTTACCTATCTAACCGGTAGTGGTATTAGCATGTGGATCCAATTAGCAGTGTCTCTGGGGCTTTAGTGGTGAAAGTGTTAACGAATGTGAGCAAACAAAAGCGTTATTCTACCTAACCCCACTGAAGCTTGTTAAAGAAGTATCAAAGGCTCATTTTTAAAAGGAAAATACAGTTTTTTTTTTACACTTGTTTGCTCCTGGGTTTTAGCTGCAGGAACTATATTAATCCATGCACATGAAAGAGATTCAGTTCCTGCAGGTGCTGAACCCAAACATTATTAACATATTACACTGACCTTTACAACAAAGAGAGCCGTGATATACGGATGAGCACCTAATGCTGGCATGTTAGTTTGTATATATATTTTCTGTTAAAATATAATGGAATTGTTCCAAAAGTGGGTCAGTATGGCTTTTCAATTAAACTGGTTCATATTGACAGAGTCTGCAGTTTTGAGGTTAAGACACATTGACAAGTTTTGTAATTCTAGCATGAGTGGAAAACAAAGTCATTTGTTTAGCCATGGGCTGCTATGAAAGTTAAGGTGCCATGTTCCAAGTGGGTAGAGCCACGCTCTGCCACTGTCACTCCTTAGCTAGCTGCTTAGAAATGCCATCTTGTGACTCTGTTCATATGAGAATTTTTGTCACCTATCAGAGCTTCACCATTTTGGAAATAAAGGTATAAGCCTGCTTCTACCACTCCAGCACTTTGTGTCTTCTGGCACCAATTTTCTGTAGTGCCTTGCCATCTGTGAGACAGAATTTAAAATAAAACAACAACAATGACTTGCATTTATGAAGTGGCTTTAACATAGTATACTGAACCACAAAAGGAGATATTAGAACAAGTGACCAAAAAAAAGAGAGGATTTAAGGAGCAGCTTAAAGAAGGCGAGAGAGGTAGCAAGGTTGAGAGATTTAGGGAGTGAATTCCAGAGCTTAGGGCCTAAGCAGCTGAAGGCAGACCCCTCAACAATAAACAGTACTAGTAGTGGAGCCATTAGATCCCATATTTGATGTGGTCCAAAATATGAAGGGACTTATAAAAGTTGGAATACATTAATCCAATTAAAGAGTTCAATTGAGCTCATGAACTGATAGAGGCAAACTCAATCAGATAATAAATATCGAAATGCTAAACTATTTGTAACATGAGCTTCTTCACACATAGGCTCAGATTTAACGTGTAGGCGGTGGCTCCGTCTACCGTCTGGAAAGTTGGGGATGAGCCTGCCTCTGCCGGCCCAGAAAGCCACAACACTATTTAGTGTGGCCGAGGCAATTTGTTGCCTGAGGTCATGGTTTCTACGTCCACACCATGAGGCAGGATGTCCTGCCTCCAAGATCTGTTGGCGGCGCAGTGGTTAGCACCACAGCCACACAGCTCCAGCGACCCGGGTTCAATTCTGGGTTCTGCCTGTGCGGAGTTTGCAAGTTCTCTCTGTGACCGTGTGGATTTTCGCTGGGTGCTCCGGTTTCCTCCCACAGCCAAAGACTTGCAGTTTGATAGGTAAATTGGATGTTATAAATTGTCCCTAGTATAGGTAGGTGATTGGTGAAATAAGGGAAGGTGGGGATGTGGTAGGAATATGAGATTAATGTGGGATTAGTATAAATGGGTGGTTGATGGTCGGCACAGACTCGGTGGGCCGAAGGGCCTGTTTCAGTGCTGTATCTCTAAATATAAATAAATAAATAATCAGATGGCAGGCAGCGCTTCAGTCCCAGCAGCACCACCAGGAGCAGTGGTCAATACTGGGACTGCACCCAACCCCAGACTCAGCTCGCGATGGAGACCTGGAGTTCAGGTAAGTGGAGTGGCCTCACTGGGGCCAGTCAGGCAGGCTGGGCAAGGTGGTGTTGGTGATTGGGAGGCCAGGGGATGGTGGGGATATATGTGAGGTGGCACTTTCCGCTAGGGGGGCCCTCTATGGTGCACAAGCTGGAGGGACCCCGCCCCCCCCCCCCCCACCACGAGCCCTCATTCATGCCGCCGGGGCATACGTGGCATGGGCGAGAGCCTCCCCCCTACTCCACACCCCCTCCCCCTGCTGCCACTGTTAAAATACCAACGGGGGCAGGAAGAGGCCTTTGAGTAGCCATTAATTAGTCACTTAAGGGCTTCAATTGGCCCAAGGGCATATGGGCTGCCTGACACCTACCCCACCGTTGATAAAATACCAGTGGAGATGGGTAGGCAACAGGCACGGCACCCCTCGCCATCCCATCTGATTTTACACCCCCCATCGCCTGCCAGCCTACTTCCACGGGGGCGTAAAATTCCTGCCATAGTTTGAGAAAGTGGGAATGGAACTGAATGGATTGCTCTACAGCGAGCTGACATGGACTCTGTGCCATGGTTCCAGGAATGAGGAACTTCAGTTATGGAGATAGATTGGAGAAGTTGGGACTGTTTTCCTTGGAGAAGAGATTTGTTGGAGGTGCTCAAAATCATGAGGAGCCTGGGCAGAGAGGATAAGAAAAAACTGTTCCCACTCATGAAAGGATGGAGAATGAGAGGGCACAGGTTTAAAGTGATTTGCAAAAGAAGCAAAAGTGACACGAGGAAAAACTTTTTCACTCAGTAAGTGGTTAGGATCTGGAATGTGCTGCCTGAGAGTGTGGTGGAGACAGGTTCATTCGAGGCATTCAAAAGAAAATTAGATGGTTATCTGAAAAGGAAGAATGTGTAGGACTACAGAGAGAAGGTGGCGGAATAGCATTTGGTGAATTGCTCGTTTGGAGAGCTGGTGTGGAAACGATGGGCTGAATGGCCTCCTTCAGCACTGTAACAATTCTGTGATTCTGTAATAACTCTATAACAGTATGTCAGCAAATTTGAAACCCATGGAATAAAAGGGACAGTGGCAGCATGGATATGAGTTGACTGAGTGGCAGGAAATAGAGAGTAGTGGTGAACGGTTGTTTATTTGGACTGGAGGAAGGTGTATAGTGGTGTTTTCTAGGAGTTGGTATTAGTACCACTGCTTTCCTTGATCTATATTAATGATCTAGACTTGTGTGTGCAAGGCACAATTTCAAAATTTGAGGATGACACAAAATTTGGAAGTATTGTGAACTGTTAGGACGATAGTGATAGACTTCAAGAGGACATAGATGGGTTGGGGGAATGAGCAGACACTCAGAGAAAATTAAATGCTGGGAAGTGTGAAGTGATACATTTTGATAGAAAGAATGAGGAGACGCAATATATAATAACGAATACAATTGTAAAGGGGGTGCAGGAGCAGAGGGTTCAGGGGGTATATGTGCACAAATTGTTGGGCTGGATTTCACGGGCCCCGCTGAGGCAGGATCGGAGGCGGGGGGGGAGGTGCATGGAGTATCGCGACGGGTGGGTGGGTATAGCAGGGCGGAGGGCCAGTCGCCTCCCTATCACCCAATGATCGTCCCGGGGGCCAGGATAGGCTGAAGACAGCCTTCCTGCCCAGAGGACAGTTGAAGCCCTTAAGTGGCCTATTAACATGAGTGTAATATGAGGCGCCCTCCATACAGAGTTACAAGGGATTCCTGGACTCCCACCAGGAACCAATTCACTCCGCAGAACCCCCTCTCCCTAGTCCGCAAGACCACCCCCTATTCTTCCCCCCCCCCACCCCCCACCCCTTGCCGGGGCCTTCCGGACTGGCCCTGGCGACTCCACCTCATTTACCTTGGATTTGGGTGTTCCACCGCTGGGCCTGGGTCCAAGGCCTCTGCAGTACCTTCTGATTGGCTGGCAGCTCATGGAGGCAGGATCCGCGCCTTTAAAGGGACGGGGACCCCACCCTCCTGAAACTTATATTTAAAAACACTGGACGATCGCTCTGGGGCGGTGGTGGGGGAGGTGGGGGTTGCAAAATTGCATAGGCAGGGTTCCCCCTGCCTTCTCAGCCCAGTGTCGGGAGCCCTGGCTCCTACACAAAATCCATTGAAGATGGCAGGGCAGGTTGAGAAAGTGGTTAAAAAGGCATATGGGATCCTGGGCTTTGTAAATAAAGGCATAGAGTACAAAAGCAAGGAAGTTATGGTGAACTTTTATAAAACACTAGCAAAAGCACCAAAAGGGACGTAAGAAAAAACTTTTTTACACTGCAAATAGTTAGGCTCTGGAATGCACTACCGGAGAATGTGGCGGAGGCAGATTTAAAACTTTGAAACAGGAATCAGATAATTATCTGAAGAGAAAAAATTTGCAGGGCTAAGGGGAAAAGGTGGGGTGTGGGACTACCCGAGTTGCTCTTGCAGATAGCTGGCACAGGCATGACAGGCTGAATAGCCTCCTTCTATGCCGTAAATGACTCTATGACTTTATATCAAAGGGTTTGTTCAAAGAAGAATGCATTGGCAGTATTCCTCTATGGTAATGTTCCTCTTTAATGAAGAGTACACAAAAATAATTATAAGAAGGTTTTCATTTGTGAAAGATGTTAATGAAGTTCCAGGAATTAGATGATAGATTGACATTATTCAGTATGCTGACACTGAAGATCTGAAACCAATAGTGATGGGGTTGCATCAAAAATTTCCCAGATAAGAAAGCCTAAGTGATTTGACACATAGAAACATAGAAAAATAGGAGCAGGAGTAGGTCATTCGGCCCTTCGAGCCTGCTCCGCCATTTAATATGATCATGGCTGATCATCCAAACTCAGTAACCTGTTCCCGCTTTCTCCCCGTATCCCTTGATCCCATTAGCCCTAAGAACTATATCTAACACTTTCTTGAATATATTTAATGATTTGGCCTCAACTGCTTTCCGTGCTAGAGAATTCCACAGGTTCACTACTCTCTGGGTGAAGAAATCTCTCTTCAGCTCAGACCTAAATGGTTTACCCCTTATCCTTAGACTGTGACACCTGGTCCTGGACTCCCCCCGCCATCAGGAATATCCTTCCTGTATCTAGTCTGTCCAGTCCTGTTAGAATTTTGCAGGTTTCTATGAGATCCCCTCTCATTCTTCTAAACTCTAGCGAATACAAGCCTAATCAACCCAATCTCTCTTCATACGTCAGTCCTACCATCCCAGGAATCAGTCTGGTGAACCTTCGCTGCATTCCCTCCATATCAAGAACATCCTTCCTCAGATAAGGAGACCAAAACTGCACACAATACTTCAGATGTGGTCTCAGCAAGGCCTTGTATAATTGCAGCAAGACATCCTTGCTCCTGGACTCGAATCCTCTCGTTATGAAGGCCAACATACCATTTGCCTTCTTAACTGCCTGCTGCACCTGCATGCTTACTTTCAGTGACTGGTGCACAAGGACACCCAGGTCTCGCTGCACCTCCCCCTTTCCCAATCTATTGTCGTTCAGATAATAATCTGCCTTCCTGTTTTTGCCACCAAAGTGGATAACCTCACATTTATCCACATTATACTGCATCTGCCATGTATTAGCCCACTGACTCAACCTGTCCAAATCACACTGGAGCTTCTCTGCATCCTCCTCACAGCTCACACTCCCACCCAGCTTTGTGTCATCTGCAAACTTGGATATATTACATTTAATTCCCTCATCTATATCATTAATATATATTATGAATAGCTGGGGTCCTAGCACTGATCCCTGCAGTATCCCATTAGTCACTGCTTGCCACTCGGAAAATGACCCGTTTATTCCTACTCTTTGTTTCCTGTCTGCCAACCAGTTCTCTATCCATGTCAGTACCTTACCCCCAATCCCATGTGCTTTAATTTTGCACGCTAATCTCTCACAGAGGTGGTATGCTTTGATTAGGAATATATTTATCCATTCCTCTAGAATTGTCTATTAGATCAGGTCTCAAGAACATATGGACATTCTGTATATTACCTATTCATGGTGCTAATTCTTTTGGCTACTGTTTCACTGCACCGATATGCCTTGCCTTTCGGATCAGCATCCTCCTGCTCCCTTCTGTCACTAACCTGTATCAATTTGTTCCATAGTGGCCAAATATTCAGTCAGCATTTGAACATTCCTTTGACTTTCTCAACATTGCACTAAATAGCTTTTAGCCTGTCACAGATGACAGGAATGTCCAGTGGTCATTCACCTTGCACATTGATACAGACAAAGAAAAAATAGAGCTCTGGCTCTAGAGACTTTCAGTGAGAAGTGAACACGTGCCTTAGCTGTATTTGCAAAAGAATATTTTTATCAGTTTTCTTGTGACAGCAGAGTTCAATAGAAAATAGTTGGAGCATGCAAAAACAGAGTGGTAGTAAGTTAGGCTTGCATGACATGATGGATCTCAGCTATGACAAACAGAATTGGAAGAACTTCCCTTGGGTCTAGCTACCAGCTATATACTGTATGTTTCTTGATTTCTTACTGTGCAAGAGTGCTTTTTAGTATCAATGCACTACTTTTCAAAAATATTATTGAAACTGTACAAGCCAAAAGCCGTGTTGCTAGTAAATTAAAGATAGAAAATCTTTCAGAGTTAGACATATCAGAAGATGTTTTATATGACCATTACATTGTTCCAGGTTAACTCAGTCCATATCGTCAATTCAGCTTGTTGGATCTATAAAAAATCTACTCTAATAAAATTTATTAGGGTTCATTGAACTTATTTACTATATGTGCCTACATTTTTGTTTGGGGCAGTTAGTTCAATTCTGGTACTACTACTATTAAATTCCTATCTATCAGTTCAGCAACAACATTGCGGGCATAATAATTAGCTCCGCTCTTGGTGGTTCTGAACTAACTTTGACAAGTCATTCTTGACCTTGTCTATTTAGCGCTTCCTTGGTGTTTCTTGATCTCTTGTTCCATGTATGTCTGTATGCAGGGCCAAGAAAGGTATTCTAGTCGTTTCCATTCTTGAAACATGCTCAAACCATTGCAGTTGTCTTTATTAGATTTTCTACATAGGTGATTTTTCTTGTCCAAGCCAAACTCTTACCATATCATTCCTCATTCTTTGCATTCTGGCTACTCCCAATATTCTTCTCAACCAACTTATCTCTGCTGTTAGTATCTTTTGTTCATCAACTTTTCTGCTGTGCCAGCACTCAGGTCTGTGTAATAATATGGGAATAACCATCACTTCATTAAGTCTTAGCTTCCTTTTTACCAAAACATTTTTAGCTTTCCATATCCTTATTAGTCTTCCAAATGCAGTGGAAGCAAATCCAATCCTTTTTTTAATGTCTTCTTCACAACTGCCATTCTCTGACCCACCAAGGTATACAAAGTTTTTAACCTGTTCAATTGCATCCACTCCAACTTTAATCTTCTAATGCTTCCCAAATGATACAACCTTTGTCGTCTTTGTGTTAATCTGCAATCTCACGTGCACCTTCTCAGTTCATCTCTGCAAATCTGTTAGATGTTGCTATAAAGTCAATGGCATCAGCAAATCTGAGAATGTTTAAAATATGCCACATAAGGAGAATCCTCCAATATCATCTTTTAGTGCAAGATTCAATACCATCTCCAATAGTAGATTAACTAAATGTGGTGACAGGTTGCAGTCTTGTCTCACACCAACTATTAATCTAAAAAATTCTGTCAGTTTCGTATCCACACTAACAATGCTCTGGGTTATGGATAGTTATAGATACTGCATGAAGAACAAGCTGGTTTTAGGCCAGGGTGAATTACGATAGATCAACTTCTTGTGATGAGATAGATTTTGGAGAAATTTATAGAATACAAAATCCATTGTTACACTTTCATAGATCTTAAGCAGGCCTTCTGGTAAATAGCCCTAATTTAGTTAGGAATGCAGTAAAGTCTATCTCAGCAGAGCTGAATGTAGCTCCCACCAGCAAACTTTCTATCCTTCCCATTTTTTAAAATAGGGAACTGAAAATATTTGATGGTTGCTTCTTGCTACACTTCAGAAATTTGACACAAGGGACGGAGAACATCAACTTACACTGTTTATCTTTAAGGTACAAACTCTGAGATTTTGTCATTTGATGCTGATTTCTTCTGACCTGAAATTGGAATTGAGATGCAGCTAAGATGTTTTCCCTGGTTGGGGAGTCTAAAACCAGGGGACACAATTTCAAAATAAGGGGAAGCCACTTAGGACAGAGATGAGGAGAAAAAAGGGGCGGCGCAGTGGTTAGCACCACAGCCTCACAGCTCCAGCGACCCGGGTTCAATTCTGGGTACTGCCTCTGCGGAGTTTGCAAGTTCTCCCTGTGTCTGCGTGGGTTTCCTCCGGGTGCTCCGGTTTCCTCCCACAGCCAAAAGACTTGCAGGTTGATAGGTAAATTGGCCATTATAAATTGCCCCTAGTATAGGTAGCTGGTAGGGGAATATAGGGACAGGTGAGGATGTGGTAGGAATATGGGATTAGTGTAGGATTAGTATAAATGGGTGGTTGATGGTCGGCACAGACTCGGTGGGCTGAAGGGCCTGTTTCAGTGCTGTATCTCTAAATCTAAAAATCTAAATCTAACAGGAATTCAGCTATAATTCCACAGCAACCAGAATTTATAACCTTAAAATGACAAGCCACCTTAAACACAGCACCCTCTTACTTGTCGAAGAATACATTCTGCACTAAATGTTATAATGTTCCAGTTCTTATGCAATAGCATAACATTTGGTTACCACGAGCAGTGCCTCAGGAAGTATACTAATTCATTTAATAAATAAAACAGCAACTTATTTTTTAGAAAACCATGAAAAGACATACTTGTAAGTGGAGAATGGGAGCATAGGTGTGTGTTTGTGTGTTTGCACATACTTGCTTGCATGTGTCAGTAGCTGAGATTGATTATGTCCTATGCATAAGTAACACTAGTGAATTGACAGAAGAGTATAAGCAAAAACATAATGCTGGAAAAGTTGGAGCACCCGAAAATTTGATCAGTCAAGAGAAAACTTTAAAACCAGTAAATACCTTTCATTATTTTACTCATTCATGGGACGGAGGCATCATTTGGCAAGGCCAGCCTTTGAGAAGGTGATGCTGAGCCGCCTCCTTGAACCGCAGCAATATGTATGGTGAAGGTGCTCCTGCAGTACTGTTATGTAGGGAGTTCCAGGATTTTGATCCGGTGATGATGAAGAAATGTGATATATTTCCAAGTCAGGATTATGTGTGACATAGAGTGGTACTTGGAGGTGGTGTTCCCATGCGCCTGCTCCTCTTGTAATTCTAGGTTGTAGAGGTTTTGGGAGGTGCTGTCGAAGAAGCCCTGGTGAGCTGCTGTAGTGCATATTTTAAATGGTACACACTGCAGCCACAGTGCAGAGAGTGAATGTTTAAGGTGGTAAATGGGGTGCCAATCAAGTGGGCTGCTTTGACCTGGATGGTGTCAAGCTTCTTGAGTATTGCTGGCGTTGAACTCATCCAAGTCAGTGGAGAGTATTCCATTACACTCTTAACTTGTGCCTTGTCAATGGTGGACAAGCTTTGGGGGGGGTCAGAAGTTGAGTCATATGTCACTGAATACCGGCCTCTGACCTGCTTTTGTAGCACCAGTATTTATGTGGCTGGTCAAGTTAAGTTTCTGGTCAATGGTGACTCTCAGGATGTTAAAAGTAGGGAATTCAAGAATGGTAATGTGTCAAGGGATGCAGTTAGACTCTTTCTTGTTGGAGATGGTCATTTTCTGGCACTTGTTTGGTGCCAACATTACTTGTCACTCATCAGCCCAAGCCTGTATATTGTTCAGGTTTTGCTGTATGTGAGCCACGACTGCTTCAGTATCTGAGGAGTTGTGAATGGAACTGAAAACTGTGCAATCATTAGTGAACATCCTCACTTTAGACATTATATGAAGCAGCTGAAATGATAGGGTCCAGGACACTACCCTGAGAAATTCCTGCTGTGACGTCCTGGGGCTGAGATATTGGCTTCCAACAGCCACAACCATCTTCCTTTGTGCTAGGTATGACTCCAACCAGTGGAGAATTTTCCGCATGATCCCCATTGACTTCAATATTGCTAGGGCTCCTTGATGCCACATTTGATCAACTGCTGCCTTGATACCAAGGGCAGTCACTCTCACCTCACCTCTTGAATTCAGCACTTTTGTCCATGAAGGTTGTTATGAGGTCTGGAGCCGAGTGGTCCTGGCAGAACCCAAACTGAGCATTGGTGAGCAGTTTATTGCTGAATAAGTGCCACTTGATAGCACTGTTGATGACCCCTTCCATCATTTTGCTGATATTCAAGAGTAGACTGATGGGCCGGTAATTGGCTGGATTGGATTTGTCCTGCTTGTTGTGCACAGGACAAACCTGGGCAATTTTCCACATTGTCGGGTAGATGCCAGTGTTCTGGCTGTACTGGAACAGCTTGGCTAGGGGTGCGACTAGTTCTGCAGCACAAGTCTTCAGCACCACAGCCGGGATGTTGTCAGGGCTCATAGCCTTTGCTGTATCCAGTGCTCTCGGGCATTTCTTGCTCTCACATGGAGTGAATTGAATTGGCTGAAGAATGGCGTCTGTGATATTGTGTACCTCAGGAGGAGGCCGAGATGAATAATCCATGCAGCACTTCTGGACTCCACCATCCTCATAAACCCAAACCAATTGTAACTGGTCTACTTGAACCACTTGATCATGGACAATAGGACAACTGGATCAGTTGTACTGGTTCCAGTTGACCATTTGTACTTGTTCTAGTTGAAAATTATATTGACTGCAATTGAGACCAGTTTCTGGCTCAACTCGCTCCATTTGAGACCAGCATATTAGCTGGCGAAAAGTGTTCATGTAAGTAACACTAACATGTGAAAATTACCTATGTGTTGTGTGCTGTGGTCATGCACTGAAACTAAAAACACTCATTTTTAGTTCATTTAAAATGTTATTGTGATGCTGAAAAACAAAAAAAAACACAGTTAATTAACAAAAAAACAAATTCAGCACAGTACTGAAATGAAGAAATAAGTGAACACAGCAGTTAAAGTACAAAAACATTAAATTACAACTGTAATCAAAATACAAAGCTTCAGCATTAATTACATTTAGATGTTGATGGTTTGCCGGAATTTGGTCTTCTATTGAAGTTTTGTATTTTCTCGGAGATGTAATTGTTCATCTTAATGAGTTCTTTCTTAACAGATTCCTCACTCAGCCCCTGTGTTTAGAAGTGTTGTGTGAAGCATGCTGTAAATAAGAGAAAAAGATAAAGTCACAGACTTCCAAAACAGGTGACAGATTTCTTCCTGCTGAGCTCCTGTTGAGGGAGATTTGTGCTGTTCTGAACTCTAATTAACTAATTAATTAACTACACACTCTACTTGAGGACAGATTACAATGGTTCAGTTTCACTGAATGACTTAAGTCATTATGGAGGCAAGTTTCACACAGCAACAAATGTCATAATGATTCATAACCTTCTTAGACAATGATTATCTTATGTTTTGAAAATTAATGATAAGAATAATAACCTTGCCATCAACTGCAGTATACAACCTCTTGCTGGCCTCTTCATGCTCCATAAGAATTTGCGGTTGTTGACTCTGCCTGGTTGGTTCTGAGGGTGCACGCATGTCTGACACTGTTTGCTTGTGTAGTGCTGGGGGTGCACCACCATGCCTAGACGTGTCCGATTCTCTTGCTGCAACATGAGGAAAAATCATTGGCATCATTCATATATCAGAGTTGGGAGGCCATTTGCACAACTCCAGTTTATTCCATCATCTGTTCTGATCAGACAGAGCTGTAAGGTCCCTAAACTTAGCCAAGTTATTGGACAAGACAAAAATGGCAACATTAGTTTGGTGCAACAAGTCAACAGAATAAATGCTTAAACAAAATATTTAGCAATAGGCGATAGTAGACAAGCTGCTTTCATTCCTTGCTCCTCAAAACTGCCTGGACACAGGTGATATGTCTTTGGTCCTTCTCTGATGTCTTCTTCTACTCTGGCCTCTTCTTCTGTGTGAGTCTTTTTCCTTCTGTGGTTCTTCCTTAGTTTGTGTCTCTGCCTGTGCATTCTGTGGTTCTTAGGACCCTGCTTTTGTATCTTTTTTTTATCCAGCTTAGTCAGTAATGGTGCTACCGAACCATTTTTGGTGATGGAATCACAGAATCAAAAAATGGTTACCACACAGAAGGAGGCCATTTGGCCCATCATGTCCATGCCGGCTCTCTGCAAGAGCAACTCACCTAGTCCCACTCCTCTGCCTTCTCCCCGTAGCCCTGCAAATTTTTTCACTTCAGATAATTATCCAGTTCTCTTTTGAAGGCCTCAATTGAATCTGCCTCCACCACACTTTCAGGCAGTGCATTCCACTCACTGCATAAAAATGCTTTTCCTCATATTGCTGTTGCTTCTTTTGCCAATCACCTTAAATCGGTGTTCTTTGGTTCTGGATCCTTCGGCCAATGGGAACAGTTTCTCCCTATCTACTCTGTCCAGACCCTTCATGATTTTGAACACCTCTTGACCTCATGTCTCCAGAGCATTAGTCCAGGCCTCTGGATTACTAGTTCAGTAACATTACCCCAATGCTACCCTCCCCCTCTTACCATTGAAGTCCCTCACCTAGAGTACATTCTGTGCCCTTGCTACCCTTAGTGCTTCTTCCAAGCGGTGTTCAAAATGAAGGAGTACTGATTCATCAACAGATTTCTTTGTCTATATTTGACCTGATGGCTTGTGACTTCATCAGGTCCAGATCTGCTCCTTCTGTATACCACTCTGCTGCCACCTCTGGTGGGTCTGTCCTGAGGATGGAACAGGGATGGTGATGGAGGAGTCTGGGAAATTGGTTGTCAGGTCTGATTCTGAGTATGACTATGGACTGACAGGGTCAGCGGGGTGTGCCATTGTCTTTTCCAAACCCGATGCCTAGGTCAATGCGGGTGATCTGTCTGGTTCTATTCTTATTATACTTTGTTGTAGAGGTTCAATTTTTATTTGAGTGGCTTGTTAGGCCATTTCAGAAGACAGTTAAGAGTCAACCACATTGCTGTGGGTCTGGAGTCACATCTAGGCCAGACTGGGTAAGATTTATTTCTATAAAAGGCATGACGACAACCTGGTAGTTTCATACTCATTGTTACTGATACTAGTTTTTTATTCCACCAGCATATCAATTGGCCATAATATGGCTGAGAATATGTGGAAGTAAAGCTATTTGTGAGGAGCATTGTTCATCTTCTAGTTTATTTCAACCGATGAGAAATGTGGAAAATTGCACTGATAAGTCTGCAAAATGGTTCACTCATCATTCATTTCTTTATTTCCTCAGTTATACAGTAAACAGGGAAACTGGCCAGCTTTGTCGTGATGCCTAAGTTGTAGTGATATTGATGGTATGATAACATCAGCAGCACGTTGCAGCTGTATTTGGGAACTGCTGCCAGGACAACCACGTCTTGGCACTTACCAACATTGCCTCAAAATTATAAAACTGCATCTGTTTAACTAAACCTGGTGTCAAGGCCTTTTCTCCACATTGTGGAAATCTCAGATCCCCAATAATAACTGTATCTTTGAAATTCCACATCATAGATGTTCATTGACTCTAAATGTAATCTTTCACTAATGAACCTACATACTGTAGCCAAACATTCTAGATTATAATATTGTTATTGTTAAAGCTATACTTAATGCTTAATGTCATTCCCAGCAACATGTTGCTGAAAATAAATTTTCATTATTATAATTAGTCACACACGTAACTTTCACACATACGCACTGAATACCTTTAAGTCTAATGTCACAATTAACTCCAAGATAATTCATTATTACATACCAACAGTAAATATACCATCATAAATTAATTCATTACATAAAGCTTTTGGTGATGTTTTGGCATGAAAGGTACTGTGTAAATGCAAATATTTTTCTTATCTGTGCCATGCTATATCCAGGCGGACAATGGAAAACTAAAGATGAATGATATTCTGCAATATAAAGACTCCATTATAGGAAGGATGGAAAATGTTCTGTTCTGATTTTTTGGCAAGGAATCCAGTCTTCATTATTTAGGGATTCACATGAACAATACAATTAAATCAGACCTCGTATTAATTGTAAAGTACAGTCCATGCAATTCCAGTGCTGAAAGTGTTAAACTTATTCTCCGTTCATGCTATCAATCCCACAGAGATCACATTCAGATAAGGAGAGGTAGATTTAAGCTGATTGTGATTTCCCCAGGGTTTGTATTGAGGGCGCCCTCAGTCAAGTTCACACAGGGAGAGGTGTTTAATTATGTGCCCTACACGTACATACAATGACATTTTTCCAAGTTAAGAGCAGCCTATTATGAATCTCCATTAACAGCCCTGATCCACACTGAAAGCAAGATTCAGAAGTGTTTACTGTGACCTGCCTGAATAACGTTTAACTATTTTTTAGACAAGTCTTTTTATTGTAGGATGAGGGCTTCAAATTGGAGACAAATATAAATTTACAGCTGCAGTATAAATGGGACTTGGTTTCACTTCCTTTTATTTAAATAATGGATTTCTAAGAAGATTTTACTCAATATTCGGAACCCACACTATCAGGATTGTGTCTGTGATTTAGATCATTATTTGTAGATCTCCTAGGGACTCCAGCCCTACAGCAGCTTTCTCAGCCTTTCAGGTTGGTAACATTTCAGATCCAAGGATCAGAACATCCCTCTGTCAATGGAAAAGGATCCCAGCATACCAATGAACTGGGAAACCCAATGAACAGAAAATGAATTGAAATCACATCCTACTGGCAGGGCTCCAGAATTGGGCACGATTCCAAGTGAGGGTGAAAAAAAAAGAGATACTGCAGGAGACACAGTTGATCTTGGGATATTTGGCTCATCAAGTTTATTGTATATACAATAACCATTTTGAAAATAAGGTAAACTGTAAAAAGGACACCTAATGCAAATCCTTCAGGTATCCCTAATTTACAGGGTTTACTGCACTGAAAAAAGAAAGAGGAGTTACCTGCCACACGTTAACGTCACTAAAACAACCTCTTTAAAACCACCTGACTCAGCCCCTGCTTCAGTACTTCTGCTACTGAAACCCTCATCCATGCCTTTGTTACCTCTACACTTGACTATCACAATGCAGTTCTGGACAGCCTTGCATGCTTTACAGTCTGTAAACTTGAGATCATCCAAAACTTTCTTGCCCAAGTCCTAACTCGCATCAAGTCCCATTCTTCCATCACCCTTGTGCTCGCTGACCTAGTTTGATTCCAGGTTAAGAAACACCTCGATTTTTGAAATGCTCATCCTTGTTTCCACATCCTGCTCTGGCCTCACCCCTCCCTATCTCTGTAATCTCCTCCAGCCCTACAACCCTCCGAGATACCTGCACTCCACCAATTTTTGCCTCTTGAACATTCCAGTTTTAGATGCCAAGGTCCTAAACTCTGGAATTCCCTCCCAAAACTTCTCTGCCTCTCCACCTCACTTTCCTCCTTTATGACCTTCCTTAAAACACACATCATTGACCAAGCTTTTGGTCATCTGCCCTAATATCTCCTTATGTGGCACAATGTCAAGTTTTGTTTGATAACTGCACTATGAAGCATCTTGGGACATTGTACTACATAAAAGACCCTATATAAATACAAGTTGTTGGTGTTAAATTGAAGCATTTTATTATGTTCAGCTTCTTTCTCAACAACGTGCTGCTCAGCTGTTTATAGGAATGGCTGCAACTTACCTAGCGCTATCACCTAACTTTAACCCAACCATGCTAAAGGTGCTTTATAAATGTAAGCTATTGTTACTGTTGCCTCAATTTGTTGGGTGAAAGTCAGATACTGCTAGGTAAGTTGCAGCTATTCCGATAAACAGCTGAGCATTGGTGACTAAGAGGCTGAACACAATAAGTTACTTTCAATTAACAACAACTTGTGTGCATATAATGCTTTTAACATAGTAAAGCATTCCAAGGTGCTTCACAGGAGCATTATCAAAAAATATCTGACACCAAGCCACATAAGGAGATATTAGGACAGGTGCATCTTAAAGGACGAGGGAGAGGTAGAGATGCTGAAAGGGTTAGAGAGGGAATTCCAGAGCTTAAGGTCTAGGCAGCTGAAGACACAGTTGCCAATGATGGAGACAGCTTGGTTTGACGTGACGGCCAGCTAATTTGTTTTTGTTTAAAGTGCCACTATTTACGTCATTATGGGTACAATTTTCACCTTGACCATGTGGCAATAACCTCTGGTGGAGCAGATCACTTAGCTGTTATTGAGCTCACCTAATATTCACTTCCATTCATTTTAATGGATATGAAAATTGGGCAGTTTCTATAATGGGCATTTGATCTGCATCACCAGTTTTAACTTAGAGCAGCAAGTTGAAATTCTATCCCTATCTTTTTCAAGCATTAAAGTAAGAGCTTTTTTCCTTTTTCAATAACAAACTATAATATGGTGGAAACAGATTCAAGAGTAGCTTTCAAAAGGAAATGATTTAGGGTAACAGCCAGGCAGGAGAGCTAACTGGAGTGCTCGTCAAAAGGCTAGATGGGCTAAATGACCCCCTTCTGCTGTACTACTCATGCCATGCTGTAACTTTAAAGTGTTCATGAGTACAGCAAATGTGGGAATCTCCTGAATGTTGGCAATGGAGTCGTGGGCTGTGTATATGCACCTTCGATACACCACAAACCCACTACATGATCTCAGCTACAAAAAGAAAATAAGTGTAGGTGAAGGCCAGAAGGAGAAAGAAAGAAAATGAGAGTCACATCAGTTTTCAGATTGGCATTGATGACCATCAGCGGGGAGATTTACAGGTCACATTGTTGTCCAGAAATGGTGCATAGCACTCAACAAGAAGATAAGGAATATGAATCTTGCTTTGAAAAGAAGTGTTTATACTTACTGCCTGTACGTTCCTAATGGACCAGATATTTTCTGGGTGCTGTTCCACTGGTATTTGTTTAATATCAAAATGGAACTGTATTACTGTCAATGATAAAAAGTATTATTTAAGTTAAGCACTTCCCAATGGTAGTATGATGATCTAGGATCATAGGACTTCAGAGCAGGAGTAGGCCATTTGGCCCTCGAGCCTGCTCTGCCATTGATAAGATCATGGATGATCTGGCTGTGGTCTCAACTCCACTTTCCTGTCTGCCCCCCATAACCCTTGACTCCCTTGTCTATTAAAAATCTATCTAACTCAGCCTTGACTAAATTCAATGACCCAGCCTCCACTGCTTTCCAGGGAAGATAATTCCACTGACTAACGGCCCTTTGACAGAAAAAAAATTCTCATCACCTCTGCCTGAGAAAGGAGAATTTTTATTCTTAAACTGTGTCCCCTTGTTCTAGTTTCCTCCACAAGAAGAAACATCCTCCTGGTATCCACTCTACCAAGTCCTCTCAGGTTCGTATATGTTTCAATCAGATCACCTCTCATTCTTTTAAATACCAATGGGTATAGTCCCAACCTGTTCAACCTTTCTTCATTAGGCACGCTCTTCATCCCCAGAATGAGTCGAGTGAACCTTCTCTGAACTGCTTCTAATGTAATTACATCATTTTTTCAAATAAAGAGACCAAAACTGTACACAGTACTCCAGACATGGTCTCACCAAGACCCTGTACAGCTGCAGTAAAACTTTCCTACTTTTATACTCAATTCCCCTTTCAATAAAGGCCAGCATTCCATTTGCCTTCCTAATTACTTGCTGCATCTGCATACTAATTTTTGTGATTCAGGTACCAGGACACCCAGATCCGTCTGTACCACCGAGTTCTGAAATCACTCTCCATTTCAATAGTATACTGTTTTTCTATTCTTCTGCCAAAGTGGACAAGTTCACATTTTCCCATATTATACTCCATCTGCCAAATTTTTGTCCACTCATTTTATCTATTTCTATCCCTTTGTAGACTCTTTATCTCCTCCTGATAACTCACTTTCCTTCCTATCTTGTTGTCAACGGCACATTTAGCTGCCATACATTTGGTCCCTTCATTCAGGTCATTGCTATAGATTGTTAATAGTTGAGGTAGCAACATTGATCCCTGTGGCACTCCACTAGTTACAGCTTGCCAACCCACAAAAGACCCATTTATCCCTACTCTCTGTTTCCTGTTAGCTAAATAATCCTTTATCCTTGCGAATATGTTACCCCCTATACCATGTGCTTTTATCTTGTGCAGTAACCTTTGATGTGGCATCTTATCAAATGCCTTTTGGAAATCCACACCACATCTACAGGTTCCTTTTTATCAACCTTGCTCATTACTTCCTCGAAGAACTGTAATAAATTAGTTAAACACAATTTTTCTTTCACAAAACCATGTTGACTCTGTCTGATACCATTATGATTTTTCTAAGAATCTTGCTTTCACCTCCACAATAATAGAATCTAGCACTTTCCCTGTGACGGATGTTAGGCTAACTGGCCTGTAGTTTCTGTTTATCTCCTTTCTTGAATAAAGGTGTTACATTTGCTGTTTTCCAATCCACTGGGACCCTTCCAGAATCTAATGAATTTTGGAAGATTATAACCAAAGCCTCTACTATCTCTGCAGCCACTTCTTTTAAGACCCTAGGATGCGGGCCATCTGGTTCTGGGTACTTGTCAGCCTTTAGGCCTAATTGTTTTCCCAGCACCTTTTCACTGGTGATGGTGATTGTTTTAAGTTCCTCCCTCCCTTTCACCTCTTGATTTTCAAGTACCTTTGAGAGGTTTTCTAAGTCTTCTACCATTAAGACAGGCACAAAATACCTGCTCAATGCCTCCACCGTTCCCTTGTTTTCCATTATCAATTCCCCAGCGTTACGACCAAGTGAGGCAGGGGTCTAGGGCTCCCCTCTCAGCCTTTTCCTGGTTTGGCCATAACAGGGTTTAATTTTTAAAATACTCTGTTTTTAGCTTCCCCTTAGTGAGTCCTTGCTCACTACTCTCTAATTGTAATGGTAAAGAAACCAGCAAGACAGGGTTTCTCAGATTTAAAAAAGAAAGATGTAAGTTTATTAACCTTAAAACTCTAACTCAGTAAAAACTACTAAGAATATGCGACGTGACTACGTGAGCATGCATACACGATAAACACACACGCAAATAGAGGCAGAGGAAGAGAAAGAATTAAAAGGGGGGAAGGTTTGAAGTAGTACATGGAAATTCAGTTACTGGTTTTGAGTTGGATATAAAGTCTTTGATTGAAGTTAACTCTTGCAGTTCTCGTTGCGGCCCAGTGCACACATTCAAACTTGTTTCGCAGGTCTTCTGTCTTGAGGCTTAAGCTACTTCCATGGGTTTGGAACTTTGTGTAAGAGAGAGAGAGGTGCTCTCTTCTTGAAGTTCAATTGCAGTCGCTTTCAAAACTCTTCTGTGTCAGGCACAATTCAAAAAAAATCCAGGTTGTATAGCAGGTTAGTCGTGTGACTAGCTCCTTGTTTGGAGCAGCCTCAGCTGCAAGATTTGTGGATTCCTCCAAGCTTACCACTCACAGTGGTGAGGTGGAATGCTGGCTCAATGACTCTCAATGTCTCTCGATCATCACTATTGACAAGACCCATCTAGCTAACTGAATCAGCGAATACACCCATTGTCTCTCCATGCCAGTGTCCTTTAGAATGCAAATGTGCAGCCATGTTTGCAGCCACTGTTCTGTGGTCTTTTTAAGCAAGTTTGTTCAATGTCCAGTAACAGTTCAAAAATAATGTTCCATATGATGAAATTAATATGTTGCATTTTGGCAGGTGTGGTCTCCGTCACACCAGTCTCTCTCTCTCTCCAGAGGACCCACACTCGCTTTAAATACTTTTTTCCTATTTAACTACTTGTAGAAACTCTTACTATCTGTTTTTATATTATTAGTCAACTTTCTCTCATATTCTACTTTCTCCTGCTTTTTTTTAGTCATTCTTTGCTGGTTAAAATCTGTCCAATCTTCTGACCTACCACTAATCTTTGCAGATTTGTACAGTGTTTCTTTCAATTTGATACTATCCTTAACTTCCTTATTTAGCCATGGATAATGCATCCTTCTCAAAGAGTCTTTCTTTCTCACTGGGATAAATCTTTGCTGAGAGTTAATAAATATCTCGTCAAATATCTGCCATTGCATCTCTACTGTCCTACCTTTTAACCTAGTTTCCCAGTTCACTTTAGCTAGCTCTGTATTCATACTCTTATAATTGCTTTTATTTAGGTTTAAAGCACTAGTCTTAGACCCACACTTCTCTCCTTCAAACTGAACATGAAATTCTATCATGTTATGATCACTGTCGGCTAGAGGCTCCTTTACCATGAGGTTATTGATTAACCCTGTCGCATTGCACATTGCCAGGTCCAAAACAGCCTGTTCCCTAGTTGGCTCTAGAACACACTGCTCTAAGAAATTGTCCCAAATTCATTCTACGAGCTCATTTTCCGGGCTACCTTTACCAATCTGATTTGCCCAATCTACATGTAGATTCAATTCACCCATGATTATGTGGTACCTTTCTCACGTGCCCCGTTTATTTCTTCTTGTATACTCTGTCCTACAGTGTAACAACTGTTAGGGGGCCGATTAACTACTCCCACAAGTGCCCTCTTACCTTTTCTATTTCTTATCTCTACCTAAACTGATTCTACATCTTGTTCTTTCGAGCTAATGTCATCTCTCGCTACTGTACTAATGACATCGTTAATTAACTACTCCATCACCTTTTCCTAACTTCATGTATTTTTAAAATGTCAAATACTCTTCAATATTCAGGTCCTAGCCTTGGTCACCTTGCAACCATGTCTCTGTAATGGCTATCAGGTCATACATATTTATTTCTAACAGTGCTAACAATTCATCCATTTTGGTATGAATGCTGCACGCATTCAGATACAGAGTTTTTAACTTGGTCTTTTTACTATTTCTGCAATCTCTGGCCTTATCTGCTGGAGCACCGTTCAGTTAAGTTTTATGCTTTGGCCCTTCCTGCGACACTCTGGTTATCCTTACCCAAATCGTTATCCTGCTCTATTACCTCATTGTTTCCATTTGATTTACCACATCTCCTCTCATATGATCCCTTCCCCCCACTATTTAGTTTAAAACCCTCTCAACCGCCCTTGTCATATGACTCACCAGAACCCTGGTCCCAACACGGTTCAGGTGAAGACAGTCCCAACGGTACAGCTCTCATTTTCCCACTCTCTCCAACAGTGCCATCAATTGACAGGAAAACATAGTCAATGCTGTTTTATATATTTATAGCACTACTTGTGTTTGGAACTTTTTGAAAAGTCCAAAGTTTGATATTTACAGTGTTTAACATCTAGCTGATATTAAAGCAATTAATATATTAGCAATTACAGTATGATATTGAATGTGGAAGAGGGTTAACTATTACAGAATTGAAACAAAATTGGTATGATTATTTTACACTCAATATTTTTCCATGTAAATGAAAAGACAAAATTTTGACTTTAAGAAAGTCTAAACATTAAAAATAATGGAGTTGCATGCATCCAGATGCACACATGCACAACCCTAGCCTTTGCAGGTATAGGTTAGTCTTATTTATTCAGCTATTGCCATTTAGCTGTCCCTCCACAATTGGTGGAGATGATCACTCAGCACCATCGAGTCAATATACTCCATAAATTCTAATCTCCTGTGACACATGCTGAACTCAAAATAATTCAGAAATGGGGAAATGCCACTGACCAAAGGTTGTCACTCCACATTCCTGTCATTATTGTGGTCTGCTCTGGTGTTTTTGTAGCTGGGGAAATCCGAAAGTAAAATAGTAATGCAAGAGAAACAGTGACGGCTAAAACCTCAGGAAACAGCTTCTTCTGCTGTTTGAAAGGGACGTTTGTATTCACAGTAAACAAGTTAAGTGCAATTTTTAAAATATCAGCACCACTAAGTGCTGTGATTATGTCAGTCGTCTTACAGCAGTTGCCCTAATGCATAATACAATCTAAATCAGTACACTAAGTGCCTCATTCGTATACTAGGCACATGGGGATGAAGAGCTGTTTGTGGGGTTACCTTGATCAAATTTCATCTATAGCAGCTGGTCTTGAGGACAGGAGACATTTTTCATAACCACCTGTTTCGCTCCATTGTTCTCCTTGGCAAGCTGGTTCGGCCTGCACATGCGAGGCATTCAGGCAGGGGTGCTACACGTTGTCTACAAGGCTGTACTTGCCTGAATATTTGAATATTTGTTCAAGTGATTCAACAGGAGACCCCAGGAGGATTGGGCATGGCAGCTGCTTTTCTAGGAGTTCTGGACCTGACTGAATGGTTGCTCTGTCCAGGCTGATCATTGTGAGCTTTGCACTGCTCATGGACTGAGGGGAGGGGGGCAGAGTTAATCCTCCCTCGCGCAGGCAGCTGCAGTTGTTCCAGAAATGTTTAGAAAGGGCAGAGCCACAGTTGACAGTTTCAGCTGTGTTAGAATCTTAATCAGTACCTTTCTCTTTTTTTCCTACTCAGCTGTGAAAAACAAAGCGTGCTTCAGACGTACAGTTCATAGGCTGTAGCACACATCACTCAGCAGTGGCATGATGGGTCAACGTAGTTGCCTGTGTTTGTTCACATAGACAATTCCAGCTGTGGAAAAAAATTATGCTGAAAGGCAATTGCATTGCACTATTCTCTGGCAAGTGAAACAAGAGGTTAACAAATTTTAGCATGTTTGAGAAAGAAGCTCAATTGCATCATGTTAGGGGTAAGCAAAACTGTTTCTGCAGTTGAATTACTCGATCAGCACCTGTTCACACTTCCAACCACTACAGCCACCTGCTTGGATTAACATTCCATTACTAGGATGGCTAATTATGACATGGGAAATTCACTTTAAAGTAAAGACTTGTGGGAATGTTTTTTTTTTCATCTTTGTTCGCATTTAAGATCAGAAGTCTTTGAATATGTCATTTGAGTAAAGTTTTATTTCTAATCTATTCTTTGCAGGCAATTGGAGAGTTTATGATCTCTGATTTTTAAATGAATAAAACTTCATTTACTTTAGATTGGACCTCAAACTGTAAGAAAAAAAACAGTAAACAGTGTAAGATATTTTTATAATTGATTAACAACTGCACACATTTCTGGTCCAGTCCAGTACAGTTTATAGCTGAAGTCCTTTGATTTTTTTTTGTGTGTATAGAGCTTGGTAATAAGGCCATGTTGCTTTATTAATTAAGATCATTAAAGTTTGTGTCATCTACATCTTTATAAATGGTTTGGATCCCACAAGACTAATGAGATCATCTGAGAAATGGATGAAGTCCAAAGTAAAGTGAAAGATAGGACATTTTTCAAGGATTTCATAACCATAAATACACAGAGAGTTAAGACTGCAGCAATTACAGAATCTTCAACACTTACAACACTGGTTTTTGGAGATGGAATGACAATGATATTAAAACATATTATTTGATGAAAACTGTAAAACTAACCAAGATTGAAACAAGAAACACTGCAATAAAGTAGTATAAAGCATTGCATCGTTGTAAAGGAAGTTAATTAAACATGTTTAAGCCTTTCCTTTGATTTATTATGTGTCTCACATAGTTAAATATTAATTAACTATTCATGTTATAGATTACTTACAATGCTGTGATAGACTTGTAACTCAGTTCTTCTTGTTAAACATAAAACATTTAAAGCAGCAGTAATGCAGGCATACTTCATAAATTGGACAATGTGCAATGTGTATTATTTAAATAGAAGAAATGAATGTATTTAGTATCAAATGAATTTCAACATAGATAAGTATTTCATTTTTGGTAAGAAAAATAAGGTGGTCACATATTACTTGGAACAATGGAGTAGAGAAGCAAAGGGAGTACAACGAAACAAAACGCTAAAAGTAATGATGCAAGTCAATAAGACCATAAAAAAAAGCAAACCAAGCTCTAAGGTTTATATCTAGAGGGATAGAATTGAAAAGTAGAGAAGTTATGTACACTTGTATCAAACCTTGGTTAGACCACACTTGGAGTACTATGTGGAGTTCTGGTTGCCATATTATAAAAAGATATAGAGAGACTGGTGAGACTGCAAAAAAGATTTACAAGGATAATATCAGAACTGCAAGGTTATATCAGGAAAGGATGAAGAGGCTGGGAAAGAGAAGTCTGAGGGGCGATCTAATAAAGCTCTTTAAAACTATGTAAGATTTTGATAGAATAGACACAGACAACAACGGGACTCCCGGCAGCGGGCTGAAAAGATCACGCCTTGGCCAGCTGGAACACCACCCCCACCCCCACTCCCGGAGCGATTCTAGGGCACCAAGCCAATTAACAGCCCTGTAAAGATGGGGATCCCACCTCCAAAAGCTGCTGGCCAATCACAGGGTTGGCAGATCAGCAGTATCGGCAGCACCACCGGGTGCAGGAGGCCCTGGACCCAGGCCTGGTGCTGGAACCTGGATCCAAGGTAAGTGAGATGGGGTTGCCAGGCGCTGCAAGAAGTGGGGAGGATGGGCATTTAATTCTGGGGGAGGGTGTTTCAGGGAGGTGCAGGCCACAGATTGCTCAGAGAGGAGGGTTCACCCCCATGCCCCTGAAGCCCACAGGGAGGTTGCCTCAGTTTACTGGTGACCTGCCACCCATGGTGGAGGCAACCCTTGCCCTGCTGCTGGATAAATCCCAGCTGTGGCAGTTAATAGGCCACTTAAGGGTCTCAATTGGCCTTTGGGTGGGAAGGCTGATAAAATTGCATTAGGATTTAGATTTAGATTTAGAGATACAGCACTGAAACAGGCCCTACAGCCCACCGAGTCTGTGCCGACCATTAACCACCCATTTATACTAATCCTACACTAATCCCATATTCCTACCACATCCTCACCTGTCCCTATATTCCCCTACCACCTACCTATACTAGTGGCAATTTATAATGGCCAATTCACCTATCAACCTGCAAGTCTTTTGGCTGTGGGAGGAAACCGGAGCACCCGGAGGAAACCCACGCAGACACAGGGAGAACTTGCAAACTCCACACAGGCAGTACCCAGAATTGAACCCAGGTCACTGGAGCTGTGAGGCCGCTGTGCTAACCACTGCGCCACTGTGCCGCCCTTAAGACAGGGAGGTGACAGGCCCTCAGCCTCCCCGAGCCCCGCCCCCGCCTCCTTTCGCAGTTCTATGGGCCCCCCCTGGTTTGAACCCGTCTCAGGAGGGTCCATAAAATTCAGCCTATAGGATGTGATTTTTGCTTGTTTGCGAGAACGGGATCCGGGCAGGCAGTCGCCTAAACTCGCCCCCGGGTCGGCATGCCAGTTTCCTGATGCAAAACCGGCATGCCAGTTTCCTGATGCAAAACCGGCATGCTTCAATTTAAATGGCTCAGCCAATAGCCGGAAGAGACAACCCGCCCAAGATTGCTAAACAGCCAGTTAAGCCACTTATTAGCTTGTTGTCAGCTCATTAAGGGCTCGTGTTGAATTTTTGTTCAGTGGCATCCAAGCAGGATACAAACTATGGCAGGGAGCAAGAGATGCAAACAAAGTGGGGAGCTGGTCATAATGGCGGTACAGCAGCAAAGAGGCTCCATTAAAGAGGGAGGGCTCAGAAAAGGCTCTCATTCACCGACAACCAGTTGTACAGTGTTAGGAAAATTATCTATCACATTTAATATAAAATAAAAACAAGAAATGCTGGAACCACTCAGCAGGTCTGGCAGCATCTGTGGAAAGAGAAGCAGAGTTAACGTTTCGGGTCAGTGACCCTTCTTCTTCCTCACTCTTATCAAGGGCATTTGGAGGTGGGGGAGGTGCAGCTTTGTGGTGAGGACATTGTTGGTCGGGTCCCTCTGGTTACGGGCCTCGCGGGTTCATGAGACGGGTCTCGAAGAAAGGAAGGAAGGCCAAAATAGGAAATGGGATTAAGCTCCTTCAAGATAGGATCGACTTCAAAATAGAATTGACTAGTGATGAGGAGCATCATCTCCAGGAATGAGGGACAGGAAGGGAACAAAGGCCAGATCCTCAGCAGAGGATGCACTGCCAATGAAGAAGCTACATGGATATGCTGGAGCATCAGTACCACAACAGGCTTTGCCTGTCCAGGCAGGTGGTTGCTGCCTTGTGTGCCCTTGTTGAGGTCATCCGAGGGTTCACGGCAGTTGTCGCCACAACAAAATGAAGACACACAAGTCTGCCTTAGTGCAACAACATGGCCAGTGCTTTATCAAAGTACAGTGTGGTATTATTCACACGAGGCACACTCAATGTGACCCACTAAGTGACATTACCGACCGAGTGGCCTCTGCTCCTGGCCACTCCTACGGGGTGTTCCCCCTCTGGCTGAGGATGAAATGGAGGCAGACTACTTGCTGGTGTCTGGGACTGAAATGCTTGTGGTTCTCTACCTCATCGTAGAGGTGCCAGGGAGGCACCTCCAAAGGCAGCTGCAGCGGCATCACTTCAGGGACATCCTCTGTAACAGGGTATAACTGTCCTTCGGAGGGGCCATGGAGGTGGATGATGATGACAGAGCCCTGTGGGGGTGGGGGGGGGGGGGGGGTGGGGCGGCCCTCATCACCATCTGTCACCACCTCAGCCCTTTGATGACACCCTTGATCACTGGAGGGAACCACCAGCTGGGGAGCAGCTGACATTCACTCCATGCTTTGTTGCGCCATATGCGACACTGACCGGTCAATGTTACTGGCTGTGCTATGCGTTCTTTGCATGTCTGTGTGCTGTTCCTGCATCCACACTGAGTCATGCCGCCTATGGCTCCATGAGATTGGTCACTCTCTCAGTGGAGGAGCTCAAAGCACTGAAACACTGTAGAGCACGAGATGAATGGACTCCTACATTTTCATCCTATGATTCTGCAGTGCCTCAGGTAACTCCAACATGTCATAGAGTCATAGAGTCATTTACAGCACAGAAGCAGGTAATTCAGCCCATCAAGTCCATGCTGGTTCTCCACGGAGCTAAGCAGTCAGTCCCACTCCCTGGCTCGATCCTCGTAGCCCTGCAAGTCTATTTCTCTCAGGTGGCCATCCAATTCTTCTTGATCATCTCCACTTCCACCACCCTTGTGAGCAGCGAATTCCAGATTATTACCATCCACTATGTAAAGAAGTGCTTATTCATATTCCCCCTGCATCTTTTGTCCCAAGCTTTCAATTTGTGTCCCCTAGTCCGAGTATTATTTGTTAATGGGAACAGCTTTTCCTTGTCTAACCTATCTAAGCCTGTCATAACTTTGTACATTTCTATTAAATCTCCCCTCAATCTCCTTTTTTTTAAGGAGAACAAACCCAGCTTTTCCAATCTAACCTTGCAACTAAAATCCTGCATCCCTGGAACACACATCTCACACTGGTTGTCCAGGCAGAGCCACCTCTTTTGTGTCTCCCGAGGCTCTGCATCTCCGCCCTGCTGATCAGTGCAGCGCCTTTCCTGAATCCTCTGAGGAGGAGTGGCCACAGCCAATTCTGCATCCGTCATATCCCCCTGCTCTGATGTGATGTGAGCCTCACTCTGTGCCATCCTCTCTAATAACGCGCAAGGACCCAGCGAGGTATAAGCATCTGCGCTGGTGGAGGATGGCAATGAAGATGTGACCATGCAAGCTCTGAGATGTCTTCCTCCTCTGGCTCCTCGGGAACTTGTTGGTGCTGTGTGGGCTCCTGCCCCTCTGCAGCTGGCCCAGTGGGAGACATAAGAGAAGATGGTATAAGAGATCAAGACAGTCAACAGGTGTTAGTGCTGCTTAAAATATGGCATCTCATGCCTTGACAGCTCATTGCATGGGGAGCATTACCCATGCAAGACCTGAACCTGGAGATGTTGACACGACTTTGTCCTGTCTACAGGAGATTCTTGTTTATCCGTCCCTGGAGTTCCTGTGGATTGACATACTGGCCACAGCAAGGGCCAGCTCCTCAAAGTCTTCCAGTGACGTGAGCTGGGGCACCATACCATCCAGGTGTGCCCTCTCATTCTCCCTGGTGTTCAACTCCCATTATGCCTGAAAGGTGAATAAAGATGCAGTTAGTACAATGTCTCTCTCCCTCACCTTAGTTGCATAAGATGTTGCAATCTGCACTGCAGCCTCCTGTCCAACAGCATGAGGGTTCTGACCGATGCTTCTGGGTATTCAAGGCTGCTTTTGTCTCATGGTGAGGGGAACTCAATGCGCCCTCAGGATGCCCCTCTCTTTTCCACTCTGGTGACTGTTGACCAGGAGGCATGCTATCTGGGTCTATTTTGGACTCACCTTTCCAGACCTGAGAAGGTCATTGAAGCATTTCCAACACTGAACCCAGTTCCTCCTCACCACTCCTCTGCTGCTGACCTCATGAGCCACCTCCAGCCTGGTCCTCTTCGTGAGCCTTGCAGGCTTTCGGTTGCCTTTGGCAGGGAACAGGATGTTTCTGCATTTAATCACCATCTCCAGCAGCACCTCCAGTAGGGCGTCTGCAAAACTGGCAAGCTAGGGGTGTGGGGGGGGGGGGGGGGGCCTCCCTTCTCACTTCTCACTTCACTCTGCTCTGCTTCTTCTTGCAACCTTAGCAATGGATGCTGCCGCTGTTAAATCGAGTCCGTTGCTGCCTATGTCCTACCTCCTTCCTGTGTCTGCTGCTGCTAATTGGGTGGTGAATATGACTCTAGGCCACTTAGCTGCTTTACATATTGAAATTGCGTGTTGCCAACATGCTGCAGGGTCAGGGACTCGGAAGTGATCGCGATGTCAAGGTCCCAACTCGCAATGGAAATCCCACCCACAGTGTTTCCACTTGGGGTGAAAAGCAAAACTGGAGACCCTCAATATAAGATAGTCACTAAGAAATCAAATACGGAATTCAGAAGAAACTTCTTTGCCCAGGCAGTTGTGAGAATGTGGAACTTGCTACCATCGGGAGTGCTTAAGGCTAATGATATAGATACATTTAAGAGGAAGCTAGATAAGCGTATGTGGGAGAAAAGAATTGAAGAATATGGTGATGGGGTAAGATCAAGTAGGGGTGGGAGTAGGCTCAAGCAGAGCATAAACGTCAGCATGGACTACTTGGACTGAATGGTCTGTTTCTGTGCTGTACATTCTATGTAATTCTATGTAAACTACTGCAAGTGATATTGACTGAAATCTCATGATTTCAAGTGTGTTTTCTTCATCAACAATGTAAAAAGTTAAGAAACTGGGCTTACTGCTGCATATGTAAGAATCAGAATATCATCAGCCCCCATTTAAAATCATGGCCCCAATATTGACAGAAGCATGTTTGGTAAGTGAGTGAGTGGGTCAGAGGCATGGTGGGAGTAGGGGACGGGGGAAGTTTTGGATGGGAAACCTGGAAGACTTGATTTCTCCACAAGTTGTCAATTTTTTTAATGGGATCGCCACCTGGAAGTCAGCCTGATTGACAGGCTTGGCTTCCAATTGGGTGAGGAGCACTGAGGACCCAGACACAGCTGCGGGGGTAAATAGGAGCATGGGGGGGTGGGGAGAATCCTCGACTCCGGAGAGGGCTCCTGTCCCACGCCTATGAGGGATAGTCTGATCCTGGGGAGGAGGTGGGGGAATCCAATCGATGATCCCCTGGGGAATCTGATACCCAACTACAGGTTGGAGGTCTGAACTGGGGGAGGGTCAGATCCCAGATCGGAGAAGTCTTTGTATTGGGATGGGGACTGATGGTGAGTGGGAGCTCCAATCCAAGGAAAGAGGTGTATTGGAAGGGCCAGGGGCAAGCATTCCTGCACCTCCTGGTTCATCAGCAATGCTGCAAAGACGCTTACCTTCTCCCCAAAGCTGTCCTTGCCTCCCTTGAGCCAGGCTTCCTGTGACCTGAGAAACCTGTTTGGCTAAACCTGTAAAATAGGTTGAATCTGAGGCTGCAAGCTTCATTAAAATATTTAAATGGCTAACCCACATACTAGGAGCAGTTTTTTTTCCTGCCCCTTGTCCCATCTCTGTTGAGACCAGAAGTGAGTGAGTTGGAGGTGGATTGAGGCCAGGTTTGAGATTTTAAGATTTTAACATCTCACCTGCCTCCAACCCACCCATTTTGGAGGTTAAAATTCACCCCTATGTTTTCAGATTATTTCATACAGGAATCAAATGAAAAATCTGGAATATGTTAAAACAGTGGAAATTGTGAGGTCCTTTTTTAACTTTGACATCCTAGTTAGTGTAGATTTTAATAAATACCAGGGGAGATACAATTGCAGTGTTCTGATTATGTCAATTGTGTGATTGAATTAATGTGGTGCAGTTGTTTCACTGTCTCTATTCCCAACTCCAATCTAAGCTTTACATATAGAATCTGAATTTCAAAATGAGAAGTGGACCAAGGGCAGCTGTTGAGTAATAACTGCTGTAAAATTCTATCTTTCTGCCTTGTGATGCAAACAACCTGCAATCAGTTTAAAAGTCAGCTATAAGCAAGATTGCTGTTAGTTGCATTATTAACAAAATGATTACAAGAACTGTCTTGTTTCTGCATAATATAATGGGTTGAAGGTATCTTCTCTGTTTGGTAAGAATCCTACATGAAATGGGTTTGTGTCACTCCCAACCCTGTTTCCAATAAACTAATGCCAAAACAACAAAACTGATAATTCATTTCATCAAATGCATATTTTATAATTTCACAAGAGCCCTGAGAATGTATTATACTCTCTTTTTGGTTTGTCCAAACTTGCTAATGAGGATATCTCAATTGAGGGTTGTGCTGTATTGATTGAAATAAAGGGAAGTTGTGCCTCAACCTTCGCTTGTGGCAGGAGATTCCAGGGTGAGTGAAGAGCCAGCAGATTAGCTTTGGCCGCATTCTTCACCCAAGTTACGCAGGCCCTCATACCTTTTTCACCAGAACTGTAGAAAGCTACTTGGTTAAAAAAAAAGAAAATATTTGTATTGAAATGTTGAATGTTTTCAGCACCTTCTTTGGAAACTATCAATGCTTCAATGCATTTTTCCCCAATCAAAATAACTGATCTTTTGTGGCAATGCTCACAGAAAAAAATCTAATAGTTTCATATTAAATCAGAAATATTATTTAGCTTGCAATCTGCAATTTACTCTTCTATCAATATAATTATCCTACTTTCCTACATTACACAGTGACTATCCTTCAACAATACTTCATAGGCTGTAAAGCACTATAAGACAACCTGAGGTTATGAAAGGTGCTATATAAATGCAAGTCTTTCTTTCTTGATTCCTTTTATTGCTTAATTGTGCAAAATTGTATTTACTTTTGTATCTACCAACCTGCATGTATATTTTTAACTTATGTACTTAGCTCTTAACAGCATAACTGTGACAAATATTTTGGCGTGTATACATGAAATTGCTGGGGTAGCTTTTCACCTGTTGGCTGTCTGTTTCCCACTGGAAAAGTGTGCAGCTGGCAGAAGAAAATCTGATGAGCTTCGAATGCTCATTTGCACACCTGGTACAATTTTCAAGTATCCTTTCAATGGGCAACCTAAACTCCCGCCCCCAAAACAAGTGGGAGGCTATCTCAATATGCAAATTGAAATCCCATGCCAATTATAAAACTCCAATTTGCAATTTTCATGAAGACATGGGCAAGGAAGGTCACATGAAGTGCATGCCAATGCAGGCTGTTTTAGGCATTGAGTGACCGAGTTTGCAGTCTTTAAAGGGACAACAGGAGGCTACTCAGGAAAGGTAGGTTTTTGCTTTTTTTAAAAATAAAATTCTAATGGGGTCAAGAGGAGCATTCATGTTCCTCCTCATCCCAACAAAAATCTTTTGACCCACTGCCTGCCCGTTCTGTTCACTCCCCCAAGATCTGCTTCCACCCCAACTGGGACTGCCTGCCAACTCGCCAAATAAAGCAAAGAGCTGTGGTGAAGCATTTGTTTGATGCCTGTTGCTTGCCAGTAAATTTAAATAAGACCAAAGCCTGAAAATGGTTTGGGCCTCCCAACTGTGTCCTTGGATGGTGACGCAGGTCAATATTACGCACATTTTGGACTTGAAAGTCTCCACCATTTTGTCTATTTTAACAAGGTTGTTAATCCATTTATGGTATTACCAAGTGGTAGTATGACCCTTTGATTTTTCTTTATAATGACATTCTATCAAAATTAAAATAATTAAAATATTATTAAAATTATTAAAATCTCAGGCAGAGGAATTTTACAGAAACATATTAATGTGATCATTACTATTATCACATAACAAGATTTCAACCCTTTTTAATTAGGTAAAAAGTAAAGGTAGGAAAGAGAAATAACACTGCTGTTTAGGGTGTATGTGGGACCAGTGGGAAAGGGAATGATTGAAGTACAGCAGGAAGTGTTGCTGCTATAGGGATAACAGGAGCTCCTGGATTGAGGATAGAGCAAAATCTGGAAAGGAAGCAGTATTAGAATGATTATATTGGAAGAGAATATGGTGGGACTCGTGCGGAGTGAAAATAAAACAGATTGAACAGGCACTGTAAATCAGTAGTGCAGATGTGGTACCCGGGACAGGCACGTGAAAGGGTAAGGTCAGTGATTGAATCAGGCGGCACATTGGCACAGTGGTTAGCACCGCAGCCTCAGCTCTAGCGACCCGGGTTCGATTCTGGGTACTGCCTGTGCAGAGTTTGCAAGTTCTCCCTGTGATCACGTGGGTTTCCGCCGGGTGCTCCGGTTTCCTCCCACAGCCAAAGACTTGCAGGTTGATAGGTAAATTGGCCATTGTAAATTGCCCCTAATGTAGGTAGGTGGTAGGGGAATTGAGGGGATGTGATAGGAATATGGGATTAATGTAGGATTAGCATAAATGGGTAGCTGTTGGTCAGCACAGACTCGGTGGGCCGAAGGGCCTGTTTCAGTGCTGTATCTCTAAATAAAATTTTTAAAATGCAGAAATGTAAGGTAGAAAATGTTGAAAATACTCAGCAGGTCAGGCAGCATCTGTGGAGAGAGAAATATCTGATAGGTCATCGACCTGAAATGTTAACTCTAAGTTTCTGTCTACAGATGCTGCCTGACCTGCTGAGTATTTCCAGCATTTTCTGTTTTCGTTTCAGATTTCCAGCATTTGCAGTATTTTGCTTTTGCAGAAATGTAAGGCTTAGTTTATGTTGTATCAGCCATACCACATAATTTCTCCCTTTGTACATGTACTGCAGTGGGAGCTTGGCTGTGTAGGAATGATGAAAGCTTTAGTTTGGTTGGCTTAAAACATTGGGCTTCAAATGGTTGTGTGGGGTTGTAAAGTTACAGGGGAGAGTATTTCTAATGTTGGAGTTCACAAGATCTGTCAGGCTATATCTGGGGCACATGTTGGAATGTATCTTTAGTTTTTTTTTACTCGAGCGTGTTGAGTATTTTTTTGCTAGAATGTCATTATAAAGAAAAATCAAAGGGTCATATGATATAATTTGTCACAAAAAATACGATTGAAGTAGAAAATTAACAATTAAAAAGAAGGAAAATGCAAAAAATTAACCATCTAACCAATAATAGAGATGCTCAATGTCAAGAGCAGACTCGATGTACATGGCAGATCTGAGAAATTTTATTCTAAAGATCATCTCTACAATACAACAAAATTAGATATGAAACAAACCTTTGTGATATTTCATGTATTGGTTCAACATTATCAGTGAAGGAAGACCAGTATGAAATAGTTTTCTTGTACTATTTCTCAGTGAATTGTTAACTTGATTATAGACCTTTTTGCCTGAAAGAATCTTTCAGGCGATACAGGATTGCAAAATGCTGCAAGATTTCATCTGGTTTAGAGTAGTGCTGAAGCTTGTAGTGCTATTGTTCCTTCGGAAGAGAAAAACTTCTCTTAATATATGCTGAGAATTTTTTTTTCTCTTTCGTATTCTTTTCACTGTAATAACACCAACACTGCAAATTGAGCAGTGGTTCTGAGGAAAGGTGACAAAACTGAAACATTGGGCTGCATTTTATAGAGCCCTCGCTGTTGGAAACAGTGGCGGGGGAGGTGGGGGGTGTAAGAAGATTGCTCTGGATGAGGCCCGCCACCAAGCTCGATGCCGGCAGGGCGCGGCCTGATCTCAACGGAGGCGGAGAGGCCTCATGGCGGTACCCCCGCCGCTCGGCGGCAGGACCACCATTTACATATTAAATAAATTAACTTACCTGAATTAATGAAGTTCCCGTCGCCTCCTGATTTGCCGCCGCAATCTTCATCCTGGCGGCCAGCACTGCCGCACCTTCAAATTGCCATCCGGGAAACGAGGTGCGACTCCAATGGGGAGGGGGGAGGAGTGAAATCTTCGTGTGGGAGCGTGGATAACCGCTCCGATTGGTTGTGGGGATGGTGGGAAGGGGTTGAGGGTCAAATGTTCTGAACGTGGGGGTTAAAGTTCGGCATTTCCAAATATGGTTTTCCGGGGGTATAGGTTATTTCATTTTTTGAGAACTCATTGGGAAGTGGGAGAGGGAATGCAAAGTTTGAATACAATTTCATTCCTGATGGTGGTGTGGTGGGACCTTTAAAATTTAAATTTACCGGTAAGGACTCTAAGCCCTAAAATGTGGCGCCTGCACATTGGCACCGGATGCAGTTGCCAGGGCAGCTCGCCCGCCCCCTCCACATCATTTCAATTTCCTGCATCTGCAGTATTTTGCTTTTGTACGATTCAGCTGATCTTGTAGCTCAAGTCGGAAACATATAACCATTTCATTTGGAACTAATCGTAGCATCAAGCCTCATAGTCTTGATTTTTGTTGTACTTTGTAGAGTACAAAACAGTGTCCTGAAATGACATCCACTAAAATGGGAGACATCAACTGTCTTTCAGTTTATGAGAAGTCATGTCCCTGTAGGATATCAGGATATCTGTAGTCCAGGTTTTTTAGAAACAATACAGTTAAAATGGGAGTTTGTCATATAATCCAACTTGTGTGTGCATGTGTGATGTTATATTAATATGACAATAGGATAGGGATTAGCATTAATTATTGTAAAGAAATGAACTTCCATTTGCCAAAGAGATAACATTTGGCAACCATACCAAACACAGGAAAATGCCTAGAGCTGAACAGAAGTAGGAGAGGGAAGGAAGCAAAGGTGGGAAAACAGGAATATAAAATGTTGTGAAGCGGTCACTATTATTTATCTCTCCTTTTGCTGTTGAGTTACAAGCCATTCTGAATAGTACTTTCTGTGACACACCTGAAATAATTTTGCTGAAATGCATCAGTACTGTCACATGCAGTTTCAAGATCTGTGAGATTGCCTTGCTAAAGTCACTGCACACAATCAGAACCTGGCAACACTGATTACAGCTGAACATGAAATATTTCTAAAATTAACAGGGTGCAGCAAAAGACAGCACACTCCTTTCTGTATTACTTTTTGCAGTAAATAAGAAATGCAATGAATAAATAAAACCGATGTGTGATTAATCCTGCCGTTTTCCTTTTCACTATGAGCTAGTCAATTTCAGGCCAATTTCATAAATTCAAGGTTAACCAACCAGTGATCTCCACACATTCAACTTGATTTACAAATGGACCATCGGTAAATAGATTATGGATAATGCAATTTAAATAGCTTTTAAAAGGAACAAAAATCTAAGAAATTATCATGGTAAAATCATTGCAAGATTGCAGTAGACAATGTATCAGCATTTACTCATATATATTTATTGATTGATTTCATACAAGCCTGCCAGAGCGAAATTACACTTTTCATTGACATATAATCATAGTTTTGATGTTATATTATTAATTACAAATTTGGAAATGTCTCCACTATTGTACAATAAATAGTGATGTTAAAAAGAGCGAGAAGGCAATCAAAAAGAGCGGGAACTGGTTCAATTTAAAAAGGAGACAAAGGAGATCTGCAATAGCCCAGCCCAGCAATTAAAAAGATTGGGAACCGGAGCAGTTTAAAAGGGAGACCAGTGGCAACACAGCCCAGTCGTTAAACAAGCACAGAGAAATATCACAAAGTTGTCAAAATTAGTATAAACGAGGAGTAGCAAATCCGAAGGAAATTAAATTTACTATTTACTACTTAACTATAAATGGCTTGGCCATGTGAGCCACATGGAAGATGGCAGGATCCCCAAAGACACATTGTACAGCGAGCTCGCCACTGGTATCAGACCCACCGGCCGTCCATGTCTCCGCTTTAAAGACGTCTGCAAACGCGACATGAAGTCCTGTGACATTGATCACAAGTCGTGGGTGTCAGTTGCCAGAGTTCGCCTGAGCTGGCGGGCAGCCATAAAGGCGGGGCTAAAGTGTGGCGAGTCGAAGAGACTTAGCAGTTGGCAGGAAAAAAGACAAAAGCGCAAGGGGAGAGCCAACACTGTAACAGCCCCGACAAACAAATTTTTCTGCAGCACCTGTGGAAGAGCCTGTCACTCTAGAATTGGTCTTTATAGCCACTCCAGACGCGGCTCCACACACCACTGACCACCCTCCAGGCGCTTACCCATTGTCTCTCGAGATAAGGAGGCCAAAGAAGACAAATAGCGAATTAAATAAATATTTAGAATAATTATTAACAATTATAAAAAATTAGATTAAAAAGAACGGAAGAGCAGCAATGAGCCAAGCAGTTTAAACAGAGTGGATATAGCACTAACACAAGGGAAAGTCTGAACCTGTAACCTCACGACAAGCACAGAGGAGGAATGCTGAGGGTCAGTAAATCTAGTGAGTAAACAGTAAGTAGCCTGTTTCTTTAACAAAAGCTGTGCACCCAATTTTAATTCAAGCTATCAATAAACAAGTAAATTATAAAAACTAGAGATGTTAGACTAAGCTATATGTCTGGATTGTAGTATGTGGGAATTTGTGGACAACAAGACCGACCTGGGTTCCCACATCTGCAGGAAATGATTCTGCCTTGTGTCATGCAGGCCCCTACCTGCCAAGAAAAGGCACATTAATTTCACCACATGGACATTAAATTTCAAATTGTTGCTGGGAAGAAGAGAAGGCCTGTTACAAGGGGTTGCCAGGCTCCTAGATGGAAAGACATTTTTGCATATTAACAGACAGTGTGTGTAGACAAATGACCATTCCCTGACACACACAATGCACAAAGCCAGAAGTGGTTATACCAGTCGGTCACATGACTACCCTGCTGGCCAGCTTAGGGAGTTTTAAATTGTAGAGACAGTGTTTGAACTGGCAGAAAGCTGAAGCAGACCTCCTCTCCTCCTGTCTGCTCCCATCTCTTTCTCTCAGAATTCCAAAACCCACTGAAGACACATGAACCCCAAAAGAGAAAAGTCTGCTACAGTGAACAAGGTTTAAGAAGAATACTGGGCCCCAACAAAAAGCAAGAGCTACCTACAATCAAGGACTATACGGTGACCTCGAACAACCATAACAAAAACTCTTCAGATATTGCCTCAAACCTTTCCACTTTATTTTTCTTCTACTCTTTCTGTCCCTATCTGCATGTGTGTATCGCATCTGCATGCTAGCGTGGTGTGTCATATATCTGTAGGCATCAACCGAATCAGAGTTTAAGTTTAATAAAATTTCGAACTTTCTTCTTTAAACCTAAGAAAGCCTGTTTGCTCTTTGCCTTATAATTGGAAAGTGGTGAACAAAGATTCATCAAAGGGGAGCTATAACACAGTGTGTTTAAAAATAGGACACCTGAGTCACCTAGCTTAGAGCTGGAGTGTAAGCTAAAGACATTCCCAAACATAAGGGAGGGGCAAGAATATCTAGATAGTTTCATCTAGAACACAATCACATGCTAGAGGAAAGCACAGGCTTGGGAAGGAGAGAGTGTGATTCTTAGGGCATTGGGTAGTTGAGCCATAGGAGAGGTTGAGAAGGAGGTCCTGTAGACCCTTGTCCTATCCAACAGGTACAATGTAGTCACTGCGAGGACAAGGAGGAAAATTATGGGAGGACAACCATAATGCAGCCCGAGACACTGTGGCTCTGAAGGCTGTCGAAGTTAGGGGGGATGGGGGGAAGAGCAGAATAGAAATACGATAGGGATTGGGAATTCTATAATTAGGGGAATAGACAGTGTCCTCTGCAGCTATGAATGAGAGTTCCAAAGGGTATGTTGCTTACCTAGTTCCATGGTAAGGGATATCTCAAGGTGGCCAGAGAAGAAGTTGTCATGGTTGAAATAAGTGACATAGATAGGAACAGGGAGGAGGTCCTGCTGAGAGAGTATCAGGACCTCAAAGGTAATAATCTCTGGATTATTGTGCAAGTCATGTGCAAATTGGCATTGTGCCAGACAGATCAGGAGAGTTAACACATGGCTAAAGGGCTGGTGTAGGAATGAAGGGCTCTCTTTCATGGACTACTATCATCAGCACTGAGACAGGAAGGAACTGTACCAATGGAACGGCTCCACCTGAACTGAAATGATACCAGTGTCCTCGCACAAAGGGTAAATAGGAAGTAGCAAAAGTAAGTCAGGAAGAGGGATTGACAAGAAATGAAACAAGTTTATATATAAACGAGAGGTTGGGACAGACTAAGCTAAGGGAGGACATAACTGGGCAAGGAATAGAGAATAGTTGTCCAATCAGATGGTTAAAAATGAAGTGAGAGGAACGGCTATTAAACATGAGTAAAACTGAACACCAGTTCTCACAGTGTTCATAATAAAACAGGGGACTAGAGGCTATACTATATTGCGAGGAGTCAGATATTGTAAGTTTACTGAGGCATGGCTACAAAAAATCAGGACTGGGAATTAAACATTGCAGGGTATAATATATTTAGAAAAGATAGAGAGGGAAAAAGGAGAGATGGAGTAGCTGTACTTGTCGGAGATAGCATAATGGCAGTAGAAAAAAGTGACAGCATTCAGTAAGACAGAAATAGAATCTATGTGGATAGAGATAAAAGATAATAAAGGATCAATCACACGAGTAGGAGTAGTCTAGTGGAAGGGAGGTAGAGGAAGAAACAAGCAAACAAACTAGGGAAATTAGTAAAAAAAAAGAATAATATCACAGGGGATTTTAACTACCCCAAAAATTAATAGGCCAGAAAAGATAGATAAAGGGGAATTCCTACAATGTGTACAGAATTTCTTCTAACCCAAATATGTAAGAAGCCAACCAAGGGAGGATTTGCCTCTGGATCTCGTAATAGGGAAAGAACCAGACCAAATATGGGAAGTAAAAATAGGGGATCATCTAGGGAATAGTGACCATAATATAGTAAGGTTTAGGATAAAAATTGAGAAGGATATAAGCATGACAAAGACCAGGGTTATAGATTGGAAAAATCCTGATTTTGAGGGGCTGAGAATAGAACTTGGGAAAACAAAATGGACAGAAATATTGGCAACCAAAGATGTAGGACAGCAATGGGAAACATTTATGACAGTGTTCAGCAGAGCCCAGGAAAAATATATTCTGCTGAATAAACAAGAACAAACTGAAATGAATAAGACACCATTGACAAATAAAGACATAAGGGAAAAATTGAATGTAAGGAAAGAGGCATACACTAAGTTCATGGACATCAGGGGAGGGCATGACAAAGGAGAATATGAACAGAATAGGAGAGAAGTCAAAAAACAGGAAGGCAAAGAGAAACTATGAAATTAATAAGGAACATAAAACAAAATAGTCAAATATTCTGAAAGCACATAAATAAAAAAAGGAAGGTCAGGATGGGAGTAGAGCCACTAAGGGACAGTCAGGATAAAATCACAGGCCTAAGCATAATCACACACCTAAATGGCAGAAATGTTAAATAATTATTTTGCTTCAGTATTTACCAGGGAGACGGATTGGGTATACATGACATCGGAAGATGAGGTTAGAAATTATATAACCACATTGAAAATAACAAGAGGAGAAATATTAAAAAAATTAATCAAACTCAAAGAGTTGCATTTTAAAAGAATCCAGGGAAGGGTTTGCAGAGGCACTCTTATATATAGTATATATATTTAATAAAATGTTATAAAAAGGTGTAGTGTCAGAGGATTGGTGGATAGCTAATATTATACCTATATCAAACAAAAGAAAATCGAACGATCTCCCCTTGGTGTTCAGTGGCATTACCCTTGCTGAATCCCCCACGTTCAACATCTTGGGGGTTACCATTGACCGGAAACTGAACTGGACTAGCCACATAAATACTGTGTCTACAAGAGCAGGTAGAGGCTAGGAATTTTGCAGTGAGTAACTCATCTGTCTCCCCAATGCCTGTCCACTATCTACAAGGCACAAGTCAGGAGTGTAATGGAATACTTTCCACTTGCCTGGATGGGTGCAGCTCCAACAACTCTCAAGAAGCTTAACACCATCTAGAACAAAGCAACTCACCTTCTCAAGTGCAATTAGTGATGGGCAATAAATGCTAGCCTAGCCAGTGATGCCCACATCCCATGAACAAATACAAAAAATTGCCAGCATGGACTGGTTGGGCTGAACAACCTGTTTTCTGTATTGTATGCTCTTTGTAATTCCATGTAATAATGTTAGGGGCATCATGAGCAAATGGTAGGATGACCTATTTCTGTATAAAATCAGCAGCCATCATGTTGCCTTTTTCCTACTGTATAGGAAGGATAAAGGATTGATTATTTGACACATCAGCAAGGGGGATCACAAAGTTAAGGACTAGATTCGTTTCCTAATTGAAACTTAAATTTTATATTCAATATTGCCATTACTATTTGGAATCAGCTAGTGAATTGCTTGAGTTACTTAGGCTGTGTTCACAACAATTCCAAAAAGTTGCAGTTTAAATTTGAAGTTCAAACCTGAGCTGACTCCAGAGTACTGTAGTGCAAGGCTCCCTTAGGAGTTTCAGTGTCGCTTCATCTTGGAGTCCAGTAAGGCACTGATGTTATAGTTTTGATGTAAATTTAACCACAAAGGAATACTGTCTACATGAAAACTATCTGATAAGCCTCTTTGCATTGGGTTTCAAACACGCAAAGCAGTGAATTGTTTTGGAACTCATTATCATGTCCTTTTTACATGATTTCAACATTATAAAAATTGTGAGGTTCTGGCCGTTTTCCTTTAAGTAATGTTCTGCTTATGCTGAGTTTAGTGTATGGATATTTAACAAAACTAATATGTGTTTTTATAAAACTATGCGCGTTAAACAAGCTGGCAATTACAAGCAGGCTTTGCACGGTACATATAAGCTCCTGAAATAGACTGAGTTGAAGCAGATATGGTACAGATCCCTATAGAACAATTTACTCATATCATCTGCTGGCTGAAGACCTTACTCAATTCTTAATGTCCATGTGTACTGTAAACTAGGTGAAGTGTATGCCAACCAGAGCAGTGAAACTGACATTTGGAAGTAGAAAGTTCTGCAAAGGTGTTGGTGAGAGAGAAGCAACCAACATTAACTTATCTAACCTCTCTGACATATTTAAATGGAATGATTTTTCATTACAAATGCTGTATGGCTCCCAGATGACAGACATGCCATTGTTCGCTGTATAATATGCGCTGTACTCATGATTTACTTTGACAATGCACTGTATGGTTTGCATGCTATAGTGACACTAGAAATATGTTTTTTAAATTAGCCATGTGATGATGTACACTTTTGTGAGTGCTCACTTATCAGTTGTTCTGAGTGCACTCTGAAGGAAGTGCTGGGATTTGTGAAGGCTGTTAATGGTGCAAAAATGGAAATTGTATCAATATATTAGCACTAATGGTGTACCTACCTGTAATAGGTACTGCAAATACTTCACAATGATGGCTGTAAACAAAATAATTTAATTGTCCTTGATTAAATATTTTCTGAAATCTATGTGGGAGTTATTAAGCAAAGTAAGGAAATACCATATTATCAGATTTTGTAAGCATCATGTATGGTGCAATAAATCTCTGAAATAAAAAATAAACAGTTTGAGAAGTCAAATATACTAAATCTTTAAGATTGTAAAATGAATTAAAATATTTTGGGCAAAGTTTTCCCAAGCCGTTGGAAGCGGGTACAGGGGTGTGCGGGGTGAGAAAGTCCCAGAAAAGGACGTCGGGTCAGGATCCCAACGTGACCCTGCCCTCTTGTGCCTTTCCACTTGTGAGTGCAGCAGGGAACCCCTGAGGGTCTGGTGGGAAGCCAATTGTGGTAGTTTAAAGGGGAATTAAGAGCATTTTAAGCATGGAATTCCTCTTTGCCAACAGCACACAGGTTACACGCCATGTCTGCAATTCGCCAGGTTAGAGAAGGCATGATGGGCAGAACCTTACCGCCTTTGAACATATACTTCCATTGGGAACAAATGCAGGTTCCAACCTCGATGGTATGCGAGTACTGCCAGCTGGTAACTAGATGTAGGCATCAACCGAATTAGAGTTTAAGTTCAAGTTTAATAAATTTCAACTTTTCTTCTTTAAACTTAAGAAAACCTGCTTGTTCTGGTTTCATTGCCTTATAATTGGAAAGTGGTGAGCAAGGATTCACCAAGGGGGGAGCTAAAAACACAGAGTGCTTAAAGGGAACCCTAGACATCTTTTTCACTTGGTCGTAACACAGGTCACCGATGCCTTGTTTGTAAGGGCTTCCAGTTACATGAACTCTGAGACAGATGAGGTCAGTCAAACCCAGATGGTTGTCGGCTTTGCTTCCCTTTCAGGATTTCCACAAGTTCAGGGGGCTGTAGACTGCACCCATGTGGCAAGGTGTCATCAGACCAGCCAGGCATATTTATCAATCAGAAGGGATTCCATTCCTTTAATGTGCAGTTGGTAATTTACCACCACAAGAGGGTGATGACTCGATCATCCTTTGGCAGCTTCAAGTTCCGCAGTTCCTCTCTCCACCAGGCCTCCTCAGCAATTAGCTCCTGTGTGACAAGAGATACCCACTCAAGAACCGGCTGATGACCCAGTGAGGAACCCCACCACAGAGGCACAGGAGAGGTAGAACCGGAACCATATAAACACCAATAGAGCAAATCATTGGCTCAAAATGAGGTTCTGCTGCTTTGACTGATCTGGAATTGTGCTTCAATATGCCCCAGTAAGGCTCTCCCAGATAGTGGTGGTGTGCTGTACCCTGCACAACATGGCACTGCAGAGAGGACTGGAGTTAGAACCAGAGGAAGATGAAGAGCGCCTGGCATCCTGATGTGCTGTTGGTGTCCGCAACCACAGAACTGCCTGCCAGAGAAGTCCACCCTGCCCTCATCCAGGCACAAATCACTTGAGAAGTGTGCTTGCAGCTCTGAAAGCTTTCCTATCATGACCTCTGTCCAAACCCCACCCACAACCCCCCACCGCTTTCCCCCTTCCCCCATCAGCAAACATCCTCTCTAGAGAAATGCGTCCACCCGTCACATTCACAACCTTATCTCCTACTCAAGGTAACGCATGCCATTCACTGCCATTTAACTGACCAGGATCAATGGGGGAATCCAACAAAGTAAACACCATGACAATAAGTAGTTCTCAAAAACTTATTCCTTCATTCAGATAAAGAACATCAATGGAACACTAACAGTGTAATAAGCACCCAAATAAGATATTTTCCTCATACTTTTTCTGTAACTCCTAAGTGATGTGACCCCTGTGGCTTCAGCAGCACTAGAGGCAGGCTGTTGTTCCTCTTCTCTGATGCATGGGATGCCCATGGTGGACATCCCCTGGGTTTTGGTGTCAAAGACATCCCTACCTGGACCTGTGCAGGGGCAGCAGGCAGTGTATGCAGCTTTGAGGGGGTGGTGGGAAAGGTCTGTGCAGTGGCAGTGCCTTGAGAAGAGTCCCCCACTGCCATAAGCCCTTCCTTCATATTTCCTGTTAGGGCCCACCTGCACATCCCTGCTAACTAAGAGCAATTGGTTGCATGTCAGTGTGGTGTTCATCCACCAAGGAGATTCTTTAATTGATGATGTGTAAACTGGCAGCCATAGAGTGCAGGCCATTGGTGTGGACCAGCATACACTTAGTGGCCTGCAGTGTCTGACCCTCCATGAGCTTGGCCACTCTTTCAACGGAGGTGGTCATCAATGCAAATGCCTGTGGCATCATGGCACTCGTGCTACAGATGGACCCCTCCATTTTCTGCATGCGCACTGCCTCTGGAAATTCTGACAAATGGACACACATTTCCTATTGCTGCTCCAAAAGTAACCATTTAATGTATGACCCTGGAGGCTCAACATCTGTGTCCAGCTGAGCATAACTTGAAGTGTCCTGTGCCCTCTGACAGGGTCTCTCCACGACTGCCCCTGTCTACAGCACCTGCTCCTGCTCACGTGATGTGTTCCTCACCATTATCCACCTTTCCATCTGTGATGCTAGACCCATCAAGATGTGTGTATCTGGCGGGTGCATGAGTCACGTGGTGGTGCATCCTCAGACTACTGGTCCTCCTCTGACGATTCCACAGGTACCTCCCTCATCTCCTGTGCTGGCTCTGGCAATGTACCTAAGGGAGATGAAAGAAATGAGTTAATGCTGTACTGAGGTGATATAGGGTTCCAAGGTAGCATAGTGCAGATTATAACATTTTATGCAATGGTGACATAGATTCAGTGTGAGTGACAGTTAAGTTGCCAAGCAGAATTGTAATATATAATGCTGCCACCAGGTCTCTGGATCATCCCCATCTCTGCATTGGCAGTGGCCTGTACTGATGTCAGCCTACCGATCTCCAGGGCTTCCTGCTTCATTGATATCAGGCTGGCCATGGCTGCAGTTCGTAGCATGAGGAGTTCACTGATTACTGAGGATGGAGGGTAGACGTTTGATGAGGGTTCCTGTGAGAAATGGGAGCAGCGGGTAATAGGTTGCGGCTGAATGTGAGTGCTGTTTGTTGAAATGGCGATCTGAAGAGGAGCCTGGAGAGAAAGGAACGTGTGTGACAGCAAGGTATGTCAGTCAGAGGAGTGCTGTGCAGAAGACTGCTAGTGAGGTGAAATGAGGAAAGACTTTTTCACGAAGCAAGTGTTTAAGGTCTGGAATGCACTGTCTGAGAATGTGGTGGAGGCAGGTTCAATTGAAGCATTCAAAAGGGAATTAGTCTCTTATATGAAAAGGAAGAATGTTCAGGGTTATGGGGAAAAGGCAAGGGAATGGAACTGAGGGAGTTACTCTTTCAGAGAGCCGGTGCGGACACGATGGGCCAAATGGCCTCCTTCTGAGCTGTAACGATTCTGTGGGAGAGTGATGGTTGCCAGCTGAGAGTTGCAGGACATTCATGAGGTCATTGAATCTTTTCTGGTACTGGATCTAGGTCCTCAGAACCACACTCCACAGCAATTTGAAGCCACGCACGCTTGGTGACGCACGCTTCCTGCCATCCTCCGGGAAGAGGACTTCTCGCCGTTTCCTCACTGCTTGAATCATGACCTCCAGGATGAGTCTGGGAACTGGGGGGCAGTCTTTTCATATCAGCCATCCATTCTGCTCTTTCCTCACTCTCAGTGAATTTTTCCCTCCAAACACTGCTGCCATTGTGAGTCTCACTGAGCTCCCTTTAAATGAGATCCTTCATTGCTGCATTCAGCACACCATCCAGCCCACCCTCCTCTCTGGTCGGGGAACCCAGAGTTGGGCTGCTCATTGGTTTGCTCTGGGAAAGGTCAAATCAAAAGCATGCAAATCGGAAATTTGTGTTCCTGAAAATGAGCCCGCTGCTCCAGCAGGGAGTAAGGTGGTAAGATTCTGCCTTATGTCCTCAATTGAACACAAATATGCACTTTTAAAAAAATAATAAACATTTATTTAGACCTAAATTAAAGACATATGGGACCAATCTTTTAAGTACATTTGGCCACAATTTCCAGAGATACATATTGGTTGTGCAAGGCTCCCTGCTGATACAGTATACTCGGATCATTTTAATTCTATCATTTTAACTGATTTTGAGCAAATTGATTCAAACAATTTGTTTGTAAATTGGCAGTGTTTAGTTTTAACAAAATTACCAGCAAGTGCAATTCCCAGATTCCTGAAATTGGCAAGCTATTTGTCGAATCAGAAATGGCATTTTGTCAGTACTCAATACAATAACTTGGCAAACTTTGAATTAGGTTGGCAATACCACCTGTAAAGAGCATATCAGTTGTGCAAAATGGAATGATCATACTTTTTTTTAATTCACTCATCAGATGTGGTTGTTATTGGCAAGGCCATCCCTATTTGCCCTTGAGAATGTGGTGGTGAGCTGCCTTCTTGACCCACTGCAGTCTGTGTAGTGAGGGTACTTCCACTGTAAAGTGCTGTTTAATAGGCAGTTCCAGGGTTTTGACCCAGCAATGATGAAGGAACAGTGATGTATTTCCAAGTTAGAATGGTGTGTGACTTGGAGGTGGTGTAACGGTGTTCCCATGCACCTGCTATACTTGTCCTCCTAGGGGATAGAGGGCATAAGTTTGGGAGGTGCTGGCGAAGAAGCCTTAGCAAGTTGCTGCAGTGCACCCTTTTTGGCCTGATGCCATGACACTTCATGGGATCTGGAGTCAATGTTGAGGACTCCTAGGGCAACTCCCCTCTTGACTGTATACCATTGAGCAGCCGCAGCCACCTCTGGTTATTCAGTCCTGCCAGTGGAACAGAACGTACCCTGGGATGGTGATGGAGGAGGCTGTGATATTGGCTGAAAGGTATGATTTTGCGAATATGACCATGTCAGGCTGTTGCCTGACCAGTCTGTGGGACAGCTCCCCCAATACTGGCAAAAGTCCCCAGATGTTAGTGAGGAGGACTTTGCATGGTTGACTGGGTTAGGAGCCCTTTGTCAGATCTGGTACGTAGATCGATGCCAGCTGGTCTGTCCCGTTTTATACTTCTTCTATTTTTTCGTAATTGTTTACTACAACAGATTGGCTGTTAGGCCCTTTCAGAGGGCAGTTAAGAGTCAACCACTTTGCTGTGAGTCTGGAGTCACTTAAAGACCAGGCTGGGTAAGGACAGCAGACAGTTTTTTTTTACAACAGTCCAGTCATTTCATGATAACCATTACTGATACTAGCTTTTTTTAAATTTCAAATTTGGGGGGTAAAATTGTTTTATGCCAGCAAAGCGAAATGGGCTTGTGGTGAATCAGCAGCCAATTTTCACTTTATTTAATTAACTGAATTTAAATTCCCCAGATGCTGTGGAGGGATTTGAATTCATTCCTCTGGATCATTAGTCTAGGCCTCCAGATTACTAGTCCAGTAACGTAACCATGTTTTCATGGTAGGTGACAGATAGGGGTAGCTTAAGGATAGATGCACAGGTAACAGTGCTGGAGCAGGAAGGGAAGCTGTTGTATGTGATTCTCTGGCTACAACTGGTTAGATAGGAAGGAATCAAGTGAGGGGTGTTCGACCCAGCTGGTCAACAGAAAAGAGGTATTGGAGGAGGATGGCATAATCATCCATGTCAATGGCAAACTGGGAAATGACAAATGTTGTGCATCCATTGTACGTATTAAGTACATCCAGGTCCGGAAAACCATGTCTAAATATGGAGTACCTTCACCCCACATGGACTGCAGCAATTCAAGAAGGCTCCTCACCTCCTCAAGGGCAATTAAGAATGGCAATAAATGCTGGCCTTGCCAGTGACACCCGTATTCCACGAATAAATTTAAAATGTATGATCAGTTCATTTTGCACAAGAGATATGTTTATGCTCTTTGTGGGTGACACTGCCAACCTAATTCAAAGAGTTGCCAAATTATTGTATAATACATCTCAACTCCAATTGAATTCCAATCCACAACGACTATGCTTCTAACTCCAATCCAATTAAAGCACACCCTACTGCATCAAGTGCCTCTTCAATATCCCTGATTTTAATTGATTCGCCATTGGCAGTCATGTCTTCAGCTGCCTAGGCCTTAAAACTGCAATTCCCTCCCTTAATCTCTCTGCCTCTCTGCCACTCCCTCCTCCTTTAAAATGCTCCTTTAACCAAGTTTTTGGTCACTTGTCCTAATATCTCCATATGTGGCTTGGTCTCAAATTTGTTTGATAATGTACCCATGAAGCACCTTGGGATGTTTGACTATGTTAAGGACATAATATAAATTAAAGTTGTTGTTGTAAAGACTTTGTTCCCCTATTCAAGATCAAAAATACAAAAAAAATGTTTGTTGAACTATATATCAAATCAAGTTCCTGGACCATAAAAATTTACACATGTTTTTTTAAGTAGTTCTGGATTGTTAACTGTGCAGATAATTTTTTGCTTTGGATTCTCTTTTAATTGGCATGCTGTATGATTGTGAAACAGAGGGAAGATGATACAAATGGCTGAGAGTGCTTGATGAAAAATCAAAGTTCCTTTAAAGTTGAAAAGATTTCTCAGATTTGAGAATGAATGCTGCTGTGCATTTTGTAGCAGTTATCATAGACAAGTTAGGTGTAGTTTTAGTTTAAAATCGTAATATGTACCTATCCATCATAAAAAAAGGATATAGACAATATCCTCCATAGATGCTGCCAGACCTGCTGAGTGATTCCAGCATTTCTTGTTTTTGTTTGATATAGACAATATATATTTGAGGACAAAGAACTGAGCAAGCAGAGCTTCTGTTCTCCTTTTGTTTCTGTAAAGAAAAGAGACTGGAGCTGACCATGTCACAGTTTCAGCAGCAGGGTGCAGAAATGCTTCTGTTACTGCACGACTCCTGGTTCAATAATTTATCAGAGTTTGCGTATCACCTGCTGTTAGCAAAAATCAGTGTGGTGCTTTGAACAAACTGCTGCTACATTATAGCATTAGGCACGTTTACAAGAACAAGATTCGGGAAATATAGATACAAAAAAACAAGAAGATGGATATGTTAGAGCTGTAAATACTGCCCGAAGCTATAAAGTAATGAGCATTTTTCCACAGAGAATTTTGACCTGTTATTTGAACAAAAGAAGGCAGATGAAAAGAGAAATTACTGAATCTAAAGCCTGAGCAAGAAAACACAATTCAACTTTAATAAATGTTTCTTGTGTTAATAATTTACTATTAGAGTAATACCTCTGAAAATAGAACAAAAACATGCTTATTCAGTGTCTTTTGATAACGGGTTTGACTATTTATTTGATATTTTGTTCAGAAAGTATGGCAAAAATTATTTCCTTTATTTGTTTTTGTAACGATTGTATAGATTTACACCAGCAAGTTATTAAAACCAGCTTGTAATTGCTATTGATGTCTTTGATCATATCACCGTGAATTTTTCTTCTGTACAATATCCTCTCTCAGTTGGGAGACAAAATATTTTGTTGGACTGTTTACCTGTTTTTATTAGTTAACATCAAATATTCTTTCTAAATCTGAAACAGGTTGCAGCTTTTTCACAAAGTTAAGAATGATTAATAAAATAAAGAGATACAGCTCCCACAATTTTCCTTTCACACTCTGAGTATCAAAAATGTCTTTTGATTTCTAAAACGTGTTTCCTGCTTAACAGTAAATGTAAAGGATTGAGAAACCCTTCAATCTTTCAAAGAAAAGAAAAAGAAACTCACACTCAATATTTTTCTCACTTTGCTCTAATGCTACCTGCAATTCTCTGTTTTAATTGTTACATTTTCACTGTAATCTATCTTGAAAATTTAAGATCTTGAAACAAACATTACTTGAAGATTTTCTCTGTGCAATAGTTGTACCAAAATCATACCTTTATGTTTACTATTTTATAAACACAAAGTACAGCAGAAATCTTCCTCCATCGTTGATGATTAAGTGACTATCCTTTTAGGGGTGGATTTAACATGGCATGGCTATGCAGATTAGCAGAACTTCAAGATGTTATTAATTACTGACCAGCCAATTTGCTCAGTGATAGGAGCTACAACGATAGATCACTAAATGGGGCTAACGATTCTGCTCACTTGGCTTCAGGTAACCTTATTGGACCAAGGCTGAGTTGGTCATAGGTAGAGAACAGTAAGAGATTTACTAGTGCTCTGGGCTTGTAACTGTGGAGCTTTAGCATGTTTAACTTTAGTAGTACTCAACTCTTCCACTTTTACAGCAAGTCTATGGGTAGATAAACATAGTGGATCATAGCAGTGCATCATGCTAATTGCATAAATTGAGGTATCAATCCATATGTGATGAAGCCAGTCTATCTCTCATACTTAGAATTTCTAGGCCACTGTGTCATGGACTTCCCAGCTCATGCAAATTGCTTTTATCTTTTTTCCTTTGAATATAGGCATCACAGATGAGGGCAAAATTTATTGCCCACCCATAGTGCCCTTGGAAAGTTGGTGGTAGGCCTTCTTCTTCAATCTCTGCTGTCTATGTGGTGAAGGTACTCCCATAATGCTGTTAAGTAGATAATTCCAGGTTAGGCACAGAAATGATGAAGGAACAGCAATACATATCCAGGTCGGGATGGTGTGTAACCTGGAGGGAATCTTGGAGGTGATGGTGTTCCCATTCAGCTGCTGCCCTTGTGCCTTTAATTGGTGGAGGTTGTCGGTTTTGGAAGTGCTGCTGAAGCAGTCTGCTTGAAAGCCTTCATAATTTAAAAAACCTCTAACCAATCTTCTCCATGTATCTCAAGTCTCTTCTCGTAACTATAGTTTCTATCCATAGCATCAGACTATGTGCTTTATACTAAGTTATAATTACATTTTTACTCCTATTTTTGATAATCTCATAAGACCACTGGAACACACCACAAGCTATCAATTTAATGGCTTAGATGAAGGATGATATTTTTGACAATTTAATATTCCTTCAGTCCTAGAGAATCCAACTAGATTATGTGCTCCCGGTGTAAGGCTTGAATCTACCAACTCAGCCAAGCTGACATTTGATTAGTTCCCAATAGCTGCTAAACCCATCTCTCTTAGCCAACTATTCATGAAACTTAGAAACTTACAGCACACAAGCAATCTATTTGGCCTGTTGTGCCCGTGCTGGCTCTTTGAAAATCAGTCATGCTTAATTCCAGACCCCCATTTCTTGTCCGTATCCCCGTAGTTCCTCATCCTCAAGTACATGTCCAACTCCCTTTTAAAATTATTTATGGTATCAGCTTCCACCACCTTTTCAGGTACAAATGTTCCAGATCTCAATAACTCTCTGAGTGAAATGATTTCTCCTCATCTCTCCTCTAGATCTCTTGCTATTAAATCTGTGTTCCCTGGTTATTTACCTGCTCGCCAGAGGGAATAGTTTTTCTCTATTTACTCAATCAAAACGTCTCATCATCTTGAAAATCTCTTTTAGTCACCTCTTAACCTGCACTGTTCCAAAGAGAACAGCGCTAACATTTCCAACCTCTCCTCATACTGAAGTTCCTCATCTGTGCTAAACTCTGGTAAACCTCCTCTTTAAGCCTTTAAATCTTTCCTGAAGTGTGGTGCCCAGAATTATCCACAGTACTCCAGCTGAGGTCTAATCAGTGAATTATAAAGTCCTAGTATAATCTCTTTACTTTTATATTCTATTCCTCTCTTTAGAAACCCATATGCTTTTTTTTAACCACCTTATCAACTTGCTCTGCCACTTTTAAGGATTCGTGTGTATGGACACCAGGGTCTCTCTCCTCATCTGCAATTGCAAAATCATGCCATTTATTGTATATTGGCTTTCCATATTAGTCCTCCCAAAGTCCAACATTTAACACTTCTCCATGTTGAACTCCATCTGTCACGCTTCTGCCCATTTAACCATCTTGTTCATGTCATCCTGAAGCATATAACTATCCTCATTATTATCTACTACATTGCCAAGTTTTGATTTATCTTCAAATGTTATAATGCTGCTCTCTATATCTAAGTCTAGATTATTTATAGAATATCAAAAGAACTTTGTCATTATTATGCATGGATTGCTGATTGTGGACCAAAATGTCTTCTCGACTATTCATGTAGGTGGCTAATATGGGGTTTAATGCCTAGCCATGAGCAAAGAGTTAATTGGATATACTGCATCACGTGCACATCCAAGGGAACAACCCAACTCAGATTCTATGGCACTACACCATGAAAAAATAACTGTAAAAATTGGCATTCTTTCTCAATTAGCCTTAATAGTATACATATGTAAAAGAAGTTGCATCTTAGTTTGCACCAGTTAAAAAAAACTTCGCCCAGCATCTGCACCCTATGAGTGCAAATTGACAACAGCCGGTGAGTCATAATTTAGACCAGAACTACTAAATAAATACATGCATCATTTTTAGTTTAGTTTAGTTTAGTTTAGAGATACAGCACTGAAACAGGCCCTTCGGCCCACCGAGTCTGTGCCGACCATCAACCACCCATTTACACTAATCCTACACTAATCCCATATTCTTACCACATCCCCACCTGTCCCTATATTTCCCTACCACCTACCTATACTAGGGGCAATTTATAATGGCCAATTTACCTACCAACCTGCAAGTCTTTTGGCTTGTGGGAGGAAACCGGAGCACCCGGAGAAAACCCACGCAGACACAGGGAGAACTTGCAAACTCCACACAGGCAGTACCCAGAATTGAACCCGGGTCGCTGGAGCTGTAAGGCTGCGGTGCTAACCACTGTGCCACTGTGCCGCCCTTGAAACAGCTGTTTTTAAAAATTATTTCATGAGATGTGGGCATTTGTTGCCTATCCCTAATTGCTCTTGACAATTAAGTGGCTTGCTCGGCCATTTTAGAGGGCAGTTAAGAGTTAACTATATTGCTGTGGATCTGGAATCACATGGAGGCCAGGCCAGGTAAGGATGGTAGATTTCCTTCACCAAAAGGAAATCAGTGAACCAGATGTTTTTTTTTACAACAATGAGTTTCATGGCACCATTACTGAGACTAGCATTTAATTCCAGATTTTTTAATTAATTAATTGAATTTAAATTTCACCAGCTGCTATGGTGGGATTTAAACCCATGTCCCCAGGGCATTAGCCTGGGCTTATGGATTACTAGTTCAGTGACATTATCACTACACCACTATCTCCCCAGGACCTGAACTAAACAATGTTCTTCCTTATTTTGGGATCTCTTGACTCTGATATACTGTCAGGGCAAAGTTTGTTTGTCAGAAAGTAGGGCTGTCAACTGATTAAAAGAAGTAATCATAATTAATCTTTTTTTTTAAACTCATTTAATCTTGGTTTTAATTATCTATTTAATTGATACTGTTTTTCCAGCATTGCTAAGTACTTACGTGAGAGCCTTACTATTATAATTCCTGGCTTCCATGTCAGTTATGTGTTAGCTTTGTCTTTACCGTTAGTTGGAGATATAAGTTGGCTATAAACTTGATTTAGTACAAGGAGCATCGGTGGTTATACATTTAGAATTTACAGCATAATACAGAGACAATCAGAGATGTTCAAAATCTGATATCTGCAAACTAAAGGAAAAGTAATGGAAAGTTACTTTTAAAGTAATTCCCTGCCTTTGGTAAAGCTAATTATTACTGCACAGCAAAGTAATTCATTTTATGAGAGATTTGATAAGGCGCGATATAAATTCAAAGTTTTTTCATAAGCCTGAGCATCCAACTTCCCAAGGGCACTTAGGGATAGGCAATAAATGCTGTCCTAGCCAGCGATGCCCACATCCCATGAACAAATAAAAAGAAAACTGATGCCAAAATCCAAGGTATTCATTTTCCCTCTCTGTTGGATTATAAGTAGGAAGATCTGTTGTAAACTCCACTATAAGCATATGCATTCACTCAAGCTCTGAATGTTGCCTCATTACATTAGAGCTGCTACTGTGAGACCAGTTCATTCCTGAATCTGAGATTTATGGGCTAACTACCCAAAGAGCAATAATATCATACTGCCTGTAAATAGCTAATCCCACCCCTCAAGGTCAGACTGATAGTCTCAGAACCTAAAAGGTTTATCCTGTCACTTTAATTAGAAATGCAAAATGCAGATTTTCACAGAAACCTAAGCTACAGGTCATGAAGACATTTCCAAATTACACAAGAAGTTTGCAATAACTTCAGTTGTCTTATTATTATTTAATTAATCGCCACTAACAGGATGCTGCCATCAAGCCAAAAATACATCCTGCCTATCACACAAATGAGTAATGTGATATATGAATTTCAATGCCAGTGTGATGCTAGGTATGTCGGCCATCTGTCCCAATAACTGATGGATCGTATCAAACAACACATCCTTTCTGCTGTTCGCAATGGGCAAGGTACAAGCTGTACCCAACCAGCCCGTACTTGCAAAACTCAAAACACAGTATCCAACATTAGATGTGATTCTGCGATTGGACAACATTTACTAAATAATCCACAGTGTGCTAAGAATTACACTGACAACCAATTTAAGATTGTCAGTAGGGCTCGCAGTGTGGCGCATTTGCACGTACTGGAAGCTATTATTAATACACAGGGCCCTGTTCTTTGCATACAGAAAGAATATGTACAAACATTGCGCCTGTTTCAGCTGAACAAAATAAGTGACAGCCATTCGCTAGTTCATTCCTCAGTGCAATGCCTTGACCAATCAGAATCAAGCTGCCTGGTTTAAATTTCAACAAAGCTTGACAGTTAACTGTCAGTCACTGCAAAGTGGTGCATTCACCATGGCAACATGGCAATCAGAGTTCACTTGCCAATCAATCAGCATTCTCATCTCACGCAGTATAAGATGTTGTTTTCCCTTACATTGGTTATTCTTATGATTGTCCTGATGAGTGCAATATGAAAAGCTTCGACAATATGTCTCTATTTTCAGCAATACTTGTTTATAATTGTCCTACTGGAGCCAATGTGAAATAGAAGCAAGTTTTAAATCCTAGGATTTGGGACCATAAACATGCCAAACAGTAGGTGCAAAGGCAGACATATGTCATCACTACATTGCTGTACTTCTGATTTTTATTAAGCTTTATAATGTTTCACTTCTTTAAGTCTCCAATGATTTTTCAATGAACTGCAACTGTTATATTATTATATCCATTTTATAAACAGGCTGGTTAAAGGCAAGTTACCAGATCTTTTTAAAAGCATAAATTGAATGTTCAGACAATCCAATAGTCACAATACAGTCGCCATATCTGACCTGATCTAGTTTCAGCTGGTTTAATACAATGATTGGAAAGGCAATGATGAGTTGAGTTTCTAAAAATGGCCACAACAAAACCCCACTTTTACTATTAACACAGAGGTGGCACTCTATTATAAAATAGAGTTACTAAAAATTGTTTCGTTAAAATAAAGTTACTAAAAGCATTTCAGAACAATTATAAAGAAAATCACATTCCAATTTTCTACTTGGTAATTTAATCAAAATTAGACAATGAAGAAAAATTGTCCAGGTACAGTGATACATTACAATGATTCAATCCAATCCAATACTAATTATTTAACATGGCAGCAAAACAAACTCTTTATTGCATTTTAACATACAGAGGAAGTGATAAATATTCATACATTAAGTCTGCTAAGTGCAATCATTTGATAAAATATCTGTTTTAAAAATGACTTTTTACACATTGTTCAAATTTATTTCCCAATGTAATGAGTAGGGAAACAACAAATCAAAAGAAAAGCATAATTCTGTATTGCTCAATAATGTAAAATATTGTATTTAGAATAATGTATAATAGATGTAGACAAGAGAGTATTTATTGTGTGTCCTTTTTATCTCAGGAAGTACTGTGGTCAGCAATGGCTGTTTGGTTTTCCAGACACTTCTCTAGTGGGAGTCATGCTCCTGCAGCTAGCATCTTCTCACACGTGGGACTTTGAGTAGCAGTAACCCCACCACCCTTCAAAAGAGATTTGGAGAAGAAAATTGCAGGGATATGGGGGAAGAATAGGGGAGTGGGGCTAATTGGATAGAGCTGGTGCAGACTAGATGGGACGAATGGCTGCCTTCTGTGCTGTACTATTATGATTCTACACCCTGACCCCCAATGCACTATTGCTTGCTATATTCTTTACCTTCAGGCATTCCATAATCCCATCCTCTTTATAATAGTAAATGTGTGCTTAACTTACCGGTTTGACACCATAGAAACAAATTTCAAACTGGGTCTGGATCAACAATCCACAACAGAAACTATGATAAGCAGCTTCTGATGACATGCATGGATATTAAAATCTTTAATGTGTACTTTTTAGGTGAATTTGATGTTATTTCTGGGAAATGGATATCACTTTAATACCGCTAATCAACAGCAGCTTGAATTGGTGTAGAGCTCCTGACTTAGCAAAAATATTTGAGAGCATTAGAAAGAGAACATTTAGTGCCAGGAAATGGTGATGTGGGGGTTAGTGGGAAAGCACCAAAACCAACGGTTTTAAGAGTGTATTCTTCACAGTGGGAACATATTGGACAATTAATCACCAAGAGTGGACTGAAAGGAACAAGGAAGAAATATTATGAAGTTAGAGTTGTGGAAAAGGTTAAAATCGTAGAATAATACTTTTTTAGCCAGCACGTAACAAGCCCAACGAGAAAGGGCGCAATTCTAGATTTAGTCTTCGGTAATGAAGCTGGGCAAGTAGGTGAAGTAGCAGTGGGTGACCATTTTGGAGATAGCGACCATAATACAGTTAGTTTTAGCATAATCATGGAAAAGGACCAAGATAAAGCAGGGGTAAAAGCTCTAAATTTGGGGGAACATAAATTTTACGAAACTGAGAGGTGATCTGGCGAAAGTAGACTGGATACAGTTACTTGAAGGAAAATCAGTGGCAAACCAGTAGGAGGCATTCAAAAGCGAGATGCTACAGGCACAGTGTAGGCATGTCCCCACAAAGATAAAGGGTGGTACGGCCGAATCTAGAGCCCCCTGGTTATCTAAAGGCTTATAGGGTAAGTTAAAGCAGAAAAAGGAAGCTTATGACGATCACAAAAAACATAATACTTTAGAAAGCCGAGAGGAGTACCAAAGGTGCAGAGGTGAAGTAAAAAAGGAAATTGGAAAAGCAAAGAGAGGACATGAAAAACTATTGGCAGGTAAAATCAAGGAAAACCCAAAGATGTTTTATCAGTACATAAAGAGCAAGAGGATAACTAAGGAAAGGGTAGGGCCTATCAGAGATGTACAAGGAAACTTACACGTGAATGCAGAAGATGTGGGCAGGGTTCTTAATGAGTTCTTCACAAAGGAGAGGGATGATGCAGACGTTGTAGTAAAAGAGGAGGAGTGTGAAATATTAGATACAATTAGCATAATGAGAGAGGAAGTACTAGAGGGTCTGACATCCTTGAAAGTGGATAAATCTCCAGGGCCAGATGAATTGCATCTCAGGTTGTTAAAGGAAGCCAGGGAGGAAATAATGGATGTGCTGAGGACCATCTTAAAATCCTTACTGGATACAGACGAGGTGCCAGAGGATTGGAGGTCTGCAAACGTTATACCATTGTTTAAAAAGGGTGCAAGGGATAGGCCAAATAATTGTAGGTCAGTCAGTCTGACCTTGGTGGCGGGTAAACTATTAGAATCAATTCTAAGGGACAGGATAAACTGCCACTTAGAAAGGCACGGATTAATTAGGGATAGTCAGCATGGATCTGTTAAGGAAAGGTCATGCTTACTAACTTGATTGAGTTTTTTGAGGAAGTAACAAGGAGGATTGATGAGGGAAGTGCAGTGGATGTGGTCTACATGGATTTTAGTAAGGCATTTGATAAGGTCTCACATGGTAGACTGGTCAGAAAAAATGAAAGCCCATGGGATACAGGGGAATGTGGCAGGATGGATCCAAAATTGGCTCAGTGACAGGAAACAAAGGGTAGTAGTCGACGGATGTTTTTGCGAATGGAAAGCAGTTTCCAGTGGTGTTCCACAGGGCTTAGTGCTGGGACCCTTGCTATTTGTGCTATATATTAATGATTTGGACTTAAATGTGGGAGGCATGATTGGGAAATTTGCTGATGACACAAAAATTGGTCGTGAAGAAGATAGCTGTAGACTCCAGAATGATATCAATGGTTTGGTTGAGTGTGCGGAAAAGTGGCAAATGGAATTCAATCCAGAGAAGTGTGAGATAATTTAGGGAGGGCAAACAAAGCGAGGGAATACACAATAAATGGGAGGATATTGAGAGGGGTAGTAGAAGTGAGAGACCCTGCAGTGCACATCGACAGGTCTCTGAAGGTGGCAGAACAGGTAGATAGAGTGGTGACGAAGGCATAGGGAATTCTTTCCTTTATTGGCCAAGGTATAGAATACAAAAGCAGGGATGTAATGATGGAGCTGTATAAAACGCTGGTTAGCTCACAGCTGGAGTATTGTATACAGTTCTGGTCACCACATTACAGGAAGGACATAATTGCTCTGGAGAGGGTACAGAGGAGATTTACAAGAATGTTGTCAGGGCTTGAAAGTAGCAGCTATGAGGAAAGATTGGATTGGCTTGGGTTGTTTTCCATGGAACAGAGGAGGCTTAGGGGTGACTTAATTGAAGTGTACAAAATTATGAGGGGCCTAGATAGAGTAGACAGGAAGGGCCTGTTTCCCCTGGCAGAGAGGTCAGTTACCAGGGGGCACAGATTTAAGGTTATTGGTAGTAGGATTAGAGGTGACATGAGGAAAAACCTTTTCACCCAGAGGGTGGTGGATTTCTGGAATTCACTGCCAGGAACCCTCAACTCATTTGAAAGGTACCTCATTTAAAGGGCTGACGAGCTGCTGGTAGGTGGGATTAGATTGGGCAGCTAGATTTTTTGGCTGGCGCAGACATAATGGGCTGAATAGCCTCCTTCTGTGCCGTAACTTTTCTATGGTTCTAATACATCACAGCCCTTCAATCTATTGTGCCTGTGCCGCTCTTTGAACGAACTCATCAATTAGTCCCATTCCTGCTCTTTCCCCCATAGCCCTGCAAATGTTTCTATTTCAAGTATATATCCAATTCCCCTTGAAAGTTACTATTGAATCTGCTTCCACCACATTTTCAGGCAGTGCATTCCAGATCATAACAACTTGCAATGTAAAAAGTATATCTCTTTATCTCCCTTTCTTTTGCGAGTTATCTTAAATCTGTGTCCTCTGGTTACCACATTTTTTGCCAGTGGAAACAAATGCCCCTTATCAATCAAAACTCCTTGTAATTTTGAACACTTCCATTAAATCTCAACTTTCTCTGCTCTAAGGAGAACAATCCCAGCTTCTCTAGTATCTCCGCATAACTCAAGTCCCTTATCCTAGGTATCATTCTCGTGAATTTAAACTTTTATAAGTCATTCATTAGGCCTCAGTTGGAGTATTGCATCCAATTCTGGGCACTGCACTTTAAGAAGGAATTTAAGGCCTTGGAGAGGGTGCAGAGGAGATTACTAGAATGGTACCAGTGATGAAGGACTTGAAAGACAAGAAAACCAAAAATCAAAACTCTCCATTACGGAGCTTACCAGCATATACAAAGACTTGTTTACATCTGTATTTACATTGATTTGCTCGATAAGGTTTAGAAGATCATTTTTGACAAGTCTTAGGGTGAATGAAACTGCATTCTCTCATTACCAAATTAGGTATATATCTATAGTTGTGTTTAGGAATGGACATTTCCCTTATTTTACATAAAAAGCAAATGTAGCCTACAATAATTGACTGGGGACAAATTGATCTCAGCTCTGAGTGGCAAGTGTGAAAAAAGTCGTTGTCTTTGGTAGTGACATCTGCCACCATTATAATTAAATTATTGTCCTAACCCTGGCTAAGAAATATATACAGCCAGAGTTTCCTCTTTGGGTGCAATCGGTATATTGGATGCAAATTCACCAGTTTGTGAAAAATGTTGCTTTTTCTTGTGCAAATTCATTTGCATAATGCCAAACACAAAATCTGCCATGATGCAGGACAATCAGACAGTGTTTTAAAACATGATTTAAAAATAAAATTTGCTTTAAAATTTTTCTTTGATATATTTAAGAGTGGTAACTAGGTGCACTTTGATTAATACAGCTGAAAATGAGTTTATCACCTGATTTTAAAATACTGAAAATGACTTTTTAAAAATGTACAGAACCATTTTCCAGTTATGTTGGGGTATGATAGTCAATTTCTTAGTAAATTAAAAAAATGTATATTCCAAAGATTTTAAAATGTTACTTGCTCCCAAAAGAACCAGCTTAATTGTTAGACCCTCTTCAATGGCCTGCAAATGAGCATAATTATTGGAATCTCTCAATGATGATGAATTCATCCTACGGTGTGTGGCCAGTTTTGTGGGCAGGGCTTGCTTCCAGCCCAATGTTTTCAAACTAATGGAAAAGATTACGGAAACTTGAGCTGCAGTGAATGTAATTTGCGGTTAAAATGCTGCTATCTATTGCACTAATTGCACCAATTTTGGGTGAATTGTACCAAGAAAACCAGTGCAGCCATATAGAAACTCCAGGCCATAATGTTATATAGTTAAAAACTACACTTTGGAAACTAGGGATTTTAGCTGCATTTTTTGTTGGTTATCTCAACCTCAATATACTTATAAACCATTATTTGCTAAATAGTTCAAGTACTTACCTTCCTTTCTCTTTTGATTTATTCTTTACCAGCAGTTGTGTAGTTGGCTTCAGCAAAGCATTCAGCATTTGTGCTGCATTATTTTAATCTGCTTTTGCTGTTACTTACCAGTTGAGCCTCCATTTCTCATCTTGCTTCGACACTTGACACTTGAAGTAAAAGGAACAATTTATCAGTCCATCGCAATTTTACCATCTTCTCAAGCATCTCATACCTCAAAATCACTTGTACCTCAATTGCGAGAAAAATCTCTCTATCTGTGTTACACAGCAATATATAGGATTTAATTCGATATGATTGTACTTCTGCTGTTGGTATCTGTAACCCATAGTGTTCCAAATATTTCTTCCTATGACCCCCTTCAGAGATTCATGTCCCACGTGATCTCACCTCATTCTAAGAAAGAGTGTTTTTGTATAAGTAATGTTAATTATAGATATAACTGGTAACCCAGACTATATTTCAGCAGTTTTGTCACTCTAGCTGTTTTAGTTCTGCTCCCTTACTCTTTTGGGTTTTGATAAGAAGTCCAATTATATTATTAGAGCTCAATGAAGTTGATAATACTGTTATAATGCCTGGGAAATTCCTTGAATCTGCCTTGTGGGCATTATTTACTTATTAACCTGCACTAAATGGGGATTCCACTGCATTTCTGGTAAGGCAACACCAATAAAATGCAATCAGATCTGAGGAACTCCCTAGGCATCCTTCACTGAAAGGAAACCTCGCTTTAGGTTAGTGGTGTGAACCGAGTGCAGGATGGACAATCCTCGGCCAGTGGAACTAGAATGGATCTGTGATCAGGTAGTTTGGAGACAGAACAGAGAGTAATGAATCATTTTCAGCATTTTCTGAATTTATTTCAAATTTCCAGCACTTTGCTAATAAATCATTGAGTTGCTTTGGAGGAACTAAAATATAAATTTCATTTTTTTTCTGCGAACATCAAAGACCCATGACTACAGATGCCATTATTAATTTATTTCCTAATTTATGATGATGCCAAGAAAGCAGCAACTTGAAATTCAAGCAGAACAAAATAAAGTTTCAAGTAAGCAGCAGACTCCTGGGTAATAAGGTAATTTTTGAGACCGAAACAAGTATTTAAAAGAGGCCTATTTATCTCCCTCTAAACATCATAGAGACCGAGGGTGGTAGGAGTCCTGAGGACTTCAAAGCAGCAACAAAAAAAAAATGCAAAATTTGGGGAAAGAAACCTTTTAACAGATTCTTCAAGCTGAGTCGGGCAGCACTGACTTACTGTTTATTTATTTTCCTATAGCTGTGGGTCCCCAGGGCTCACGGACACTTCCAAAAAGACATTTATGCCGCACAGAGGTGCACACCATAGGGTAAACAACTCTTCTTTTAACTGACCAAAGCACATTTAAAATGAGAAGTATTGAAAATAGCTGTAAGCTGGAATTGCTTGCAGGGGATGCCTGAGTTTGTCTAAGAAAGGTAAATCAGAGTATTTCCTAAATGGTGGAAAGTCAGGAATTTTAGAGCAGAGAGATTTAGGGATCCACATACAGAAATCACTAATAACTCATGGCTACAAAAAATAAGTAAAAAGGCTAATGGAATGTTAGCCTTTATCACAAGAGTGCCACCATTCTTCAAAGCTCTAGATAGATGCCATCTACAGTACTGCATTCCGTTCAGGGCATTGCACCTCAGGAAGGATATACTGGCTTTTGAGGGTTGCAGTGCAGTCTCACCAGAATGATATTGGGGTGAAAAGGTAAATGATGAGGCCATTTTGCATAGACTAGGCTTGTATAGCTTGAGTATGGTAGGTTAAGGTGTACTATAATTGAGGTGTTAAAGTTGATTAAAAGATTTGATAGAGAGAAACTATTTTCTTTGGTAGAGGAGTCCAGAACAAAGAGGCAAAATCATAAAATTAGAGTTAGACCTTCAGGGGTGACAGCAGGAAGCATTTCTTCACAGAAAGGACAGTAGAAATCCAAAACTCTCTCCCCCAATAAGCTATTGAGGTGAGGTCAATTAGAAATTTAAAACATGAGATTGGTAAGATTTTTATTTGGTCAGGGTATTAAGGATATGAAACCAAGGTGGGTAAATGGGGTTAATGTACAGAGTAGCTAGGATCTAATTCAGGGGCTGAATAGCTGATTCCTGTTCCTCTGTTTTCGAGAGAACAGACTTGGAAATCAGCCTAAGTTGAGGGGAGTAGTACAGTACCATCAATGGAGAAAATCTGCACTGCAAACATGACTCACTAATAAGAACAGTAATAAGAAAATGTTGGAAACACTTAATAGGTCAGGCAGCATCAGTGGACAGAGAAACAGAGTTAACATTTCATTTTGATGACCTTCATCAGAACTCTGATGTTGATGTAAAGGTCATCGACCTGAACTGTTAACTCTCCTTTCCACAGATGTAGACTGACTTGCTGATTGTTTCCAACATTTTCTATTTCTTTTTCAGATTTCCAACATTCACTGTATTTTGTTTTTGACCCATTAATGAGTTATAGCTAATCTACACCTTGCACCTCCTATTTAGGGAGCCCCTGCTTTGTCCATTTAAGGTTTCATTACTTGGGTTGCTAACATTCTGTACCTATGCCACAGCTCCTTCATCACTATTTTATTCACCATCAGACTAATTTTTTTCTCTTCATGCATGCAAGCAAGCACTCTGACTCCAAGTGCTGCCACTTCTGGTTTGTTTGTTTATAACCTTCTTTGATTTGAGTACATATTTTCCATCTGAGCTGTAACCTCACTTAATGAAACACAGTCACCATGCCTGTCATCTTTGGCCATTCTAAGCTTTAAAATAGAGATGAGCGTGGTTATGTAAATAGGTAAATGCAATTGGAGTATTTTTTATATTTTGCTGGAAGCAAAGCAGGCCTGCTTCTTGCAAACTTATTGATATGCTATCTACTGCCATAGTAATTCCAAGTAAAAAAAAATCCCATTTATTTTACAGGTGAGTACAGATACTTCTCACCACGTTTTATTGCAGCACATTGAATGCCAATTGAGCATGCATCATTAATGGGACATTCCTCCATAAAATGCATTTTGTCAGGCTTGATCCACATTATATTTAAATCACTGCTGATAGCTTTTGCTTAAATTCAAAAGGTATGAGTTTCTTTCCTTTAGTCTCTCTCAATTAAAAGGCAGCAGCTATAATGACCATTTTAGCTTTCTTTTCAATAAGTAATGGTGTGATTAGTGTTTGGTAATCAATCAAACACAAAAAAGAAATCAAAGTTAAGATTGTAAAATTGCTGATACAGATATGGAAGGGTTAATTGATGAACAATAAGATTATAGGCTGTGATTAATGGAGCTTCAATTTTCATCATTTGAGCTCCTTTTAACAATATAATAAGGACAAAAAAAACAAAGCAACACTTAAGAGTATTACTTTGTTGAGTAATTTGTTAATAGTCTGAAAAATGCCTACAGCTGGATGCACACATGTTCTTTTAGTATTCAGACAGTAAATGTGGAGCCTTTGCTTAATGTATAGAATCAGACTTTGCTTAACCACTGAAATTACAGGTGATATACAGATTTAAATCATAGGGCTGGCTTGTGGAAGAAAATTGTTCTAATGATGGGTCTGGGATCTAGATGCAGCTTTCTGTGTGATGGGTAGTTAAGGCATCGGAAGGCAGCTGCACCTGCCTCTGTGCAGCTACACAGCATTTAATGATATCTGATGATATCATTAGGCAAAGTGTTCATAAACAGATGTTGAGATGGTGCTTAAATGCTGTCAGCTGAGCTGATGTCTGCCTGAAACAGTATTATTTATATAGAACATTTACGTTTGTTATGTTAATAACCCTGCTATTAGCTGTTGTGATGTTGTGGTAGGAATATAAATGCAGTCAATGGGAACAGGAACATCTTTATTCCTGTTGGTGAAGTTTACTGTGCCATTAGGAGACAAATTAACAACTAACTAATTAGAATAAGTCTTTAAATTATGTCAGGGTTTGAAGTTAACTTTTGGGACTATTAGTAGTTTGTTATTTTCTGAAAAAATTCATCAGTAGTGAAGGTCAATTTGTGAAAACACTGACCTAGATTACCATTTTTCATCCTATAATTTTTACATAAATCGCTTTGGTTTGCTGTTCCTTACCATCAAATTTTTATGATAGGATTCTTAATTATTTAATGCTCATTAGTAGGTAATTTGTGCACAGCAAGGTTCTGATCTTTTTCAATGTTCCCACACCTTTCTTCTCACAATAATCACCAATATGTAACTCCACTAGTTTACTGCAGTTTATTTGTTAAATAATACAAGTCAATAATTTAAATTACTATGGTAAACCACATACAACAGCTTACATTCAAATGGACAGCTTTATGGTAGAAGTGAGTTTAGGGAGTTAGGCTGGAAGCTGAAAGCTCGGACGGACAGAGTTGTTATCTCTGGTTTGTTGCCGGCGCCACGTGATAGTGAGGCTAGGAATAGGGAGAGAGCACAGCTGAACATGTGGCTGCAGGAATGGTGTAGGAGGGAGGGCTTCCAGTTCTTGGATAATTGGACTGCATTCTGGGGAAGATGGGACCTGTTCAAACAGGACGGGCTGCATCTGAACCAGAGGGGCACCAATATCCTGGGAGGGAGGTTTGCTAGTACTGTTCGGGAGGGTTTAAACTAGTTTGGGAGGGGGATGGGAACCGGACTTGTAGTCCAGGGACCAGTGGGTCCACTCAGAAAGACAAAGAGTGTAGTGAGGTATTGGGGAAGGTAGCACTGTCGCAGAGGACAGATGGGCACGGAGAAGGGTTAAAGTGCGTATACTTCAACGCAAGAAGCATCAGGAATAAGGTGAGTGAATTGAAGGCGTGGATGGGCACTTGGGACTACGATGTTGTGGCCATCACTGAAACGTGGATAGGTGAGGGGGAGGAATGGTTCTTGGAGGTACCTGGTTATAGATGTTTTCATAAGATTAGGAATGGTGGTAAAAGAGGTGGGGGGGTGGCATTGTTAGTTAGAAATAGTGTAACAACTGCTGAAAGAATTTTCGAGGAGGATCTGCCGACTGAGGCACTGTGGGTTGAGGTCAGGAACAGGAAAGGAGCAGTCACCTTGATGGGAGTTTTCTATCGGCCCCCCAATAGCAGCAGGGAGGTGGAAGAGCAGATTGGGAAACAGATTTTGGAAAGGAGCAGAAGTCACAGGGTAGTAATTATGGGGGATTTCAACTTCCCAAATATTGATTGGCAACTCTTTAGATCGAATAGTTTGGATGGGGTAGTGTTTGTGCAGTATGTCCAGGAAGCTTTTCTGACTCAGTATGTAGACTGCCCGACCAGAGGGGAGGCAATATTGGATTTGGTACTAGGTAATGAACCAGGGCAAGTGATAGAGCTGTTGGTGGGCGAGCACTTTGGAGATAGTGATCACAATTCTGTAGCATTCACTGTGGTAATGGAGAGGGATAGGTATGTGCAACAGGGCAAGGTTTACAATTGGGGGAAGGGTAGATATGATGCTGTCAGGCAGGAACTGAGGAGCATAAGTTGGGAGCATATGCTGGCAGGGAAGGGCACGGTCGAAATGTGGAACTTTTTCAAGGAGCAGATAGTAGGGGCCATTGATAAGCATGTCCCTGTCAGACAGGGAAGGGATGGTCATGTGAGGGAACCGTGGTTGACAAGAGAGGTTGAGAGTCTTGTTAGGAAGAAGAAGGATGCGTATATAAGGTTGAGGAAAAAGGGCACAGGCATAGCTCTGGAGGGATACAAGATGGCCAGGAAGGATCTGAAGAAAGGGATTAGGAGAGCTAAGAGAGGGCATGAAAAATGCTTGGCGGGTAGGATAAAAGAAAACCCCAAGGCCTTTTACGCGTATGTCAGAAATATGAGGATGACTAGGGGGACCGTAGGTCCGGTCAAGGACAATAGCGGGAGACTGTGTGTTGAGCCGGAAGAGATAAGTGAGGTTTTGAATGAGTACTTCTCTTCGGTATTTACGAATGAGAAGGGGTGTATTACTGAAGAGGACGGTGTGAAACAGACTGGTAAGCTCGAGGAAGTGCTCGTTAGGAGGGAAGATGTGTTGGGGTTTTTGAATAACTTGAAGATAGACAAGTCTCCCGGGCCTGACGGGGTATATCCAAGGATGTTATGGGAAGCAAGGGATGAAATTGCAGAGCCGCTGGCAATGATCTTTTCATCTTCTCTGTTGACGGGGGTGGTACCAGGTGATTGGAGGGTGGCAAATGTTGTGCCCCTGTTCAAGAAAGGGAATAGGAACAACCCTGGGAATTACAGGCCAGTTAGTCTTACTTCGGTGGTAGGCAAGTTGATGGAAAAGGTGCTGAGGGATAGGATTTCTGAGCATCTGGAAAGACACTGCTTGATTCGGGACAGTCAGCACGGTTTTGTGAGGGGTAGGTCTTGCCTCACAAGCCTGATTGAATTCTTTGAGCAGGTGACCAAGCAAGTGGATGAGGGTAAACCAGTGGATGTGGTGTACATGGATTTTAGTAAGGCATTTGATAAGGTCCCCCATGGTAGACTTATGGAGAAAGTCAGGAGGCATGGGATAGTGGGGAATGTGGCCAGTTGGATTAAGAATTGGCTAACTGATAGAAGGCAGAGAGTGGTCTTAGATGGTAAATACTCAGCCTGGAGCCCAGTTACCAGTGGCGTGCCACAGGGATCAGTTCTGGGTCCTCTCCTGTTTGTGATTTTTATTAACGACTTGGATGAGGAAGTCGAAGGGTGGGTCAGTAAATTTGCAGATGATACAAAGGTTGGTGGAGTTGTGGATACCGAGGAGAGCTATTGTCGTCTGCAAAGGGACTTGGATAGGTTGCAGTGCTGGGCTGAAAAGTGGCAGATGGAGTTTAACCCTGAAAAGTGTGAGGTCGTCCATTTTGGAAGGACAAACACGAATGCAAAATACTGGGTTAACGGTAGGGTTCTTGGGCATGTGGAGGAGCAGAGAGACCTTGGGGTCTATGTGCATAGATCGTTGAAAGTTGCAACTCAAGTGGATAGGGCTGTGAAGAAGGCATATGGGGTGTTAGCGTTCATTAGCAGAGGGATTGAATTTAAGAGCCGTGAGGTGATGATGCAGCTGTACAGGACCTTGGTAAGGCCTCATTTGGAGTACTGTGTGCAGTTCTGGTCGCCTCATTTTAGGAAGGATGTGGAAGCCTTGGAGAGGGTGCAGAGGAGATTTACCAGGATGTTGCCTGGAATGGAGAATAAGTCTTACGAGGAAAGGCTGAACATTCTAGGCCTCTTCTCATTAGAACGGAGAAGGATGAGGGGTGACATGATAGAGGTTTATAAGATGATCAGGGGAATAGATAGGGTAGACAGTCAGAAACTTTTTCCCCGGGTGGAGCAAAGCGTTACAAGGGGTCATAAATTTAAGGTGAAGGGTGGGAGATATAAGGGGGATGTCAGGGGAAGGTTCTTTACCCAGAGAGTGGTCGGGGCATGGAATGCCTTGCCTGGGGAAGTTGTTGAGTCAGAAACTTTAGGGACTTTCAAACGGCTTTTAGATAGGTATATGGATAAAGGAGAATGATGGGGTATAGATTAAATTGTCCTTGACAGGGGACAAAGGATCGGCACAACATCGTGGGCCGAAGGGCCTGTTCTGTGCTGTATTTTCTATGTTCTATGTTCTATGTAATATAGAAACCCTTTTTTTATATATACAGTAGTACTCCTGTCAGTTGCATTGGATAAGGCTGGTTACTTTATACCTTTAGTGTGATTGTTGCACTGTTATTTTCCTCCCATCACCTCAAAATATAATGCTGTTGAAGGTCAACCCAACTTTGACTTTAGTAACTAAGTAAGAACATTTCAATGAAATGGTCTCATTTTAGTTTTGTTTGTGCCAGTTATGTTTTGATTTGCTTGTTTTAAATGACTGGTTGGCATTCAGCAGGGCATTCAGTTTTTTTCAACTAAATATAGCTGAAAATGCATCAGAAGTATTAGAGGCTGGTAAATGGCATCCCATGCAAGTCTGCATGTGCTGAGCTTTTCATTCATCCATTACAGTGTGACTGGTCAGTAAACTAGATGCCTCTTATTTGTGTTAGGCAGTTTACATCTATACTGTACCACCATTGTAATGGGAATATAAATATGTCAAATGTAAATAGGCTGTTGTATGAAGCATTCTTGAATACTTCTACAATAACCTCCTCTTTAACTGTCCTTTTTCCCTCCTCCTGCCTTCCCCCATCCACTCAGGCTCAGTGTTTTCTCACTATCTTATACCTGGTAAAGTGCTTTGGACATTTCTCTGTACAATATTTGAACACTAAAGAAATTCAAATTGTTTCACTAGGGAGTCTACCATAATAAACTATTTGAAGCACCACTAACAGTAGCCATCATTCTGAGGAAAACCTGCAAATAATTTAAAGCTTGATTATTGAGAACAAAATAGTGCATTATTTCTTTAAATTTCTCAAATGAACTCTTGGCACCATATTATGAAGTTATATGTCATATTATTCACACCTTCAAATTTCACCCAGATTGGATGCTACCAGTCAGACAAAGCCGATACATTTTTAAAGCTTATTGTCTCCACATATGGGAGTGTTATTTTAAACAGGAACAGCAAGTTCACCAAGAGAAGTTCACATTGCAGCAGATGCTTTATCTGAGGAGGAGAGGTTTTGCTTCAACTTAAAAAAATTTAACTTAATTTTTTTTTAATGTACCAGTGGAGACATGATCAATGATTATAGTTTACTTTTTTATTGATCTTTGAAGTTGGATTCTGGGAGCAGCTTTGAAGACCCAGCTAAAACTGCATTCACAAATGTGCTTTGCACTCGTGTCACTGGTTTCCTGAATCACGAGTCTTGTGCCATTGGCTTGCAAGCTTAATGCAAAACAGCTGGGTTTCACTAAAACTGGTAGCCCAGAATGCCCACTAAAAACAGCACAATATCATCACAAAGATAATAAATACATTTGCTCTCGAAGACATCATAATGTAACATGGTGACATTACCACATAAATGTGCCATTATCAGTGCTGCAGCTCATTTCCTAGGCCACTAAAACTGGTACAGCTAAAACAAGGAAGATTCAGCGAGAAACAGATTTTCCTTATTATTGGTTTAAACGATTCTGGTAGGTTTACTTCAATAGCTGCAGTTGACCAACAATGCATTACCAGTGACTGAGAAACAGTACTACAAGCATTTTTAAGGTCCTTGTGTGGCATCATATCCCCCATCATTTTGTACACATCTATTCACAAGCCACTTGGCAAATACTATCAAAACATGTTTCTTTTGGGCCTCCTTATCTCGAGAGACAACGTCAGTGGTTTGTGAAGCAGCGCCTGGAGTGGCTATAAAGGCCAATTCTGGAGTGACAGACTCTTCCACAGGTGCTGCAGAGAAATTTGTTTGTCGGGGCTGTTGCACAGTTGGCTCTCCCCTTGCGCCTCTGTCTTTTTTCCTGCCAACTACTAAGTCTCTTCGACTCGCCACAATTTAGCCCTGTCTTTATGGCTGCCCGCCAGCTCTGGCGAATGCTGGCAACTGACTCCCACGACTTGTGATCAATGTCACACGATTTCATGTCGCGTTTGCAGACGTCTTTATAGCGGAGACATGGACGGCCGGTGGGTCTGATACCAGTGGCGAGCTCGCTGTACAATGTGTCTTTGGGGATCCTGCCAACTTCCATGCGGCTCACATGGCCAAGCCATCTCAAGCGCCGCTGACTCAGTAGTGTGTATAAGCTGGGGGTGTTGGCCGCTTCAAGGACTTCTGTGTTGGAGATATAGTCCTGCCACCTGATGCCAAGTATTCTCCGAAGGCAGCGAAGATGGAATGAATTGAGACGTCGCTCTTGGCTGGCATACGTTGTCCAGGCCTCGCTGCCGTAGAGCAAGGTACTGAGGACACAGGCCTGATACACTCGGACTTTTGTGTTCCGTGTCAGTGCGCCATTTTCCCACACTCTCTTGACCAGTCTGGACATAGCAGTGGAAGCCTTACCCATGCGCTTGTTGATTTCTGCATCTAGAGACAGGTTACTGGTGATAGTTGAGCCTAGGTAGGTGAACTCTTGAACCACTTCCAGAGCGTGGTCGCCAATATTGATTGATGGAGCATTTCTGACGTCCTGCCCCATGATGTTCGTTTTCTTGAGGCTGATGGTTAGGCCAAATTCATTGCAGGCAGACGCAAACCTGTCGATGAGACTCTGCAGGCACTCTTCAGTGTGAGATGTTAAAGCAGCATCATCAGCAAAGAGGAGTTCTCTGATGAGGACTTTCCGTACTTTGGACTTCGCTCTTAGACGGGCAAGGTTGAACAACCTGCCCCCTGATCTTGTGTGGAGGAAAATTCCTTCTTCAGAGGACTTGAACGCATGTGAAAGCAGCAGGGAGAAGAAAATCCCAAAAAGTGTGGGTGCGAGAACACAGCTCTGTTTCACACCACTCAGGATAGGAAAGGGCTCTGATGAGGAGCCACCATGTTGAATTGTGCCTTTCATATTGTCATGGAATGAGGTGATGATACTTAGTAGCTTTGGTGGACATCCGATCTTTTCTAGTAGTCTGAAGAGACCACGTCTGCTGACGAGGTCAAAGGCTTTGGTGAGATCAATGAAAGCAATGTAGAGGGGCATCTGTTGTTCACGGCATTTCTCCTGTATCTGACGTATAAAACATGTAATGTGAAGCCTATTATGTCACTCACTTAATGACAATGTAAAGGTTGAAAAGGTGCTACTTTTTTGCTTGGACATGCTCCTCCAAAAATTGTCCTCCAGGAGAATACCATTTGCCTCTTGTAATGGTGAGCGTGGAAAATATAATTTAAAAAAACGATTCCAACCTCACCTGCCACTTAACGTAAAACCCAATAATTGCTATATATCATAATTAGCTTATAAGGACTTAAAATAAGGGCTTACTAGTAACTTTTACAATAAGACACAATATTAATGAATAAAGCATAGTAAAATATATTTCAATGCGATTGTGATTTCAGTATTGAAATGTGTTAAACAATCTTGAGCAAGGCAATTAATATAACACTCAGTACTTAAGATTGGAGTTGGGAATTCAGTTTGATGCAAAGTAGTCAAAAATTGTCACTTTCAATTAATACTCTACCATTATCTCCTTGGAGAATCATTTACTATAAATGAGGAGGGTTACATTATGTTGGCTTTTTAAAAATTGTGATAAGAGCTAAAATGTCACTCTGCTTTTCTCATCTCCCCAATAAAACTGGAGCAGAATGTATCAGTTATCAATGCATCCTATTTATGTTAGCTGGCCTTTCAACCATTGCTTGTTTTAATTAACAAATATATCCACCTCTTCCACTTACACAGGTCCCTAGGCACTTCAAGTCCATATCATTTAGCTGCTTAAAAACTAACTATTAAAGTCTTACATTATTATCATGCCACCTTATCAATATATATGCCACATCCTGTTCATTTATGTCTTCACGAGCCTATTATATTTGATGATTTCTTTTCCCAAAATCATCACTTAAGTGCTTCTAAAAAGGAAATTATGCTTTTAAAAGAATTCCAACTAAATTGGCATGATTGTATTTATCTGTGGAGATTGCATGCTTCAATCCTGCCATCTCCACACAAATTTGGATGGAGATAAACAAAACTATTTGAATGCTGAACAATCCACTTCCTACACGCAGGCTGTGCTTGGACTTTCAGCAGATGGCTGATAGAAAATGCCTTTCGTGTTTAGACTGTGAAGCTGCATATTCCCAAAAGCAAACAGGTAAACCACCTATAGATTACAGGATGCTACCCCCAGTTCCATTTTAAGGATACTAGTTCATTGCTACAGTGATGGGTTTCACATAGTTAAAAGTAGTTCCGTTGTATGAAACTAAGACTGATATTGAAAGATAAGATTTTATTTCACTCATTCGAGGATTGAAAAATAAATTTCCATAGATGATGAGCATTCCACTGTCTCAAACAACTGTGTCATTTAGCCTTTGTTCTATGTTAATTACTTCCGCTTGTAACAGTGACAACACCATAAGTTTGATAAATTTGTCTGAACTGCACTTAAACTGTGGTTATTAAAAGAAGTACAAGGGAGTTATGAGAAGTATAAGGGAAATGTTAAAGCAGCATTAAAAAGGTTGATAGATGAAATATAGTATCTAAAATTCAAAGCAGAAAAATCTAGAGAATAGTATTTTATCTTTTTAATAAAATGATGATACCTTTCCAATTTGGAGGCATTAGACTATATCTTGTATAATATATTAATATATTATCTAAAGTGAATGGCATTGTTAATCACAGTCACACCCAGAATGACTTAGCTTCTGTGCACTGAATGTTAATTTTGCAAAACATTAATTTCCAAGATTTTGCAGCAGTGAAACTGTAATTAAATATTAACGTCACATGTTATTGCAGTACCACATTTATGAGACCTTGCCATACTTGCTCTCAACTAATCTGTTTTCATATTTGCGGATACATCACAAATCCAAAAGATCTTAGCTTCTGAAATGTATACCTTCTCCTAGAGCTGCCTCACAGCAGACAGGATATTATTCTGATGCAGCTTATTGAAGAGGTTTATTGTGGAGAGTATTTTTTTAAAAAGAACATTTGTGGACTTATGTGGTTGAAGAGATAGATAGCCTCAGTAAATTGCTGCTGGTATGTTACTGGTTTCATGCTACTGTTTCAAAGTAGCTTAGCTGAAAAGGTTGTTTTTTTCATTCCTTTGTAAATCTCTGTTCAGTTTTTAATTAACTATGTGAGAATGGTCAGCTTCATTTAAGTTCATATCCTATTGAAGTGCATGGATTCCTAAAAGCTCTTAATTTCTCTGCAACATTCTGTTAACTTTGTAATAAAACTAATTTTCTCAAGTATATTGTTTTATCATAAACAATCCACTCATAAGCAGGAAATCAATGACCCTAATCTCACATGTACAATGGTTGATTCAACTGTTCCTCTGAATTATACCTCATTATTCATTATCTATGATCATTGAATATGTCATACTTGTGTGGTCCTGTTAGACTACAGGTATGGATCTGGTACCTGCTTTAGAGGGATATGAGCCAATTACATCAAATTACTGTAGTTTTGGATTTATACCAGGCTCTGTCTGGAACAGTAGAGCTCTGTAAATGTTTGTTTACATGAATGTACAGCATTGTTTTTCAAATGCAGTTTTTAAAAAATTTGCCTTCAACTGACTGTACAGTTTAGTCTATGCTAACCATAAGAACATTTAAAATAAAGTTTAAAAGAATGAAATTCTGTTAGCTTGAGGTAGTTTTAAACCTTTTTGTTGAATGTGTGTAGATTCTATGCTCCTTCATATTGAACCATCACAAAATCTGCAGTTATTACTTGCCCATGAAACTAAGCTGAAATGCTTTTGTTCTGGAGATAAAAAGCAACATTTTAAACCATTACATGTTAAGACAAAACCTTAAAAAGGCTGTTTTAAAACTGTGGAGACAACATTAAGCACTTAACAGCAGTGCTCCATGTTTGTGATATTATTCTAAGTTGATTTATTTAGTACAGTTAACATTTTGGAGCTCAAATTATTATTTCAGTTTGTGGTTGAGGAAATTTATTTAAACAAACTTTTTTTTGACAATAACTGGTATGGCATATAAAAATGTTAAATTAGAACTTGTGACATACAAGTAATTATATGAGTCTATTCATTGCAAACACAGCTAGCAGAACCTATAATAGATAATAAACAGAAAGGCATGCCCAGAGGAGTCAGCTTAAAGACTTAACTTTTTTTAATCACTCATATTTTATAAAAACCTTTATCTGCATCTGTTTCAATTGGATTTCAAACAGCGAACAGATGCGGCTCTTCTGTCTTCTACAGAATAAGATACCAGCAAGACACAGACCAATCCTCTTAGGAACAAGAAAGATTTTTCATCCATAAATACTTGTTATAAATGGAAATTGCTATTATAAGGGTTTTATCTTTCTCTTGTTGCTATTTGATACAGAAAGTTGGTTCTGGAGACAAATTACTCAATGCTGTTAAATCATTTGCTGTTAGGCCCAGCCTATCGAAATGGAAGCTTCTCTGAAAGATTAGGGTGGGTGGTGAAATCTTAATAAGAATTAATTTGTTAAAGCCAAAATTCTGGTCTTTGGGAAAGCATGAATCTTGGGTCAAGATTGGATCAGTTAAAACCAGATGTGCCTGTCCCTTTAAGAAAATGATAGCTGTATTTGGTGGATTTGTGCATCTCATGTGCTCCAATGTCATGCCAACTACAAAAATCTCAGAAAATGTTTTTCTCCATGTTTGGTACACGTCAGCTATTAGGTAAACGTTTTTTTTCCATGTCTGTATGCTCATTTCTGCCTGTAGTATCCAATGATTTTACATTTCCATTTTACGTTCAGTGATCATTTCATGGTGGTCTTGTGGCTAAGCGTCTGTTATTCATGATGATCTCAAGATTATGTAGGCCATTCTTATGGTTGTTCAGTTATTACGTGGCTACTTTTCATGGTGGTCTCATGGTTAATATGTGGGTTCTTTGTCATCATTATGTTGGTACAGTGGCTATGCTATGCTTTATCCTGGTGGTCCCTGATGGATGATTCACTGGTAGTCTAGCAGTTTGGAGAATGCATTCACCTGGTGATCTAGTGAGTGATACATTGAACCAACACAAATTTTGCAGTATTGCTAGCTGATGAAACTGAGCTGAAATATTCTGGAAATATAATACAAGATTTTAACACTAAAAATATAAACAATAACACAACTTCCCTGGTGGTCTAATGGAATCTCAATTCCCTTATAATGTAGTGATTTAGATACATTCAAGTTCTCGAGTAGCATTGTGGGGCATATATCTAAGTATCCGAGTGTCGCGAGGTGTGCACCTGAGTTTTCTGGCAGCCTAGTATGGAGCAGTTGGTACTGTTAAAAAAAAAAAAAAATGATACCATGGGACTTAGAAAGAGCTGTAATTATTTATATTTGCCATCCCCCTCCCTTATTACATCCCCACTGCAGTCCTACTGTCAAAATGGCATGATCTGGGCTGTACACTTCACAGCTGCTGTCAATGGCACACTGTGCTTGGTTCACAAGAGATGTGTTTCTGCGAGATGCCTCTGCGAGATGGGGTTCAGCAGGCAAATGTTCCCTTTCTGCAAACTGTTCCATTCAGTGGTTGAGTGGAGAATTAGTAGAAATTGGACGTTGATGGCAGAGATTGGAATGGCATTTGAATACAGGCCCTCTGGTTGGGAATTGAACACTGCCCACATGAGAAACAGGTTGCTAAACTACAGTAATTATATATTTTTTAAAAACGTTGTGTAATAAGAACATAAGAAAAAAGAAATGGAGCAGGAGTAGGCCCTTCGGCCCCTTGAGCCTGCTCTGCCATTCAATAAGATCATGGCTGATTTGACCTTCACCTTAACTCCATTTTCCTGGCTGTTCCCCATAACCCTTGATTCCCTTGTAGTTCAAAAATTTGTCTCATACAGCTTGCTGAGGAAGAGAATTCCAAAGATTCATGACCCTCTAAGAGAAGAAATTCCTCTTCATTTTCATCTTAAATGGCCAACCCTTTATTCTGAAATTATGCCCCTTAGTTCTAGATTCCTCCATGATGTGAAAATTCTCTCAGCATCTACCCTGTCAAGCCCCCTGAGAATCTTACATGTTTCAATAAGATCACCTCTCATTCTTCTAATCCCCAATGCATATAGGCCCAACCTGCTCAATCTTTCCTCATAAGACAGCCCCTTCATCCCAGGAATCAAACTAGTAAACCTTCTCTGAACTGCCTTCAATTAAAGTATATCCCTTCCTAAATAAGGAGACTAAAACTGTATGCAGTGCTGTAGGTGTAGTCCCACCAATGCCCTGATGCCCTGAACAGTTGTAGCATGATTTCCCTACTTTTATACTCCATCCCCTTTACAATAAAGACCAACATTCCATTTGCCTTCCTAATTACTTGCTGTACCTCCATGCTAACTTTTTGTGTTACTATATACAAGGACACCCAGATCCCACTGTACCACAGCACTTTGTAGTCTGTCTCCATCTAAATAATATTTTGCTTTTCTATATTTCCTACCAAAGTGGACAACTTCACATTTTCCCACATTATACTCCATCTGCCAAATTTTTGCCCACTCACTCAACCTAAGCATATCCCTTTTCGGACTCTTTGTGTTGTCCTCACAACTTGCTTTCTTACCTATCTTTATATTGTCAGCAAATTACACTTTGTCCCTTCATCCAAGTCATTAACATCGATTGTAAGTAGTTGAGGCCCCAGCACGGATTCTTGTGGCACCCCACTAGTTACAGTTTGCCAACCTGAAAATAACCCATTTATCCTGACTCTCTGTTTTCTGTTTGTTAACTAATCCTCTATCCATGCTAATGTATTACCCCAACACCTTGAGCTCTTATCTTGTTTGTACCTTTTATGTGGCATCTTATCAAATGCTTTTTGGAAATCCAAATACACTACATCTACTTGTTCACCGGTTCATCTTTATCTAACTTGCCTGTTACATCCTCAGAGAACTCTGATATATTTGTCAAACACGATTTTCCTTTCACTCAGCTTTATGGTACTATGATTTTCTAAATATTCTGCTACTACTTCCTTAATAATGGATTCCAGCATTCCCCAATGACAGATGTTAGGTTAACTGGTCTATCGTTTCCTACTTTCTGTCTCCATCCTTTCTCGAATAGGGGCATTACATTTGCAGTTTTCCAAACCACTGGGACCTTTCTAGGATCTAAGAATTTTGGAAGTTTACAACTCAATGCATCCACTATTTCTGCAGCCACTTCTTTTAAGGCAGACCATCAGATCCAGAGGACTTGTCAGTCTTTAATTCTATTAGTTTGCCTACCAATTTTTCCCTAGTGATGGCGATTTGTTTTAAGTTGCTCCCGCTCGTTTACCCTTTGATTTTCTACTCTTATTGGGATGCATTTTGTATCTTCTACCATGAAGGTAGATGAAAAGTATTTGTTCAAAGTCACTGCCATTTCCTTATTTCGCATTATTAATTCTCCAGTCTCATCCTCTAAGGGATCAGTGTTTACTTCAGCTACTCTCTCCTTTTATATATACTTGTAGAAGGTCTTCTATCTCTTGCCAGTTTACTCTCATATTCTATTTTATCCCTCTTTTTGCTTTTAGGAGATACTCTGGTCATCCTTTGCTGGTTTCTAAAATGTTCCCAATCTTCTGGCCTACCATTAATCTTCGCAAAGTTGTGTTCAATTTGGTACCATCCTTAACTTCTTTAGTTAGCCATGGATGGTTCATACTTTTTCTGGAGTATTTCTTTCTTCATAGAATAAATCTTTGTTCAGAGTTATGAAAGATCTCCTTAAATGTCTGCCATTGCTTCTCTACCATCTTATCTTTTAATCTATTTTCCAAGTCCACTTTAGCCAACTCTGTCTTCACACCTTTGTAATTGCCTTTATTTAAATTTAAGGCACTAGTTTCAGACCCAAATTTCTCACCCTCCAACTGAATGTGAAATTCTATCTTGTTGTGATCACTCTTGCCTAGAGGATCCGATACTGTGAGATCATTAATTAATCCTGTCTCATTACATATTGCCAGATCTAAAATAGCCTGTTCCCTGGTTGGTTCCGCAATGTATTTTTTCTAAGAAACTGTCCTGAATACACTCTATGAACTCATCCTTAAGGCTACCTTTGCCAATTTGATTTGTTCAATCTATGTGACAGTCATGATTATTGTATTATCCTTCTTACAAACCTCCATTATTTCTTGATTTATACATTGTCCTAGAGTGTAGCTACTGTTATGGGGCCTATAAACTATTTCCACCTGTGACTTCTTTCCCTTGCTATTTTCTATCGCCACCCAAACTGATTCTGTATCTTAATCTTCCGAGCCAAGATCATTTCTCACTATTGTACTGATCTCAGAGTTACCCCACCTTCTTTTGCTTTCTGCCTATGTTTCCGAAATGCCACAGATGTCTGAATATTCAGTTGTCAACTTTGGTCATCTTGCAACTACATCTCTGTAATGGCTATCAGATCATTCACATTTATTTCATTTTGTGCCATCAATTCATCTATCTTGTTACAGATGCTGTGTATATTCAGATAAAGAGCCTTTAATTCTGTCTTTTTACCATTTTTCCCTGCCCTGACCCTATTTGCTGGTGCACTCTTATGTTTGTACATTCTGTCTCTTCCTGTCACACTCTGGTTATCATTACTAATATCGCTAGCCAGCACTATTATTTTGTCCTTTCTCTTTAACTTTGTAAGTTTCCCCTCACCTGAACCCTCCTTTCCGCCCCCCCCCCCCCCACCCCACCAACTACTTAGTTTAAAGCCCTCTCGACAGCCCGTTTTAAGAAGGTGCGTTTATGTAAGAGAAATGATGTAATGTACCATGTGACTTCTACACTTTCTGTGAGTCTGTAGAGAGTAGTCGTCCAGACCAGACCTATGTAAGATTGCTCTTAGTTGTATACGTGCAGCATAGTCATCAATAAAGAACCTATGTTATGTGTTAACCAATCCTTTATGTGTGGTTAGTACTTGTGTATAGTCAACACTAACACAGGGAGAAGAAAACACAACACAGGCCTATTTATTCAATTTGCCAGGCCCCAGCATGGTTCAAGTGAAGCCCTTACCAATGAAACAGCTCCCTCTTTCCCCGGTACTGGTGCCAGTGCCCAATGAATCAAATCCTATTTCTTCCACAACAATCTTTGAGCCATGCATTCAACTCTCTGATCTTATACACCCTGTTCCAATTTTCCCATGGCTCAGGTAGGGTTTAACTTTAGCACTAGGTAGTTATACTCCCTCAGCAGAAACTCGTTCTTAATCCTACGTATGTCGTTGGTACCTCGTGAACCACAACAATTTGATCCTTCCCTCCCACTCCAAGTTCTTCTCCAGCCTCAAGGAGATGCCCATAACCCTGGCACCGGGTAGGGAACATAGCCTTCAGGACTTACGCTGTCAGCTGCAGAGAACAGTATCTATTCACCTAACTACACTGTCCCCTACCACTACTATATTTCTTTTTAATCCCCCAACTTGAATGGCTCCCTGTACCACTGTGCTGTGTTCAGTTTGCTCATCCTCCCTGCAGTCTCTGCTGTCATCGACACAGGCTGCAAGAACCTAGTACCTCTTTGACAAGTACAAGGGCTGAGGCTCCCTGTACCTGCCTCACTCAAAGTCACACCCTCCTTCCCCTGACCACATACCAAATCTGAAATATCTAGCCTAAGCGGTGTGACTGCATCCTGGAACAAAGTATCCAGGTAACTTTCTTCCTCCCTGATGTATTGCAGTATCTGAAACTCAGACTCCAGCTCATCAATTTTGAACCAAAATTCCTCGAGCTGCAGGCACTTACTGCAGATGTGGTTGCAGTGGATCACACTGGTGTCCACCACGCTGTTTTTGAATGCTCCTGCTGTGGGAAATATACGTTGGAAGCAAATCTGTACTACCTGCACAAATGTTTGCTGAATAATAATGTTACCGACAACAGCTTACAATTGTACAGCCTCTTTAATGGAGGAAAATGTCCCAAGGCACTTCACAGATGCGCAATATTAACATTGAAAAAGGCAGAATGAAGCTTAAATCTCTAGAGCTCCCAATAATACTTCTGCATCTAACTAAGAAACATAAATCAACTTTACAATTTTGTAGTTCATTCAGTAAATGCTGCTACTAATTAAATGGCCTGTGGTTCCGTACATTTCCTTAATTTCATTTTGTAATACTGTATTAATTAATTCTGTGTAATGATGAAGTCACATTGTATGATGCATGTGGGTTTAGTTTTCACCTGTACTACCCTTATCAGCTCAGGAACTTACATTTACTCAAACTATACATTCACATCTGACATCGGAGCAGTATAGCATTGTGGATAAAGACAAACAGAATGGGACAGGGAGAGACAAAGAGTTTAACAAAAATTGTACATTAGTGAATAAGGTTATTGCTGGGATTGGAAGTAAAACAATGAAATTAAAGTTTTTTTTTACCAGAATGCACAAATCATTTGCAACTAGTGGCATAAATAAAGGTACAAGATTTAGATCTAATCACCATTACAGAGACATGGTTACAAGGTGATCAAGGTTGGGAAGTAAATATTTCAGGGTGCAAAATGTTTTGGAAAGACAGACAGAATGACAAAGGAGGAAGGTTAGCCCTGATAGTAAAGGATGACATAAGGACATTAGTGAAAAAGGATCTGGCCTCAGAAGATCATGAAGTAGAATCAGTATGGGTGGAAATTAGGAATAGCAAGAATCAGAAAACACTGGTGGGAGTAGTCTATAGTAGTAACAGTAGTTATACCATTAGACAGAGCATTAAACAAGAAATTATTGCAGCTTGTGACAAAGGCAAAGTAATAATTGTGGGGAACTTTAATCTTCATATAGACTGGGTCAATGAAATTGGCAGGACTGATCTAGAAGATAAGTTTGTGGAATGTTTTCGGGACAGTTTCTTGGAGCAATACGTTGTGGAACTGACTAAGGATAAAGCTATCTTAGATTTAGAGTTGTGCAATGAAGCAGGATTAATTAGTAATGTCATAGATACACTGGGAAATAGTAATCATAATACTATTGAATGCCAATCACAAACAATAATCTTAAACTTAAACAAAATGCCATGAAGGTGCTTCCATTATTAATATTTTTTGAGGACTTGTGTTTAAAAGACTGTGGAAAATACCTGAGGAGATGCTGGACTTTTTTTTTTTAAATGGTCACTGGAAGGACACTTGGGACTTTGTTTAAAACCAAACACTGGAAGTCATATGTCTTAAGCTAACCAGAGCCTTATGGACTATCAGACTACTTGGAGTTGTTTACAGAGAAGTCTCATGTCTAGGTTTATGGTGGTCAGGAGTCTTGGTTTTGTTTTTGGTTGTTTGGAGTTCAATTGGTCTGTATCCTGCTAACAGAATCCACCCAACTCATCCTTTGCCACCCATTTTGAAAAATCTTCTGAGAATCCAATGTGATAGCTGAATTCACTGATGCAGTAATTCTCCCAAAAAGCCTGCAAGACTACTCCTCAACATATCCTGAACAGAACTGCTCCAGAAAGATCCCAGCTGTTAACATGTACCCAGACCTAAAGTCATCTGGAACATTTCATATCTTGTCCTTTTTTCTTCAAGAATTAACAAGTATTTGGCCAAAGTATTTTTGTTTTTGTAAAGTTGATCTCTGCAGAGAAAGCTTCTTTATTTTTTTCTTTAAGTGTGTGTGTGCATGTATGTTGGGTTATTTCAAAGGGCATATATTTGTATTTTTATATTTCAACCTATGTGTTAATAATCTCTGCATCTTTATTGAATATGTCTTGTTTTATAATAAATTAATAATTTTGTTGTTTATTAAAGAAACCTGGTTGGTGGATTTGTATTCTGAAATGGATAGATAAAAGTATATAATTGGCCAAATCCATAACTGGTTAAAATATTTTTAAATATTTATTGTGACCAGTGGAGTAGTGGGACTAAAGGCAAACAGTGCACTCCTCTAACCTTGGTCGTAACATATAATTGGGAGCTCGGTCCGTGAAAACTCAAAGCCGACAAAGTGCAGTTGTAAGTGGGGTAATAATATTGAAAAGGGGAAAAGGAAAATGTCAGGTTTCTTGATCATTAGAGAAAATCTTATACTACCGGATTGGCAACTTTTGATGCAAGTACATTTGTGCAGCAGTCTGGAATAAATTAGGATTCTTTAAAGGCATTGTCCACTGAAAAGCTGTTAATTGTGGTGGAGCACGTGAAGGTAGATATTAGATCAAAAGTTAGGAGACCTGAAATTCAGAGACTAGTGGCCAGACAGCTGAATATTGAAGCAAAAGAGTCAGAGGGACGAGTAGAATAGGAAGAAAACAAGGTAACACTGGCACAGGTTCAGTTGGACAGGATGAAGTTAGAGCTAGAATTTCAGAGAGAGGAAAAGGAAAATGAAAGGGCATTTCAAAGGGAGCCAGCAGAGCGGCAGGAGAGAGAAAGGGCAAGAGAAAGAGAAGAAAATGAAAAAGAAAGAGCATTTCAGAAGCTGGAACTAGAATTGCAAAGGGAAATAGAAAAGGAAAAAGTGAGAAAGGGAGCAAGAAAGGATATTCCAATTTAAAAGGCAGGAACTAAAACAAAAGGGTGGCCTTCACTCCAGGGAAAGTTCTGATGAGGAAGAATCTGACTCCAACCCAGGATCCAGTGGGGAGCTGTTTAAATTTGTGCAACCCCTCCCGAAGTTTGAGGAAAGGGACGTAGAGGCATTTTTCATTTCTTTTGAAAAGCTAGCTAAACAGATGAGGTGGCTGAAAGAAAACTGGACACTGCTCATGCAAAGAAGGTTGATAGGCAGAGCAGTTTATGCTGTGCTTTCTGGGGAGGCTTTTGCAGATTATGAGATGGCAGAAAAGGCTATTCTCGCTGCTTATGAGTTGGTTCCTGAAGCTTATAGGCAGAAATTTTGAAACCTCTGGAAACAGCCTGGGCAGACTTATATTAAATTTGAGAGGGTAAAGCAAATTAACTTTGATCAGTGGGTGCAGGCACTACAGGTAGAGGCCACGTATGAGACGCTTAAGGAAATAATTCTCCTGGAAGAATTTAAAAATTCACTCCCTCCATTAGTAAGACAGGCAGCTGAGATGGCTGATGATTATGAGCTTGTCCACAAGCTCAAAACCTTTGTCTATCACCCCCACAAACCCGAAAAGGATAGAAGGTGGGGGTGTGGTGGTGAAAGGAAGGCAAGTAGCCAGGGACGAGAAGGGACACAGGCCAGAAAGAAAGGTGCTGAGGGTGGAAGTGAGGTCTGAAAGCCTAAGTGTTTTCATTGCCACAAGGTGGGACACCATTGTGCCGAATGCTGGAAGTTAAGGGGTAAACCCATGGGACTTATTGGGGTACACAAGGCCAATGCAGAGAAAGGGGCCTTGAAAAAGAGTATGATAGACCAAGTTTGTAACTCTGACTGCAGCTGTAGGGTCAAGTACAAACATGGCTGTGAGTGCTGGGAAGGTGAACAAGATACCTGAGAAGTACAGGGAATTCTTGTCAAAAGGAAAAGTAACTCCTTATTCTTCAAGTGAGGCAGGTAAACCTGTAGTTATACTTAGGGATACAGGAGCCACCCAAACTGTTTTTCTGGGGAAGGGCATGACTTTACCACCAGAGAGCGCATTGAATGCCAACGTTTTAGTGAACGGTATTGGCGAGGAGTATATACCCGTACCTTTGTATCGGGTGCACCTGGAGTGTAACCTAATGTCTGGAAAGATAACCATAGCAGTTGACCCTAGTTTGCCTGTAGATGGAGTTGACCTTCTCATGGGGAATGATATGGCTGGAGCGAAGGTAGAAGCTTCTCCAGTAGTCATGGAAAGACCAAGTGAAGTCAAGGAGACAGAGCAGTTGCAGAAATATTCCAGAAATTTTTCCTTCATGTGTAGTGACCCGAGCAATGGTTAAACAAGTTCTATCATCAGAGGTCAAATTGGCACCATTGACAGATATTTGGCTATCTGAAACTTTTTTGGAGGATTTGCATAATCCGAAGGAAATGTTCAGTCGGTCTTCTTGGATCGAGGCTCAGCAAGCCGATCCAGAGGTGGCACAATTAGCTCAAACCGAAGCTGAGGCAGAGGGAGTTCCGGAATGCTACTATATTAAAAATGGGATTCTGATGAGGAAGTGGAGACCTCCTCACAGATCTGCAGATGAAGAATAGATGGTGGTTCACCAGATAGTGGTACCGCCTAAATATTGCCAGGAAATATAAAGGATAGCCCATGAAATTGCTATGGCGGGACATGTAGGATCCAGAAATCCCAAGCATGTATAAATTGACATTTTTATTGGCCAGGCCTTCACAAGGACGTGGTGCAGTTTTGTAAAACATGTCATATGTGCCAGATTGTGGGAAAGCCGCATGTGCAATAAAACCAGCACCTCTAATTCCCATACCAGTTTATGGGGAACCATTTGGTAGGGTGTTGGTAGACTGTGTGAGACCATTACCAAAAACAAAAGTGGGACATCAATATATACTCACTATTACGGATATGGCTACCCGGTTCCCAGAGGCGATTCCCTTGAGAACAATTTCTGCCAAGGTAGTGGTAGAGAATTTAACCCAGTTCTTCACTTGATATGGATTATCGATTGAGATCCAGTTGGATCAAGATTCCAATTTTATGTCTAACATTATTCAGGAAGTTATGAGTCTCCTGGGTGTAACACAGGGCTGCATTTTACAAGCTCGCCGCCAATCTCAAAGATGGCGGCCCGCACATGCGGGCTTTACTCCAAGGAGCCGCTGCGATGTTAAACGTGGTGGCTCATTTACATGGCCAGGGTGGGCCTGCCCCCCCCACATGATGTAGATGGAGCGTGCAGTCCATCCCCAGCAACAGCATCAGGTGCCACTGTGCAGGCGCCTACTCCATTTTTAAAGGGCTTCCAGCCATTCAATTTCACTTGAATTTTTAAAGAAACATGAGAGTAAAATATTAAATAACGTTATCCCGACCCTCTCCCACTGCATACCCCCCCAATGGCCATTAAATTTATTACTTGCCGTCTCCCCACAAAAAAACTTAGCTTGTGCTCCAGACACTCGCAAATGTATTTAAATAAATGAATTAATGGCTGGAATTTTACGACGCCCCAGCAGGTCGGTTGGTGGCGTGTGGGCGGTGTAAAATTGAGCGGCAGGCTCCGGGAGGCCTAACCACCCTGATTCCGCCTCCGACTAAGTTTACGTAGGTCAGGCGGGGGGGGCGGGGGGCGCAGGGTGATAAACAGCCCATCCGCCCGGGCTCAATCAAGACCCTTAAGTGGCCATTTAACAGCCACTTATGGGCCCTCGCCCGCCTCCACGGGTATTTTACCCATGGCAAGTGGGTGTGCCGGGGACGTTAAAGGCCGCCCAGCTATCGCTGCCGGCCTTTCCGCACCCCGGGGGAGGGGTGGGTGTGGGGCCTGGCAGTCAGGCACAGGGTACCTGATTGAGGGCCGTCCCCCCCCTCCCAACCCAACCCTGGATCCAAGACGCCCCCCTCCCCCCAAACGACCACCCTAACCTCACCAGGGCATGACCAATTCCCCTGGTGAGGCAACCCAAACTGACCTTCAGTCCCAGCTCCTTGGTATCCTCCTCGGTCGGCTGGGCTGCAGTTCCAGCAGTGACCACCGCTCCCAGTGGCGCTGCTGAGACTAAGAGCTGCCAGTCAATCAGCGGGCCGGCAGCTCTTAGTCTCAGCAGTGCCACTGGGAGCGGTGGCCACTGAGGCGGGACCTCCTCCCTCAAGTGGGTGGAAGACCCTCCTCGGGCCAATTCAAGTCTGGGGATCTGTAAAATGTGAGACGGGTTCGGCACTGACATTTACGTCAGAGTCCAGCTCCTGTCCACCCACTGTAAAATTCCGGCCAATGACTTACCGACTCCCGCCATCCTCTCCGGGGTTATATCGCTGCTGGTGGCCGGCACTCCCGCACCTTTGGATACCCGTTCGGGGATCTGCTGTGGGACGGTGGGGAGGGGGAGCAGGTAAGTATTTCAGTGCGGGGCAGGGGGGGGGAGAAGTGGGCTCAAATTCATACGATTGGTGTAAGGGATGGTGACAAGGATTATAGATTAAAGTTTGTGCAGTTGTGGGGGGAATGTCAGATGGTAAAGGTAAGTATTTTTGGAGGGGAAAGGACAAATAATTAATTTAATTATTATTGGGGGTGAGAGGGGCAAAAGAGATGTATATATTTAATTTCATTTAATCTTTCTTTAAATACTTAAATTTTCTGCTAGGGCTAACGGGGGAATGGAGCAATCAATTTTTAATGGCTGTGGGGATGGTGGAAAGGGGTTGAGGGTCAAAGGGAATACATTTCGGGGGGGTTCAGGATATCAATAAAAGTTTGTTATGGGGGGAGAGGGCAATTTATATGGTTGGGAGATGGGATTTAGAGTTGAAATAAAATTTTATTTTTATTTCCCGGAGACTGGGACCTTTAAATATTAAAATGTTACTGAAGGGCTTGAAGCCCTTTAAAAATGGCACCTGCGTGGTGGCACCGGACGCCGGGGATGCAGCAGCTGCCCCCTCTATATCAATGGGACGGCCGCTCTGCCCCCTCTATTTAAATAAGCCCCTGCATTTAATATCGCGGGGTCTTGGCAGCGGCACTTCTGTGTCGGAAGGTCGCCGAGTTCAAAGCGTGCTGTTGCAAGGCGCGGTGCGCTACTAAAGTTCAGCCCCAGGAGTCACTGTTTAAAAATAAGGTGTCACTCATTTAAGACAGAGACAGGAAGAATTTTTTTCTCTCAGAATGTCGTGAGTCCCCGAAACTCTCTTCCTCAAAAGGCAGTGGAAGCAGAGTCTTCAAATATTTTTAAGGCAGAGGTAGATAGATTCTTGATCAGCAAGGTGGTGCAAAATTATCAGGGGTATGAGGGAATGTGGAGTTGAGGTTACAATCAGACAGGCCGTGATCTTATTGAATGGTGGAGCAGGCTCAAGGGGCCAAGTGGCCTACTCCTGTTCCTAATTCGTATGTTCCCTTAGAAGCAGAGACAGGAAAAGTTATCATGGAGAACGAGGAAATGGCAGAGACATTGAACACATATTTTGTGTCTGTCTTCACAGTAGAAGACACAAGTTTCATACCAGAAATAGACCTAGCGGCTAAAAAGAGTGAGGAAATTAAGGAAATTAATATCAGCAGAGAAAAAGTATTGGAGATACATAAGGGACTAAAATCCAACAAACCCCCGGGACCTGATGGTCTACATCCTGGGGTTCTAAAAGAGATAGCTGAAGAGATAGTGGATGCGCTAGCTATGATTTTCCAAAATTCCTTAGATTCGGGAACAGTCCCATCAGATTAGAAGTTAGCAAATGTTACACCGCTTTTCAAGAAAGGAGGCAGAGAGAAAAAAGTTAACTGCAGGCCAGTTAGCCTAACAGCCGTCATTGGGAAAATGCTGGAATCTATTCTTAACAAAGTCTTTACAATGTACTTAGAAAAGAACAGTATGATTAGAATAAGGTTTTACTAAAAGGAAATCCTATTTGACAAATTTATTAAGAGTTTTTTGAGGATATAACTGGTAGAGTAGATAAAGGGGAGCCAGTAGATGTAGTATGTCTGAATTTCCAAAAGGCATTCGATAAAGTGCCTAGAAGGACAAGGGTAAGGGCAGCAGATGCATGAGAACACCACCACCTGCAAGTTCCCTTCCAAGCCACACACTATCCTGTCTTGGAACTATATTACTGTTCCTTCACTGTCGCTGGATCAAAATCCTGAAACTCCCTTCCTAATAGCACTGTGGGTGTTCCTACACCCCAAGGACTGCAGCGGCTCAAGAAGTCAGCTCACCACCCCCTTCTCAAGGGCAATTAGGGATGGACAATAAATGCTGGCCTAGCCAGTGACACCCACATCCCATGAACAAATAAAAAAAAATTCCCTGGAGTTTAGAAGAATGAGTGGCGATCTCATTGAAATATACAAGAATCTGAAGGGGCTGTATAGGGTAGACACTGAGAGATTGTTTCCACTGGTCGGGGAATCTAAAACACGGGGGCACAGCTTCAGGATAAGGGGCCGATCATTTAGGACTGAAACGAGGACAAATTACATCACTCAAAGGGATGTGAATCTTTGGAATTCTCTACCCCAGAGGGTTGTGGATGCTCCATCGTTGAATATGTTTAAGCCTGAAATAGACAGATTTTTGGTCTCTTAGGGAATCAAGGGATAAGGTGAGCGGGCAGGAAAGTGGAGTTGAAGCCTAAGATCAGGCATGATCGTATTAAATGGTGGAGTGGGCTCGATGGCCGTATTGTCTATTCCTGCTCCTATTTCTTGTGTTCTTGTATTCCAGACATCATAAAGTTCTGAGGGTAAAGAATGCAACTTTCAAGCAGCTTAACTTGATGTTACTGCTATCCCTAACACAGTTATTTTTGTAAATATTCTTTTTTTAAAAAATCCCTTTGCCCTATAATTGCTAGCTGCAAAGGTCTGGACTGAACCCTGGATCACAGCAGGCAACTGTAGGCCATAGTGCAAAGCAATTTTTGGATATTGATTGTATTGAATATTGTCTTAAGAAATAAAATGCAATCTGCAATCATGTTCTAATTTGGCATCTCCATACACTCATATGAATTTTTAAAAATATACTCCATTATATCTCAGCTGTGGATCAGCAGTAGCACTCTCATCTCTGAGTTAGTATGTTGTGGGTTCAAGCCCCACTCCAGAGATTTGAGCACATAATCTGGGCTGATGCTACAGTACAGTACTGAAGGAGTGTTATACTGTGGGAATTGCTACTTTTGGGTGAGACGTTAAAGCAAGATTCCATCTGCTGTCTCAGGTGATGTAAAACATCCCATGGCATCATACAAAGAAGAGCAGGGGTGTTCACCCAGTGGGCTGGCTAACATTTATCCTTCAACCAAGAACTAAAACAGTCGATATGGCCATTTATTTCATTGCCGTTTGTGAGAGCTTGCTGTGTGCAAATTGGCGACTGTGATTCCTACGTTACAACAGTGACTATATTTCAAAACACTTCTTTGGTTGTAACCCATTTTGGGATGTCCTGATGCATGAAAGGCACTTTTTAAATGCAATTCTTTCTTTCTTTCTTGTTTTTTTGCTTGCCTACTTGCTTTCTTTATTTCTTATAGTGCTTATGCTTCATAAATTGGGGGCAGAGTCAGGCATGCTGCATTGTAAAATTCTGCCAATTTATGAATTAAATGTGTTACTCACTCCTCTGGCATATTTATCTGTAGAACACAATACTATCATGTACACCTGTAAGTAATAAAAAGGAATTAAAATGCTGGCTCCATTTTTGAGTTTAGGCAAGTCCAATAACCTTCAATCAGCATTCTTAGTAATTGTGTATGAGTGATGTATGACTTATTCTTCATGGTGTATGTTTGTAAAGCTCTTAATTACACACAGAGGAAAAGGAAAATCGATAGAAATGTCTTGTAGTTTTAAGATAGGGCACCTACTAATCTTTAAAGTTGTATTAAGAAAACCAGTAGTAAAATGGTTAAGGATAATAAAATGGAGATTTTGTTTTTTTATTTAAAAATATTTTATTCTGTGACTCCTATGCAATGAATGCAGTCCCATCAAGCTGTGCCATTCTGCTCAATTCTGCTCATCTGTCCTGATGGTGAAGACCCTGCAGACAGGCAGCATGACTCATGCATAGAAATGGTCATTAGGTACCAAGACATCATCTTATTTGAAAACAGGGATGCATTCTGGTGTCTCTAAAAGCCTGTAATTATTGTCATCATTATAGACAGTGTAGCCTTGCAAGGTAATTTAATAACCTTTAGCTTGCACCTGGGAAATCCTTCCCCAGAGAGAAACAAGGTGCCTCTGTGCCACACATTCATCAAGACCTGACCTTTAATGGTTTCTGAGAGAACAGTTGGCACGGAGTGGTGTACAGGGGAGCATTGTTAATGTTGTTTCTTTGTTAATTGATACTGCACTTAGTGCTTTAACAGTGATGCATTGAAAGACTGGAATATGGAGGGCTTGTTTAAGAGAAATGTAAGAGGAATAGCTGTGGCAGAACAGAGATGTTTTATATGCCCTGAAGCCATAAATAAGATATTTATGATGTAACTGCTGAAAAGTAAATTTAAAATGTTGCTGGAATCCAATGCCTGCCAATTGATTCGCCCTAGATTTTCTTATAGTTTGGTGACTTTGTGTTGCAAGTTTTTTTTTGTTGCCGGTCATGGGAGGGGGGTGTTGGCAGCATAGAAAGGGGAACTTAGGTACTAAAATATGAGAATAGTACTTAATTAGTTATCTTATGTACAAGCATATCTTAACCTAAAATATGTGATAATCTGTCATCCCCAAAAAATGGCTACATGTTATAGACAAACCATTATTTGCTGATTAATCAGTCAAAGAAATATTTTTTTTCCCCTAAAGTTAACCTTTTGAATTTCCAAAGAGTTTTCAGCTTTGCAGGTTTGCTTTACTGGTAATCTGGGAGCATTTGGCTAAATGAAAATCTAAATTTCAAAATCTGTATATTTAGGAAAATGATCAAAATCACACAATATTTCTAATTTTACATTACTTCTGGAAGAAGTGGGGAAAAGATTGATGGTACAGATATTAACTAAAAGACCATAGAGGTAATGGAAATACAATAAGATTCCAAAGGAATAATAGGGAGTACACTTTTCACTAAAACTGATATGGAAGAGCAGGGTATTCCTCACATGGTGACTTTGGAGTCGCCACTGAGAGGTAAGAGAAATTGGCAAGTAGAGACCAGGCCATTATTGCACATCTAACTCCTGCTTGAGTATTGCAAGCAGGTTCCACACCACCACTGAAAGCCAGGATGTAACGCATGATCTAGGGAAACTCCAAAGAAAAGAAAAAATGAAAAATAAAGTCTTAACATTGTATTAAAAGATGAGCTTTACAGAGATTGCCAAACTAGTGTTATGCTAATTTCTGAAGTACCCTGTTTAAATACTGTTGAGACAAAACTAGGTGAGCCGTTATCAACTCCAGCTATGTATTTTGGTATGTGTGGTATATATATATATATATATATAAAATATATATGGGGGGAGGGCATGGCAGGGATAACTGAAGCCCATTAAAAGTGTGTACTAGAAGAATGCACAAATGTCAATACCATACCACAATAAAGTCCATGCATTGTAGGATAACTGCTAGTCTTGTGTACTCAGCTGTGCATTTTACTAATTTAGAACCCCAGGTCTTTCAGAGCTGGCATTACTATAATGCTCAAAATAACAATGTAAACATTCTTGAACATTGTGGTGAAATAGTTTTAAAGCAGGCTTTTTAGTCAATTAACTAGTCAATCTGATGATGAAAAGCTCTTTGCCTTGATTAGGAGTTCCTCACTGAAGAATTTCAGGAAGAGGCTGTGTCGAAGTGTAACTGGAAAGTAATGTTTTGGAGTACCAAGATCATTTTTTGACTCTGGCATCTGTCTTAGCTCCTGGAAATTGCTTATGAATTTTTACATTAATAGCCTATGAAGTTATTATTTACCAGTTAACATTTTTATAATACACGTACATTCATGCATTGCACAAATCAGATGAGAATGATTTTAGTGTCTTCATTACCGGTTTCAGGCAATTTCTGAGTTTACTGAGACATATTTCAAAACATAATAGAGCAATGTTTCAAGGAACTCAACAGACAACTTTTAATTAAAGATAAAATTAAAATTAATACATTGTTCAGACCATGAGATAACACCCAGGAGATATGTTTTTTAAAAATCATTCATTCATTTCATTTCATTTTTAACCCTTGACTAATTTTGCTGTTCTCAGCATAATGTAAAAAAGTAATTTTTATTTCTTGTCTTTGTTTACTTCCGGCCATTAATTTACAATTTTACTAAAATTGATATTGGAGAACAGGTGTTTTTCCGTGAACGGTGGATTGATACTTATGTCATTAACAGAATATGAGGAATTTGAATGATAGAAATTCACATATTTCATTCATTCATTCCTTTGACTCATGGACCTCAACAGTGGTGGCAATATGAGCTTTGGAACTTTAGCACCCGGGGGTAAGGAGGAGAAAAATCAGAGTGGGCTTCTACTATCCAATGATTCCTGTTGAAAAAGGCACCAACATCAGATAAGGCCAAAATTGGACTTAACTTTAACTACCCTCCCCTCCCTCACGTGGTAAAATAGCCTGTAAACACTTGCTACAAGATCAAGCAGAAAGAATGGCTGAGGGACTGCATGTATGTCATCACTTGTACAACTATGCCTCAACATAGTTTGGGCAGCACAGTGGCGCAGTAGTTAGCACTGCAGCCTCACAGCTCCAGCGACCCCCCGGGTTCGGTTCTGGGTACTGCCTGTGCGGAGTTTGCAAGTTCTCCCTGTGACTGCGTGGGTTTCCGCCGGGTGCTTCGGTTTCCTCCCACAACCAAAGACTTGCCAGTTGATAGGTAAATTGGCCATTGTAAATTGCCCCTAGTGTAGGTAGGTGGTAGGAGAATGGTGGGGTTGACGTCAGATTAGTGTAAGTGGGTGGTTGTTGGTTGGCACAGACTCGGTGGGCCAAAGGGCCTGTTTCAGTGCTGTATTTCTCTATGATTCTATAACATGATCCAGCTCCTGCAGAAACGAGAGAAAGAAAATATAACCTCAAAACATAGGAACAGGAGTAGGCCATTCAGCCCATTGAGACTGCTCCACCATTCAATATGATCATGGTTGATCATCCACTTCAGTGCCTTTTTCCCACACTATCCCCATATCCCTTTCTGTCATTGGTATTTAGAAATCTGTCAAACTCTGCTTTAAACATACTTAATGACTGAGCTTCCACAGCCCACTGGGTAGAGAATTCCAAAGATTTACAACTCTCTGAGTAAGGAAATTTCTCCTCATCTCTGTCCTAAGTGGCTTCTCCCTTATTTTGAAATTGTGTCCCCTGGTTCTAAACTCCCCAACTAGGGGAAGCATCTTAGGTGCATCTACCCTGTCTATCCCTTTAAGTGTTTTGTAGGTATCAATGAGATCACCTCTCATTCTTCGAAACTCGAGAGAATACCGGCCCAGTTTCCCCAATCTCTCTTCATAGGACTGTTCCACCATCCCGGGAATAAGTCTGGTGAACCTTGGTTGCACTCCCTCTATGGCAATAGCATCCTTCCTAAGGTAGGGGGACCAAAACTGCACACACTACTCCAGGTGCAGTCTAACAATTGAAGCAAGACTTCACTACTCCTGTACTCAAATCCTCTTGCGATAAAGGCTAACATACATTAGCCTTCCTAATTGCTTGCTGCACTTTATTGTTAGCTTTCAGTGACTTATTGACTGTACATCTACACTTTCTAATCTCTTACCATTTTTAAGAAATACTCTGAACATCTATTCCCCCTAGCAAACTGGTAACCTCAATTTTTTCCAAATTATAATCCATCTGCCATGTTCTTGCCCACTCACTAAGTCTGTCCAAACCCCTCTTGAAGCCACTGTACATCTTCCTCACCACGCACATTCCCACCTAGTTTTGTGTCATTTGCGAACTTGGAAATATTACATTTGGTGCCCACATCCAAATCACTAATATATTTTATGAACAGCTGGGACCCAAGCACTGATCCCTGCGGTACCCCACTAGTCACAGCCTGCCAATGCGAGAATGACCCATTTATTCTTACTCACTGTTTTCTGCCTGTTAACCAAGCCGTAATCCATGCCAGTGTCTTACCTCCTATCCCGTGTGCTTTAATTTTGCTAACCAACTTCCTGTGGGGACTTTATCAAAAGCCTTCTGAAAATCCAAGTATACTATGTCCACCAACTCCCCTTTATCAACTCTGTTGGTAACATCCTCAAAAAACTCCAACAGGTTCATCAAACATGATTTCCCATTCATAAATCCACGTTGACTTTGCCCAATCAGATCATTATTTTTCAAGTGTCCATTTATCACATCCTTTAGAATAGATTCTAGCATTTTCGCTACTATTGATGAAAGGCTGACAGGTCTGTAGTTCCCTGTTTTCTTTCTCCCTCCCTTCTTAAATAGTGGGGTGACATTTGCTACCTTCCAATCTGCAGGAATTATTCCAGAATCTATAGAATTTTGGAAGATGATCACAATGCATCCACTATCTCCATAGCTACCTCTTTCAACACTCTGGAATGTAGAATATCAGGTCCCAGGGACTTATCAACCTTTGGCCCCATTAATTTCTCCAATACAACCTTCTTACTAATTTCCTTCAATTCCTCATTCTCCCTAGTCCCTTGGATCTTTTAGTCTGGGAGATTTCTTGTACCTTCCTCAGTGAAGGCAGACACGAAATAATCATTTAGCTTCTCTGCCATTTCTCTATTCCCCGTTATAAATTCTCATGACTCTGCCTGTAATGGACCTACATTTGTCTTAGCCAAACATTTCCTTTTTATGTACCTATAGAAGTTTTTAAAGTCCGTTTTTATGGTTTTTGCTAGTTTACATTCATATTCTATTCTCCCTTTCTTTATCAATTTCTTGGTCCTCCTTTGCTGTATTCCAAAATCCTCCTAACCCTCAGGTTTACTACTATTTCTGGCAATTTGTAGGTGTTTGCTTTTAATCTTATACAATCCTTATCTTCCTTTGTTAGCCACGGTTGACCGGCTTTTCTTTTCGGGTTTTTGTGCCTTGAAAGAATGTATTGTTGCTGTAAACTATGTCATAATTCTTTCAAGACTATCCATTACCTATGTACTGTCATACCTTTTAATGTAATTTCCCAGTCCACCTCAACCAATTTGCCCCTCACACCTAGAATATGAAAGAACAGAAACAAAAAACAGAAGCAGTGGTCTCGACAGAGTAGATAGGGAGAAACTGGTCCCACTCATTAAAGGATCAAGAATGAGAGGGCACAGATTTAAAGTAATGGGTAAGAGAAGCAAAAGCGACATGAGGAAAATCTTTTTCACACAGCGAGTGGTTAAGATCCGGAATGCGCTGCCTGAGAGTGTGGTGGAGGCAAGTTCAATTAAAGCATTCAAAAGGGAATTAGACTGTTATATGAAAAAGAAGAATGTGCAGGGTTACGGGGAGAAGGCGGGGGAATGGAACTAAGTGAATTGTTCTTTCAGAGCCGATGCGGACACGATGGGCCAAATGGCCTCCTCAGTGCTGTAACTATTCTGTGATATTCTTGTAACTGTTGTGAATGCAGGGATAATTTTAATTATTTTAGTTTAGGTTGATCAAATTCAATTGTCTTAAGATCTACGAGTATCTCCACGTCTAATGATATAATAAACCCCTCAAACTTTGCTTAGTTCAACAAAACTTTTAATGTTTAAGTAAAAGATCTGCAATTAAACTATACCTTTCATGTCCTCAGGAAGTCTGAAAGTGCTTCATGACAAAGTAGTTTTGAAGTATAGTCACTACTGTAGGTGAATGCAACAATTTGCCAACAGACGACAATGAAATACATTTCCACATAATCTCTTTAGTGGTGTTTATTAAGGGCTAAATGCTGACAGAACATTGGGAGAACACCACTATTCTTTTCCAAATTTCTTTGGGGCCTTTTATATCCATCGGAATGGCAGATGGTTTGTTGATTTAATATTACATCTGAAAGAGGGTACCACTGACAATGTAACAGTCACCCAGAGCTGCACTGAAGTGTCAGCCTAGATTATTTGCTAAAATGCTGGAATGGGACTTGAACCACTTTTCTGATTCAGAGCCAATGAGCTACCAGTGAACTAAGCAGATGCATAATCATCAGAATGTTGGATTAGAGTCTTGAGATCTACTCCTGCCCATCCAATATTTTCCATACTGTCATAATATTTTAAGTGACAAGCTATTCGTTATTATAGAGCTCCAAAACACCAACTCATTTCTTAATCATTGCTTAGAAAGTATTATGGGGTGGGGTGGGGATGGGGAAATTTCCCAGGCAAGTGGAGACAGGTTTGAATGTGTGCATGGAGTTAAATCCCCTGAAGTTGGCATTGGGTCAGGATCCCAACATCATCTCACTTTCTTCCAGATTTCTATGGAGTGCTAAATGGATGTATTTGCTGTAGTGGGCAGTAAATTAGGATTTTACCACTTTATGAGTCAGGCAAATCTGAAATGACATGGTAGCTAAAATAAAGCTCTCAGTAGGCACCTGTCTATGGAAGACTGGGTGCGGTGATATTTCATAATCTGCTGCTCCTGGCAATCTGCACAGCTGTTGTACTTGAAGTGGTGGGTCTTGAAGTATGAGGTAATTTCCAAAATTTTGTTCTGAATAAAAGAGACGCCATGTAAATAATGACTGCTGAATTAAGGATGACATTTTCTACAAAATGATCCTTTAATATAGTCGTTTACTGTATGCTGTATGCTGAGCTGCTCATAATGAATTAAATTAGTACTTTAAAAAAATGAGGCACATAATGTACAGCAGGTCACATGGGAATGTGCACATCATAAATGCGACGTACATACAGAGCGCATGTGATAGATTTTGCAGAGTTGTGCTGCCTTCCTTGGTGGTGAACAATGAGTTTTTTTGTTGAAAAAGTACATTGGAAACAGTATTTGAAAAATTTAAATCATCAGAATCAGACTTTGTGTGGGGAGAAATGTAAGTTTTTTGAACTAATCTGAATGTTCTGATCTTTGCATTAAACAGCTTTTGTTTTCTGAGTACAGTACTCACCCCTACCATTACTGAAAATCTGGAACTAAATGCACAAGGAGTATGTTGCATATTTTCAGACTACCTGCACTCTCATGTAAAATTAATTTAAATTTGTGGTGAATTTAAATGAATGTGTATATTATTTGACAGTGAAAACTGTCTGATTTCTGGTATATTACACATATTACAGAACCATGGTAACAATATGTGTGATGAGTATTTATGATTTCTGAATTATGAAGAAAAGTCTGTTAATTTTGCATGAAAATTATGTAGAAATTAATGTAAGCTTGTCTTAATTATAGTTATCTCACCTCTGAGTCAGAAGGTCATGGGCTCAAGTCCCATTCCAAGAATTAGGTATCTAATGTTACTTAGGCAGTACTATAGTCTTGGAGATGCCATCTTTTAGATGAGGCATTAAAACTGTCCAGGTGGGATGTCAAAGATCCTGTTGCACTATTTGAAGAAGACCAGGAGTTTGTCCCACATCCTGGCCAAAGGTAATCCCTCAAACAACCCCATCAAAAACAGAAGAACTGCTCACATGCTATTTACGAACATACAAACATATGAATTAGGAGCAGGAGTAGGACCCGCAGCCCCTCGAGAGTGCTCTGCCATTCAATAAGATCATGGCTGATACGATTATAACCTCGACTCCACGTTCCCGCCTACCCCGATAACCTTTCACCTCCTTGCTTATCAAGAATCTATCTATCTCTGCCTTAAAAATATTCAAAGGCCGGAATTTTACGCCACCCCAGCGAGCCGGATGTGGCGGGGTCAGGGGGTGAGGCGTAAAATTGAGCGGAAGGGTCCAGGAGGCCTTCCCGACCTGCTCCCGCCTCTGCCCCACTTTACGTGGGCCGGTGGAGGGCGAGAAACGGGCCACCCACCCCAGGCCAATCAAGGCCCTTAAGTGGCCACTTACCGGCCACTTAAAGGCCTTCACTCGCCTCCACCGGAATTTTACCCGTGCCAAGTGGACGTCCGGGAAACGTGAAAGGCTGCCCAGGGTGCCCAATTGAGGGCTGCCCCCGCTTCCCCAACCACCCCCAGGACCCGAGACGCCCCCCCTTCCCTCCAAATGACTCATTGCCTCACCGGGGCACGACCGATTAACCAGGCGAGGCAACCCTAACTTACCTGGACTCCTGGCTCCATGTCCTCGGCTGGGCTGCAGTCCCAGCAGTGGCCACCGCTCCCGGTGATGCTGCTGGGATTAAGAGCTGTCGGCCCAATCATTGGCCGGCAGTTCAATGAGGCGGGACTTCTTCCCTCGAGTGAGTTGAAGTCCCGCCTGGGAACAGTTAAAGCCCAGGAACCTGTAAAATGCAGGTTGAATCCCCGGGCCGGCCGGAAGCAGGTTCGCCACTGACTTTTACATCAGTGGCCAGCTCCCATCCGCCCGCGTAAAACCCAACCCAAAGACTCTGCTTCCACCGCCTTTTGAAGAAGAGAGTTCCAAAGACTCACAACCCTCTGAAAAAAAAAAATTCTCCTCATCTCTGTCTTAAATGGGCGACCCCATATTTATAAATAGTGACCCCTAGTTCTCGATTCTCCTACAAGAGGAAACATCTTTTCCACATCCACCCTGTCAAGACCCATCAGGATCTTATATGTTTCAATCAAGTCTGGGATTTTGCTTTCTACAGATTAGCTGTTGTGTTTGCTTACTAACTGAAAGAAAGTACTTGAATTTATCTAGTGCCTTTCACATCCTCAGGATGTCCCGAAGTACATTATAGCCAATAAATTATTTTTAAAGTGAGTCATTGTGGTTATGCAGCCAATCATGATAGACAATTTGCCTACGTTCAGTAATGAAATTAATGACAAGTTAATATGTTTTAGTGGTGTTGGTTGAGGGATAAATGTTGACCATGACAGTTGCAGGTGTGACATAAATGTAAGTTTCTTTATGATCAGCATTGCTTATTCATCCACTGCTGCTAACAGCATAACTGACTTCCCTCCAAGTTCCACAAGGGTATAATTTATAATTTGTGAGTTAGAACTCTGTTTAAAATGGGTTGGAATGTTTTAGAACAGAGTTCAGACTGCTAAAAGAAAGTCCTCTATACCCAAAGGAAGTGACTGTTATCTGCATCTCTACTGCTATTGTTACAGATTGAGAGAAATTTGGGTTGCATGCTAATGCAGACAGAATTTGACTACATTACTTTGTAAGTGTAAAACTGCTGTATAGCCATGATTTTAGAGAATTTTTTTTAGAAGTACAGACAAATTCTGTCTCCATTAGAGTGAAAGCATTGTTGAAAAAAGATTGAAAAGCCATCCTTATAAATTCCATTTTAATTGTTGAATTAGAAAAAGAGAAAGGTTGATGATATAATTGAATCAATTTAAGATGTAACTCAGGCACATTAACAAGTTCTATTAATAGTGCTTCCCTTTTACCAGAAGGATCACATACAAGTTCCATAAAGGCAGAAGCTGTAGATTGTTTATGCTGCCACTAGTGCTTTCTGTTTCACACTCTTTCATGATCAAACCAAAATCTCTTCCCTCAGTCATGTCATTGATTCTAACAGGACATCAGTCTTGGAAATATTTCTGAAGATTTTAATAGAGACGTTAGCTCACATTATAAAACAATGGTCCACCCCTGCTCCTATTTCTTATGTTCTTAAGCCCTTAATTATAATTTTGATGCAGACAATGAATGGGGGAAATCATACCCCTCAAGTATGTGACAGGTAAAAATGATATGGGAAATAGTGAACAATACAATAAATATATTAACTACTGCGATCCTACCCCTATGGATCCAATAATGAATAAAGTATAACAAACACCTGGTAGTAGTAAACAGTAAAACACAGACAATTATGGAATGACTGTATTAGTCATGACTGTAGCAGGTGCTTGTCGCCTGACTATTTTATTTATAATACGTGCACAACTCAGAAAAGAACAAATATATTAGCCTCTCATTATAATACTTGGTGATATATTACAGTCTCTAACCTCTGCCATGACATGCATTGTTTACGACTTTCTCAACATGCATTGTTTACGACTTTCTCACAATAAACACCCACATAAACGGCAGTCTAAAGCATTTCGCTCATTACAGCTTTCTGTATGCTTTGCATTTTAGATAGTATCGACTGCATTCATTTGTTAAAGATTTACATTTTATCTTCTGTTTCTAAGCTAGTGGGACACTTTACAGTGTTGATAGTATAATGGGTTAGCAAACTTCATTGAAACTGGGTGATGCTGGGGATTAAGCAAGGATCTACCTTTTCACCTCTGGGGCCTGGTTCAAATCCAGCCTTGGTTGGTGGTCCCTGGTTTACTGTTGAGGGCCTGCTCACTATAACAGTCCTATTTGAAATGGTTGTGGGAAAAGTCAAATCAAGTTCCAAATGAAAATGACCCCATTGCAAAAGACTTTGACTAATTGTTATTGGTTGATAATCTTCCTTGAAGTTGCCATACCTTGGGGAAAAATGTCACACATGAAATCTGGAAGGAGCATCTCTGAGAAAGTAAGAAAGTTGGAACTTGGATGGTGCAGTGAGGATGGATTGCAAAGAGCATTCTAAGTGTACAATAAGTTATCTCAGGATGAGCATTAGAAACACCTCAGAATGTTTTCTTAACTTCCATATGTTTATTCTGGAAATGTCATTGAATTTAAATATATTTTTGGTTTCCCTTATTACCTTAGGGGTGGGCAATAAATACTGGCCTTGCCAGTGACACTCACATCTGAAGAATGAATAAAAAAAAGTTGGTATTTTGTTGCTATTAAATAATTTGTTCCCCCTCCAGTCATTCATAACCATAGGACCAAAATTCATTCAACCTCAAGGGCAAGGTAATATGCATGGTATACCTTTGGGGTATGCTCTATTCAGATCCACTTGACACTTCCACCTGAAGACATGTCGAATTAGCTCTGTGGAAAGCTATGGTACAAACTGGTATCTTATAATTGCACAAGAGAGTAAAATAGAACATGAATGCTTTTCGACATTATGCCACATTACTGCTTTGAAACCATTGCTTCTTTTATCTGGTTCTTTTGTCGATTTTCTTTTCTCCCTTTTCTATCTGGTTTCTCTTTTATTTCTCTCCACAGCTTCATGTCTCTGTCTATCTATCTGTCTCTCTTATCCCTTTCTCTATTTATTTCTCTCTATCTCACTCTGTAGATCACACTATTTCTTTCTCCTGCTCATGCTACATACACATTAATGACTGTTAAAAGTACCACAGAAACCTCAGACCATGCATTAAAAGGTGCAGGAAATCAAATAAATAGAAGTAAATCCATGTTTTCTATTATTTCTGCTATTCTGAATTTTTCACTGTTCTACCGAAAACGTGCCACCAGAAACTGGAAAAAAATTCTTGTTAGGCTCAATTAAAACCGAGTTAATGAGAAAATGCTACAATTTCCTGCTGGGGGAAATAAAGTTAAGAAGTTTTGTGCTTTTAAGGGGCTGCATTTTATGGGCCCTCCTGAGGTGGGGCCAGAGGTGGGGGTGGGGAGGGCATGGAGAATCATGGCAGGGGACAAGGGTGCGTTGCCTCCCTGTCAAGTGATATTACCAGGGGTGGGATAGGCTGGCGATGGCCTTCCTGCCCAGAAGCCAATTGAGGTTCTTAAGTGGCCTATTTACGGCCAACTAAGGGCCTCTTCCCACCACCACAGGGTTCTTACAAATGGCGGGGGGGGTGCCTCCACCATGCAGGGAGGCTGCCTTGTAAAACAAGATGACCTCCCTGCAGGCTTGCAGGGTGTTCCACCTCCGTAGGCAATCTGTAGCTGACAGAGGACCCCCGCTGGGAACCACTTCACCCCCTTGGACTCCCTCCCCCTCAACTGCATGATCACTGTCTTTCAGATTGGCCCTGGTGACCCCGCTTCACCTACCTCTGGTCCATGGTTCCAGTGGTGGGCCTGAGTCCAAGGCCTCTGCAGTACCGGCAGTGGCCACCGCACCTGGTGGTGCTGCCGATACAGCTGAGCTGCCGGCCCTCTGATTGACTAGCAGCTCATGGAGGCGGGATCCCCATCTTTAAAGGGACAGGGAGCCCGGCTCATGAAGCTTTGATGTAAAAAGACCGTAGGAGGGCACAAAATGGCCAAGATGGGGTTCCCCCCACCTTTTTGACCTGGCGCTGGGAGCCATGTCTCCTACACAAAATCCACCTTAAGGAGGAGTGAAGTTATTGCAGTCTTGGAATGGGAAGAATTAGAAATATTGAGAGAATATTTACAGAAGGATTCTTTAAGCCTTACAGAATTGGTGAATGATCATGCTCAGCCATCTCGGTGTCACTACAGCGGCAAGAGAGGCCAACCTGGGTCATTGAATGCTAGGAAGACACATCATTCACTAATAAACTCTAATAAATTAATAATGTCACAGAATATGAACAGCAAGCTAGACCTCATAGTAATTGAGCTTTAAGAAGGCACTGCACTTCTGACAACTTATATACCAATCCGAACATTCAGCACTACTTCACGCATGTGGAAGCCATATTTGCATGATGTCCACTGTTCTGAGAGAACAGCAAACAAAGAAAGAACAGTACAGCACAGGAACAGGCCATTCGGCCCTCCAAGCCTGCGCCGATCTCGATGCCTGTCTAAACTAAAACCTTCTGCACTTCCGGGGTCCGTATCCCTCTATTCCCATCCTATTTATGTATTTGTCAAGATGCCTCTTAAACGTCGCTATCGTACCTGCTTCCACCACCTCCCCCGGCAGCAAGTTCCAGGCACTCACCACCCTCTGTGTAAAAAACATGCCTCGCACATCCCCTCTAAACTTTGCCCCTCGCACCTTAAACCTATGTCCCCTAGTAACTGACTCTTCCACCCTGGGAAAAAGCTTCTGACTATCCACTCTGTCCATGCCACTCATAATTTTGTAAACCTCTATCATGTCGCCTCTCCACCTCTGTCGTTCCAGTGAAAACAAGCCGAGTTTATCCAACCCTGGATGTCGATGAGACCTATGAATCTAAATATCTAAGTTGTTTGTAATCTTCCCCTAAAAGATGTAAAGCTGACCATGACTGCTTCTTGTAGGTCATTACCAGATTGATTAGGAAAATGTAAAACACCCAAATATACATTGCTATTTCCCATAGGACAGAAATTATGGTTTAGAAGTCGTCTGCACTGGCATCTACTCAGAACATCTTCTGTGTATTCTGAAGCCAAGTGACTGTCAATGACAAGCTTGTGATTTAGTGTCCTCAGATCAAAAGCTGGCTTATTTCAGTCTGCATCCTAGGCAACTGAAATAAACCCTCCACTGGCTGAAATTAACATTTCTCTCCATACATGCTCATCATCTCCATATATACCCCTATACCCTTGGTGGCCTTCCTGAGAAAGAAAAAAGAAAGACTTGCATTTATATAGCATCTTTCATGACCACTGGATGTCCCAAAGAACTTTTCAGCCAATGAAGTATTTTTGAAATGTAGTCACCAGTTGTCATGTGAGAAACACGGCAGCTAATTTGCACACAGCAAACATCCGCAAACAGCAATGTGATAATAACCAGGTAGTCTGTTTTTATGATGTTGATTGAGGGATAAATATTGGCCGGGACACCTCCACTACTCTTCTTTGAAATAGTGCCATGGGACCTTTTACACCCACCTGAGAGAGCAGACAGGACCTCAGTTTAACGCCGCATCTGAAAGACAGCTCAACACTCCCTCAGTAGTGCACTGGAGTGTCAGCTTAGATCAGGGTTGTCCAACATACGGCCCACGGGCCATGATCCAATCTGCCAAATGTTTCCATCCGGCCTGCAGGTGTACACTGTACCCAGGGCCGTTCCTCATCCTCACCGTGACTGGACATGAGAAATTTCCCTTTGTCTTCATCTTTCAGACCGGCTTTTAAAAAAAAAAAATCACAAGTCAGTTTCACAGCTCGCAGCTGCTGACATTGGGAACGGCCGTTTCCAAACAGACTCTGGGTTTTCTGGAAAGTTCTCACTTTTTTTTGAAGCGTGTCGGAAGACCCCAAGGGGAGAGAGTCATTTACTTACGGCACAGAGGGAGGCCATTCTGTCCATAAAGCCCATGCCAGCTCTCCATGGAGCTATGCAGTCAGTCCCACTCACTGGCTCGATCCCTGTAGCCCTGCAAGTCTATTTCTCTCAGGTGGCCATCCAACTTCCTCTTGAAGTCATTGGTCGTCTCCACTTCCACCACACTTGTGAGCAGCGAGTTCCAGGTCATTACCACCCACTGCATTAAAAAGTGCTTCCTCATATTCCCCCTGCTTCTTTTGCACAAAACTTTCAATGTGTCCCCCGAGTCCTAGGGGTGGGATGGGGCGGGGGGCCAGTGGTGAAGAGGGAACGAGACACATGCAAACAGAGTGCGGGGAGAGAGATCAAGGTCTCTCCTGACAGATGGGCATCTATCCAGAATACTCTGCCTCGCTACAGCAAGTGTGTGGGCAAAAACAATGCCAGGTATGTCACTAAATCTGTTTTCAATATTGTGACGAGAAGTAAGTCTATAAATTAATCTTCTCACTTAAAGCTTCTTCACAAAAATGCACATTTGTTGTTGTTTTTATTAGTAAGATAAATTTTTAATGCCCTTATCTTTCGAACTTTGCTCACCGGCCCCCTGGGCCGAGCAAAAATCGTAATGCGGCCATCTGTCCGAAAAGGTTGGACAACCCTGGCTTAGGTTGTTGTACTCAAGTCCGGGAGTGGAACAAGAACCCCCCAACCTTCTGCTTCAGAGGTGAAAGTGCTACCAACTCAGCCACAACTAAGTTAAGTTCATAAAAGTTTTTATGGGCCTTCTAAAGCTTTGGACTATGGTCAAAGTTGACCTTTTCTGGTCTCTGACATGTTGCCATGCACACTTCTGACAGGCTATGGTAGTTGCTACTCCAAATATATAATTCTTCCTCTCTCTGACAGAATCGATTAGGATTTGACCAAGCATTGGTTTGCAAGTTAACTACAGGCTACTGTTTTAATGGCATTTTCCATTAGTTATACCAGTTAGTGAGGCATGTACTTTCATGCATATAATACTTTATCATATTCTTAAGTTGTTTCAGAACCAATTATGAATTTTGAAGTGCAGTCATAGTTGGTATGTAGGCAAATGTGGCAACCAATTTGTGAATGTTCCCATGAATAGGATGTATCAGAGTTTAGTTTAGTTTAGTTTAGAGATACAGCACTGAAACAGGCCCTTCGGCCCACCGAGTCTGTGCCGACCATCAACCACCCATTTATACTAACCCTACACTAATTCCATATTCCTATCACATCCCCACCTGTCCCTATATTTCCCTACCACCTACCTATACTAGGGGCAATTTATAATGGCCAATTAACCTATCAACCTACAAGTCTTTGGCATGTGGGAAGAAACCGGAGCACCCGGAGGAAACCCACGCAGACACAGGGAGAACTTGCAAACTCCACACAGGCAGTACCCGGAATTGAACCCGGGTCGCTGGAGCTGTGATGCTGCGGTGCTCGCCACTGTGCCGCCCAATTGAAACGTTTCTTTGGTTCCTTGCGTGATAAATTTTTAAAAAAACAAAACAAACATGAATGAATTAGAATCATGGCAGCATAGAATGGTGAAACACAGAAGGAGGCCATTTGGTCCATCATGTCTGTGCTAGCCCTTTGTAAGAGCTATGCAATTAGTCCCACTACCCCGCTCTTTCCCCATAGCTTGACAATTTTATTCCCCTCGAATATTTATCCAATTCTCTTTTGAAAGCTACTATTGAAATGGCTTTCACTACCTTTTCAGACAGTACATTCCAGATCATAACAACTTGCTGTGTAAAAATGTGTTTCTCATGTCATCTCTGGTTCTTTTGCCGATCGGCACTCATAAGAGTAGCAGTAGCAGATCACGAGTGTTACCTGTTGCCCCCTCTCAGGATGTCAGTAGATCTGCTCCCTCACCAACCACTCAACTAATAGCAACCATGGTTCCAGTCCTGGCAGCAACTGAGTTACAGTAGTGTGCAGCTGAGCCCCACAGTGGCAGGGAAAGGGGTAGTGGCAGGCTGACTCTGCTCACTTTGTAGCACCTATGATGTTATTGGATGGGAGGGCAGAGGAGTGTGGATGTGCTTGTTGTGGTTCGGAGACAGAAACATCATCCATCAATAGTCCGTGCCTGACCTTGCTCCTGGTCTCTGTGACTATGTCTCCTCATCTCTGGGCAAGAAGATCTCATGGCACTTAGAACATTATCAAAGACCTCTCAATGGCTCTCTCCATTTGATCAACGAACCTATCTAAAGAGGAGATAATATTGCCATGCCAGGCCTGCTTGGCAGCAGTAAGTACATTCATGAGAGATGCAAAAGCTGGCATAGCAGCCTCACCCTTTGTATAGCTACTGGCATTGATGCAGTCAGCCACCTTCTGCCAGTATCATCACTCCACAATCTTACTGACCCAACAACCTCTTGTTGAAGTCTTACATCTTTCTGAGCTGCACTTCTGGAAGCAGAACATCGATTGCCTCTTCATCAGAGCAGGACGACCACTGCTTCTTCCTACACGGCTGCCAGGCATGTCTTCAGCATAGTTTCAAAAGAAACATTGCATCTTTAAAGTCTCTTCTATTGGCCCTGTGCCCAAACCCAAATGAAACATGCTGCTGGCACACTCCCACTAAATGCAAATGACCTGAATCTTGATATGCAGGCAAATTTAGGTGTGTTTGAGACAGACAGACTTGGGCAACACTCTTTCTGATTTCGTGCATGGAGGGTGGTGGAGAGACAATGCATGCCTCCCCCCACCCCCATCCCCACCCTGCACCCCCACCCCCTCCCGCCACTTCATATTTCCATGCCACACAGCTAGGTGGGATCATAACATTACAATACATGACCTGGGGTAAAATAATGGCAGCTGACAGAAGGAAAGTCTTTTACTGCAATCTAATACAATCTGTACCACAGAGATTTAACACTCCTGTGCATGTTATAGAGAGAATAATGGATACCTCTCAGTAAATTACAAGGCACTAATCCAATCAAGAGCTGCAGATTGCATTATAAATCACTTCGGGACATCTTTCTTTTTTAATATATAAAGTACACTGTTGATTTTATGTGGGGATTATTGCCTTGTAATTCACTTAGTGATATATAATATTTTGAATTTTCTTTTGTTTTCTTCCTTGTCCCTCCTATCCTGAAGGCAGTAACCCATTCTGGGATGCAGATCCTTCGAGAACAGAGGCCCTCTAGCCCAGTTGGTGTTCTTTTTATGTAAGGCTGAACAATTAGGATTGTCAAACTATTTGGGCAGGATTTTATCCTGCCTTTGGAGACAGGAACAGAGGCGGGGTGGGGCGGGGGGGTGCACACAAAATGGCAAGGGGTGATGACAGGCAGCATGCCCAGCATTGTTCCAGCCCCCTGCTGTTTTGTCCGGGTGGGGACAACAAGGACTGCCTTCCCAGGCCAATTGAGCCCTTAAGTGGCCAATTAAATGGCCACTTAATGGAAGCCTCCCGCCTCTGATCCAATTTTATTAAAGTCGGAGAGGCCTGTGCAGACACCGCTAGGTGAGACCTGGCAACCTCGTAGCAGGCTCAGGATGGGGGTCCTTCCTCTGGGGGCAATCTATGGCCCCCGGAGGGCCCTCCCACCCAGCAGTGATGGCTATCTCCGTGGCAAGATATCCCCCTCACAAATACTGCTCCCACTCCATCACCAGGGCCTTCTGTGTGGCCCCAGCGACCCTGACCCCACTTACCTGCGTCCCAGGGTCTCTGACATCTTGTCCTGTGTAGGCCTCCTGGAATACCGGCAGTGCCCACCACTCCCAGTGGTGCTGTCGGTATTGCAGAGCTACTAGCCCTCCGATTGGTCAGCAGCCCTGGAGGTGGGAGCTGATCCCTTAAAGGGATGGTGTCCCCGATGGCGGGCAGTTAATTAGCTGCCCGTCATGAAATTACAATGGGGGCCCAAAACAGGGCCGAGGTGGGGTCTCCCCCTGCCTTCTGGCCTGCCGCCAGGATAAAATCCCCGCCTTTGTCTATGCAGTGAGGATGGCCAGGTTTGAGGGGCATATTACCATTGATTCTGGCTCTGAGACCACCTTACATCTGTCCATGCATGCATGTAGCAAGTGTTATTAGTAAAAGATCAGAAGTTTTCTCTTTTCTATATCTAATTTCCTTCTAAATCGTCTTTTTTTCTAATATTGCTTTATTGCCAAGTCTATTACAGTTGCCAAATAAAGACAAAAATTGTGACACAAGATCATGGGAACTATTCGGAAATTAAGGTGTGTTAGATTTAAAAAGTAGTATGTGATGGTGCACTGGAATTATTTTTTTTGGCACCTTATGGGAATACTCATCTAATTTTACCAGCTTTTGACAAAACCTTTGTGAAAGATAAAAGTAAAATACTGCGGATGCTGGAAATCTGAAATAAAACAGAAAGTGCTGGAAATACTCAGCAGGTCTGGCAGCATCTGTTGAGAGAGAAACAGAGTTACTGTTTCAGGTCTGTGAGCTTTCATCAGATGTGATGAAAGGTCACAGACCTGAAATGTTAACTCTGTTTCTGTCTCCACAGATGCTGTCAGACGTGCTTTGTGAAAGGTAAGTCTGTATTCTGATTTTGAAGCTAATTCAAGGACCTGGAAGAATTGCACGAGTGGGAAATGTTTAACAGGCACTCATTGAAATGATAAGGTTACCTTTTCTTTTCCATTTACTGTGCTGCCAGAGCACAAGTCATAAATCTCAGTTATGAGTTTAACTCTTTAACCCACAGAAGTACAACCATTTGACACTTTGCCAGTGTTTCCATAGAAACATTTGTAGACATACTGTTAATATTTTCACTGAAGTCACCAAGGACCTCATCGTCTTATTCTTGCATTTATTCATTTTGCAGTTGAAGTAAATAATGTGTACTTTAAAATAATCTTTATAAGACTTTTTTTTAAAAATTAAAAAGACCATACCGTTTAGAACGGTTATCGTCTGTCGTTATCCATACAGAAATAGTGACAGCTCAGAGTGACTGCAGGCTGTTATGGGCTGAGCAGAGCAGTACTGAAGGAACATATATGGTTGGAGGAGAACATATTTATAAGAAGGTTCTTTTCTTGAAATACTTAATACACTTTTTCCTCAAACTATTTTCTCATTAATTTGATGTAATCGACTGTGAATCATTTGTCAGTGAACCGTAGATTGATAACGATGGCAAGATTTTTAGTTGTTTTTTTTTGTGAATTGAGGATGAAGGAAATATCAACTCTGACAGATGCTGCCAGCACCCAACCTGATGAAAGACTGAAGAAACTCTGCCATGTGAGAGTAAATGTTATAAATAAGTGCTTCAAATCGCAGTAATGAACTATTTGAGTTTTGCACTCAAGTTATATGACATCATCTGAACTCCTTGCTTAGATTATAACCTTGTAATCTCTCCCAGATATCAATTCCTCTCTGTTTATTTAAACTGGCTGAAAATCAGTTTCAAACAGGAAAGTACAACAGTAACATGACATTCAGAGTTTTTTTTTGTGCAATCTGTTTTCCATATTTAGTTATTATTTTTAATCCCTCACCCTGATTTTTCCCTCCCAGCAGTTAAATTCTATGTCAGCATTAAATGGCAACACATTCTATTATACTCAGTCCCACCTGAACATGGATTTCAGAAATGGGTTGGTGAATAATTGATGTCTGGGAAGATGATCTTAACATTAACCACTGTTGCAATTTAGTCAGGCGTATTATATTTTGTATTTTCCCAGTTGCTCATTGTTCCTCTGCTCAAACGCACAGGCATTACAGGAGAATTGACGGAGTGTTGTTTGCAATTTGCTGCCTGAGCCAGGTTGGAAAGGGTTCTAGGGAGAATGGAGCCCTGGTCCTTGCTGCAGGCTATGCAGGTTGGCCCAGGCTCTGCTGGGGAGCAGATGGTGAGCCAAACCTTGTAGTCACACTTACCTTATTCACTAAATCCTAAATCCCTCAGTGGCTGCTCAGCCAAGACAAGCTTTGTGGGGGGAAAAACACACACACATACACAAAAAAAGAGGCCACAATCTGGGCTTTTATGCTATCGCCAGCACGTAGAGAGCACTTGGAAGGTGCAAATGCAAAATAAACTTGTCGGATGAGGTGTAAAATTTTGTGAACTTACATGTCAGAGATTTAAACAAACATATATTTTTAAATCTATAGAAACCTGGCAGCTATGAATGATTCTTATCAAGTAGTGATGGCAGTGTTAAAAAGCATAGCACTGATGCCCTAAAGCACACCTCTTGGTTCCTATAAAAATTTGAATATAAATTGATGCAGTGTAATTAGTGGCAGCAGCCGTACCTGGTGGTGCTTTGCAGCTTGACAGTACCAGATTCGTCCCAGGAGACAAAGCCTGAAGAATATGTCACTGTCATATGTTTTTCAGCCAAGTTTGTGAGAGAGGAGAAACACAAAAGTAATCATAGAATTTAGTGAGGTTTATATCAGGAGCGATTATGTTTTGCAGTATTAATAGACTATAAACTAAACTTGTTAATCATTTTGTTTTGTTTTCTGACACTTTCTATGAATGGTGTCTCAAGATTACACAACGCGTACTAGGTACACAGCTACAGCAGCCTCACAATGCCTTCTTTTGTGCATCCGTATCTATCTAATAATTTCATACAGAATACTGATGTCACGACTCAGTCATATTTATTAAAGGTAAACTCTACCATTTTTCCCTAAACGATAAAGGTTAATAGTCATCCCCCAAATAAAATCATCTGTCAAATTTTCTGCATTACACATTACATGATGGTGGAGAAACTCATCTTGTAATTTTGATTTTAACCAGCAGAGTAATATTACTAAATCCCCTCCTTGCAATGCATTCTTGGTAAAATTACATCCTTGTGTGTTATATAATTCTTCACATAATTTGGGCTCCTAAATAAAACTGTCGATAAATATTTTTGTAATCTAAACTCCATGGGCAGTTATGCATTGCAAATACAGAGCAAAGATGCAACTAGGTATAAAGAGCTGAGCCTGTATATTAATTGCTAGTTCAGTATTTGAAGCAGACGTGAGGGACATAAGCAATAGCAAAAAAATTTTGGGTGGATATATTCCACTCACATTTGCTTTCCCCCCATCCTTGGGAAATTGTGCCAATACTACAGAGATAACAGACTGGATTACATACTAAACAGCACCATAACAAGCCATTCTACCCAACCGTGACTATGCTGGTGTGCATACTCCACACAAGCCTCCTCTGACTCAAATTATTTCTTCCCCCCTGTTCCCATATCCCTCTACTCACATCTCTCTTGTGTATGCATCAGGCATCCTCTTAAATATGTTAATGCTGTCTGCTTCAACCAATTCATGTGGTTCCACATTCTCACCACTTCCTGTATCAAGAGATTTCTCCTAAATTCTTCAATTGATCGATTAGTGCCTATCCCTATATTTGTGTGTTCTGGACTGTCCTGCCAGTGGAAACAGTCTCTCCACATACATCCTATTGAACCCTTTCATAATTTTAATGACCTGTATCAGGTCTCCTTTAAGTCTTTGATTTTCCAAATAAAAGAGCCCCAGTCTGCACAATCTATCATAATAGTTGCAACCTCTCCATTCTGGTAACATCCTTGTAAAGTTTTGCTGCACTTTCTCCAATGCTTCAATATCCTTTTTATTGTTTGGAGACCAGAACTGCACACATCCAAGTGTGTTCGAACCAAGGTACTATACAAGCCTAACATTATTTCCCTGCTTTTACATTCTACTCCACTAGAAATGAATCACAGAATATTGAACTTTTTATTACCTTATCACCTTGCATTGCTACTTTTCGAGATTTTAGTTCAGCAACACATCAAATTTAAAACTCTCAACCTTGTGTTTGAATCCCTCCCTCGCCTCACCTCTCCCTACCTCTGCAAACCAACCCTATAATCTTCCAAGAAATCTGCATTCCTCCAATTCTGACATTTTGTGCATTTCCAATTTTCTTTACCCCTCTATTGGTGGCCATGCTTTCAGCTGACCAGGTCCTAATCTCTAGAATTCCCTTCCTAAACCTCTCTACCTTTCTTTCCCTCCTTTAAAAATACTCATTAAAACCTACCTCTTTGACTAAGATTTTGGTCGCCGAGCCTAATATTTCCTGTGGCTCAGTGTCAAATTTTGTCTGTTAACATTCTGTGAAGCGCCTTGTGACATTTTGCTGTGTTAAAGGTGCTATATAAGTGTTCTTCTTGTTATGTATCAATATTCTCACATTTCTTTGCTCCTCTACCCATTTAGTTTCTTGCCTTCCAAAGAATAAATGGTCCCAAGTGTAAATCTTTACAATACACCACTTCCCACTTTCTGCCAGTCAAGAAAACTTCCCTAAACCCCTACCCTCTGTTTTCTGTTTTGTAGCCATTTTTCAATCCACTCTGGTACCCGGCCCCTGACTCCACATGCCTTGACCTTTGTCATGAGTCTCTTATGTGGCACCTTAGCGGAGGCCTTTTGAAAGTCCATGTATACATCTGGTGCATTGCCCTTGTCTACTCTGTTATTTCTTCAAATAATTCATTAAGGTACATTAAATGTGGTCTTTCTTTTAGAAATGCATTCTGACTAATTTTATTATATTTTCAGTCTCTAAATGTCATTTTTTATCTCATCTGAGAGTAAAAATTCTTCTATCTTTTCTGCCACAGATGTTACCAAGAAAGTACAATAGGAAAAAAACTAACTGTGTTGGAAGTTTCATCACAAAGGTTTCTGTGTTTTACACAATTCATTTAAATTTTATTGCGTCTTTTTCCACTAGTCAACATTGTATCCTGGAGTACATGTTTTTAGGAAGAGGTAGGAGTCATTCTGCTAAATTGTGAAGTAGTCTGCAAACGTGAAGTCACCAAAACTTCTCGATTGATAGGCAATCTTCTGGGCCTACAGTGGATTCCTAGCCAGTTGCCTAAGTGTATGACACTCACCTTTCTTTTTGCTTAATCAAAATAAAGTGTTTGGTGAAGTACATTTAACTTGGAAATGCTGTTAGCCAAACATATTGTTATGATTTAATTTAAAGTCACTACATCAATAGAATGTGCAGAATATGTCTATTGATATCAGACTACATGACAGACAAGGATTAAAAGCAGATTGTAAGTGATTCACTAATCTAAAGCCATTCTTTCCATTTCTGTCCTTGTAGAAAGACAGCAATAATATCCTTATGTAAAATATCTCTTCAAGGATATATTATGCTGAATTAGCTGATCTAAGCCAAGGTTACAGTAGGAGCTATATTTGGCCTCAGCACACTGAGTTAGGGAGGGAAAGTCAGCCAAGTCCTGATTGCTGTCCACTAATATCTACTTAAAAGTGCATATTGGATGAGATGAGGATTAGGCTTAGCTTTTGGTGCTCTGTGTTGGTTGAATAGCCTGCTGGAACTCACTATCTAGGCTTATGAATGAAGCAGGGTGGCAGGGTAGGAGAGGGTTCCTGTGAACAACAATCTAGCAGAAATAATGTCTCCGGGGAGAGGAAGCAGAGACGAAATTTGGAAAGAAATAAAATATCTTTTAAATGGCTTCCCTAATGGCTTAGCTGATTAAGATAGCAAGTCACGAATCCATAAAAAAGCAATGAAGTCTAATATTTAACTCCCAGTCTATACTTTGTTGGCCTTAGTGCCACAGTTTTCAGGAGTAGAAAATCAACCAGAATTACCACTCCTAATGACTGTTCAGGAATCGAGTTTGGGAAAATGCATGAGTGTGGAAATCACATAAATTCAGGATTAGGCTTGGCTATATTACCCCAGAAGTGCTATTGCCATTATGTAACCTCACACATGAAAGTGATCACCTGGGGAAAGAGTACATGACAGCAACCACAAGCAGTCAACGGCTTCAGGAGAGGAGAACGTAGATGAATGAAGGAGGGGAGAAAATGTTTCATAATGGGCTACGCAGATATGTCTTCTGAGCAGAGTAAAATAGGTGTGGTACTGGCACTGCCACTTGGCGCATGCAATTCACCATCCTTGGTAGTGTTTGATTAATTTTCTGTATCAATATTTTTCAAAGAGGTTATCTGGCTGAACGAGTGGCAGAATTTGTGATTAGGTGTCATAGTGTTCTGAGATCCTTGGTACATACATTCAGAGGGCTGACTGTAAAATTTTATTGTGTCTTCTGCCGACCTCTTGCTGCTCGCTGCTAATGTAACTGTCAATTGAGGTTTGAGCTTGGTTTGAAATCCATTTACCATTGCAGTTAGAGACTTAGAAGGCAAATGATTTTATCACACACCAGTTTCAGTTCCAGTGTTAGAAAATGCTTAAGGTGCCCACACCATCTCCACCACTTTCTGAGAACTTTTAATATAAATGGAAGTTGTTATGGTGTTGCCATTTCTTTACTTAAGATTAGATTATGAACTCATTTTTAGGCACCCATATAATATGGGTATTACATTTAAAGGGAACACTTCCTCTGCATATGTTATTTTCCAAATATTCCACAACAGTTGCCTGATGGGAATGATTGGATATGAGGAATGTTTGTTCTGATGAAAACTTGTAGCAAGATGTAAAATATTAAATAATCTGGTATTTAGAAGAAATATGATTTAAAAAATACATGTAGAGAAGGGAAGATTTGAAAATTAGCATAAACTACAGCCAGCAAGAGAAGCTCAGGTTTCAGATAATGCAAAGAATAGGATTAAATAGCTATAAAGATACAAAATACAGCATGTTGCTGCTTAAATAATGCAAATTAAGTCTTTTATGTTTTCGTTCTCAGCAATAGTGCCAGACTTACATTGTGAAGAAGGGCAGAACCAGGCAAATTGTTATTTATGTAGCAAATACTGACAATGAAATTATATTGACATTGGTGAATCAGTGACAATTCTACAAAATATCAAAAACAATGTAATAATGTCCTTTCCTGGGGAAGGCAGATGTTCTGAATGATATTTCTGCTGCATTCTTAACTGTAAAACTTTATATTAAAGAGAATGTCCATTTTAAACCCTTGTGCAGTGTTTGAATGTGCTTCTCTGAGAATGCTCTAATGCATTAATACTGGTGCTAATGGCTGAAGCGGAGGTACTTGAATTGCTCTCAGTCTCCCAGGTTAAGGAGAAAAATAATCTTGGCCCAGTTTCTATTGGTATAGGGTGTATACATGAGGGCGTGTTTGTCCATCTGTGCTTTCCAATGACATAGCCACAGCCAAATAGGCTGGTGACGCTCACCAAGGTCACACACGAGGAATGACTGCAATAGTGAGGTACAGAGGACTGCCAGCACCTGTGGAACTGGAGCCCAGCAACAGTCTTCAGGAGACAAAATGTTGGAGATTATAATTGAGAAATAGTAAGGGAAACCCATCTGGGATACCAATTGTTAGGAATGTAAGTGAATTCAACATGCTGTCAAATGCTTAAAGACTTAATCATGATTAAATGTTACATATACACTCACAACAAGCACGGAGGTTAAAAAGGATACTTTGCCACAGAATATACAAGTATTACAATCAGGTGTTTTCAACCCTCTAGATAGCTCCCTTCTTCACCTTCTAACTTACAATACAGTGGTCTTGTTTTTAAACGTAGCTGAAAAACCATTGCATCACCTCCTCCCTTACTCTTCTCCCACTCATTCTCCATTTTGGCATCTTATGGTATTGAGTTGCACAGAAAAGCATTGGTATTTTGATGGTCAGCACGACAGGAAAGGAGCCATGCCACAAAAACAACAATACTGAATCTCCAATTTAGAATGCTAACGAAAATCTGTATGTAAACATGTACAGGTATTGTAGTGTTAGTTGTAGATTTAAGTACAGAATATAAAATTGAACCTAAGATAAATGATTATTTTGTATAAAATGCTTTATCTTACTATTTCTCAATCTTAATCTCTAACACAGAGACAAAAGGGGGAAAAAGAGCTGGTGTGGGTGGGGAGGAGGTGGTGGTAGTGAGGAGGTAGAAAGTAAATTTTGATATGGAATTAAATATTCAGCCAGCAGTATGTAATTCCTCATTGCACAAGTGAGCAAAACATTCTGTGGTCCATGGAATTGCCATTTGTGGCTGCACTGATACTAACCATAATAAAGGTGGTGAAATTCAGCCATGTCTGTTAACCGATGTGAGTTTTGGTCTTGCAGATTAAGATGCTATCTGACCTCCTCCAGTATGTACTGTTCAAAGGGTTGTGATCTCAATTCTGTCGACGGTCACAGAGGATTGATATGAGGATCATTGCACTATAACATCATACATAAATAGCACAAAAGGAGCCATGCCACCAAAACAATGATCTTGAGTCTCCAGTTTAGAGTATTAAAGAAAATCTATATGTAAACATGTACAGGTATTGCACTGTTAGTTGCTTTTGCAGATTTAACTACTGAATAAGGCTACCAATAAACAGCAACATGGTAGCTGTGTTATGATGTGATATCCTTTTCCTTCATGACTCAGTTGGTAGCAGCTCTCGCTTCGGAGTCAGAAGGTTGTGTGTTCAAGTCCCACTCCAGAGATGTGAGCACAAAAATCTAGGCTGACACTCCTATGCAGTATTGAAGGATAAGGCCCCATCTGCTCTCAAATGGGTGTAAAATATCCCACGAATGGCACTATTTTGAAAAAGAGCAGGGGAGTTATCCTCAGTATCCTGGCTGACAATCAACATCATAGAAAACAAATCTGGTCATTATCACATTGTTGTTGTGGGAGCTTGCTGTGCTCAAATTGGCTGCCACGTTTCCTACATCACTACATGATTTGGGCCGGAATTTTACACCCCTCCCCGGGACTGGGCTGGAGGCGGGGGTTATGTAAAATCAAATGGGAGGCACCCTTCCCTCCCCCGCTGCCATTTTACTAGCAGAGGGGGAGGTTGAAAATGGCCTGCCCGCCCCAGGCCAATTGATGCCCTTCAGGGCCTCCTCCCGCCACCAGCGGTATTTTGCCAGTGACGGCCAGGAACTTCAGCACCTGAGGAGGCCACCCAGTAATATCAGGCGGCCTCTTTGAGGGCCTGCGGCGCGGGGGGGCCCTAATGATCGGGCATTTTGAGCATCTGCCATGATGTTTTTGTCCTGCAGCAGTCCACCTTCCTTGATCTCTTCACACCTTGAAGCAGCCGCACGAATACCTATTTAAAATGTGGCTGACGACACCAGTGAGGAACCCAACATTGGTTCTAACAATGAGGCTCAGAAGCGATACAATGAAAACCATCTGGCAACCAGGTGTGTCATTGAGCAAGTCATGGGCTGAAGATTCACTTTCAGGTCTCTGGACAGATGTGGAGGTGCCCTTTAGGACACGCCAGCCGGGATCTCCAGAATGATCATGGTGTGCTGCACTCTGCACACTATTGCACAGCAGTGAGGATTGGACCTGCAGGAGAAGAGGCACAAAGCACATAGACTTGTCAGATGATCAGTCACTAGCTGCTGCCCTGGATGCCCTCACATTGTAAGGTTCACTTAGGTTCCACCAGTTCACCCCTGCAACAACCACAGGCAAAAGTCACTCCTTTCCACCTCCCCTTCCCATTTCCCCCGAGTGACACTAACACAAGGATAGGTGGGGATGTGGTAGGAATATGGAATTAGTGTAGGAATGGTATAAATGGGTGGTTGTTGGTCGGCACAGACTCGGTGGGCCGAAGGGCCTGTTTCAGTGCTGTATCTCCAAACTAAACTAAACAAAGCATCTTGCAAACAATCAAGCATCCTTTTGACAATCCCCCATTGCTCAGCATCAATTCATCGCAAGTGAAAAGGCCACTTGCCAGGCAGCATCCAAACTAGGTAAGATGGGAAACTGGTGGAAAGAAATAATATTTATGTGGTTCAAAAATGAAACAAAAATACCAATTTAACATTGTGTTGCACACCCATGTGCATACCCTTGTATGTGCAACTACAAATCTGAGCTTTCCTCTATATAGTACTTCTACATGGTACGACCTTTGTGGCTACAGTAGAGGTAGAGACAGGCTGCTCAGTTCTCTTTTTTGACTGCTGAGTTTCATTTGGCTGACGTCCCCTGGGTTTTGGAACCTTTGAGGTTCCCGCCTACTACTATTCAATTTACAACTGTGTAGGGGCAGACTCAACCAACGGGACATGATGCAGCCTGTGGGATGTTGACTGAGGAGTACACAAGTGGAAGTACTTTGACCTGAGTCCCAAATTCCATGTCCCCTTTTACCATCATCTCTCTCATGGCCCATCGTACTTCCCTGCTAGCAATGAGCTGGAAAACACTTTGCGACAAATTGGTGCGGTGATGAACAGTCAAGGCTAGGCTGTCATTCATCTTTTTTAAGATGACATTCCTAGTGTGCAAACCATTGGCAAAGGCCTACATACACTCGTGTGATTGCTCCATGCAGGTGGTTATTTGTTGCATGGACGAAGCCATCATCGCAAATGCATGTGGCATCATGCCACTCATGCTTGAGAAGCTCTTCACCAATATCTCTGCAAGTGTTTAGAGTTTAGCTAATTCAAAATGGCAGTGAATAGGCCAATTAATTACCTTAATTTGGCACCCACCTCCAGTTGGTGGGCGGCCAAGCTGCTGCCATCCCCGACTTTGGAAATATTTGGTGGCATCAGGAACATGTTGGGTTTCCCTCACGACACCTTCCACTGCATTTTGACCACCCCTCCTACCTCCCAGCCTGTCTCCAAAGGGCTGGTAAAATTCAGCCCGAGTACAGCCTTTGAACATATGGACTCCATTCCACCAATTCCTTCAGTTGTACTCCCAACTCCATCAAATTGCATGTTTGGAGTTTTCCTTTAAATCTTCTTCTTCTTTGGCCTCCTTGTCTCAAGCGACAATGGGTAAGCGCCTGAAGGTGGTCAGTGGTTTGTGAAGCAGCGCCTGGATATACTTGAAATCACCTCATGTGGATTGCCATCACGTCTGCTCACAATAGTTGGCCGGGAAACTCCGAAAAATTAATGCAGCAGTTGGGTTAAAAAGCCACTCACACACACTGCACTTACTTCCGGGTTTCCAATGCACTACCAGAATACCCCCACCTCTAACTCCCAGCACGTCATGAGGTTAAAATCCAGTCCATTAACTTTGGAAAGAAATTAACTGTAACACATTTTCTCTTTACAAAACAAGGGCAGATTGGTCCTGACATGAAAGTTACATGCCTGGTTGCAGCCTCAGATTAATGTGAGGGCCCCAGTGATTCCTTTTAGACTTTATTTTATGAAATAATACCTGTCAGCTGCTGTCTGATCCCAGAAAAGGGGGCAGGTTTTCCAGGTCATTCTGCCATCTGTCAGATAAAGCTCATCTGTCCTTCCATATTACCACCTGATCCGTGCTAACAGGCCTCAGAGGGAGGCCTGTTTTATAGGCCTACTGGGAGCCCCTGGAAGAGTCTGTACTAGGACATCACCTGTGATTCTGAGATTTAATTATCACTGAGTAGATGAAGATGTTCAACACAGTCTGGAAAATGTTGTTAACCCACACTGTGACACAATTTTTCTGACTTGCTTATTTAGCAGCTAAATGGGAAAAAAAGAACGTGACATAAAATACAGTGTAGAAAAAGGTACAGTTTTTTTCCCCCTTCAAAGCTGCTTACAACGTATGCATCATTAATCAAATCAAAATTTTAGTTGCTAATCGTCCGTCTGAGGAAAGGATTTAGGCAAGGAAGAGCAGATTTCCTTGCTGATTATGGTCTAAAACTATTTTTCTCAGGCTAAATCAGGATAGTTAACCTTTCTCAAATCTGTTAAGTGTATGTAAACCTAACAGACGTGATTAATCGGTGATTAGGTGAACTGATTTAGTCAGTGCTCCATTTGTAATCTGTGGTCCACCTGTAAACTATTGAAGAGCAGCATCTGTTGTACAGAAAAACATTTGGCCACTGTTTTTCCTGAACAATGCAAAATCCCACTCAATTTGCATCAGATGTATCACAAATCCTTAAAATGATAACACACAATACATCACTGCCCATCAGCCATATTGAACACTATTTATGACGATTATATTGTGCGGTATTTGAAAGGGGGCCAACAACAGGATGGTAAAAGTACAAAATGTTATTATTCATCCATTAACTGATTATTAGTTACAATTCACTGATCACAAAACATGTAATTGTTGCACACTTAATAAAACATGTAATCATGTTGGTAATAAGGGCATTTTTCTCCTATAACTTTATGACATTAGGTAGATGGTGATTTCTCATTGGCAAGAGTATCTTTTATCCTCCAGCTGCTTTTGAACTACAAGACACATAATTAGTTGTTTTACAATAACAATGACAGCAACACCAACTTACATTTATATAGCACCTTTAACATAATAAAACATCCCAAGGCGCTTCACAGGAGCATTATAAAACAAAGTGTGACACCGAGCCACAAAAGGAGATATTAGGTCAGATGACCAAGAGCTTGGTCAAAGAAGTAGGTTTTAAGGAGTGTCTTAAAAGAGGAAAGTGAGATAGAGTGGCAGAGAGGTGTAGGGAGGGGATTCCAGAGCTTGGAGTCTAGGCAACTGAAGGAGAAATTAAAATCAGGGATGCACAAGAGGTCAGAATTAGAGAAGTGCAGATATTTCGGAGGGTTGTGGGGCTGGAGGAGATTACAGAGATAGGGAGGGGAGAGGCCATGGAGGGATTTGAAAAGAAGGATGAGAATTTTAAAATCAAGATGTTGCTTGACCGGGAGCCTATGTAGGTCAGCGACCACAGCAGATGAACGTGTTCAGGGATCACACTTTGACGTTTGATGCCTTCTGCTGAATAGTACAATGTTTTTTGCATACAATAAGGTGTTGGAATATTGCAGTTAACTTCGGAATGACATTGCCATCAAATCAAATAATGCAAATAAAATATAATCAATTCATTATCACTCATTGCAGTAATGTTCCCAGACCATGATAAGATTTTCCTGTAAGCTGTGGATGATTTATTCTGTGGTTTTTCATCTATATGCATGAGAAAGCACTCCTACCAAGAAAAATTAGGACATAGCAGGGTTATAATATTTTATGACCCTGCTATGTCCTAATTTTTCTTGGTTTCATATCCTTTGGAGGAACTGAGCAATCTTCACATATCTTTCGAGGAAGAAGGCTCGTGTACTTTGCATTAAGCTCCTGTTCCCAACCCCCAATCCATAGGCTAACTAGTGTTGGATTTGTGAAGCCAGTGGCTCCTGTGAATGTTCTGGTACATAATTCAGCGACTAGAACTAGTCAAGCTGTCTCTGACACATGGAGAATTGCTTGAGACTGGCTTCACAGACCTCAGCTCACCTCTTCAGTGAACTAACAAACAGACCAAGTAAATATTGCCTCTAAACTGCAATGGGGCAATGGTGAGGTGACTAACCAAAGTTGCACAACCGACCCTAAGCTGTGCTACTATATATGAGCTCAGTACAAAACAAAGTATTGCTTACTCAAATGGCAAAAGTGCACAGGTCATTAAGAAATTTAAAAAACATTCTTGCAGTAGTTTTTAGTGCATGCTGCAATGCTCAACGATAGTGCAGTAAAATTGATATTAAAGGGATCCATCAGTATTCTGGGACAGCTTTATCCATACCTTTAAACAACCTGAAAATTGTACAGATGTACTGGAAAGGGTTTGGAGACTTACTGCACTCATAGTTACTATCTTGTAATTGCAGGCCCTGCAAAGTATCTACTGTATTGTGCTGCATAGTTACGGTGTTCAAGAGCTAAAGAAGCAATATAGAGAGAATTAGTTCTGCTGATTTAATACCACAGGTGCAGAGAAATCAAGCATAACAAACTGGTTTTAAAACTTAGGACATTGTTGGCACACTCGCCAAGGTCAGACCATTGCATACAGTGAGAATTTTGTTTTCAGAAGAAATATTTACTGACGTACAACCATTTAATTGAATACAATATGCTTTTACATCGAGTGAAAAAGATTAAAAACCTCATGTAATGGATAAAGCTGGGGTATGAGTTACTTACTTTGCACCCCTCTCCTGCACAAAAATATAAAAGGCAGTAAGTCTCTCTGAGACTTGTCGAAGTTTAAGTCAAAATGTAAAATGCACAGAATGTCATAAATCACAACAGTGAAACAGGTGCAAATGTATTCAGGCTGATCTCACAGGTGAAATAAGCAAGTAATGTGCTGCTTTTGATGTAACAATTAATTTATTCTGCAGCTGTTTCTATTTAAAGGGGCAGAGCCTTTCCGAAAAAGTGCTTAACAAACCTCGCTGTTCCAGTTGGAGAGAGAGAAGAACTATGTATCATTATTGTCTCCAGATGTTACATGCAATCCAGAGAATAATGAATTTTGATATGATTTAAGCCACTGTTTTCATTTTGTAAACAAACAACTAAACTTTGTCAAATGGTTTTTGTTTTCCCTGAAGGTGGTAGTTCTTTAATTGACATGGGTGCGACAACCTTGTCTTTTTTCTTAATATTAACTCTTAAATGTAGAGCAAATATAAAGTAGTCATTTGGTAGTACAGAACTTGAGTATTGCTGAAAATAGAGACATTTTGTCGAAGCTTTTCTTGCGCTCATCAGGACATTTCACAAGAATAACAATGTAAAGGGAGGCAACAATTTTATATTGTATGAGAAGAGACTACTGATTGGTTGGCATGTGGACTCTGATTGGTAGAGGCATTGCCATGGAGAATATACCAGCTTATGGTGACTGACAGTTAACAGCCAAGCTTTGTTTGAACTTTAAACCAGGCAGCTTGACTCTGACTGGTCAAGGCATTGCCCTAAGGAATGAACCAGTGAATGGCTGTCACTTGTTTGTTTACAATATAAAATTGTTGCTTCCCCTTACATTGGTATTCTTGCGAAATGTCCTGATGAGTGCAAGGAGAAAAGCTTCAACAAAATGGGCTGCTTTTTAAGACTCCACCGCCGAAGTAGACAGTGGACGTAAAATAATGTGGCCCGTGCACACAAACACCACGTTACGGAGCCGCCACGATTTCAAACACGGTGGCTCATTTGCATGGCCGAGGCATTTCCACCCAGTTTCATTAAACTGAATAAAATAAACTAACCATGCACTCTCCCACCGCCCCCCACCCTCCCCATGGCATATCTCAATATTACTGCCCTTTTCCCCCTCCAGAATACAGATATTTAAAATTTGACCTCCCCGGACCCCCGCCCCGCCTAAAATTCGGCACCTTTGTCCTTTACCCCTTCCCATCACACCCACCGACCAATCCGCAGCATTGTAACCTCACTCCCCCACGGAGAAAAAAAACCTCCTCCCCCCTCCCCACAGGTGCCACACCTTGTTTCCCCGAATGGGGATTCGAAGGCGTGGCATTGTTGGCTGCCCGGATGAAGATCGGTGCAGCGATTAAGGAGGCAACGGGACCATCATTAAATCAGGTATGTAAATTAATTTCCATATGTAAATCGTGGTCCTGTCGCCAAGTGGCGGGGTGACTGCCATGAGGCCTTGCCACTGCCACCGAGATCGGTGCGGGGCCTGCCGCTGTTGGGGTCAGTGGCGGGCCTCCACCGTACCAATCTTCATTGTTGCCCCCCCCCCCCCCAACCACCGTTCCCGATGGAGAGGGGCTTTAAAATCCAGCCCAATGTCTCTATTTTCAGCAATACTCAAATATAAAATAGTTAACTTTGGAGATTCCCTCAGTCATGAGCCTTCCAAGGACTGTTGTGATCTTCTTGTTACATCAATGTGCCCAGGAAGGAACAGCTTTGCAATGTGGATTGGTGGAAACACTCTGCTGCATGATGGAAGTAGTAGAAGGACGTCATCTAGGCTGAGGAAGGTGAAGTTAAGAAAAGTGTTCATTTAAAGATTATTCTGAAAATGGAGTGATTTACATATAATACCAGCTCTAAGTTTCTAACAGTATTTTGCCATCACTAATTCCGTCCTTCTTCTGAATGTTTATATTCTCTTCCTGAAATTTTCTTCCTGAAATCTTGGCAGTATATCAAAAACACTGTTTATTGTCTCAACTGTAAAAACCAACCGCTCGGGTCAAAGCCTCCAATCAAAATATACGATTCTGATTGAGGTGGGAGAAATGCACTGTTGATTCAGTCCCACCCCTCCACAGATTGCCTAACATATCATTTTAAACTTTCCAAATTAAAGAAAACCATAGCCAAATTGACCATCCACCAACCCCTGAATGAGGCTAACCAAACCAGGTGTCTTTAGATCAACAAATTAACTGTTTAATTAGAAAAACTAAATTCTTAAACTCTACTAAGATATAAACAACATTTAATATAGAAAAAATCAGTGTCCTTGCAGATTTACGCTCCTGCCGAAGTGAAATCTTCCAATGTGAAACTGTCCAAGGTTGCTCGAAGTCCTCACAGCCGTCCAATGGGGAGCAAAATGTCCAACATCCAAAACTCCCCTACTGCTCTTTCATCCAGCGATGACCTCAGTCGATCAACAACTCACAAGCACTTCAATGAATCACTTTGGCTTTAAAATTTTGAGGGGTGAAAAAGTGATCAGTCTAAAATTCACCTTCCTTCAGTTTAAATTATCAGAGAACTCTGTTAGGTTCATGCTGGTCCAGCTGTTTGTGTGTCTGTTAACTGTTTCTCAAAAGCCAGTTTTTCAGCTACTTTCAAATGTCAATTGGCAACATTGTATCTCGTGTCCTTGGTCCTGAGTGGCTGTATTCTATGGCAACGAGAATGCATTCTTTGACTCAGACACTGGAGTTTGTTGCCTTAAAACAGTACTGATCCTGTTACAGCCTTAAAGGCACACCGCATACTTCCCAAAAAAGAAAAAAAACTACAGGATCATAACACAATTTTAAAAGCATTATGACATGTGGACTCAGATATATCACTAATTTGACAATATTAGTTTGAAACAGGATCCTGTGCCGCTAATAGCTACAGACTGTGGCAATATTCTAAATTGGACAACCATCTATGATATCCTGCTCTATACATTTCATTTGCTACTTGTCTGAAATATGAGTTATACAGGCAAAATGAGGTCTAATAACACAGGATCCAAGCCATGCCACAAGAATACTTCCATTTGAATTCAATTTTGTTCCAACTCACTCAAAGGAGAAATTGATTTTGTGCTTTTTTTCCAACTAACTGGTCTATACCTCACCTTTCGGATTGCTAAATCCACATGTTGCAGTTGCAATTTTCACCCATGAATAGGGAGGAAGATCCTATAGTACAGTTTGAAAAAAAGAGAATGGTGAGCCCGGTATCCTGGCTAATAACCTTCCCTTGAACACTGCCACCAAAAAAGGATTAACTGAGAATCCATCTCATTATTGTTTCTGAGATGTTGCTGCTGCATTTTGGCTGCAGTACTTGCCCACATAACAAAGTAATTTTTTCTTTTAAACACTTAGAGACATTGACATACTGAAATGCTATATGAATCCAAATATATTATGTCATATTTGAAGATATGGCGGGAAAGCCAGCGTTAAAAGGTCACATCTGTGGACCACTTACGACAGTCCCTGGCAGTCAGGTCATGGTGAGGGTTGGGGGTGGGGGAGGTTTGGCTCAGAGCACATCAGCGAAGAGGGAGGGAGAAATTGGAGCATGTTGGAGGGGTAAAGCAGATCACTGGGGGTCAGCAGATCACAGGTGTGTCGGAGGATTGCGAGGTTCAGAGGATCGCGGAGGACTGAAGGATCATGGGATTGTCGGATTAATGTGGGTGGGAGAAGATTTGATTGATGGGCCAGGAAAGCACACTGCCTCCTCCAGGCCCACAAGTACTACTCATTACTCTGCCGCCCCCAAACCCAACACAGTTAAACCGGACATAGGTGCTTCTGTGGAAAGTTGGGGTCTGTTTTCACATAATGACTGATTTAACCCCCTCCTCTGGCCATCAGGGAGGGGTGCTGAAATACACTCTATTGTGTTGGCTTCCCGATGACTCCTCCTCCCATGACATGACATAAGCAAGAAGTAACAGTAGGGCCACAGGAGGGCAAATGGGCTAAGAAAGTTTCCTTTTCACTGAGAAATTGTAGAAAGATCAATACAGGAAAATGCAGCCAGACATCAGCAGATAGAATGTAAGATGCCTTTGAAAGCCTGGCAATGTATTATGCAATGTGAATACAATAACAAACAGTGGTTGCTGGGAACTGAAGGAGCATTCTATACACGTGTAGACAGATTCAGGGAGTCAAAGGGTTTGATCCTTCTCCCCATCTGATGTAGATAAGAACATGTATATACCTCAGTGCTAATTTGTAATCCTCAGGTATTATCAAATTTAAGAGACCTCTATTTCTAACTGATAGTTTCAATGTAGCCAAGAGTACTTATAGACAAATACTTAAAATGTTCCCTTGATATTCCTTTGCCCACTTCTTTAATGGAGACATTAACCCTTTTAGTTTATGTACTGGTTAACACCTCTTTTAAAATTGTAAAGGGAGGAATTTAATACAAGCATTTTAAGAGTTTCTACTGCAACGCCATTCACCAATTTCCATGTTTAGACCCAGGAAAACAAAACTATGTTCTTTGTGATTACAAAGCTTGTATTACAGATGAAAAATCACTTGCACTGATCAACTGGCTCTTTCATAACTAGTTTTATTACCTATTATTTGAGTTCTATTACAACAACTTACCTGAAGAGAAAAAAATTGCAGGGCCAAGGGGAAAAGGTGGGGGTGTGGGACTAGCTGAGTTGCTCTTGCAGAAAGCAAACATGGACACAACAGGCAGAATGGCCTCCTTCTGTATTGTAACCATTCTATGATGCTATGGTGGAGCAAGGCCATGTCGTTTTAATATGAGGATAAGAATTTTGTATTAGGAAGTTAATACGGATCAGTGAGCAATGGGGTGTTAGGTGAATGGGAATTAGTGTCGGTTATGATACAGGTATCAGAGTTTTGGACAAGCTGCATGAGAGTTTCTACTGTAATGCAGAAGATGGGAAGTCAGCCAGGAGAGCATTGAAATAATCATGTTTGGAGATTACAAAAGAATGGATGATAGTTTCAGGAGAAAATGGGCTAAATTGGAGTGGAGACGGACAATGTTACCTCGGTGGAAGTATGTAGTTTTTGTTATGAAGAGAATTTAGGCTCAGAAAGACAGTTTGGATCAAATACGATGTCAAATTTGTGGAAAAGATGATTCAGCCTGAGGCAGGAGTACGCCTGCTCCGCATTGACTCCATGTTCAGAGTAAGTATTTTTTTAAATGCTTAGCTTTTGGAGCCCTGCAGTGATCCCTTTAAGGGCCCCAGTGAGGTTGCTTTTAGATCTAGTTTTCCTGAACAATGCCAGCCTAACACCTGCTATGGTCAGAGCAAACTAATTTGGTAAAGGAGACATGAAATAGGAATTGGGTTCCTTATTTGCAAATACCAATACGGCAGGTGGCATACAACCAGCTCGGAAAATGCACGCACACTGCATGCCATATTGGATGTTCTGACGCCTGGAAAATTGGCGCAGTGTCATTGACTTTCTAGGCCGGTATTGTCAACCTGATGTTCCAAAATAAAAATTGCACTCCATGCAACAAAATTGTCAAAGTCTATAAGGAGGTCAAATTGACAGGATTATGCTGTCAAATAATTTAAAAATTAGGCAACAAATTCATATTCACATAGGCTATTTTGCTTTAAACAAAATCTTGAGTTCATTGTGGCTAACTGCACTCATGGGCACTTGCATTACACATTGAGGTAAGTGTATGGGGCATTTTAATTCATTATTTATATTATTTATGAATTATTTTCTCTTTAAGTTGCCACATGTTGGCTAGTCTCCAATTTCTTAGTGTTTTGGAAGCTAGGCAAGAAAACGACACTTCTGTTACTGGGCTTGAAGTCCCAGTATCCCCTGCTGCTCATCATGAACATTGGATGGTGCTACAAGTAGAAATATCATGCTTCCAAAACTAATCTAGAAAAAAATGGCAAAGCTGACAGCTCAACCCACCAAGATCCCTGTGATGGACTTGAAAACGTGCACCTTTAACAATTCAACATTTTTTCTTGCACTTTGATCAGAATGCTGGTACACAGTGGGCTAGATTTTGTTCCCAGCCCAATGTCAGGTTTTGTGGCTGGGGATGGGGGTGGGGGGTGAGCCGGAGAATCGGAGTGGCAGAGGCCACCACGGAACCTGATGCCAGGATTGCCGGGCCCAAACTTCCTACCAGCGGGGAAGCTGTATGGCCGCCCCCTCAGCCGCTATGCGACGGGACCCTGCTCTCCATATGCTAATTAGATTTTTGCATTCATTTAAATGTAATCTGCAGCGATTTTACCTTCAGTTCCCGATCTTCAGCGCGACGTGCTTCACTCATGCGCCGTCACTTTCCCGTCTAGGGAAAGCTGGCACCACTGAGGTGGGGAAGGGGGGAGCTCTGCAGTATTTGTATAGGGAAGGAGGGGTAAGGGGCAACTCTGCATTTTATTGAACTGTCTGCAGGTCTAGCAGCCTTTTAAAAATGGCACCAGAACCTGCTTCCGCATCAGGATAAGCGTGAACGGCATTGCCAATGTCCCCCCCGCCACGAGATTGGGGGGGCGGCTGCCATCAATACGTAATGTTACCAGCCAGGGCAGAATAGTGACGGCATGGCAGTGCGGATCCCGTGGGGGACAGCCACCATTTTCCATGCCCGCCGCCGCTCCTGGCAGTGGGACTACAAAATCCAGCTCCACATATCCAATCATATCTTGGCACTGAAGAGAGAAGCAAATATTACAGAATAGCACAGAATAAGACTTTTATATCTTTAGCATTTAACTCGGAAGATGCCGATCTGATTTGAATAGAAGTAATCAATTCACACAGAAACAGAAGTTGTGCTCAATAATAGCTAGCCTAACACTCATTAAAGGAGAAATCAGGCCCCTTATAATCTCAAAAGTTTGCCACAGTGAGTATATTGATCATCCTTTCTGCTAGGTTTATATTCCTAGACCTGCTGCTATCTCTTTTTAAAATTTCTGTTAATTAATCTCTTGGAATTTTTAGTTTTAAAGGCAATTGGTCGCAGTGTTGTGCAGTTTTCAAGCAGGCCTCACTTCCTGAGAAAACAGGAGCAGCCTGTTCTGAAATCTCAGTTTAATGATGTAGGTTTTCCATTCGAGTTTGTATTCCAGCATCTGCTGCAGCATGAACTATTGCAAACTGATTTTTTTTGTGTGTTCTGGTTAAATTTTATATGAACTAACCTGTAAAAATGAATTGCAGCAGACACAATTTAGCGGAACAATCCTGCCTGCGTGTCATTGTGCAGTTCTGTTTTTACAAACCCAATAATGTGACTTGTAAGTCACTCTACCACTCTACCAGGATGATTGCGGCCAATTAACGACAACCTTTCTTTTAAGTAATAGTCAGCAATAAGCCTTTTGGTGTCTTTTGGTAGGATTTAATTTACAATATTCTGGATTAACTGCTGTACAATAACAAGCTTGTTTCTATTGACTAAGTTCCTACAGAGAAAGACAATCTTTATCTTAATTTCTGTAAACCAAGCAGTTCTAAAATCTGACCCCTTGACCTCTGTGAGCCTCAATATTATGTTCTACAACAATGCACTACTTAAGATGCTGATTTGCTCATCTTTCATTCAGTGTTTGTTTTGCTTCTGTAAACCGTATGATGTGCTTTGTTTCTGATGCTGCACCAGATTTTAAAAGTTTAATCACTGGTGTATCATCCTGCCCTCAATATGATAATGCCTGTCTAATGCTCTTCCTAATTCAGAGGTAAATTTCAAGAAGCAGTGCAGATGTTGTAACTGTGGAAGCAATTATTCAGCTTTGTCTCCAAACTGCCTCTGAAAGAAACAGGAAGATCAGTCACAGGCAGTATGTGGCTTAAAGATCAGAGGATCACAAGCTAAGGCCTTCAGGGGAAATAATGGGAGGAAGGACTTCACTTGACACAACACCTTCATTAAACTTGTAGGTTAGCGAGTAGCAATGTTGATGCCAGTCTAACAATGACAAGCTACCTTGACAAATGGCTTACTGAATTTCCCCTTTGTGTCGAAGTATGAGGATGTACATACCTTCTTTGATTTACCATTAGCTCTGGTTTTAGACTATATATTGTGGATGTGTGTTGGGTTTGTGGTCTGGACTGGAGGGAGCTGGAACTCTTCAATAGGAAAGGTGCAGTGATAGTGTGCAGGGCTTCCCTTCTCATGCTGAATTAAGTTAATAGCCCATGACAGCTGTCGCAGTGATGGTTTGCATCTGGAGCCCTTTTATCCTAATCAGAGATATTTTACTTTCCAGCCTGACCTCTTAACACATCAATTTTCAAATGTCGCTCACCTAATAAAGTATTCTCTACTAGGCTTACCTCTAATTACTTATAGCTTTATTACTTCAAAGGTTATGACTTTTTGGTATTGCTTCACATTGGTTAACTATATTATTTGAACAACTCAACATTTACAAGAATATAATTATGTGGAAGAAAGTATGTATATTTGCCTTTTAGAAAGAAATATCTAAAAGTTGCCATTCATTAAGGTGTTGTTATACTTAGCATATTTTTTTGTTTCAGTTTCCAGAGAGTGATCTTTCTTCCACCATTTATGCATTCCATCAGAAGTCAATCTTGTCGTGAACTGGCCTCTGCTAGGTTTCTGAGCAAATGAAAAACTAAGAGTCCTTATGACTTGCCCTTCACTGGAATGTTTTAGAGGGGAGTAGACTTTGTATCTCTTTCGTATCTCCAGCACATTATTATCTGGATCGCTGCAAAATAGTATTCACGTACTGAGTATTGGACCTGCTACACTTATTGTACAACTTGCTAGTGGGCAAAAAGGAGGAAGATATATCAATATTCTAATTGTCTGGAAAGAAAAGCCTTTAACTCAGAATAAATTGAATATTAGGTGACTAAATAATCATTTTCCAATGTGTGGAATTGTCTCTGTGTTCATTTTGCTTGAACAGAGGTCTTAATCTGTTGACAGACCTGCATTTTGTTGCTCGACAATGCCACTGGTTCTCAACGCAATGGTATTTACGCTAAAGAGCGTAGCCGATGGAGAATGAACCACATGTCTGAGGTTGACTACATTCCTCTAGCGTAAAAGTGCCTTGAAAGGGGCAGCGTTGCCATGGTAAAGTGTCTTACAAAGACCTTTAGCCATGTGTAGAAATGGAGCCCATGGTATAAACACAAAACCTGCTTTGTGAAAGTATAACATCTTGCCATAGTGCAAATGTTCCCTGACAGCCAATGTGGTAGCACAGCAACTGGGTTTTTGGACCAAGCTGTTCCTGGCCGCTCCAGGAACTGAGCCTGCCCAAACTTTTCTGTACTGTAACCGATCCACGAAATCTATCAGCTAGTCTGATGTTATAAATGATACGCTCTTCAACAAATTGTGCATGGAATGAAATAAGAGTTCACAATATATTTCAATGATTTGGATGAGGGGACTAAATGTAATATTTCCAAGTTTGTAGATGACACAAAACTTGGTGGGAATGTGTGTTGTGAGGAAGCTGCAAAGCAGTTTCAAGGGGATTTGGACAGACTTACTGAGTGGGCAAGAATGTGGCAGATGAAATATAAGGTGGAAAAATGTGAGGTTATTCATTTTGGTAGGAGGAATAGATGTTCAGAGTATTTCTTAAATGGTAAGAGATTAGAAAGTGTAGACGTACAAAGAGACCTGGGTGTCCTCGTCAATAAGTCACTGAAAGCTAACATGCAGGTACAGAAAGTAATTAAGAAAGCTAATGATATGTTAACCTTTATCGCAAGAGGATTTGAGTACAGGAGTAGTGAAGTCTTCCTTCAATTGTATAGAACCTTGTTTAGACTGCACCTGGAGTACTCTGTGCAGTTCTGGTCCCCCATCTTAGGAAGGATATTGTTGCCACAGAGGGAGTGCAACGAAGATTCACCAGACTTGTTCCCAGGATGGCGGGACTGTCCTATGAAGAGTGATTGGGGAAACTGGGCCTATATTCTCCAGAATGAGAGGTGATCGCATTGAAACCTACAAAATACCTAAAGGGATAGACAGAGTAGATGCAGGTAAGATGTTTCCCTGGTTGGGGAGTCTAGAACCAGGGGATACAATTTCAAAATAAGGGGGAAGCCACTCAGGACCGAAATGAGGAGAAATGTCTTTACTCAGAGGGTTGTGAATCTTTGGAATTCTCTACCCCAGAGGACTGTGGAAGCTCAGTCATTGAGTATGTTTAAAGTAGAGATTGACAGATTTCTAAATACCAATGACATAAAGGAATATGGGGATAGTATGGGAAAAAGGCATTGAAGTGAATGATCAGCAGGCTCGATGGACTGAATGGCCTACTCCTGTTCCTATGAGAGTGTTGTGAAGTTGGAGAACACCTGAGGAGTTTGGACAACTTCAAAAACTGGAAGTGTAGCTAGAGAGCATCAAACACATTGAAACTGCATTATAATCAATGACATTGGCTTCCTCTTATTTTTCATATAAAGCTTTGATTATCCATTACATTTCAGATGTCACACTGTATTAAAGACCAACAAATCAAAAGTGTACATTTTTAAGAAAATGTACCAAAGGAGAAAGAACGCCATATTTTAGCCTCTGACTGACTCAAAATGTGTCTAATAGTAATTGTACTCTATTTAACCGCAGGATTTACAGGACTTAGACCTTGTAGTGTTAAACGGACAGGGCTGATTAAACCCAGTTTTACTTTAGCAAACAGACTAATGCATTGTGTGTTAAATGGTGTAACTCTTCTCCTATGAAACAATTTGAACTTATCATGAGCAATGCCAGAGGAGTTTTGCTAGATAGTTATGCCACTTGTTGCAATTTACATTGATACATTGTTGCCTGCAATTTTTCGAGCTATTGCTTCTACATAATGGAGTCACATGCATTTGGACACTCTCTGTGCAAAACTTCACCAGAAAAGGATTGTTTTACCACATAGCAGTACAAATGAGCTTATTCATGTGATAGGAAGAAGGATTGCACATTGGAATGATTCACTAGCCACTAGCAAGCTCCTGGGTTTTTCCGTATAAGATTTAAATCACACAGTATTGTGAGTTTGTGTGTTCCACAATAATATTGTTAATCTGCACTAATATAAACATGATTGTTTGAATGGTTACGTTCTTTTGGAAGCTAAACAAAATGCAAAGCAGACTTTCAGATCATGAAATATAGTAGGAATTTGTGTGTGATTGTAGTTTAAAGATGATTAGATGCCTGATCTCGATACTAGTTAACAAAATGAATTGATGAAGGTTGTAACTAGTTTTATTTGAAATGCAGGTGTGTTGTATTATTGTAGGTTAAACCAATCTATATACCTCTTCTGGTAATATTCTAAAGTTTATCCATTCATGCAATGAATATAATTAAAAATTTTAAATGATATTTGAATTCCAAAGGGTACTAATTTTGCACTAGAGGTGTTTCCACATCACTTGATTATTTTGGAAAAGTTCAGTGCTCAAGAATTATTGTGCCTACATTCACACCCTACCCACACATTCTTCCCTGCTCCTGCTTTCAACCTTCATCTAGTTTTCAAACATGTGTTCCTTTAAATCTGTCAAGTCAATTGACATCAATTGATAATAAAATTATTTGAAAAGGACAGCAATGCAATCACCATGCCAAACCATTAGGACTGAATTTGAATAGTAATATGGTGCTTGATTGTCATCCCATTCACAAACATTGACTCCTTCCACCACCAACGCACAGTGGAAGCAGTGTGCACCGTATACAAGATGTACTGTAGCAACGCACTAAGGCTCCTTCGACAGCACCTTCCAAACCCATAATCTCTACCATCTAGAAGGACAAGGGCAGCAGTTGGATGGTAACACCGCCACCCTCAAATTCCCCTCCAAGCCACACACCATCCTGACTTGGAACTATATCGCCGTTCCTTCACTGTCGCTGGGTCAAAATCCTGGAACTCCCTTCTAAACAGCACTGTGGGTGTGCCTATGCCCCAAGTACTGCAGCGGTTCAAGAAGGCAGCTCACCACCGCCTTCACAAGGGTAATTAGGGATGGGCAATAAATACTGGCCTAGCCAGCGACACCCATATCCCATGAAGAAATAAAAAAAATTGAAGATCTGTTTCAAACCATTTACACCATTCCTAGATCCCTATTTAAGTATGTTTATGCCTGATGTGTAAATGAGTGTAACAGGATTATACAGCAAATATAACTGAATTTAAATAAGAATATACAGCAGGTATTATTTTTCTTAAAATGGCATATAGTAGGTACAAACGTGTTTATTTAAGTATAACAGTAATAGTGTTTTTAAGAATGGATATATTTCATTTATATATAAAAATATGAGCACATTGAGATACATGTGTGTTTAAATACTATGATTCAGTATATATAAAGTTGGTTGAAAAGCTATATACAGTTCACATACTTATGTTTTAAATGGGTTTCATTTTTAGTATACTCTTATTGCGGTATTGTCACTGAAATAAGCACCTAGTAAAACAGTCCACAGGAACTTGTAGTCATCAAGGTATTTCTACTTTAATAAGCTTTGTTACAGTTCAAGGTTCTTTGATGCGATAAATGAATCTAACTAAGGTCTTTTTAACTCAAGGAATTGCTAAATATCTGTCCTCAGAATTTTTCAGCAGGAACTATATGATTTTTAAAATCAACTTTCATAAATTGTGACTTATGAATGGATATGGGATGGGGTGGGTGGGAGATGCTGTTCAGAGTGCTGATACTCAATTGGAGATCTTGAAATCTTTGGAGGAGAAAACCATCTTTTGTTAGAAAAGCCTATTATAAGTTAAATAAATATCATCACTCAAGTGTTGATGCGCTTTTATTAATGATTTTAATTTCTGTTACTACTTCATGTAAAGCATGCTTTTACAATCATTTCATCAATTAAAATGGAAGTTTTGCACCGCAAAGCAATCTTTCTCCCTAAGCATACTAAAACTTTCTGAGACATAATGTGAGGCACTGCAGGGAGCTCGGCTGCAATTTTGAGTCAAAGCAGTGCATGCCAAGTAGGTTGGGACATTACAAAAACAAATTTTTACTCCACTTGTTCTGAATCCAAGCATGTGGTATAAAAAGCAGAACAACCTTCTGGCACGGTCTTCTGTTTCTCAGGCTGGCATCACTCAGGTTGGCAAGCAAAACTCTCCTGAGACGATTCAAATGTGACTGACAAAGCCCTCAGTATGACAGGTGTTGAAAAATTGAAAACACAGATAAGGTCCTGAACCATTTCCCCCCTCTCATTCTTGTTGTTAAGCTGCCACCTGACACTGGAGAACTACAGGTGCTGGCCGTATAGTATTACAGGTAAATAAATGTATAATTTGGCTGATTGATATGGGAGCAGCAGCTGTCTCTACATTTTTTGGGGACATGGAATATTTTTCACATGCGTGACGAAAATGCTTACAGAACTGTGTACTGGCCTTTCCAGTCAAGGTTTTTGTGCTCTTTCTTTCCTTTGCATAATAGAAATATTTAATTGTCAAAAGTATTGCTGCACTTTTAGTGTTACTGTGTCTGTTTTCAAACTGGGGAAAATATTGTGATTGCTATTTTGGAATTGCTTAATGGTCTTGATTTTCTCTATTTTAAAGGAATACTATCTTCACGTAAAAGAGTTTGGAAAAACACAAAATGTGATGACTTATATTGTATTTACTTACATCGTAATGACATTTCCAAGTAACTTCATCTTACTGAAAATGGTTCACTGTTCTTTTGGCTTTTGTCACTCGAAAAAAAGATTTCCCGGTGACTTTTGACCAGATGATATTGCCCCTTTAAAGTACAATTTTTACCTAGATCCATCTTTCACAATGTAATTGGAATCACATTTTCATCTCAGGGCTTCTAGTACATCTTTATGGCCCTGTTTTCTGGAATACAGAAGGTTATATTTTTAAAATATTGAAGTATTTTCTTGCATACTTCTGTCCTTACTGGATAGTGTTTGCCTGTCTCAACAGCTGACAAAATAGTCCAAAAAATGAAAGGCAGTTTGTAGGCCGGTACCAATCTAAATACTATGCAGTTTTGTATCCCTTGTATACTTTTATATTATCTTATATTTCTTACATTTCTTTCCCCATTTTCCTCCATTCATATCAGCTGTCCTCATAAGTAGGTAGCAAGCCAAAATGTGTAAAGGTGGCCTCTGTCGATGCTCTTCTGGATTTATTTGAAAACAGGATGACTTGACTGGGGCAAATCAATTCCTAGTTTTCAATCCTTGTTTCCTCACCAAGGAGATGAAATGGTTCTGTGCAATGTGATGCTCTGTCTGCCAGCCTGGTTGTAAACCATCCCAGGAGCCACGTCAGGTGGTTTTCCTGACATAATTTGAAAACAATACAAAAATTTGAACATTTGTTATCTCTAGATTTGGTATCTAGACAGGCAAATGCACATTGCATTTGTTAAATATTTTCATATCTTTTAATTTTACATAGCAATTTCAACACAGGATATTTATAGCTGGTTTTATAAGTATGAAAAAAACTAAACTTCACTGGCACGTAAAACAATGCAACAGCGGTAAAATTGGAATCAACATTCACTGCAGAAGTTACTACCCAATTGAATTGCCTCTGCTGTTGATGTGCTTGTTCAAATATCAGTAAAGAACATTAACAAATTAACAAAACATCGACTTCAGAAGTCCATTTTTGGGCATATTGATATAGCTCGCAGCCAATTTGTTGGAGACATCAAACTCTAATAGTGGTGTATGAATGCCCTGCTTGTTAAATGTCTGGCAATCTGAAGAAGTTAATTTTTACAATTGTTCTATTACCTTTATGGCATGCATGCTACTGCAGGCAAAAATCAACCTTCAGAGTAGACTCAATGGGCTGAATTTTACTGACGCCCTGGGGTTGTGGCGGGTGGGGCCTGGAAAATCTTTCCAGGAGAGGCCCGCCATGGACTTTGACACCAGGAAGGCCCCGCCCCATTTTACCAGCAGCGGGGAGACCTCGGGGCGGTCCCCCCCACTCGGGAAAAAAATGCAATTTAGATATGTTAATAAAGCTTAATTAATGCAAATGGACCTACCTTTCAACAACGGCAGTCCCATGCTGATATGGTTACCGGAAGTCCTGCGCCTTCAGATCTTGGAGATCCGAGGCAGAACACTGTTGGGGAGGGGGGAGACTGAGAATGGCGGCGAGCTAATAAAATTCAGCCCACCATCATGGTAAATGTAATTACTGATGCTCATTTTACCCCAAATGCTTTCAAGACTTTTATCTTGAAGTATCATTTGCTGGCACATTCAGTGTAATGTCTGTACACTAGAGAGGCTTGACAATCCATTACATTTATTCACATCCTTCTAGTTGTTATCTTTTCCAGCTCCTTATAAAACAGTGACAATAGCTTTCTGCATAAGTAACTCAGCCAACCATCCCGCTCTTAATATTATGACTGAAAATTGCTTATTATCTTGCATACCGAACTCTATGTATAGTAGCGCATTTGTCAATGCCCGAAAGATATATTACTGATGGATTATCATTTGTAGTATATTGTGCCCCGTAAGATCTATGTGAAAGTGTTGACCTGCGCCCAACAACTTGTGGCCACCATTTGTCTTAGCTTAGTTATAATATATAGAATATTAAAATTTCCATGTAATCATCTGTAAACTATTACTTAAATATTTCCATCCAACCATCATTTTTTAATGAATTTGCAACATTCATGACCTCAGTGTTATCCACAGAGGTGTAGGACATGATTTTGTTCTCCAGAAGAAAGATGGCAGAGTTATACCCAAAGCTGATTTCTTACTATTAGTTTCTTCTTTTCATTGAAAATTCCTATGGTTTTGTCTTTCCATTTATCATATTTCAGAATCCTTTTGTTTTTATTTCTTTTTGTTTCTCTTTCTTTTGGCTTTGCTTTCCACATGGTGCTTATTTTGTGTTCTTCATCTACCTTATTGCATGGCCACCTAGCCTGTGGCCAAGTTTAAGCACACCATCAGCTTTCTGGCATTTATGTTCTTTGCCAGTAAAACTGCATAGATCTGATTTGCCCAGCGAATCTGTAATTTCCCATGCATCTGAATGAGTGCAATGGCAGCCAACACCTGTACTGCAAAAAATTGCCAACAGACATTCAAATGCACGTAAATACCATCACGATATATTATAACCAATAACATAGATCAGGAATATATTTCAACTCTAATATAATCTGAGAATTCAGAAGATTGATACAATGTTCTCAAGACCATTGGCAGTCATTATTGATGAGCTTAACATGTAAGCAACTCATCCAGTTATTCTCTCAGATAGAGATCTTTTTCACTTATCAGGAAAGAAAATGTTGACATTAGAGAGATAACAGTACTTTGTATTTGTTACACAAAATATCAAATGTCAAGGAATACAGAACCTTATGGCATCATGCAATGATTTTGAGACTTGTATGTATCCCAATTAGAGTAACACAAGATATGTCTGTAATACACAGAAGATTATTGAAATGAATATGTGGCTCAAAGACTGATGTGGGAGAAGTAGGTTTTGATTCATCGGGCACTGGCAATCATACTAGGAAAAGTGGGGGCTATACCTGAACCGGGCTGGGACCGGTGTTCTGGCAAACAGTATAATTAGGGAGATGGAAAGGGCTTTAAACTAAACAAGGGGGGAGAGGGATCAAGCTTGGGTAGATGTAGCAAATCAAGGGTTAGTCAAGGCAGGAGAGCAGAATAGTAATATGGGAAGTGAGAGTCAGAGAATGGCATGAAGGGACAGAGAGAAAAAAACCTAAGAACACACCAACAGTCAAGAATAGATGTTACAAAGATAACAAAAAGACAAAACTAAAGGCTCTGTGTCTGAATGCACGTAGCATTCATAACAAAGTAGACAAACTGATAGCGCACATTGAAGCGAATAAATATGATCTGATAGCCATTACGGAGATGTGGCTGCAGGATGACAAGGATTGGGTCCTCAATATTGAGGGGTATAAGGCATTCAAGAAGAATAGGAAGCTAGGTAAAGGTGGAGGGGTAGCACTGTTAATCACGGATGGCACTGATGCAATAAAGATGACCTTGGTTCAGGAGATCAGGATGTAGAATCTGTTTGGGTGGAGATGAGGAATACTAGGGGAAAGAAGTCACTAGTGGGAGTGGTCTACAGGCCCCCAACAGTAATCACAATGTAGGACTAAGTATACAAGAAGAAATATTGGGTGCTTGTGATAAAGGGACGGCAATAATCATGGGTGATTTTAATCTACATATAAACTGGAAAAATCAGATTGACAATAGTAACCTGGATGATGAGTTCATAGAATGCTTTTGAGTTAGTTTCCTAGAGCAGCACGTTCTGGAACTAACCAGAGAGCAGGTTATATTAGATTTGGTTTTGCGTAATGTGACAGGATTAATTAATGACCTCAGAGTAAAGGCACCCCTGGGTAGCAACAACCGCAATATGATTGAATTTTACATCCAGTTTTAAAGAGAGAAGAGTGGGTCTAAGACTAGTATTTTAAACTTAAATAAGGGCAACTATGTGGGCATGAAAGCTGAGCTAGCTGAAATGAACTAGGCTAGGGGAGAGATCAATAAAGAAGCAGAAGCAGTGGCAGACATTGAAGGGGATATTTCAGAATACGCAGAATAAGTATATTTCTACTATAAAGAAAAATTCTAAGAGGAGGACCCACCATCCGTGGTTAACGAAAGAAGTTCAAGAAAGCATCAAACTTAAGGAAAAAGGCATATAATTGCACAAAGGTGAGTGGCAGCTCAGATGATTGGTCAGAATATAAAGAGCAGCAGAGAATGATGAAAAGGTCAGGAGAAAGAAATTAGAATATGAGAGGAAGCTAGCTAGAAATGTAAAAACAGATAGCAAGAGTTTCTACGGGTATTTAGAAAGGAAAAGAGTAAGTAAAGTGAGAGTTGGTCCTTTGGAGAGTGAGAATGGGGAGTTAATAGTAGATAATAAGAAAATAGTGGATGAAATGAACAGATATTTTGCTTCTGTCTTCACTGTAGTGGATACAAAAACATTCCAGTAATAGCTGTAAATCAGGAGGTGGAAGGAAGAGGGGAACTTGGTGAAATTACAATCACCAGGGAAACGGTACTGAGCAAACTGATGGAGCTGCGGACTGACAAATCTCTGGGTCCTGATGGGCTTCATCCTAGGGTCTTAAAAAAAGTGGCTAATGAGTTGGTAGATGCGTTGGTGTTAATTTTTCAAAATTCGCTAGATTCTGGAAAGGTTCCATCAGACTGGAAAATAGCAAATATAACCCCTCTATTCAAGAAGTGGGGGAGACAGAAAACTATAGGCCAGTTAGCTGGACGTCTGTCATGGGAAGGTGTTAAATTTAATCATTAAGGAGGCTATAGCTGGGCACCTAGAAGAACTCAAGGTAATCGAGAGTAGTCAGCATGGTTTTGTGAAAGGGAAATCATGTTTAACCAAATTATTGGAGTTCTTTGAAGGAGTAACATGTACTGTGGATAAAGGGGAGCCAGTTGACGTACTGTACTTGGATTTCCAGAAGGTATTTGCCAAGGTGCCATATAAAAGGTTACTGCGCAACGTAGAAGCTCATGGTGTAGGGGTAACATATTAGCATGGATAGAAGATTGGCTGGTTGGCAGAAAACAGAGATTATGCATAAATGGGTCCTTTTCTGATTGGCAGGATGTGACGAGTGTAGTCCCGCAGGGGTCTGTGCTGGGCCTCAACTTTTTACAATTTATATCAATGACTTAAATGAGGGAAGCTATGGTTTGGTAGCTAAATTTGCAGATGATACAAAGATAGGTGGAAAGTATGTTGTGGTGAGGACATAAGAAGGTTGCAGACTGATATAGATAGCTTGAGTGAGTGGGCAAAAATCTGGCAGATGGAGTATAATGTGGGAAAATGTGAAGTTGTTCACTTTGGCAGGAAGAATAAAAAAGCACAGTATTACTTAAATAGGGGACGACTGCAGAATTCCGATGTGCAGAGAGATCTAGATGTTCTTGTTCATGAGTCACAAAAAGTTAGTAGCAGGTACAGCAAGTAATAAAGAGGGCTAATGGAATGCTATCCTTTATTACAAGAGGAATTGAAAATAAAAGTAAGGATGTGCTGCTTCAGTTATACAGGGCATCGGTGAGACCACATCTCGAATACTGTGTGCAGTTGGTCTCCTTATTTAAGGAAGGATGTGAATGCATTGGAGGAAGTTCAGAGAAGGTTTACTGGACTAATACCTGGAATGAGAGGATTGTCTTATGAGGAAAGGTTGGACAGACTGGGCTTTTTCTCACTGAAGTTTAGAAGAGTGAGGAGAGACTTGATTGAAGTATATAAGATCCTGAACAGTCTTGACAAGGTGGATGTAGAAAGGATGTTTCCTCTTGTGGGTGAGTCCAGAACTAGGGGGCACTGTATTAAAATTTGGGGTCGCCCTTTTTGGACAGAGCTGAGGAGAAATTTTTTCTCTGGGAGTTGTGAGACTTTGGAACAGATCAACCGTGATCTTATTGAATGGTGGAGCAGGCTTGAGGGGCCGAATATACTTTGTATATTCGTAATATACCTTTCGTTTACTCCTTATTTTATATTTATTCATTTTAACAGCAAACTTAAAAATGTCTTTCCATAGGTGGTGAAAAGCTTTAGAAAAGTGATTATCAGAAAGGAAACATCATGTCAAAGAAAACTTTAAAGAAAAATGAAGAGCATAGTATAATTGACAGTCCATATGCAGTATTTCTTCAAACACTCTTGACAGTCTGAAGATTAAATGATTTTTTTATGGTTACCCAATGATCTTGATGCCAGAAGACCTTTTATGTACGAATTTGATATGTGCAACCAGCAGTTAAAGGGTTATATACAGTGTAAGCACATATTATTACAATGAATCAGAAGCTGTAAACCCTCCAACATGCAACAGCTGGGGATAGATATGCTCATGTTGAATCTCAACTATGGCCAAAACCTGACTTTTTTTTTTAACAGGGCTTCTGAGCTTTCAGTCCATGCAGTTTTAGCATGTTGGGTGATGGTCATTAACTCTTGTTTATTCCAGCATTATCAATCCCACGAGAATCTAGTTTCTTTTTTCTTATTCTGAGCTCATATACATTTATCTGAAGCAGTTTGTCAAGTGCAGTGCCATTTGGGTTCCTTTCTGGAAGTTGAGACCCTTTTTTGCCCATGACTGTACGTCAGTTATAGTTTGCTCTTCAAAAAATGTAAGATTGAGTCTTACAATCAGTATGCTTTTGAAGACATCAAACAGTCATAAAGAATCAGTATTAAGCTTTTTTCCGCCCAGTTGATTTTTTTGTGAATGCTTTTGTTTAAGTAGTGTTAGTGATCCCAGCACAAATGGCCTGGAGGAGTTACTGAGTTTGACAGTGTGAGGAAGTTGAAGTAATATGTACAATTAAAATTCAAACAGCTTGATATGTTAGTTCAGTTACTTCAGAGTATCAAGGGGCAGTAACTCCTTGGAGTCACTTTCCTCCTCCCACAATAATGTCATCAGTACTCACTGTTTAAATAGAAAAATTAAATGGATGATAACTTTGATTTTTTTGAAGGGTATGATTGTGACATTATTTGAAAAAATAAGTCTCCTTAAAAAACACTCCTTAAAAAAAGTGTTATAACGAATTAAGATTACATTTAACATCTTACTTTTCTTTTATCCATTTATGTTCATTTTTCCAGTACTTTTAATTGTCATTGGGGAACTGGCTGGTAAGAGTTGCTAAAAACCAACAGTGCAAGGGAGCGGAATGTCAGGCACAATGAAATGATACAATCCCTGAAGTGCTCTGTCTTAATAATTGCATTTATGCTTGGGTTAATTCAGCTCGCTTGTGCTGTCAGGTAGGTATAGATCAGTGGAAATGTACGATGCCTCCTTACTCCTTTACATTGTCCCAATATCTGCATCTACAATTCCAGGCTGAACAGAACAGCCTTTTTTTAGCCCTATTTCGTGGTTGCTTTCTCTGATCCCATCATCAAGGACTCTCTAAGCTAGGATTGAAGAAAGTAAGTGGCTATAATTATATCACAGTGGAGGCTACTCAGCATAAGCGCTTTTACTTTCATCACATTAAAACCAAAATGGCTATTTTATTTGCTTTCATGTGTAGTAGTGCAGATATGAAACTTAGATTTGTTAGATTATGCACTGTCAAGTGATGAAGAACTGCTCAAAGGGAAAAAAACCCAGATTCTTTTGGAAATATTAACACTTGCCAAATCAATAATTACACAAAACTAGATCTACAATACAATATATAAAATATAATGAAAATATCCATGTTAAGGTTCGTGAAGTAACTTTGTAACACCTGCTCCTCACGATGAGATGCTCCATCAAGTTATTTGCTTTAGCAGCATTTCTGGTACTATTCATGTAAACTGTGCTTCCCTCAAACATGAAAATGGTACAGCGATCAACTCATGTAGCAATGTGACACAAATATTTTGCGTAACCTTGTAAAAGACAATAAAAATTACAACTGTATACATTCAGCAAAACAATATATGTTTCTGAGGTATCAGAGGTTAGGCTCCCAATCAGAAAGCTAAGGATGCAAGTCCCATGAGTAAGTTCTGACAAATTGTCCCACTTCAAATAGATATGATTGATCAATTCCTGAAGAAGAGACAAACTGACATTGCATGGCTTTCGCACAGGAGATCTTGAGTTCAAGTCCCACTTTGGAGATTTGAGTACATATTTAACCTGCCAATTCAGCGCAGTACCGAGAGAATGCTACATTCCAGGGAATGTCCTCTTTTGGATGAGATGTTAAATTGAGGCCACATCTGCCCTTTCAAGTGAGTGTAAAAGATACCATGGAGCTGAAGGGAAGTGGGAGTTTTTCTGCTGTCCTGGCCAACATTTATCCCTCAAAAAAAAACCCACCAAACACCAAAACAGATTATCTGACCATTTATCTCATTGCTGTTTATGGAACTTTGCTTTGTACAAATCGGTTGTTGTGGTTCAAAAATTCAAAGCATGTTGGGACTTCCTGAAGTTATGAAAGGTAGTGTATTAATGCAAGTTCTTTCCTTCCCAATTTGGCAACTAAGAGTACCATAGTAGATAGTGTGTAAGATACTTTTCGAAGGTTTGACTGGAAGAAACATCGAAGGGAGCAATGAAAATCAGAGTAAATTAAAATGTTGCAGTACCCAATACAAGAGGGTGCTAGAGAGTTTGCATAGCTTCCTTGCCTATAAGTGGCAGAAATTCAGTGCGGCCACAGCACAATAATGGAGGGAACAGTTTGGCCATTGACACAGCACACTCCAGTAATCCCACCAAATAAACATTCTGCTGATCCCAGAAGGGTGATTAGGCAAAATGAAAGGAAATTTTTATTGATTGTAAGCGATTTCTACAGCAGCATTTGTGCTTGTTAGAGTAAATTGTCTTTACAATCCTGGCACTAAATTATTTTGCTTGTAAACAATAGTATTTTGGTCCATGTCAATGGCATATATGAAATACTGGGCCAGAACACTAGGATGGATGCTACGAGTATGCATAGGGAATTTTGGGGTGAAAGTGGAATATGGTGGGACAAGGTAGTGACTTTTCCAGTCTAGAAAATATTTTTTTCCTTAATGTTCCAACCAAGAAGTCACTGTGGAGATAAGGCAAGGATAAATCGATCTTATCTGAGTACAAAGAAGAATTGTAAAATAAATCGTTGTCAAACAAACATGAAGTGTATGCTTGCCAATGAGAAAGAACCCTCTCTTTTAATGATGAGAAAGCAATGCATCTGTTTTAGAATGCAAAGCAAAAGGATGTTGTCCCGATTTTATCAAAATGGTTGTTCTCCTATTATCACTCTAATACACCCCAGAAAGTGGCTCTTGTTTTTTGCCACATCAGTGCATATAATTAAAATTGACACTTATGCCTTCTGGGTGAAGAGATTGGAAGTCAGAGGAAAAGACCTTTGTCCATGGAAATAGAACTTAAAAATATTGCACTTGCTGTTCCGTGACAAATTCTAAAATTTGTTCTGCAAGATGTCAGTACCTAAAATACTGTTGATTTTATTTTCATTTAATGTATAAATACCATCCACTTTTACCCAAATCTATGATATTGTAGTATAATAAAAAAAAATCTTGTGTCCATATGCAAAACTATGGCTGATGTCATTCAATGTGGGGAAGAATGAGATCATCCAATTTGTATCAGAGAAAGACAAATCATAATATTTTCTTAATGGTGAGAGACCAGGAACTGTGGAGGAGCAATGGAGTTAGATGTCAGTGTAAACAAATCACTAAAAGCTAGTGCATAGGTACAAAAAATAATCAAAAAGCCACATGGAATTTTGGTCTTTATCTCAAGCGGGTTGGAATTCAAAAATGAGGAAGTTATGCTTCAGCTGCACAGAGCTGCCTTAAGACCCTATCTGAAATACTGCATTTAGTTTTGTGCAATGAACCTCAGGAAAAATATATTGGCCTTGGAAAGCATACAGTACAGATTCACCAAAATTATACCAGGATTTAAAGGGTTAAATTATGAGGGTAGATGCTTAAACTTGGTATGTATCCCTTTGAGTTTGGAAGGTTGAGGGGTGATCTACGCAATGCCACAGAAGCTTAACTAGTAACTTCAGAAATGTCACAGGGGTTGTCTAACTAAGCAATGTGTGGCCACCTGAACAATCTCATAACAATTGACTGGCATTTAGAAACTGATGAGCAGAGCTCAATGCAAGCTCATGAATACTAAGCTCCATTTCCTCTATAAGAGAATTGTGTGGAGTCAGAAGTTTAGCTTGGTTCTTTCAACTCATGCATCTATTGTTACACTGCACTAACAGTCTTGGACTGGTATTTGAGAACAGTAATGCACATTCATTGGTGAAAGCTATCCTGCAAACTATGTAATACTGTCACTATAACAACGAAGGATGCATGCACAGAGTTCTTCCCCCGGCATGCTAATTGTTAATTTAATTGAGAGCATTGATTGTACTTTTTTTTCCCTATTGTCTCATCTCTAATCATCCAAGCACTGGCAACCACTTCTGTTGATTAACGAAAGGGCACAAATTGCAGCTACATGAAAGACAACAAGTATCTGAACAATATTATCTTTTATATGAGATTAAGGGCTGGATTTTGTGCTGGAGGTGGGGCTTCCGCGCCATGCAGAAAAGGTGGGGGAACCCTACCTCTGCCTTTTCGTGCCCTCCGGTGTGATCCGCCAGTCTTTTTAAATCAATGTTTCAGGAGGCTGGATCCCCGTCCCTTTAAAGACGAAGATCCCGCCTCCAAGAGCTGCTGGCCAAACAGCGGACCGGTAGCTCAGCAGTGTTGGCAGCTCCACCGGGAGCGGTGCCTACTGCCGATATTGCAGAGACCTTGGGCCCAAGCCCAACGCAGCAACACCTGAACAGAGTTAAGTGAGGCGAGGTCACTGGGGCCAGTCCAGAAGGCCTCGGTGAGGTGGGTGGTGGGGTGATCATGCGGTCTGGTGGGGGAGGGGGTTCCTGGGGGTAAGGTCATTCCTGTTGAGTGTCCTCCATGGACCACAAATTGCCCATGAAGGAGGAACACCCCTCCCCAAGCCTGCAGGGAGGGTGCCTCGTTTTACAAGGCACCCTCCCCACGTGGCAGAGGCACCCCCTGACACTGGCAAAATCCCAACGGCGGCAGGAAGAGGCCCTTAATTGGCCATTATTAGCCACTTAAGGACCTCAATTGGCCTCTGGAGCAGAAGGACATCGTCAACCTATCCCACCCCCAGGAATATTGTTTGGCGACAGGGCAGTGACGGTGGCGCTGCTGGGACTAGGAGCTGCCAGCCCCCTGATTGACCGGCAGCTCAATGAGGCGGGACTTCCTCCCTCAAGCGGGTGACAGTCCCGCCTCAGAACAGTTAAAGCCTGGAGACCTGTAAAATATGGAACGGATCCCCAGGCGAGGCGGAAGTGGGTATGCCACTGACTTTTACGTCAGAGGCTGGCTCCCATCTGCCCACCATAAAATTCTGGCCAGTGTTGCCGAATTCACCAAAAGACTCCTGTTTTAAGCAATATGTATTGTGCTGGAACTTTGCTGGTTCTTTCCAGTGCTTTCATACTAGTTTTAAATAAGTTAAAGTAACTCGAGGGAATGAGGTTAGTGCTATGTTAATTTGCATGTTCCACATAGATTGCCACTTAACAAACAGTGAATCAAAGAAACATTGATTTAGATTTAGTGTTAACATGCATTAGAATATTTACTCCTAGGAGCATAGGCAAAGAAATGTTTGAACTCCACTGCTGTTCACACACACAATACCTTTTCTAACATGTAGTAAATTAGCAGAAACCCGCAAAACATCTGCAGTCAAATTAGTATCTTTATTGCAACAGTACTTATTTAAATACAGGATTTCTGGTTATTCTTTCACCAAAGACTTGACCAGAATCAAAACTTCTCACTCTGGGAAATATACATAAAGTTGCCCATGTGTGAAAACAGGCCTAGGAACATAAATACAAATTTTGTCAAAAGTCTGACCTTGTGACTTGTTTATAGTCATAGAATATGAAAGTCTAATTGGGAACAGTTTTCTCCTGAGTTCAAAAAGCAGGTTCACATCTGATGGCCTCAATATTATTTGACGAATAAACACTGTATTTCCTTCAAAACTGCCTGTTATAATTTCAGTATCTATCATCAAAGAAAACAGCTTCCTACAAACCAATCTTGTTCCATGACAAAGTCCTTGTTTAGGATTCAGCTTTCGTATGAAACATTATTACTTCTGCTTCCTTAAATTTAAGTTTGCGTGGTGGCGTGCCCACTGGAGTTAGACTGTATAGAAACTCTGGAGCGTATAGACTGTTAGCATCTTCTTCATCTATAGAATCAATGCTGATATATTCTTTTAATTCAGCTGACAGCTTTTCAAAAACATTTTCATGAAAATCTAGTCAATCTTCATTTTGAGCACAAAGAATAACTTTCGAATAATAAGTTGTATCAACTAATTGTCCCTACCATTTTGCCACACTTAACCAATACCATTTTATTTACCCCTCCCATGTCACCCCTCCCATGCCATCCCCATCCCGAGCCATTCCATACTTTCCATGACATCCCTATCTTAATACTTCCATCTCTCCCCTGCCATCCCTATCCCTTTGTTGCCTTGCCCATCCGTCCCATCAATCCCATCCCATCCCCCACGGAAACAATCTTTCCAGCCAGGGTAACTTTGTTGTTGGGCTCCCTTTACCTTACGGTGTTTTTGTTCTCCACCAACCTTCACACCCCGCTGCTGCCGTCAACCGTTGGCAACCGCACGTGTCACGTGCTCTAGTGCTGCACATGCCACTGCACGCAGCAGACACCACTCACTAAATAAACCCACCAGCAGACACACCCCTTAAACTCTCCAATCAAAAACAGTCCGGACAGACAAAAACAGTATTATTGTAGATAGTATGTATACTAGCTCTAAGACACTAGTGACTGTCCTTGACATCAAGGCAGCATTTGACCGAGTATGGCATCAAGGAGCCTTAGCAAAACTGGAATTAATGGGAATCAGGGGCAAAACTCTCCATTGGTTGGAATCATACAAAGGAAGATGGTTGTGGTTGTTGGAGGTCAATCATCTCAGTCCCTGGACATCACTGCAGGAGTTCCTCTGGGCAGTGTCCTAGGCCCAACCATTTTCAGTTGCTTCATCAATGACCTTCCCTCCATCATAAGGTCAGAAGTCGGGATGTTCGTTCATGATTGCACAATGTTCAGCACCATTCGCGACTCCTCAGATACTGAAGCAACCCGTGTCCATATGCAGCAAGACCTGGACAACATCCAGGCTTGGTCTGATAAGTAGCAAATAACATTCGTGCCACACGAGTGCCAGTCAATGACCGTCTCAAACAAGAGAGAATCTAACCATCTACCCCTGACATTCAGTGGCATTACCATCGCTGAATCCCCCACTTTCATCCTGGGTGTCACCATTGACCAGAAACTGAATTGGATCAGCCACATAAATGCTGTAGCTACAAGAGGAGGTCAGAGGCTGCGAATTTTGCAGCGAGTAATTCACCTCCTGTCTCCCCAGTGCCTGTCCACCATCTACAAGGCACAAGTCAGGAGTGTGATGGAATACACTCCACTTGCCTGGATGGGTGTAGCTCCAACAACACTCAAGAAGCTTGACACCATCCAGGACAAAGCAGCCTACTAGATTGGCACCCCATTCACCACCTTCAACATTCACTTCCTCCACCACCGACGCACAGTGGCAGCAGTGTGTACCATCTACAAGATGCACTGCAGCAACTCACCAAGGCTCCTTCGACAGCATCTTCCAAACCCATGACCTCTACCACCTAGAAGAACAAGGGCAGCAGATGCATGGGAACAGCACCACCTGCAAGTTCCCCTCCAAGCCAAATACTAGCCTGACTTGGAATTGTATCGCCGTTCCTTCACTGTCGCTGGGTCAAAATCCTGGAAAGCCCTTCCTAACAGCACTGTGAGTGTAGCTACACCGCAAGGACTGCAGCAGTTCAAGAAGGCAGCTCACCACCACCTTCTCCAGGGCAAGTAAGGACGGGCAATAAATGCAGGTCTAGCCAGCGAATAGAAAACACAAAGCAGAAAGTGATCTTCTCAGTCTTTTAACTAGTTGACCATTTAAAATACAGCATTTAAAATACAGCATTTGACAGAAAAAAAACACAACTGAATATGACTCCTTGGATGTTTTGATTGAGGTATATCAATGTTATGTAAAATTAAAATCAAAATATTGTATAAAGGCCACTGACTAAACTTGTGTAACTTGAAACTTTTGATATTTTATAATTCCATCACCCAATCTCTTTTAGTGGTGACATTAGTAATCCAATGAGATTAGAAGACTCTCAGTTTTTTTTTTATGTTGGTTCAGGTACACTGGTCTTCATCATACTTCCAATGCAAAAATGAACATTAAAATTGCAGTAATTTATGCAGTCATGAATTAGCAGTGATAATTGTAGCCCATAAATGTTCTGGGGCCAAAAAGCGGTTCTGATTTTGTTTTGGTTTTTATTGCTTATTAAACCTACTACCCGTTGCTTAGGTGCAGCTTATGAACCACATCTTTAAACACAATCTGTGACTCATATTCAGTTGTGGGTTTTTTCTGTCAAATGCTGTATTTTAAGTGCTCTGAGAACGTCAAACAGTTAAAAGACTGAGAAGATCAATTTTTGTCTCTTTTTGAAACCTTGTGTAAGTGCAATCCGGACTTTAAATGATTCCAGTTTGGTGGTATTTTAGTAGAGAATGACCCAACCCTAAGCAGCTAAATAGTATTTGTGTTCCATATGCCATATAGTTACTAAATGAGTATGATAATCACAAACATGTCACAGATTGAGCCTGAGTGAGCCAAGAAGCTGAGTGACATGGCAATAATGAATGATAGCACCAGATTCAGTGTCAATCTTCACAATCTGTGCAGTATTATAGTTTACAAGGGAACTATACAGAGGCATATCTCCAACACTTATTTTTACATTTTGGCTGAAAATGCTGTGTTTCCTTTTAATTATTATGCTTGCCTGCATTTTTTTGACTAGTGGGTATAACTTGCAGCAATATGTTCCTTCTACGATCTTGTTAGCTATAAGTTTTTACCTCAGTTTTAAGCCTTATTCTACTTTCTTGGTCATCATTAGTAGAACCTAAGTGCAGCAATATTATTGTATTAGGGTGGAACAGTACTCTAGATACCAGTGTTATTAGAAATTTATGTATTTAACTCTATAACCTTTTCCATAATATTCAGTTCAATACTTATACTTATTTTGCAATTATATTGACATAGTAGAAGCTTTCAACAAATTTGTCATTTATTTTATATATATATCTCTCCTTTAACAACCTCACTCTCCCTTTCTCACAGACATATTGGGCTGAATTTTGTTGAGCTCCCCATATCGGGCTCCGTGGCAGGGGTAGGGGGCCGGTGGGGGAAGATCGCTGAGGCAGAGGCCCACCTCGGTGCCCAATGCCAGGATGCCGGGATTTCCGGGCCCTATCTTCCCAGCAGCAGCGAGGCTCAGTGGCAGCACCACCAACCGCCCCCACCCCACCGCTGCTCAGCAACAGGATGCAACTTTAAATATTTAAATAAAGGACATGTATACATTAACGTACCTTTCACTGTGATCTTGCTGGCTGTCCACGATCTTGCGTGCAGTGGCCGGCACTCACGCACCTTCACTTTCCCATCCAGGGAAAGCTGGCACCACCAAGGTGAGGAAGGGAGTAATTTCGGATTTTTAGTGTAGTTGCGGGGGTGGGAGGGGGTGCGGGGTCAAATCTATATGTGTAGTGTAAGAGAGGGGAAGACGGAGTGACCTTTGCACTTTATGCAGTTGGGGAGGGGAAGGTCACATATTAAATACAAGTGTTTAAAAGCAAAATACTACAGGTGCTGGAAATCTGAAATAAAAAACAGAAAGTGCTGGCAATACTCAGCAGGTCCGGCAATATCTGTGGAGAGAGAAGCAGAGTTAACTTTTCAGGTTTGCGACCTTTTCATCAGAACTGGCAAAGGTTTGAAAAGAATTAGGTTTTAAGCAAGTGAAGGTGGCGGAGTCGGGGGAGGGTGGTGGGGAAGAGAACACAAGGGAAGGTGTGTGATGGGCAGAGGGCGGGTGGGATTAAATAACAAAGATGTCATGGGACAAAGGCAAAGAGAGGGTTTATGCTTGTGGTGAAAGACAAAGCATTAGTCCAGAGAGAGTGTTAATGGCAGAGTAATGAGCAGCTCAGTCCAGAAGCACAAACATGAAAAACGGGAACATGGTTAAAAAAAAAACACAAAATAGTAAAAAATAGAAAATATTTAAAAATGGCCAATCATGCTGTGAAATTGTTGAACTCGATGTTGAGTCCACAAGGCTGTAGAGTGCCTAATCGAAAGGTTAGGTGACAGCATTGCGGAACACCTCTGCTCAGTCCGAAAGCATGATCCAAAGCTTCCGGTTGCTTGCCATTTCAACACACCTCCTTGCTGTCGTGCCCACATTTCTGTCCTTGGCCTGCTACAGCGTTCCTGTGAACATCAATGCAAGCTCGAGTAGCAGCAGCTCATCTTTTGATTAGGCACTATTTTATATTAAATACAAGTGTGTTTTTGAGGGGGGCGGGGGAACAGAGCAGCCATTTATTTTCTTTGCATTGGGAGGAGGGAGTACAGGCCAAAAATCAATTCACAGTGTTTTTGGGGGGTGGGTACAGGCTTCAACAATGCAGGTCTGGCAGCCCTTTAAAAATGGTGCCAGCTCCTGCACAGAGGCAGCTGACACTGTTGGCAGCATCACAGAGCCCGCCCCGCCACGTGATTGGAGGGGTGAACCGTCTAGCATTTGCAGATGAGCCACTGCAAGCTAGCTCGCGGCAGCATGGCGGCGCGTATGGGTCGCCGTTTTTATCGCTCGCCGGTGCTTCTGGCAGTGGGAGAATAAAATTCAGCCCATCATTTCATTGCCTGCAAGTAACGTGTTTGACTTTCACTTGGATTCATCCCTTTATTACATGGGCTAGATTGTTAATGTGTTAACTGGACAATCACAGGCATGAACCAATTCCTTACAAACCTTTTATGTAAATACCCTTGATCCATATGTCCTGTAGATATTAAGTCATAACCATAGCTATTTTATTGGCAGTAGTACAAGTAAAAGTTATTACACCACCATATCATTAGTATTATGTGACATGTTACAGATTTTTACCACTTATATGAAAACACGGGTCAACTTGGCCTTGTGTTAAACATGTACAAATTACCACATTCTCCTTTGATATCGAACTACAATGTAATAAAATGCTTCAAGCCCTTGCACTTTGGTCATGATAGTTTCGCAAAGGATCTGGATCACTTAATCTTTTGAAAGTAAGTAATGTAAGGAGCACCCATTAGAATGTTGGAAACCCCTACACATTATGAGTTTGTGGATCACAGTTTATATATAGATACTTCCAATTTAACTTTCTCTAGAGGGTGATTTTTACCAGTCTGAGAAGTATAAAAGCTGGCCAGAGGGAGCAGTGGATCCCTTCTTTCATCATACAAATAAGAGTCTTGCAAGCCACCAAAGAGTGGTAATGATTGTCCTTCACAACGTTTATAGGTGGGACTGTTGTGCACTCCTGGCTGGAGATAATAATCTGGGAAAAATAAGATAACGTATGTCAAAGTGGGTTCATAAATGAAGGTGCTATTTCACTAGATTAGGATATTCCACAACATATAAAAGCATTCTTCAGAATAACACCAATCACTATGTTTGACCTTTCGTACACAAGAATATTAGCTTGTCCTTGTAAGAGTAACTGTTCATATGCACTGTGTTATGACTGAGGTGGGAGGAGTGTACTGTCTTTCTCTAGTTCCACTTCTCCACAGGACACAACATATATTTAAATGGGTACCCAGTTACCGATATGGCCAATTAGAATAAAAACCACCAACCAGGTTTATTTAATAAACAGCAAAATTATCAATTTATTGTGAAAAGGCATATTCAGTAAAGATGCAAAGCATACAGATTGAAATATGAAAGTTCCCTTCTACCTTAGCCCAACACACACACACACACACACACACACACACACACTGGTTAAAGAAAAAATAGAAGTTTCTCTGCAGAGATCTTTTTACAAAAAAGAATACTTTGGCCAAATACTTCCTAATTCTTGAAGGAAAAGGAGAAGATTTGGAATGATATGAGTTGTCCCTTTATTCTGGTGTCCCAAATACATGTAGATGGCTGTCACTGGGATCATTTTAGAGCAGTTCATTTCAGGCGGTATCGAGAACTTGTCTGGCAGGCCTTTCAAGAGAAATGCGGCATCAGGGGTTTCAGCTATCACACACTGGATTTACAGGGTTTCTCAGAGATCTGGAGAAAGGATGAACTGATCTCTTTTAGCAAGCTGACTCAAAACAAGCCAAAACGAAGACAACTCTTGACCACCATAAATCTTGGCGTGTCTCTGTAAAATACTCCCATAGTCAGAAGGCGCCTGCTGTTTACTTAGCTGAAGACATGTGACTTCCATTAAGCATTTTAAACAAAGTCCCAAAGTCCTTCCAGTTTAATAAAAACAAAGTCCAGCGTCTATGGAATCACTTCAATCTTCCAAAGGAATCCATTTCCACAATTTTAAAACATAAGTCCTCACAAAAATTAAAAAATGGAAGTATTTTCATAACAACTGGTTAATTTAAAGGCCACCCTAAAGTTCCACCATCATCATAAAACCTGCAGAGGTTATAAAGTTTCATTACACTATAATAATACAAAGAGCACATTGTTTGTAGAGCAATTTAACTGTAGGGTTACACTGCACAAGGCTGTACTCCAAAATAAACATGTTTGCTCAATAATGTTTGAAACAGATAAAGACAATGAATTCCTCTGATGTCATCTGTGCCATAAAAACACTGCTAAGTTTGGTAATAGTGAACATTCAGTCATTAATTTTACAATATATAAAATGCTATCTCCCTAAATCTGTGAGCGTATTTCCCCAACTCCATATTTGAACCAGCCAATCAGATTTCTGCTCCCTGCCACAGCACTGAAATGACCCTAATGAAAACTACAAATGACATCCTCTGTGTCTGTGAAGGTGGTGCCCTATCCCTTCTTATCCTTCCTGACCTCTCTGTAGCCTTTGACATGGTTGCCACTATCCTCCTTCAACACCTCTCCTCCGTTGTCCAGCTGAGTGGGACTGCCCTCACTTGGTTCCACTCTTCCTTACCCAATTATAGCCAGAGAATATCCTGCAGTGGTTTATTTTTCCTACCCTGCATCTTTACCTCAAGTGCTCCAATGATCTTTCCTTGTCTCCCTCCTATTTCTCATCTACATGTTGGCCCTTGGCAACATCATCTGAAGACATGACATCAGGTTCCACATGTACACTGATGATGCCCAGCTATACTTTTCCACCACCTCTCTCGATCCCTCCACTGCCTGTCAACCTGCCTGTCCGACCTCCAATCCTGGATAAGACACAATTTCCTCCAAATAAACATTTGGAAGAGCAAAATCATTATCTTCACTTTCCACCACAAATTCCATTCTCTTGTCCCCAGTTTCATTTCCCTCTCTGACTACTGTCTCAGGCTGAACCAAACTGGTCGCAACCTTGCCATCCTATTTGAACCTGAGCTGAACTTCCAACCCCATATCCTCTCCATCTCAAAGACCACCTACCTCTGTAACATTGACCACTCCTACCCCTACCTCAGTCCGTTTACTGCTGAAACCTTCATGCATACTTTTGTCACCTCCAGACTTGGCTATTCTAATAATCTCCTGGCTAACCTCCCATTATCCATCCCTGGTAGAAATGAGCTCATTTCAAAATTCTGTTCCAAGTATCCTGCTCTGCATCAATTGTGTCTCACCCATCATCCCTGACTGCCTGCTGGTCTACAGTGACTCTTGCACAACAGTGCCTAGAACATAAAATTTTCATTGTCATGTTCAAATTCCTCCATGGCCTTGCCCCTTTCCTTCTGTCATCTCCTCCAGCTATACAAAGCTCCAGGATCTCTGCCTTCCTCCTGTTCGGCAGTCCTCAATCCCTTTGCCTTATCATTGCTTGGTGTGCCTTTAACTGTCTAGGCCTAAGCATTGTTATTATGTTATAAGTTCTGAGAAGAAATATAAGTTGTGCTCCATAGTCATTCTATTTGTAAAATTGATGGAATAAGCTGAAGTGGGCAGATGAAATATTTATTTCTGAAAGTGCAAGTATCATTGTACTTATTCATTCAGATTAACTCATTTCCTGATTTAAATATTGTCATATATTTTATAAGGATGACCACTTAGATTAATTTGGATTTTGCAGTTGGAATTTGGATACTTATAGCAGATTATTTCTTAAAATTGAGAAAAATGAAAAAGACCATGTTGTTGCTTAAAGATGAAAGAAAGATCATGGCACTGCAGGACCAAAAGAAGACTGGATAAAATGAACAATTTAAAATAGGGAGTGGAGAAAACAAAAAGACGATGGGGTGGTTTTTAATTTCTACCCAGAACTAGTTTGGACTGAGGAAGCCCAAACAATTTTCAGGTGTAGGCTCAATCCATATTATTCCAGTGAGCTGCCAAATGCTCAATAAAGGCAAATGGAGAGCTCACCACATGAGGCACAGAAAATTGGATGGCTTCATGGGTGCATCAAACTTGAAGGCAGCAGTCAAAGGGACAGAAGATGCACTAGGTTGGGGGAAGCCAGTAAAGGGCCACAGTACCATTGTGGAGCCAGGAGAAGCATTCCACCTGCAAAAGAAAAAAGCCTGGACACATCTGGAGTTCCAGGTTTTAAAGGACTGCTGGTTAGGCAACTCATTGTCTGGTAGAAATGGGTGAATCTTATGCAGCACACATTCCCCCCATTTGTATCCAAAATTGCAAATGGTTCCTACCACCGGCATATAATCCGTCTTGCAGATGGAAATCAGCCTCTTGCCTGGTTCAGCTGGGCATACTGTGTGTCCATTTACAAGTCAGCCTGAAAATTTCATCAGGTGGGCCTTGCATGATCGAGAAGTGACCAAGGTGCCCCTACAACCAGCTCTATCCCATTCCTGACTTTCCACAACCAGTCATCTGGTTTTCTAGCGAGAAATGATATTTAAAAATAGCCCCCATCATAGAGTAGACATAAAAACTTAAATACTTCATTTACTTTCTCCTGTACTTATGTTCCTGCTTAAGACTTCCTATAGTTTCCCTAGTAGATACTTCAGGGAGGTCTGTCTATGTAATGTATTTTTTATTTTCATAAATGAGTTGTAATTAACCTAGCCCTTCTTCAATTATTTTGGCATGTATCATGTGTTTCATTAGTAAACATCCCATTCTTTTTCAATTAAGTAAACAGTAAATGTTGGAAGTACATGACAGGTATACATCGCAAGTGAGAAAAAGGGGTTAATATTTCGATTGAAAACTTTTCATCAGAATTCAGATTCCCAGCATCTGTAGATTTTTTTTTTTCCTTTCATAATTTTTTTTTCTTTAAGGACAGGAAAGTGGACTGGTTTAATGAAATATTCCCTTCACAATTTTGGTCAGATGTGCATGTAATAAATAATACAGGGTGGATTGGAGGAGAGGCATTGATTGGTCTCCTACTATCATTGTATCATATCATTACCAGGAGAAGGGGAATTAGATGGACCTTGGTCATTATTCATCTAGTAATTCTTATGCTGTTGTCAAGTAATGTTAACTTGAGACCATAATAAGCTAAGTGCTGACATGTTAGATTGCTGTGCTTTTACTATGTTGTTTATAACATTAAACAAAATCACACCCTGCTTTTTTTCCTTCTTGACTCAGCTCACAACCATCTCAGGGAATGAATTTCTTCTCCATTCGGATGATGACAGTATACATGACTGGTACCAGGCCATCAGACATGTGATTGATCAACTGGTATGTATAATGCTCTTAACTCTATTAACTAAAATAGCTTCCCTTGGAAGCAAATAAAAGGATTTTGTATATTTGTTCAATCTGTCTTAGAAATTGCACAATAAACATTTTTGGATTTTTTGCCAAAAAAATACTTTCCCATATATTTCCTGAGCTTCTCAAGCTCTGATCGGCCTCTTTAGACCATGTTTCTTTTGTTTATAGCTCCCTGTGGCATTGTTAATCCCTCTTTGCATATTTTCTATAAAATGTTTTGGCATGATGTTTTTAAATTTAAAACAGACCTGAAATGACTCAAATAGGACATAATGTGCATTTATAATGTGCATTGAGTTCAAATATACTAACATGTCGACCATAAATTTATACTCTGACTTTATACTGACATTAGCAAAATAACCTTCATCGAAATTCATTCACATCAAATAATTTGCAAATAAGCTTGAGTTCTTTATATTTGACACAAACATACATGTTCATTCTTATTTAAGTACCACTTTGTTACATTTTGACTCAATGAGATCTCATGCCATTTTTAAATGGTGGTATTTACCACCTTTAACTTTGCAAAAACGTTCTCATTGGAAGTGGTTCTGCAATATAAATACCATAATATATTCCAGTGTCTCCATTTTACTTATTTGGTTTGTTCTCTTCCAACACACTCACGAGCAATATAATTTCACGAAGAACTAAATTAATTAAGTTGGACATTAAGGAGAAATAAGTGCCTCCTTACAAGAGTTAAAGTTAGATAGAATTTATATCAGCAAAATACTATAAAATATAGGCTGTAAATCTGAAGTAAAAACAGAAAATGCTGGCAAAACTCAGCAGGTCAGACAGCATATATGGAGAAAGTTTGTTTCTCTCTCCACAGATGCTGCCTGACCTGCTGAGTTTTGCCAACATTTTCTGTTCTTACTTGCATTTATATAGCACCTTTCATGACTTCAGGACATCCCAAACTGCTTTACAGCTAATTAAGTACTTTTGTAGTCATTTTTGTAATGTAGGAAATGCAATACTTTTCCCACAGCAAGGTCACACAAACAGCGATGAAATAATGACCAAGTAATCAAGTTTCTTTCAAGATGTTGATTTAAGGATAAATATTGGCCAGGACACTGAGGAGAATTCCTCTGTTGTTCTTTGAAATACTGCCATGGGATCTTTTACATCCACATCTCAGCTTAAAAGGCAGCACCTCTGACAGTGCAGCACTCCCTCAGAGCCAGCCTAGATTTTGTGCTTAAGAGTGGGATTTGAACCCACAACCTTCTGAGTCAAAGGCAAGGGTGTTACCATTGAGACATTTCAGTAATGTTCCAACAGTTCCTAAAAAATATTTTTTTAATTGTGATTTTGATAAGCAAAATTGAATATTTTTATCCTTTACAAGTTCTTGTATTTGAGACACTGTTGGATTTTGTAGAAGAGAATCACCTAGCTGTTCTGTGCTAGTTATTTTGTTATTCTAACTATTTTAAAGAGATACTCCACAGTAATTACCATTGATGGCAATGTAAAACATGATATTGTAATACACCTTTGCATGATTTCTGCATTGATAAAATAACCTAATTACTGTATAGAGAATATATACATTGGAGAAGAGGGGCTTATGACAATTAATCCGCTGCACAGGGCTGTCATGGAGCACCATCAGCGGTATCAATTATGAAGCACATCACTCAGGACAATCAAGGATGGGCAATTAATGCAGCTTTGCAAATGTTGCCCACATCCTAAGAACAAATTAAAACTTTTTTTTTGTGATTTTGCATTGTGTGGACTTAATGGTAAGTTCCAGTGACATGAATTATCACATCAGGGGGAGTTTGAACGTTTTGACCCATTAAGGGGGGTGGGGGCTTGTTGGTAACATGCTGGAAACCTATTAGCAGAATTTTAACTCCACAGTGTGCGTGTGACATCTCTGACTGGTTTCCTGCCCAGAAGTCAGCCTGATTGACAGGCTTAGCTTCCAGTTAGGTGTGGAATACAGGAGAAAAGACCTTGGGTGGGGTGATGGTGGGGTGTCAGATGCCTTGGGTGATCGGCGAGGAGCTCGGGGGCCTCAGAGGTGGGTCGGCGGGGGGACAGGAGGGAGCCAGAGGCCTCGAGGGAGAGGTCGGGGCAGATTGGAAGGGTTGGCGGTGCTATGGGAGGGTTGGCAGGGCAGGTATACCAGGTTCAGAAGGTAAGTGGAAAGCTGCTTACTTCCTGGATCCTGCATTCTCTCCTATAGCTGTCTGGTTTCCTGAGCATCGGGAAACCCAGCTGTCCAAAGTTGCATTGGAAATAGTGCATAGAAATGAGGCGCATAACCTTATTATAATATTTAAACCCATCTCTTGGGAGCAGATTATCCGGCCATTAAAACCGGAAGTGTACTGGTTGGAGGCGGGTTGGGGGCCAGTCTCAGATTTTGAATATTTTAACCTCCCACCTGACGCAAACCCATTGTTTTTGGGGTTAAAATTCCCCCCATCATGTGAAGGGTTTGGCTTTATTATTATAGCAAAGGTGATACTATGACATTATTGATGAAATAGATGCCAGCGATAGCTTAGTGGACTTATTTTACTATGTCGACTTTCTGAACATAATCAGATGAATTACTCGGTGGGGTAAAAGAGTATAAACTTCATTACTGTGCAGCTGCTCAACAATTCACATTGCTGTACAGTCTCTTAAATTCTGGGAAGTATTTCCTTTCCTCCTCATTTCCAGTCATCACACCCCATCCCCAAATCAAGAGATTTGGAGGGAGACCTACCCAAGTGCCTCTGTCACTGGTGCCTTGAAATTAACTGCTATGGTGGTATGAAAGGCATGCCTGGTAACATTTGGATGTTGGTTTTCCCTCTCTTGCTGTGGAGGCATCCCTTTGCTTGGCACCCTCACCTGTAATCTGACACAGTTTGGGAATTTGCTCTGGTTTTTTTTGTTCGTTCATTGGATGTGGGCATCACTGGCTAGGCCAGCATTTATTACCCATCCTTAATTGCCCTTGAGAAGGTGGTGGTGAGGTGCCTTCTTAAACTGCTGCAGTCATTGGGGTGTAGGTACACCAACAGTGGTGTTAGGAAGTGAGTTCCAGGATTTGACCCAGCAACAGTGAAGGAACAGTGATATAGTTCCAAGTCAGGATGGTGTGTGGCTTGGAGAGGAACTTGCAGGAAGTGTAAGGAATCAGAGGAAACAAACCTAAATCATTTTGTGTCATTCTAACTACTTTTACTCTTCTCTAACTTTATTTAAGATTGTCCATTGGTGCGTGGTACATACTATGATCATAGTTTGCCGTATCTCCTAATATTTTCTCTTATTGGTATCTATGACATTGCAGTCAAAGAAGGCAACCTCAACATCAACAATCAGTATCTGGAAAAGCTCAAGCAGTGAAGAACTGAACAGGGGTGAGGGGGAGAGCAACAGCAAGTCGAATCCAAAAGAACCAAAATCTGAGCACAGAAAATCATTAAGTAAGAAATTTAGCATTACCATATCCTGTACTACACTTTCTCCTTGGAATATCCCATGGAATTATATTCTGCAAATATATTAACTCTCTTTTTATTTGTTCATGGGATGTGAGCATCGCTGGCACTCAGGTTTGTTGCCTCTGATTCCTTACACTTCCTGCAAGTTCCCCTCCAAGCCACACACCATCCTGACTTGGACCGATATCGCCATTCCTTTACTGTCACTGGGTCAAATCCTGGAACTCCATTCCGAACAGCACAGTTGTTGTACCTCCACCTCAAGGACTGCAGTGGTTCAAGAAGGCAGCTCACCACCACCTTCTCAAGGGCTCACATCCTATGAGAAGGTGATGATGAGCCATATTCTTGAACCGCTGCAGTTCATGTGGTGTAGGTACACCCACAGTGCTGTTAGGGAGGGAGTTTCAGGATTTTGACCCAGTGACAGTGAAGGAACGGCGATATAGTTCCAAGTCAGGATGGTGTGTGACTTGGAGGGGAACTTGCAGGTGGTGGCGTTCCCATGCATCTGCTGCCTTTGTCCTTCTGGGTGGTAGAGGTCACAGGTTTGGAAGATGCTGTCAAAAGAGCCTTGGGGAGATGTTGCTGTGCATCTTGTAGATGGTACACATTACTGCCACTCTGCGTTGGTGGTGGAGGGAGTGAATGTTTAAGATGGTGTATGGGGTGATAATCAAGCAGGTTTCTTTGTCCTGGATGGTGTCAGCTTCTTGAGTCTTGCTGGAGCCGTACTCATCCAGGCAAATGGAACGTATTCCATCACACTCCTGAATTGTGTCTTGTAGATGATGGACAGGCTTTGAGGAGTCAGGAGGTGAGTTACAGGCTGCAGAATTTCCAGGCCCTAGCTTGCTCTTATAGTCAGGAACTGGATGGAAATTCCATTCCATCGATCTTTCAATAAAGACAGAGGCCATTTAACCCATTTTATCTTTGGTGGTGCCAATTCCACATTGGAGCTATCTATTTTTTTTTATTTGTTCATGGGATGCGGGCATCGCTGGCTAAGCCAGCATTTATTGCCCATCCCTAATTACCCTTGAGAAATCAAATCCCATTTCCCTGCTCTTTCCCTGTACTCTGTAATTTTTTTCTTCAAGCGTTTTTCTAAGTCACTCTTAAAGATTTTTTTCCATGTTTTAATAACCTGGTGCTAGCAAATAAATATCTGCTAGCTTGGATGGGTGTAAAGCCTCATGATATTGAAAAATAATCCACCCACTATTTCTGATCACAATTTAGTTAAATTGTTTAATTTATCGCCCACATCAACCAGGACTTTGAAGCTAAAAAATATAAAATTGTGAGCATATTGATGGATGGGCCCAGTTGATCCATTGGTAAAATTCGTGGCAAAATTATTTTAGAAGTGAACAGCAATTTCTCTCTCCCTCCTTCCACAAGCACCCACCATCACCAACATCACCTCCACCTCCCCCCGCTGGCCTCACCCCATTGCTCAACCACTCACTGTTTCCTTTTCTAAACAAAAAATATCAGAAGCAGGTAATGATAACCACTGACCCTTCCTGAATTACAATAAACAGTTATGGCAATGATAATCCATTTTGTTTTTTGAAGTACACATTGGAAAATCACAGTTGAGAGAACCAAAACAAGCAAATTAATCACTTAAAAAATGTGTAAGGCTTTGCTGAGCAACAGGGTTCTCTGCCTCTGTTATGTTCTGTTGTATTGCATAGGAATGTTTAACGTTATGATTCCTTACTTGGAATTTGAAAGTATTCCTAATCTCCTATTGTGTCTGTTGGGACTGTGGATAAGCAAATAAGCACTTCTAAACTGTCAGTGTTCATTCCCATTTAGTTTACCTTAGATATTGCAGACATCTGCAAACAAGGTCAAAGTTTGTTCCTATTATTTAGCAGATTCTTCAAGGCTGTTTGTATAAATTCAGGTCACTAGATAGACAATTTATTGGTTAGGTGAAGCCATTAGAAATAAATTATATCAGACTTTGAGATTCTGTCACAGATCCCATTGTCTAAATCTTTGCTGATAAGTTAGTACTGAGCCTCCTATCAAAATGTACCTGAAAGCAGAATCACCTTGGAGCTGTGTGAATGAGATCAACATGTGACCTTATGAAATGAGCCAAAATAGTATTGCTGTAAAGACAATTCTTTAAATGTATTTGTTACAAAAATATAGGTTGGAAAATATAGTCTGGTCTAGCAATGCCTGGTATGGTGACTAAATGAAGCAATAAATATTGGATAATTCCCTGGCATGGTCATCAATCACCTTAAAAGGACAATTCCATCCCAACTGGAATTGGGAATAAGCTAGGAGACTATTTGTCAATACACAAAGTTCATTTTACATTGTGTCTGATGTCAAGCTGTTTTTGGTTTTCTAGATTTTGTACAGTGTGGGTCCTCCAGCATGTTATACTGTGTGAGAGCTGTAGCCAAGTACCATTTCATCAGTTCTTGCCTTTTTTTGGTGGTAACTGCATTGATGAAAGACCGTTTGTCATGCTAGGCCCCCACCTGCCAAGAATGAGGCACATGAATTTTGTCACGAACATTGATTTTAAACTGTTTCTGGAGTGAAGAAAGGACTTGTGAAACAGAACAGCTATGGCTGGAAAGACATTTGCATATTAACAGACAGTGTTTGGAAGGACAAAGCAGCCATTCCCTGACACATTCAATGGACTTTTGATCACCAGACGTTGAAGGTGGAGGAGCTCGCATTCCAGGTTGACTGCTAAGATGGCCGAATACACAAACGGACATGGTCAAACCAGCTAGTCAAAGCTAACCTACTGGGCAACCTGAGTTTTTTGAATTTGTACAAACAGTTTTGGGCAGAAAACTGTTTGCTCCTGGACTGAGAAGAGCTGCTCCCATCTCTTTCTCACAAGCCTCTGAATCCACTGAAGACACATGAATCCCAAAAGAGAAAAGTGTCCTATAGTGAACAAGGTTTAAGAAGAATACTGGGCCCCAACGAAAAGCAAGAGCTACCTACAATCAAGGACTCTACAGTGAACTCGAAGAACCGTAACAACAACTCTTCAGATATTACTTCAAACTTTTCCACTTTATTTTTCTTCTCTTTTCTATCTTTATTGCATGTGTGTATCACGCATGCATGCTAGTGTGGGTGCATCGTGTATCCATAGGCATTAACTGAATTCGATTTTAAGTTTAATAAATTTCAACTTTTCTTCTTTAAACCTAAGAAAGCCAGTTTGTGCTGGTTTCTTTGCCTTATAATTGGAAAGCAGTGAACAAAGATTCACCAAGGGGGAGCTAAAACCACAGTGTGTTTTAAAAATTGAACCCTGTTACGGCAAGACCAGGTGAAGGCTGAGAGGGACCCCTAGACACCTTTCTCACCTAGTCGTAATAGAAATTTGGGTGCTACCATCCTGGATTTTACCCACAAACGAGAGAAATTGGAAGTGGGAAGCCAAATTGTTCCCAATCAAAAGAGAGCAAGATTTCAAAATACGTTTTGTTGTGGTTGTGTCTGCTTGAATACTAACATGTCTGCAAATGAAGCTAGTAGCTCTCCAAGCCAGGGTGAAGTAACTTAAGATAAGTTAAAAGCACTGTCTATGGAGGAGTTGAGGAAAATGGCTGAGCACTGTGGGATCATTGTATGTGGCAAGACTAGGATGTCTGAACTCCTAAGTCTAGTGGCCAACCATTTTTCCCTTGAATCTGAAGAAGCAGAAATAGGGTTAGAAGCAGACTCCAACACTGTATTGTTAGCAAAGATACAATTGGAACAGAGGAAACTTGAATTTGAGGAGAGGGAGAGAGAAAGAATATTCCAGAAGGAATGCGAAGAGAGAGTTGAAGTGGTTTGTGTTAACTAGGGGGTGGCAGAGTCTGGGTACAAAATTATTAAAACTAGCTCAACTAATTCCAAAATTCAATGAGAAGGATGTAGAAGAAATGTTTGTGTCCTTTGAGAAACTGGCAAGGCAGCTAAAATGGCCAGCTGAGACCTGGCCTCTTTTATTACAAAGCAAGCTAACTGGAAAAGCCCATGAGGTTTATTCCCTGATGCCAGATGAGAGTTCATCAAATTACGAACTGATCAAAAATGCTATCCTCGGGGCATATGAATTAGTACCCGAAGCCTATCGCCAAAAGTTTAGAACCCTCAAGAAGCAAGCTAATCAAACTTATCTGGAATTTGAAAGAAGTAAGCAGCTGGCTTCTGACCAGTGGCTGAGGGGTCTAAAAGTACAGCTCAGCTGTGAGAATCTCAGAGAAGTAATTCTGTTAGAGGAATTTAAACACTGTCTCCCACTCTCCATAAAGACCCATGTAGAGGAACAGAGGGTCCAGAGAGCCCGGCAAGCGGCCGTCCTGGCCGGTGAGTTTGCGTTAATTTATAAGTCAGTTTCCCAGGGGAGAACCTTTCTTAGTCACCCCCACAAATCCGAAAAGGACAAAGGGTCGGAAGGTGATCGGAGCCCAATCAGTCCTGGGAGAGAAAGGAAAGCAGGAGACACAGGGGGCCCCTCCTCTAGCCAAAAAGGACGGTGCTGTGAGCAAGAACCGGAGACCTGTGTGCTTCCATTGTAATAAAGCAGGACATTTAAAAGCTGACTGCTGGAAACTAAAGGGAAAACCTGTAGGGTTAATCAGGGCATACTCGCTCAGTGAAGACGGGGACCTGATGGAAAACCCAGCAGAACAAGCTGTGGCTTTAACTGCAGTAAGAGTGAGACACAGGAAGCTTATGGCTGCAAGTGCAGGAAAATTTAATAGGATTCCTGAGGGTTATCAAGGTTTTGTGTCTGAAGGGAAAGTAACCCCATACCCCTCGAGTGGGGCAAGCAAGCCCATGGTAATTCTCAGGAACACAGGGGCGACTAGATTCCTTTTACGGGGAAAAGGCCTGACCTTTTCCCCAGAGAGTGCAGTAAACACCAGAATGGTGCTGAATGGTATTGGAGGGCAGTGTATGCCTGTACCTGTACACCGGGTGCACCTGGAGTGAGACATAGTTTCAGGACCGGTGACTGAAGGGATTGTCCCTAGTTTGCTGTGGATAGGGTTGACCTGCTCCTAGGTAATGATCTGATGGGGGTGAGCGTGGTAGCGCCCCCCCCCCCCCCCCACCAGTAGTGAAAGAGAGACCGCAGGAGGTCAGAGAGACAAGTCACGGGCAGGAGACAGACCCCTGCAGTTTCTCTGAATGTGTAGTGGATCAAGCCATGATCAAACCAGGTCGCCCAGAGGAGACTGCTTGGGCACTGCAGGCAGATGACCATGCGGTCTGCCTGTCCAAGACTTTCCTTGGAAAGTTAGGTGACCCAGGGAATGAATTAAATGGATTTTCCCTCGCTGAGGCTCAGCGCGCCGACCCAGTATTGCAAGAGTGAGCACAAGTTGTCCAGTCTGAAAGTGAAACAGAGGGAGTCCCTGATTGCTACTATTTAAAGAATGAGGTCCTGATGAGGAAATTGAGTTCTTCTCACAGACCTGAGAGCAAGGAATGGACAGTAGTTCACCAGTTAGTGGTGCCGCAGAGGTACTGGAGAGAAATATTAAGAAGGGCCCATGAGACTACAGTGGCTGTACATACTGGTATACGAAAGAGCAAAGCCCGCATAAGACAGCAGTTTGACTGGCCAAAAGTCCACAAAGATGTGGTGGAGTACTGCAGCAGTTGCCACATGTGCCAGGTTGAGAGGAAACCCGAACCTACAGTGAAACCTGCACCCCTAAGTCCTGTACCAGTGTTAGGTGAACCCTCCAGCAGAGGTGAACTGTAAGCGACCCCCGCCGAGGACAAAAAGGGACAGGCAGGCACAAAGCTGGCAAAAGGTTAGACAGAGAAGGGGAAAAAGCGACAAAGAAGGCAGGTTGAAGGAAGTCCGGGAGGAATCCTGGATGAAAACCGCTACTGTCTAGTCAGCCAACCTCGAAAAATGTGAAATGTTAGACACCACATCTTCCTACGCTGATGCAGACACAAAAAACACCCCAGCAAAGTTTCTAACAGCATTTACAGGAACCTGCAGAGACAAAGAAAGACCTCTAGGGGTCAGAGAAACCTTTGGGTGATGCCTCACCCAGTCGAAGTGCCAGAAGGAAGTGCAGTAGAGTCTACACAAATACCTGCAGGCAAGAGTGTCCTCTGGGACAAAGGGGAGATTAGCAAAGAATCCTCCCCCACAGTCAGAAAAAAAGGGAACCACCCATCCCCTGAAGTCAAAAGCTTTTGCATGACTCAGGAAAGCACTGAGAGTTCAGGATAGACCCTCTCACTACTGACTTCTTTTTTGAAAAAAAAATTACCTCAGCTGGAACAAAGATCCTAGGCAGCCATGGGAATGGGCAAAAGGAAGAAAAACTTCCTCAAAAAAAGAACCACATATTTATTGGGATGCCAAAAAAGGATGATTTTAATAAGTTTTAGGATTTGTGAATGAATGAGAGAAACACCTGTTTTTTTCTGTATCGTATATTTTTCTCTCGACCCTTTAATGAAATGCACTTTTCTCAAATAGCATTTCATTCCACTGGGTGTGGAGGGGTCATGCTAGGCCCCCACCTGCCAAGAATGAGGCACATGAATTTTGTCATGAACATTGATATTAAACTGTTACTGGAGTGAAGAAAGGTCTTGTTAAATAGATCAGGCGTGGCTGGAAAGACATTTGCATTTTAACCGACAGTGTTTAGAAGGACAAAGCAGCCATTCCCTGACACATTCAATGGACTTTTGATCACCAGACATTGAAGATGGGGGAGCTCACATTTCAGGTTGACTGTTAAACGAACATGGTCAAACCAGCTAGTCACATGACAAACCTGCTTGGGCAACCTGTGTTTTTTGAATTTGTACATACAGTTTTGGGCAGAAAGCTGTTTGCTCCTGGACTGAAAAGATCTCTCCTGTCTGCTCCCATCTCTTTCTCACAAGCCTCTGAATCCATTGAAGACACATGAACCTCAAGAGAGAAAAGTCTCCTACAGCGAACAAGATTTAAGAAGAATACTAGGCCCCAATGAAAAGCAAAATTAAGGACTCTACAGTGAACTTGAAGAAGCGTAACAACAACTCTTCAGATATTGCCTCAAACTTTTCCACTTTATTTTTCTTCTCTTTTCTATCTTTATTTGCATGTGTATATCGTGTATGCATGCTAGCATGAGGTGCGTTGTGTATCCGTAGGTGTTAACTGAATTAGAGTTTAAGTTTAATAAATTTCAACTTTTCTTCTTTAAACCTAAGAAAGCCTGTTTATGCTGGTTTCTTTGCCTTATCATTGCTCCCAAGGGGGAGCTAAAAACACATTTTAAAAATTAAACGCCGTTACAGTAAGACCAGGTGAAGGCTGAGAGGGACCCCCAGACATCTTTCTCACCTGGTCGTAACACCGTTATCGATCAAAGATTGATTAACTTTCTCCTTCAAACTATGCTACTTAGCATTTAAAGTAATAAATGACTTACAGAGCTCGAAACAAAAATTTTAAACTAGCAACTACTTGCTGAATTTTTGTGCTTTATTACATCAGCAACTGTCTTCTATTGAAGGCAAATTAATATAGCTTATGATAGATTAACTTTCAGCCTTTTCACGTTTTTATATATTTATTAGTATATATTGTCCATTTTATATTTCCTGGTAATCAAGTGCAAATTAGTTCAGAATGAAATTGCTGTGATTATATTAGAATCATTAGTCATGCAGTGTGGGCCACTGTTGGCCAAAAAAGCAGCCCCAAGTACAGATTAAAATCATTCTTTTATCAGATCAACCAATAGATATGTTTGTGTGATTGCAAGACTCTCATCATACTTTATGGTTTAAGATTGCAATTATGAGCCAGCTACACTACACTCTAATGATGTATGATATCAAATGACTCTCATAATCATATACATACATATATAAAATATAGACAGTGGGCATAGGTGGCATCACTAAATAGTGTTTAGATTCTACTGTATTCGAAAATGCGATTTTTGAGGATTACCTACCTTTTTCTGCCACTTTCATGTGTCTACATTTTTTAATCAAATGTTGACATTTTCAGATTCTTTGAAAAATACTGTGACATAAGGTTGCTCACATGAGGGATGGCAAATATGCCAATGTTTAAAACACAGCTATAGCGTTGCCAAAGTATGGTGAAAAACTCACTGCTGATACTGATAAAACTAAAATAGTGCCCCCTTTGGAATGTTTGGAAAGTCACTGGCATCATGCAAACCTGACCAATTTTTCCTTCTATTAAATTATACACGAACAAATTTTTAGAGTATGCTGAAGTGCTAGTAAATTATCAACAGTTAACCTCAGGATTTCAAAACATCGGTGTTCTTTTGGCAGATGTCATTAATATTTTGCCTAATGCTTGATAGGGAGTACATTGATATATAGAAATATCATGTAAACAGCTTCTTTGACTCGATTGGTGCTACTCCATGACTTTCCCAGTAAGATGAATGATTCAAACAGGGCAAAGTGTTTTTTTCTTTTTGTTCCCCTTACAATGGTATATTTCACCATAACCAGTGCTAAGTTTGGCTCAGAAATAAAGAATCTGAGGTGAGTTTCGGTAACAGTCAACTTTGAAACTTCAACACAAGATCTTAAAAATTGGCAAGTCATGCTGCAGCTGTACAGAACCTTAGTTAGGCCACACTTGGAATATTGTGTACAATTCTGGTTACCACACTACCAGAAAAATGCGGAGGCTTTGGAGAGGGTACAGAAGAGGTTTACCAGGATGTTGCCTGGTCTGGAGGGTATTAGCTATGAGGAGAGGTTGGATAAAACTCGTATTGTTTTCACTGGAACGACAGAGGTGGAGGGGTGACATGATAGAGGTTTAGAAAGTTATGAGTGGATAGTCAGAAGCTTTTTCCCAGGGTGGAAGAGTCAGTTACTAGGGGACATAGGTTTAAGGTGCGAGGGGCAAAGTTTAGAGGGGATGTGCGGGGAAAGTTTTTTACACAGAGGATGGTGAATGCCTGGAACTTGCTGCCGGGGGAGGTGGTGGAAGCAGGTACGATTGCGAACTTTAAGAGGCATCTTGACAAATACATGAATAGGATGGGAATAGAGGGAAACGGACCCCAGAAGTGCAGAAGGTTTTAGTTTAGACAGGCATCAAGATCGGCGCAGGCTTGGAGGTCCGAATGGCTTGTTCCTGTGCTGTACTGTTCTTTGTTTTTTGGTCAGATTACCACTAAAAGGACAGGATTTTCGAAGCTAAGCTGCTCCTGTAGTACAGCACCTTAGTCTGTAAACATCCTATAAATGGGCTGGGCTGCGTGTTGGATTTCAGTTAGCACTAATTAATAAATGCAAACAATTAAAAAGTCATGCAGTGGTCTGATATGTTGATGATACCTGATGTGTGTCTATTAACTGACTTTAAACATGGTGAAGTACAAGATCCAATATTATTTTTCTCAAGGTCACCTTGACAATATTTCAAAACAACCAAAACATTTGATTTACATTCAGTCTGTACCTCTAAATTGTTCAGTTTTCCGCTGGGTAAAAATGTTAAGATAGATGTTAGGAAGAAGGTGTAGTTAAGCTTTATCACTATACAGTTTCATTCAGAATTTTTATGACACTATTTTGATGTATTGGAAATTGCCATAATCTTTGGCCTCCTTGTCTCGGGAGACAATGGGTAAGCGCCTAGAGGTGGTCAGTGGTTTGTGGAGCAGTGCCTGGAGTGGCTATAAAGGCCAATTCTAGAGTGACAGACTCTTCCACAGGTGCTGCAGATCAAATTGGTTGTCGGGCTGTTACACAGTTGGCTCTGTCCTTGCGCTTCTGTCTTTTTTCCTGCCAACTACTAAGTCTCTTCGACTTGCCACTCTTTAGCCCCGCCTTTATGGCTGTCTGCCAGCTCTGGCGATCACTGGCAACTGACTCCCACGACTTGTGGTCAGTGTCACAGGACTTCATGTCGCGTTTGCAGACGTCTTTAAAGCGGAGGCATGGACAGCCGGTGGGTCTGATACCATTGACGAGCTCGCTGCACAATGCATCCTTGGGGATCCTGCCAGCTTCCATGCGGCTCACATGGCCAAGCCATCTCAAGCGCCGCTGACTCAGTAGGGTGTATAAGCTGGGGATGTTGGCCGCCTCGAGGACTTCTGCGTTGGAGATATGGTCCTGCCACCTGATGCCAAGGATTCTCCAGAGGCAGCAAAGATGGAATGAGTTGAGATGTCACTCTTGGCTGACATACGTTGTCCAGGCCTCGCTGCCATGGAGCAAGGTACTGAGGACACAGGCTTGAAACGCTCGGACTTTTGTGTTCCGTGTCAGTGCGCCATTTTCCTACACTCTCTTGGCCAGTCTGGACATAGCAGTGGAAGCCTTTCCCATACGCTTGTTGATTTCTGCATCGAGAGACAGGTTACTGGTGATAGTTGAGTCTAGGTAGGGGAACTCTTGAATCACTTCCAGAGCGTGGTCGCCGATATTGATGGATGGAGCATTTCTGACATCTTGTCCCATGATGTTCGTTTTCTTGAGGCTGATGGTTAGGCCAAATTCATTGCAGGCAGCTGCAATCCTGTCGATGAGTCTCTGCAGACACTCTTCCTTGTGGGACATTAATGCAGCATCGTCAGCAAAGAGGAGTTCCCTGATGAGGACTTTCTGTACTTTGGTCTTCGCTCTAAGACGGACAAGTTTGAACAACCTGCCACCTGATCTTGTGTGGAGGAAAATTCCTTCTTCTGAAGACTTGAACGCATGTGAGAGCAGCAGGGAGAAGATCCCAAACAGTGTAGGTGCGAGAAGACAACCCTGTTTCACGCCACTCAGGATAGGAAAGGGGTCTGATGAGGCACCGCTATGCTGAATTGTGCCTTTCATACTGTCATGGAATGAGGTGATGATACTTAGTAGCTTTATTGGAAATTGCCATATAAGGCAAGCAAAAAGGAATAATGAAACTTTCAAGTGAGTTCCCTTGTGGTTATATCAAGATTGAGTACTTGGTTCAATAACTCTAACTTAAGACACTCATAAAAGAAAGAAAAACCTGTAATTGTCAGCCTCATAGTTAATCCTTAGCCTTGTGTCACTTTTCTATACATGGCATTTAAAAGGCTTCCTCTGATACACAGGGGATCAGACTTTACAGACAGGTAGGCTATTCGGTAAATGCAGCTGATTGCAGTTATGTGGTACTGATGTTTGCTTTGAGAAAGATTTCAACAAAGAAATGCTTTTGCAGCTCAAATCAGAAGTACTCCCTGTGGTGCTCTGTACTGTTCCTGCCCTCTTTGTTGTTGCCTTTTTCTTCCATCAGCTTTATTGAAACCTGGCATTTGAAATCAGACTGATATTTGATGATTAATCCTCTTTTCATCACGCTGAGAAAGCCATGTTTAAATGCTGGAATAATTTGCACATCATTTAATGAATGTTTGCTTTGAAGCACTTACCTTGGTCTTTTTATTCTTTCTTCTTTTCCCCTGTAGATTTGTACTGTTTGTTTTTGTTCTGCTGAAAACAAATCGTCAAGTATTGCTGTTGTCTTTGGATCATCAAAATTGTTCAAAGGAAATCTGCACAGAAATCTGTATTTGTTTGAATTAACAGTCAACTTCTTTGAAAGGTGACAGGCTGTATTCAAACCAACCATGCTTACGTTTATAAGTTACCTGACTTCTGTAAACTTCTGTGCTGAGACTTGGTCATTTTTCAGTTTACAGCTTGTGGGAGTTCAAACATTTCAGAGGCACCATTTGATTGTGGGTCCTGCTCAGCTCAACACACAACAGTTTGCAGCAATTGACTATTATGTATCAACCAGAGCATTTTCAACAGTTAAACAGCAATGAGCTTGACCCTGTATTGGCTTAGGGAATGAGAGTTACTGTAGCTTTTCATTGGTGCAAAGACCTCAGTGCATTATAGAAGTATCCCCATGTAGCTGTTGCTATAGAGGAAGCATATTCTTATAATGCATTCCAATTAAGCATGCTCAGTTGACTAGTGAGAGAGACCCATTGAGGTTAGTCTGAATGATTGAAGGATGAGACAAAAGCTTTTCAATCGTTTTGATGATCTTCAATTCAGCAAGACTGTATTCTTGCAAGTTTTGCTATTCAGTAAAACTTCAAATATTATATTTTTCAGTATTTCTTTTGATCCTGTTTACCAAACACTAAGCCCTTTAAGCCGTAGATTAATACTTTTTATTTTCTAGATCACTGACTTTGACATGGGATCTAAAATCATTGGAGAGCACCATATTAGCAAATCTTGTAGTATGCGAGGGAGATTCTTTGCACAAAGGATTTAGTGGAACAAAAGCAGTATCCTCCCAAAAATATCACTCTGACTTTGAAGGCCCTTGATGTTTCTAACAAACTTCAGTGAAAAAATAGCATTTGGAATGTTAAATTAAAACTTTTGTTCTGGTCCAGTGAAATTTTTCTCATTTACTTTGCGCATATTTACACACAGTTTTGGGCAATATTTACAGCTTATAATTAAACGATTGAATATTGTTATTTGCTAACCCAGAGCAATAATATTGCAAAAGGAGACGTAATGCCACCGTTAAATTCAATGTTTCAGGTGTATATCTGGCCCTATATTGATCTCTGGTCTGAACATGAATTGCTTGGTAAATTGAATTATGACAGTTCAACATTCTGTCATCAGGCAACATAAGAGTAAGGCATTTTAGTCTCAACGGGCTAGATTTTCAGGAGCCCTCAGTGTCCGTGGTGGGGGGGCCTGAAGATTGCTCCAGATGAGGCCCGCCACAAACCTCGATGCCGGCAGGGCCCGGCCCGATATTATTGGCAGCGGCAATGCACCATGAGAGCCTCCCCGCCACTGGGTGACGGGACCACAATTTGAATATTTAAATCAATTAAGATAAATAATTTAAATAAACTTACATCGTCTCCTGTTATCCCGCTGCAATCTTCGGCCCAGCGGCCGGCACTCCCACGCCTTTGGATCCCCGTCCGGGGAAACGAGGTGCAACACTGGTGGGGTGGGTGGGGGGAGGGGGGAGAGGAGGTAGGTTTATCAGTGCAGGAGGGGGTTAACAGGGTCAAATTAATGTCATGGATGTAGGGGATGGTGGGAAGGGTTGTAGTTTAAAGTTTGTGCAGTTTGGGAGGGAAGGTCAGATGGTAAAAGTAAGTGTTTTTTGAAGGGGGGAGAAGGGCAAATAATTAATTTAATTGTTATTGGAGGCCGGGGGAGGGGCAACAAATGTTTTTTTTTAATGTAATTAAATCTATCTTTAAATATTTAAATGTACCGGAAGGGCTAAAAGCTCTTTAAAAATGGCGTCAGTGCCAGTGCGCAGACAACTGACACCATTGTCGGGGACAGACAGCCGCACCCCCTCCACGTGATTGGTGGGGGGGGTGGCAGCCTGCCCCAGATATTTAAATGAGCCACCGCGCTTTGAATCGCAGTGGCTCTTTGGCGTGCGGCACGCACAGGTGGGCCGCCATTTTGGCAAGCTTAGAAAATCCAGCCCAACATCTTTAAAAGTGAGATGTAACCCTGATACATTTTTGCAATATTCTGGATGTGACAGGCTTACCTTGCTATCAGAAAAAATATATGAAATTTCTGTTTACTTATTGTAATGAGCACAGCTCTTTAAATATTAATCTTTGTGAAAAGTATAGTCGAATCAACATTGCTAGTATCAATTTCTCTCCTTCCAAAATTAGCTTCTATCAAGATATAATATCTACTGTGTTATGATCAAGTGAGGAGGGGTCACAAGGTTCCCCTCTTGCCCTTCCTCTTATTTGACCGCAACAGGATTTATTCCTTTTTAAACAGTGGTTGTGCTTACCACTTCGGTGAGTGTTTTACCTTTTACCTTTGTTGTGATCATAAAAGAACCAATCTGACAGGTTTTTATTGAGCTTAACCAAGAAGGAAATGAGTTTATTATATTTAAAAATCAAATCTCAATCTAATTAAAATAATAAAATTATGCTACACTTTCACGCACACAGACATTAGAATCATGCACACACACATGAGAATCACTCACACACACAAACAGATTGCAGAGTGATGAGGAATAGATTTGTGTTGGATTAGAGTCCAGAACAAATAAAAATAATACACAGTCTGTGTTGTCTAGTGGCTTTAGTAGTCTTCCGGTTGAAGTTCTCCGTTGGTAGTTGTCCTTGGAGACAGTTGAGCAGAGGGCTTCCTTCTCGGTGTCTTTATCTTGGATCTAGCAGCCGGCCGCGGGGCTTCGTACACCCCACCAAGCCTTCTGGAGAGAGAGAAAGAGAGACAGCCCCTGTGGCTTCTGCACCTATTGAGTTACTGGCTTGTCTACTTGTCGAAGGGAAACTCTCCACTTTCACAGAGATGGAGAGACGGTCACATAACTGTTTCAGTGTATTCTCTGGTACCTTCCAATGAGATTCAAGTTTAGGAATTTTCATCTCTCCAGCCTCATGGTGTCACTGTGTTCCCCTGGAGGGGTTTACCCTTTTAATGTTAATGTTACAGGATAGTTTTAAAAATATCTTGCCAATTAAAGCAATCTCAGGTAGTTCAATCAATAGGGCAAGCCATTATTTTGGGTGCAGGCTAATCAGACATGTGTCTCCAATAAAACAAGAAATGCTGGAAATACTCAGCAGGTCTGGCAGCATCTGTAGAGAGAGAAGCAGAGTTAACATTTCAGGTCAGTCAGATTTCCAGCATCTATAGTATTTTGCTTTTAAGACATGTGTCTCCACTTTGATGCCTTGGAATGTGCAAGGTTTTCAAATGCAAATAGTGACAGCCATTTTTAGCTGTGGCAAAGACTTTGTAAAAATTGTCTGGAATATTCCAGCTTTCCTTCTTTATAAGTTTAATGTAAGTTTCCAACCAATGAATTAAAAATTCTCATTTGCCATAACATGTTTTCTTGACAACTGGAATTACAAGTCAGAAGTTCCAGATAATTCTGTTACATCAAAATGTGAAAGGGTCATATTAAAATTTAGTTTGCCAAACGTCTTTAATGTATTACATGAAAAATATGCCAAAATATTCCATTATCGAGATCAAAAATAAGTGACTGGGTCTCCAGAAGTTTTATAGCACATTTAATCACTGCCTCAAAAACATAATAATAAAACAAAACCAAAAAAGGCAACAGCAAAAAGGATTATTGGTCTGGAATATAAACATGACACCAAAGCAAACAAAGGAAACAAATGTTAATAAGGCATAAATGTTGTCTACCACATGCTACACTTGTCTGCAATCGGTTCTCCGTAGATTGCAGCTATACTGCTGACTGCTTTAAGCTGGCCTCAGCCATAAGGGAGCTCTTTGGTCAACTTATAATATTATGAAAGAGCAGGCAGGAATGTTGCTTCTCTCATCATTAAAAAAAGTGTCAAAGGCAAATTTATCAAGTTCCTAACAGGCCCAGTGGATCTTTTGGACACAGTTAAAATTCAACTTTGAGCTGGAATGAATTAAACAATTTCTCCAGTAAGTAATAGGGAAGCAATGTATGCCAGCGAGCACTGAAGTGATGGGTAGTGCAAGATAGCTAAATTACTGTTTATAGAGAGACATAAAAGCTTACAGGACTGAAAGAGATGAATGCAGTATATCTCAACAGTCCCATAGATAAAAAAAATCTTTCATTCAAATGTGTTAACAATTTGCTCTGATGAATATCTGTCCCTCTTCAATTTACTAACACTATCTAACTTCATTATGTTCCGTGTGCTTTTCTCTATATATTCACCACACTCTGTATAATACAATTATGGGTTAAATTCGCCACTTACCTGTAAGTCCTGTAGATGGAAATGAAAGCAGGAGGTGACCCTGCTTCAGCTGGCAGCAGGACCTTGGGGTGGCATATTGCCAGTGGTGGCCAATTAAGAGGCCGCCATCCAATTAAGGATGGCAGACCACCCCCAAGCATTACCGGCCTAATCAGAGGTCGCCAGTGCTGAGGCTGGAGCTCCAGGGAGAGAGCGCCTCAATGGTGGGGCACCCTCAACGGCAGGTGAGTTAGGTTGGGAATGCCAGGGCCAGACAGGCAGGCTCTGATGATCGGAGGTGGCGGGGAGGCATGGTTCACCAACAGTGCCATTGCCGCGGGAGCGAACATTGCTATTAGGGGACCCCTCCATGGACCATGGAGTACCCATAAAGGAGGGTCCCCAACCCAGAACCCACTGGGAGGCTGCCACGGTTTACCTGGCATTCTCCCCACATGGCGGCTGACCCTCTTGACGCAGGCAAAATGCCCATAGAGGCAGGAAGTGGACCTTAATTGGCCACTTAAGTGGCTCAATTAGCCACCAAGCAGGCAGCCATGCTGTCATATTTCCCACTGCTGGGAATATGGCTCGCTGGCCTACATTGCTTCCCTATTACTTACTGGAGAAATTGTTTAATTCATGGCAGTGGCAAGTCATCAGTCGCCTCTCCTGATGCCTTCCCCCACCACATTGCCAGCTCTCCCGCCTCCCGGTCCACCTGCAATGGACCAGGAAAATCCAGCACTGTGTCTCTACTATTTGTTCAGCTTCCTTTTTATGAAATTGATGCCTTGAAGTTATTGCCAAACATATTATTAGGGTTCAATTTATAAATAGCCTTTAAAATCTTGAATATCTCCTACAAGATAAAAATAAAAAGCTCCCTTAATAAAAGTGTGCATGGCACTATTTGAAAAAGTGCAGGAAGTCCACCTGGTCTCCTGGACAATATTATTCCTTCAACCAGCACTATCAAAACAGTTGTTTGTGGGAAATTGCTGTGTGCTTTATTTCCTTACCAAACAACAGTGACTACACTTCAGAAATAAATTGTTGGCTGTGAAGTGCTTTCTGATGTCCTGAGGACATGAAAGGCACTGTAAAATTGCAAATTCTTTCTTTACTTGCAATCTGTACTGAGCAACTTTTACTTCAGTGCAACTGTTCAGTTTTCAGTCTCTTAAGGTTCAGATGCCTAATTCAAGATAATACTTTAGTTGCTCGTCACTGTTCCCCCTCCAACGTCAGGATGTCCCATGTAGCACAGTGACTAGAATTCCACATAGTTCACTGGGAAGGGGGGAGGGAATGAAGCAATGCCTTTTGCAAGCTGATTTTCAGTTTTGCTCTATGCTTCTGATTATACACATTATTATATCATGGCAGTTTATATAATAACAGAAAATGATGGAAATACTCAGCAGACCAGGCAGCATCTGTGGAGAGAGAAACAGAGTTGGGCTGGATTTTACCAGCCCTCTAGGGATGACTGAGAGGCGAGGTGGAGAGGGGGGCACTGTAAAATAGAAAGAGAAGGCAAGGGGTAGAGTGCCCTTCGACTTCCCACTACCATGCCATTTTACCAGCGGCAGAGAAGATGGAGGACGGTCCTCCTACCCCAAGGCTAATTGAGCCACTTAAGTGGCCAATTAAGGGCCTCTTCCTGCTGCTTCTTGCATTATACCAGCAGCAGGTGGCCTCTCTGCCATGTGGGGAGACCGCCTGGTGAACTCTGGTGGCATCCCTGCAGTCTTGGGGTGGGGTCCTCCTAATCGGGTACTCTGTGGCCTACAGAGGGGGCCGCCCTCCAGCAGCAATGGCTGCCCCCATGGCAAGCCCCCACCCTCACCAACACCCACCCCTTTTGCCAGGGCCTGCCTGACTACTCTCAGCAACTCCAGAACCCATTTACCGGTTGCAAGGGCGGCCTGCTCCTATGGCGTCTCTCAGCTAGATGAGGTTTCAGCAGTGGCCACTGCTCCCAGAAGGGAAGATTTGTTATAGGGTGGCAGGCAGGAGAGATTAAATGACAAAAGGCATTTAAGACATAACAAAAGGATCCAGTATCTGCAGTATTTTGCTTTTTTCCCCCAGTATCTGCAATATTGTATATATATTTTATGTCCGGTTCTTTTGTAGATTCTACTGCTTAGATATATAGCAGCTTGTTTATTTTGTACCAAGTCAAGTTGAGAAGTTGTTGAAGGCAAGTGCAGATAAGCTCTCAGTTTAAGTCCAATATAAGAAAAAGTTGAAAGTAAAGAAAGGAGCAGTTGTATAGACACAGGTCAAATTTAGAGATCAACTGACCTGTTGGACAGGGCGTTTATGTGATATGCCTAAAACTGCGACTCAGTTAGTTGACTGATTACTCTTCGGGAGTTTAATGTCTCCAATATATTCAACTTTTAGTAACAGATGCATGCTGAGATCAATGAAAATATAAAAAAGTTTTATTGATAACCAAGATTATTCTGTGCCAGCACAAGAGTGACCATAGACCATCACTTTGTTCTGGATACAGTATAACTGTTGGCTGGTACCTCTCCATCAAATTGCCCATTTGGGATTGCAGAAGCTCTGTAGATCACCAAAGAGCTATTGGTAGGTTCTGATGAATAGTATCATTGCCAGTCACACGGTAACAGCTTTGTTATGGCCTTTTTCCCTGTTTGTGAAAGCTCACACATGTATCAGCGTCCACTCTGTCTTTATTGCACAGCAACAGAGATCAGCTCAAAGCAAGTCCTCCTAAGTTCTGAACTAAGCTATTCCACTTTTTCTGTGCAGGACTGTTCTGCAAATTAGTAATCAAATCCCATCAGGACAGACTATATCTGATAATCGGCCTTCCCCTTTTGCCCTCCCTGATGGCAATAGTGATGGGTAAAAATCAGGATAAGTCTACAAAGGAGTGCGACCAATATATTGGGCATCCACTTAATATCGTACCTGCCACTAATTGTCATGTGACTTTGTTTGCAGGCATTCTATAAAATAATTTATTGAACACCTTATTTTAAGCATTTCTTCTCAGATCATTAATCCTGAACTTGTTTTGAACCTTAAAATTAAAAACAAAACACTTATAACATTTATAACATAGGCTATTAGGCATGCATGCTTGCTTGTGTGCACAAGCAATGCAGCATTACACACAGACTGCAGCAGGTTCCAATAAATCCAGATTATGTGGATTTGTCTGGCAGGAATCAGTAAAGCACTGATTCCCAAGGGGCACTGGAAAGACACTGATATTTCCACAGTGGCCCCCCAAATATTGTTAAGCTGGGTTAATTTACTTCTGGGTTCCTGCCACTCTTTCAAAAGATATTGTGATGATTAAGTCTTGTAACCACTCATGGACGTTAGAGGTAGATTGGCTTCATAATTCAATATATATATTGACTAAAGGATCATTTCAGTTTAGTTTACTGGATGCCACTGTCTGTTGACAAAGGAAAAGGACCTCATTTAGTTTTATCAGTATCATGAGTAAACTCCAGCCAGAGATTTTTATGCTTGTCATAATCTAGTCCATCATATTAATTATTATGTTAGAGAATTTGAAAAGTCAGCACATGTAGATATATTTTGATATAAATACTGATATAAGTAAATAGGGTGGATAATCCTAAAATAATTAATTTTTGTAAAATATTGGTGTTTAATCCTGTATTTCACCATGTCGAGTATCTAGCCTAAATAATGAGAGGTTTTGAGGAAATAGTATTCAGCCTTTTTTAAACCCATAATAAATGCTTTATAATGTGAAGTTCTGTTTGTTGAAAATGTTCTGTCAAGCAGCATTCATGGATTCTTAACTGTTATCTTTTTTTTAAAAAAAGTTAATTTTGTGTTGATAAAGATGTGCTGCTGCAGCGCTGTTTGTTGTATGGCACTGTGGCCTTGGAGCCCATCAGGAATCTATTATAACCTAATAAAAAAACATGCTTGGCTCATAATTTACTTCTTTAAGTCACTGAACTTACTTCTTCAGGTCACTGAAATTATTATTGATTTTAATCAGCACTGCAGTGGCAGCCAAAGTAATATACAGAAGTTTTGCTGTGATGAATGTAATACCTTTTATTCAGCTATTAGGTGACAGATTTTTCTTTTTTTCTCAACCTTTTGAGACTACAGAGCTTTCTTCATAAGGTGAGGAATAGAATGCTAATGCTGTGTGAAACAAAGTTTGTAAATGAAAAACAAGATCAAGCATGTAACATTTGCTACAACAAAACTTTTGAAATTATTATGGGCTCTGTTCACTTTTATTGCATCAGGAAAATAGGATTTCCTACTGTATTGTATTTCAGATTTGGTTAGTGTACCATAATGGGCACTGCAGTGCCTGCTTTTTTATATAAAAGAAACAAATTGTGCTAAAAAATGAATATTTAATAAAGCATATCTGTTAACCAGAGAATGCAACACATTTTCCTTCTGAAGGTGAAACTAGCATAATAAGGATAAAGGATTCGGGCATGGTTCTGTTTCTCAATGTGTTTGTCACTGCAATCTTCACAAAGGAGGTTTATGGTCCTGATCCTGCAATTAAAGTGACTAAGGCATTGAGAGAGTGTGCAGAAAAGATAGCTATTAATAGAGGAAGAGTAATTAAAATAAACTTGAGGCATGAAGCATAGATAAGGATCGGGAACAGACAGTATAAGTTGGATTTTGTTCTGAAGATTTCTGTCCTGGCAGTGGGTCGGAAGGTGTGGGGAGACCCTGCCCCAGCCCTACATCGGATTTGCATTGCAGTTCCACGGTGGGCAGGCAATTAACTGCCCACCATCTCTTTAAGGAATGAGCTCCCACCTCTAGACCTGCTGGCCAATTGGAAGGCCGGCAGCTCTGCAATGGCCACAGCTGGTACTGCAGGAGGTCCTGCAGTACCAAAGAGACCGAAGACCCCCGGGAGAGGTGAGTGGGGTCGGGGTCGCTGGGGTCTTTCAGGCAGTCCCTGGCGACGGGGTGGGGTGTGTTGGTGAGGGGGTGGGGGGGAAGCTTCCTGGTGAGGGAAGGGGAGTGTTGATTGCTGCCAGGGGGCCTCAGGGTCTCTGGATTGCCCCCAAAAGGAGGGACCCTGGTAGCATCTCCCCATGGCAGCAGACCACTCTGCCTTCCATTAAATTGAGGCGGAGGTGGGAAGAGGCTCTTAAGTTGCCATTAATTGGCCGTTTAAGTGATTCAATTGGCCTGGGGTAGGAAGGCCAACCTCGGTCTTCTACGCCCTGGACTAAACTGGAAGGTGCTGGGAAGGTGACGGCACTTCGCACCCACCTACTCCGCCTTCCATCGCAATTTTATGGGCACCCCTGCCTTCATTCCCTTCCCGAGGGGGCCCACAGAATTCAGCCCCATGGATCTAAGGATTACAAATTAAATAATAAAGAAAATAAGAATCCTTTATCGGAAATATTTCGCAGTTCCTTGAAAACAAGGGTGGTAGAACTAGAAAATGGCTAATGTAGCTGGTGATAAGATTGTAGTTTTGAGGAAAGGAAAGCAAATCAAAGAATAGCAACAGACGAAGATTGGAAGGTAGGCCTCACATAGTTCCAGTTGCATAGTCACAGCAAGTTTGATGAAATGAATGGCCTTTTTACTTATTCAGAATATTGTTATATTTTTAAGGGTATAGTGAATATAAGCATGTAACATTGAAAAGACTGAGTGTCCACTGTCTGGCAGGATAACTGATAGGCAGAAGTGTTTAAAGGGGTCAGAAGATGCAGAGCAGACTTAAAGATGCCAGACTGAGTTTCAGCCTAAGAAGGTGCAGGTCGTGGGAGGGAGAGATGCCCACTACAAGGTCATTTCCCTCAAAACAAGGGATCAGGGAACATTTTATCATGGCCCTAGGGACTATTATCACCACAGTCCTGGCATTAGTAGTTGTAGTAGCAAAGGATTTCTGGGAGATGGGACAGCATTCTAGGCCCTACCTCGTGGCCATAATATACATCTGGCAGGCAGAGAGGGTGGCAGCTGATAACCATCCCAGAGGGAGCAGTAGGACAGAAATTGATGTCAGGCAAGAACACAGTAGCTGGCCTCACCACCAGATTTTGATATTTTCCATTGCTGTTTCACTTGGTTCAGCTCAAAATATCCCCTTCCCCAGTTGTTTATATTGGAGAAGGTGTTAGAGTAGACCAATAAAAATATCATAGCTTTTATTTATTACCACGTTAGCTGTGGTTCAGTTGGGAGTACTCTCACCTCTGGATCAGAAGGTTGTGGGCGTCACATCCCATCCCAGAGACTTGAGCACAAAAATCAAGGCTGACCATCTAATGCAGTACTGAGGCCTTTAGGATTATTATGGCGCAGAAAGAGGCCATTTGGCCCATCATGCCCAAGCTGGCTCTCTGTTCCAATCAAGTTCCATCCCCATGCGCTATCCCCCTAGACTTGCAAGTTTTTTTCTTTCAAGTGCCCATCCAATTTCCTTTGGAAATCATTCATCGTCTCCACTTCCACCACCCTTGTGCGCAGTGAATTCCAGATCATAACCCTCGCTGCATAAAACAGTTCTTCTTTACATCCCCCCTGCAACTCTTGTCCAAAACCTTAAATCTGTGTCCACTAGTCCTTGTACCATCAGCTAATGGAACAGCATTTCTTTGTCTACCTTATCCGAACTTGCCATAATCTTGTATCTTTTTCTTTTGGGCCTCCTTATCTCGAGAGACAATGGATATGCGCCTGGAGGTGGTCAGTGGTTTGTGAAGCAGCGCCTGGAGTGGCTATAAAGGCCAATTCTGGAGTGACAGGCTCTTCCACAGGTGCTGCAGAGAAATTTGTTTGTCGGGGCTGTTGCACAGTTGGCTCTCCCCTTGCGCCTCTGTCTTTTTTCCTGCCAACTACTAAGTCTCTTCGACTCGCCACAATTTAGCCCTGTCTTTATGGCTGCCCGCCAGCTCTGGCGAATGCCGGCAACTGACTCCCACGACTTGTGATCAATGTCACACGATTTCATGTCGCGTTTGCAGACGTCTTTATAGCGGAGACATGGACGGCCGGTGGGTCTGATAACAGTGGCGAGCTCGCTGTACAATGTGTCTTTGGGGATTCTGCCATCTTCCATGCGGCTCACATGGCCAATCACTGACCAACGCAAACAGATGGACCGCTGGGTTGAGCACTACCTAGAACTGTACTCCAGGGAGAATGCTGTCACTGAGACTGCCCTCAATGCAGCCCAGCCTCTACCAGTCATGGATGAGCTGGACATACAGCCAACCAAATCGGAACTCAGTGATGCCATTGATTCTCTAGCCAGCGGAAAAGCCCCTGGGAAGGACAGCATTACCCCTGAAATAATCAAGAGTGCCAAGCCTGCTATACTCTCAGCACTACATGAACTGCTATGCCTGTGCTGGGACGAGGGAGCAGTACCCCAGGACATGCGCGATGCCAACATCATCACCCTCTATAAAAACAAAGGTGACCGCGGTGACTGCAACAACTACCGTGGAATCTCCCTGCTCAGCATAGTGGGGAAAGTCTTTGCTCGAGTCGCTCTGAACAGGCTCCAGAAGCTGGCCGAGCGCGTCTACCCTGAGGCACAGTGTGTCTTTCGTGCAGAGAGATCGACCATTGACATGCTGTTCTCCCTTCGTCAGATACAGGAGAAATGCCGTGAACAACAGATGCCCCTCTACATTGCTTTCATTGATCTCACCAAAGCCTTTGACCTCGTCAGCAGACGTGGTCTCTTCAGACTACTAGATAAGATCGGATGCCCACCAAAGCTACTAAGTATCATCACCTCATTCCATGACGATATGAAAGGCACAATTCAACATGGTGGCTCCTCATCAGAGCCCTTTCCTATCCTGAGTGGTGTGAAACAGGGCTGTGTTCTCGCACCCACACTTTTTGGGATTTTCTTCTCCCTGCTGCTCTCACATGCGTTCAAATCCTCTGAAGAAGGAATTTTCCTCCACACAAGATCAGGTGGCAGGTTGTTCAACCTTGCCCGTCTAAGAGCGAAGTCCAAAGTACGGAAAGTCCTCATCAGAGAACTCCTCTTTGCTGACGATGCTGCTTTAACATCTCACACTGAAGAGTACCTGCAGAGTCTCATCGACAGGTTTGCGTCTGCCTGCAATGAATTTGGCCTAACCATCAGCCTCAAGAAAATGAACATCATGGGGCAGGACATCAGAAATGCTCCATCCATCAATATTGGCGACCACGCTCTGGAAGTGGTTCAAGAGTTCACCTACCTAGGCTCAACTATCACCAGTAACCTGTCTCTAGATGCAGAAATCAACAAGCGCATGGGTAAGGCTTCCACTGCTATGTCCAGACTGGCCAAGAGAGTGTGGGAAAATGGCACACTGACACAGGACACAAAAGTCCGAGTGTATCAGGCCTGTGTCCTCAGTACCTTGCTGTACGGCAGCGAGGCCTGGACAACGTATGCCAGCCAAGAGCGACGTCTCAATTCATTCCATCTTCGCTGCCTTCGGAGAATACTTGGCATCAGGTGGCAGGACTATATCTCCAACACAGAAGTCCTTGAAACGGCCAACAACCCCATAATCTTGTATACCTCTATCAAATCACCCCTCAATCTCCTTTGCTCCAAGGAAAATGACCCCAGCTTCTCCAACCTAGCCATGTAGCTAAAATCCCTCATCCCTGGAACCATTCTGGAAAGCTCCTCTGCACCCTCTCAAGGACTGTCACATCATTCCTAAAGTGTGGTAACCAGAACTGGATGCACTACTCTAGTTGTGGCCTAACCAGAGCTTTATACAGGTTCAGGATACCTTTCCTGCTTTTGTACTCAATACTTCTATTTATGAAGCCCAAGATCCCATATGCTTTGCAAACTACTCTCTCAATATTTCCTGCAACCTTCAGAAATCTATGCAGATGAACCCCGAGGTCCCTCTGTCCCTGTACACTCTTTAGAACTGTGCCATTTAATCTATATTGCCTCTCTCTATCACTTTTGCCAAAATGCATTACGTCACACTTCTCTGTATTAGATTCCATCTACCACTTGTCTGCCCATTCTGCTAGCCTATCTATCTCCTGTTGAAGTCGATTAGCATCACCCTCATTGTTAATTGAGTATCAATTATTTGATTATTATGCAGGTTGCAGGTGGAGTATGTTAATGGGGATCTTACTTGAGCACTTATAAGCAGACACTTACTGAGACTGGTGAATGGTTTTGAGTGAGGAGCTACATGTTTGTCCTTTTACTCTGTACAATAAATGTGAAACTGAAAAAAGATAGGCTCCAGCATTATCCTTCCATAACAAGCTTTCTGGAGTTTAACATGGTAGCAGAGGATGGTTGCCTAAAGCTGAAGGTTGGAAACTAGGAATTTGTTTTTACATAGAAAACTAAAATCTCATGGGCTATTGTGGAAAATATGGCAGAAAGCAAGTGTAAATTGTCAGGGTATGATTATCGTCCAAAGTTCTCTGAGTCTGAACTATATGACCAGTGGAAGAATGAAGTGGATATGTGGACTTGTGTTGCATCTCTACCAAAGAAGAAACAAGGTATGGCCTTGGCTTTGTCACTTCCTACCAAAAGTAAAATCAGAAGTAAAGTGTTTTGTGAACTGGATGCTCGTCAGGTGGACACTGATGAAGGGTTGGATCTCCTGTTAGAATTCTTGGATGAAATTTACAAGAATGTTGCTCTTTTGAATGCATTTGAGGCATGGTCAGACTTTGATAGATTTTGGAAAACAGATGATTATTCAATGGAGGAATATATCATGGACTTTAACAGACTGTATAAAACATTGAGGAAATTCAATTTAGAGATCCCTGGTTCAGTGCTAGCATTTAAATTGCTAGATAGTGCAAGGGTGTCACAAATGGCAGGCTCCTGATGCTAACTGGGGTTTGGTTCTTGGACAAAGACTCCCTATTGGATCAAGTGTCTATTGCCTTACAGAAATTCCTGGGGAAACAGTCATTTCTGGCAGCCCTGGTAGAACAAACAGGGCATTCTGCAGTGACACAAAGAGTAGAGGACTCAATATTTGCTAGATTTCTAAATGGTCCAGATACTGGAAGTAGGCATAAGTACAATGGAAGAGTTAAAGACAGGAGGAATGAGGATGAAAGCACCTTTAGCAAGTCTGACTTTTACAGTGGAAGACAGAATTGGGATAGCAATCATGGGCGAATGTATCCCAGGAATGCCCAAGGAACAGTTAATAGGTTCTTCAGATGTGGCTCAAAGTATCATTATGCAATGAACCACACTAAGTGGAGGGGCAGAGTCTGCGAAATAAAACATGACACAGAGAATTCTGAGGCAGAACAGGAGGACACTGATGAATCTGAATGAATTGTACTATTTGCAAGGAATTTTAGTCCTGTGATGAATGCGTTAGTTGTTAGTTGCAGATTCGTTCAACTGTGTTGTATTGGATTGTGCTTGCACCTCGACAGTATGTGGAACTGATTGGTTACAATGTTATCTGGATTCATTTAGTAGCGAGGATCGATGCAAGGTTAAGGAATATAGAAGTACTACCAGCTTTAGGTTTGCTGACGACAACACATTCAAGTCACTGAAGTGAGTAGTAATTCCATGTGAAATAGCTGAAGTAAGCCACTTTATCAATACTGATGTAGTCTCCAGTGAGATACCTTTACTGTTGAGTAAGCCTTCAATGAAAAAGGCACAAATGAAACTTGCTATAGTGCATGATAAGGCAATTGTTTTTGGAAAGTTAGTGAATTTGCTATTTACCCCATCAGAGCATTATTGTATACCCTTAACAAAACCTGATGTTTCTAGTCAGAGTGTTAGAACACTGTTAATGGCATCAGGTGTTAAGAATCAGAGAGATAAAAAAATAAATTGTCTTCAAGTTACACAGACAATTTGCTCACCCTTCTTGTCAGAAACTAAAACCCCTGCTAAAGGATGTAGGTGAGATTAATGAAGTGTATAGGAGGATAATAGAAGAGATTTGTGAGAATTGTGAAATCTGTAAAAAGTATTGGAGGACCACCATCACATCCTATTGTCAGCCTTTCATTGGCACATGACTTTAACAAGGCATTTTCCATGGATTTGAAGGTGTGGGACAAAGACAAGAATATTTTTATTCTACACTTTATTGACCTAGCAACTAGATTTAGTCTTTCTATAATAATAAATAGCAAGGACAAAAGGGTGATTATGGAGAAATGGATAGGGACTGGACTTGGGGAACCAGCTAAGTTTCTGACTGATAATGGAGGAGAATTTGCCAATGTGAAAGGAATCTCGCAGTGGTTGATGAAATGCTGCATAAAATCTTAGCTGACCAGCCAAACTGCAAGTTGACAACTGCCCTGGCATGGGCGGTTCATGCAAAGAATTCGCTGCAGATGGTTGGAGGATATAGTCCCTATCAATTGGTCTATGGACGGAATCCCAAAATGCCTTCTGTACTGTGTGGCAGTCCTCCTGCTCTAGAGGTTACAACAGTTAGTTCCATTTTTTTCTACACATTTGAATGCTTTACATGCAGGGAGATGGACTTTCATCAAGGCTAAGGTCTCTGAGAAAATTCCCAGAGCTCTGAGGCATCTTATAAGGCTATCTGAGGCAGAATTTAATTCAGGAGATTTGATGTATTATAAAAGAGAGGGTCATAGGGAATGGAAGGGCCTTGGTAAGGTAATCGGCTGTGATGGTAAGACAGTAATTATCAAGTATGGAAATCAAACTATTAAGGCTCATTCCTCATGATTGATCGGGGTTGATTACTCAATCTCAGAATCTGAGCAGTTGATAGCGGGAAACTATGCACCTAGTACCTCAAATACTTGTGTTTTGTGATGAAGGTCCTGAGGAACAGAATGAGGTAGATCAAAGGTTTGATGGTAATGTGAGGGATCATGACGCTCAAGAAAGAGCTATCGTTTGCAATTGGCCTGAGTAGGTACTTGGGTGACATATATTCCAGAGGGATCTAATAGATGAAGGGGTGCAACAATTGTGGGATGTGCAGGAAAATCTACAGGCAAGTTTAAATATTGGTTAAATGTTCAAGATGATGGCTATGAAGCAACAACCATAGACTGGCAGAATGGGGTGTAAGAGCGGAGGGTGAGAAAGCACAGTGCAAGTTCTAATAGTGGGTCTGGAAGTGACTCTTGCATAAGGAAGCAATCACGTACTAGATAAAGAGCCTCCGATAATGTGCGAGTGAGATCTTCTAGCAGTAGTCCCGAGCGACATCAAAGTGCTAATAGAGGCCATAGTTTGAGCAGATTCTGCATTGAAACAAAGACTAGAGAGATTCTTGGAATAGAGCTAGAAGCAGAAGCCTCATGACCGCGAAGTTTCAGTGGCCGCCAATAAACTTGAGCATTAACTGGTAAGAGAAGCAAAACATAAGGAATTAGAGAGTTGCAGAGAGTTTGGAGGGTTTTTTAAATTCATTCATGGGATGTGGGCATCACTGGCTATGCCAGCATTTATTGCCCATCCCTAATTACCCTTGAGAAGATGGTGGTGAGCTGCCTTCTTGAACCGCTGCATTCCATGTGAGGTAGGTATACCCACAGTGCTGTTAGGAAGGGAGTTCCAGGATTTTGACCCAGCGACAGTGAAGGAACAGCGATATAGTTCCAAGTCAGGACGGTGTGTGACTTGGACAGGAACTTGCAGGTGGTGATGTTCCCATGCATCTGCTGCTCTGTCCTTCGAAGTGGTACAGGTCGTGAGTTTGGAAGATGCTGTCTAAGGAGCCTTGCTGTGTTTATCCTGAGGTACCAGATAGGGGGCAGCCAGCCTCGTCACATAGATGAAACTTATAAGGCTGAAACGAGGCTAACTGCGAAGGGTTTTGAAGAGCGACTGGGGGATACCAATGTTAGAGTGGACTCTGCTACAGCCGGAAAAGTAATCTTGAAAATCTCTTTAGCTCTTTTCGCCACACATTCATGGGAGTGTAGATCCATTGACATAAAGCCACATTTCTGCAGGGTTATACTTTTCAGAGAGAAGTGTTTCTGAAATCACCCAGAGAGGCAGTATTGCAACAGGTGATTGTGGGGGGGGGGGGGGGGGGGGGGGGGGGGGGAGAGGGGGCTGGCGGTGCTGCAGAGGGCCCATCGCCTCCCCATCGGCAAGTGATTTTCCCAGGGGCAGCACAGGCCAATGACGGTCTTCCGCCCAGAGGCCAATTAAGGCCCTTAAGTGGCCTATTAATGGCCAATTAAAGGCCTTATCCCACCACCGCTGGGATATTACCAGCGGTTGGGGTCGGGGCGTCGCCTCACAGGGAGGTCGCCTTGTAACACAAGGCAACCTCCCTGCGCGCTTGGAGGTGGGTGCCTCCTCCATGTGCAATTTGTGGTCCACAGAAGACCACCACTGGGAACCAATTCATCCCCCTCCCCCTGGTCTGCAAGACCACCCCCCAACTCCACCTCGCCGGGGCCTTCCAAATGGCCCCTGCAACCCCACCTCACCTACCTCTTCTCTGGGGTTCCAGTGCTGGGCCTGGATCCGAGGCCTCTGCAGTACCGGCAGTGGCCACCACTCCCAGTGGCGCTGCCGATACTGCTGAGCTGCTGGTCCTCTGACTGGCCAGCAGCTCATGGAGGCACGATCCCCGTCTTTAAAGGGATGGGGATCCTGCCTCCTGAAACTTACATTTAAAAAGACCGGAGGAATGCCCTGGGGTGGAGGGGGGCACGAAAAGGCAGTGGTGGAGATCCCCCCACCTTTTTGATCTGGCACCAGGAGCCTTGCCTCCAGCCCAAAATCCAGTCCCAACTGTGAAACTCAGTCCCCAACACAACCCCTCCACAAAGCAGTTTATTTCAGAAATCCCAATCACTCTCCATTGTTGTGTAACCTCAAGAGATGATAATTTAGTCCACCGTCTCCTCATCATCCTGTCATCAATACTTTTAAGATATACTCAAAATCTCAGAGAGACAGTTAAAGTTATGCAGTATAATAGTTACATAAATCATGGTTGCTGACTTCACTTAGCTAAAATATCTTCCATATATTCACAAGCAGCTTGGCCTCTGACCCCATTGTTTATACAGCACATGGGACATGTTTATTGACTCTTAAACTGGGTAGTTTTGATGTATATTGCCTAATAAGACAATCTCAATGAAGCAATTTGTAGTCTAGAAAAAAAATTCACTTCATTGTGTCCATATTGTCATATTGGGAAAGCAATTTAATTGAATATAAGTTGGCTCATTCAGGCTCTGCATAATAAATTCCTCCCTTCATTAATAAAAATTGACTTCTGAAAACAAATATTTGAAATTCTATATTCACAAGTGCTGTATAAACAATGAGACATAAATTGGCTTATTCAGTGAAGATCAACAAAATAACTTGAAAATATGTTAGTCTGCTGTGAAGTCACGCACTGTCAGGTCCACTGGATCTTTCTTTAAAGCCCTAAAAGTGTATGTATTTCAGTTTAGTTTTTGTGTCCCTTCTTCTCGTTGAAATTCTTCATCGTCTCCTCCCCCCCCCCCCCCCCCCACCCACCCCTCCGCCCCCTGAAAGCATTGACTCAGTCACATGTGAACATTGATACTGAGGGCAGGATTTTGGATTGGGACCCAGACGCGGGGTCAAATGCTGGTCCCAACAGTTGACTCAACTATTTGTTCTGGAAGTTTGTTCCACATGTCCTTTATCCTGTGGGATTATTTTTATCTCCAACTTTGTTCAAAGCTTGTGAATTTTCTACAAAAAGGGGTGCAAGAGCAGAGGGACCCAGGGGTATATGTGCATAAGTCATTGGAGGTGGCAGGACAAATTGAGAGCGTGGTTTATTAACAGGGGCCTGGAGTACAAGAGCAAGGAGATTAAGTTGAACTTGTGTAAGACACTAATTTGGCCTCAGCTGGAATATTGTGTTTAGTTCTGGGCGCCGCACTTTAGGAAAGATGTGAAGGCATTGGAAAAAGTACGGAAAAGATTCTCGTGAATAGTTCCAGAGATGAGAAACTTCAGGTATGAAGACAGATTGAAGAAGTTGGGACTGTTTTTCTTGGAGAAGAGAAGGCTGGGAGTTGATTTGACATTGAGAGACCTGGACAGAATAGAGAAGGAAAAACTGTTCCCACTCGTGAAAGGATCGAGAACAAGAGGTCAGATATCTAAAGTGATTGTCAAAAGAAGCAAAAGCGACATGAGGGAAAACATTTTCACACAGCGAGTAGTTAGGATCAAGAAGGTACTGCCTGCAGATTCAACCGAGGTATTCAAAAGGGAATTAAAGTGTTATCTGAAAAGTAAGAATGTGCAGGGTTATGGGGAGAAGGTGGGGGAATGGCATTAGGTGAATTGCTCATTCAGAGAGCTGGTGCAGACACGATGGGTCAAATGGCCTCCTTCTGTGCTGTAATAATTCATTGATTCTGTGGAAGGATTGAGTTGGGAGCAGTCACCTGAAATCGATTTTGCTTGGATTGGCCAATTAGTGGCCAGAGGGCACACTTGATATCTAATTAAACCAGCCAATAAAGGCCCTCCAGCATGGAAAGAGCTGCAGCCTGCCATTGTAAGTAAGGGAGAGAGAGGGGGCTTCCATCTTGAGGCGTCCTCTCAACCCTTTTAAAACTTCTGAAGTAAACAATTGCCATAGCTGCCGGACCACCATTGTGGAGAACCCCTCCACAGGCTGGCCAGATAGGCAAGGGGGCCTCAAAGTCTTTCTGGAGTGCTGGACCCCCTAGTCTGCAGCCAGGAGGCCACCTCCAGGCAGCTGCCACGCTCCTGACGCCGCTGGGCCCGCAGGTCAACGGGAAAATTCCGGTTGGCCTCTGATCAATGGCCTTAACTGATCTTTTAATGACCTCAATTGGCTACGTGCGGCTTCTGGGCGAGTTGCCCTCCCTCCCCCAATCCAACCTCTAGCAAAATGGCTTGGGGATGGGATGGTGCCAGAAAACTGGCACACCAGCCAGCAGTGTGAAATTCCGCGCCCGCTGACATCCATTCCTGCCCCTATATTGGGACAAAAATCCTGCCCCGAGTGTCAGCAGGCTGAGCAGTTGCTAGGGATGTCACATCTGTTCCTTCTCCTCTTCTCCACCAGCATTCATATCATACTGACTTCCTTAAAGATTATGGGATTGTGATCGGGAATGGGGACTTGGCTTGTTCCCCTCCACCTCTCCCCCAGAGCATATATGTTTTAATCCTCCCAACACTCAGGTGGCTGAGAGCAGTCATCTCAGCACAGATTGAGGATTGAACCAGGGACCTTCCTGACTTCTGGGGCTTAGTTACTCAGTTGATAAGCTTGCTGCATCATTCAGATAGAGCTCATTTTTCATGTTGCCTCTAATCATTAAACAACAGAAATCTGGAATGCTTCAAAATAAGAAAGGTCATCAATAACACTGAGTATCGCATAGAATGGTAAAAATCTGAATTTAGGAATACGGAATACTTGAAGTGTTACTTCTTGGTTTTTGACAAAATAGAACTCATTTAAGCTAAATAAAGTCATTAAAAAGGGTGAAAATCAAACCCCTTGTTTTGTACAGTTTTCCAATATTTTTCTCCAGGCAACTATTCATGTCAATCAGCACTATTCCACATTAATGCTCAGCATTTTGGGGGATGTCAGTGTTTGATAACAAATTCATTGCAGAGCAAGCCCTTATCTCTGCAGTCCTTCCATGTCCCGCTGCTAATAAGCTAAATTGGGTCACTTTCCCTTCAACGCTATGAAATCAATTCCCTTCATTGCACCTTGCAGACACAAATGTGTATAAAAGCAGAACTCATTTTTGTCTTTTAAGTGCTAGGTGTAACATTAAGGAGTGAGGAGATCAATCCAATTAACTTAATTAGCAAACAATACTGTTTCGAGCAGGACTGAGAGGAGAGGGGCATGAAAAGAAAGCAATGAAGGTTAAAGAAAAGGGAAAATGGCAATGAAGAGGAAGAAGAATGGGATTGAAACAGAGGAAGAGGGCAGAAATTGGAGGAGGCATTTGGAATCGGTGAGGTAGTAAAGTGTCAACATATCAAATATCGATTGGCATAAAGGGGGAGGAATTTCTAAAATGTGTTCAGGAGAACTTCTTTGAACAGTATGCTCATATTCCAACTAGGAAGGAGGCATTGCTGGATCTAGTGCTGGGGAATGAGGTAGGCCAAATAGACTAAGTGTCTGTGGAGGGACACTTGGGTAAGAGTGATCATGGCATTATAAGGTTTAAATTAGTAATGGAGAAGAGCAAGGAACAATCTAAAGTAGAACTTCTAAAATGGAAAAGGGCTAACCTCAATGGGGTGAGAGGGGATCTAGCCAGGGTAAAATGGAACCAAAGATTGACAGGAAAAGCTGTAACGGATCAAGGGGTGACCTTTAAGAAGGAGATGTTTCAGGTACAGGATAGGTACATTCCAACAAAAGGGAAGGGCAGGGGAACCAAAGCCAGGGCTCCTTGGATGACAAGGAAGACAATGAATGTGTCGAAACAAAAAAAAGGGTGTTTGATGCATGTCAGGTGAATTCTTCAAGTGAGAACCAGGCCAAATACAGTAAGTTGTGAGGAGAAGTAAAGAGGAAAATAAGACTAGCAAAGACAGAATATGAGAATAGAATGGCACTTTACATAAAAGGGAATCCAAAAATCCTTTACCGACATGTAAATAGTAAATGGGTGGTAAGAAGCAGGGTGGGTCCTATTAGGGACAAAGAGGATGATATATGCTTAGAGGTGCAGGGCAAGGCTAGGATACTTCATGGTATTTACTAAGGAGGAGTATGCTGCCAAAATATCAGTAGGAGTGAGAGAGTAGAGGTAATGGATGGGGTGAAAATTGATAGGAAGGATGTACTGGAAAGGCTGGTTTTGCTTAGAGTGGGTAAGTTGCCTGGTCCGAATGGCTTGCATCCTAGGTTGCTAAAGGAGATGGGAGTGGAGATAGTGGAAGAGCTTGCCATAATTTTCCAATCGTCCCTAGATACAGAGGATAGAAAAGTGGCATAGGTGACACCCAAATTCAAGAAAGGGTATAAGGGCATTGCTAGTAACTACAGACAAATCAGTTTAACATCAGTGGTGGATAAGGTTTTAGAAACATTAGTCAGGGAAAAAAATCAACAGGCACTTGGAGAGGTTTGAGTTAATTAAGGAGAGCCAGCACAAATTTGCTGCAGGCAGATCATACTTGACGAATCTAATTGAATTTTTTGAATAGGTAACAGAGAAGGGAAAGCAATAGATATTGTCTATATGGATTTTAAGAAAATGTTCAACAAAGTGCCACATAAAAGACTGGTTAACAAAATTGAGGCTCATGGAATAAGAAGGTCAGTGTCAGCTTGGATAAAAAATTGACTTAAGGACAGAAAACAGCATGTTGTGGAAAATGGTTGTCTACCATCTTCCAGTTTGAAAAACAATCATGATCCGAAGGTTCAGTACTGTTTTTGATATACATGAATGACTTGGATATTGGAATACAGGAAAAAACCTCAAAATTTGCTCATGATGCCAAACGTGGAATTGTGGCAAATAGTGGGAATAATACTAATCGACTTCAACAGGACATAGATAGGCTAGCAGAATGGGCAGACAAGTGGCAGATGGAATCTGATACAGAGAAGTGTGACATGATGCAGTTTGGCAGAAGGGAATGGAAGAGGCAATATAGACCGAATGGCACAGTTCTAAAGAGTGTACATGGATAGAGGAACCTCAGGGATCATTTGCATAGATCTTTGAAGGTGACATGCCTTTTTTTGTTTATTTCATGGGATGTGGGCATCATTGGCAAGGCAAGCATTTGTTGCCCATTCCTAATTGGTCTTGATAAGGTGGTAGTGAGCTACCTTCTTGAACCACTGCAGTCCACCTGGTACGGGTACACCCACAGTGCTGTTAGGGAGGGTGTTCCAGGATTTCGATCCATTAACAGTGAAGGAACAGTGACATATTCCTGAATCAAGATGGTGTGTGGGTTGGAGGGAAATTTGAAGATGATGGTGTTCCCATGCATCTGCTGCCCTTGTCCTTCCAGGCGGAAGAGATCGTGGGTTTGGAAGATGCTGCCGAAGGAGTCTTGGTGAGTTGCTGCAGTGCACCTTGTACATGGTACACACTGCTACCGCTGTGTGTCAATGGTGGAGGGAGTGACTGTTGAGGGTGACTCTTATTGAGAGAGTAATTAGCAAAGCAAATGGGATCTCAGCCTTCATAAATAGAGGTATTGAGTACAAAAGCAGGGAAGTTATGCTGAACCTGTATAAAGCTATGGTTAGGCCACAACTAGAGTATTGCATCCAGTTCTGGTCACCACACTTTAGAAATTATGTGAGGGTCCTTGAGAGGGTTCAGAGAAGCTTTAGCAGAATGATTCCAGGGATGAGGGATTTTAGCTACAAGGTCAGGTTGGAGAAGCTGGGGTTGTTCTTCTTGGACAAAGGAGATTGAGGGGATATTTGATAGGGGTGTACAAGATTCTGACAGGTTTGGTTAAGGTAGACAAAGAAAAGCTGTTTGCATTGACTGATAGTACAAGAACTAAGGGACACCAATTCAAGATTTTGGCAAAAGATGCGATGGGGCGGCGGAAGGGGTGGATGTGAGGAAGAACTTCTTTATACAGTAAGCGGTAAAGCCCTGGAAATCGCTGCCTACAAGGGTGGTGGAAGCAGTGAAGATGAATGATTTCAAAAGGAAATTGGATGGGCACCAAGGAAATAAACTTACAAGTCTACAGGAATAGAGCAGAGGTAAGGGACTGATTAGAGAGCTTATAGAAAGCCAGCACGGGCTCAATGGGCCAAATAGCCTCCTTCTGTGCTGTAATGACTCTATGACTCTATGAATCTATTAACCAAGAGTGGGGAGAGAGCATAAACTTGGCATGGGGAATGCCAACTTGAAATGGAGGGGAAAGAGTGCCAATAAAATGGGAAGAATTGCTAGTTTAAATTGGTAGAACAAGTGACTCTTTGAATGGATGGTGGAAGAAGAGTAATATCTTGAACTTAAGGCACTCTTGGTGCACCAACACCTCAAAGGCTGCAGCGGTTCAAGAAGGCAGCTCACCACCACCTTCTCAAGGGCAATTAGGGATGGACAATAAATGCAGGCCTAGCCAGCGATGCCCACATCCCGTGAACAAAAGAAAAACTTAAGGAGAGAAGGATGCCAGGTTGAATTGAAAGGAAAGAATGAGAAGAATCCAGTATATGCTGGAACTCTTTAGTATAGGCACCCACACCTGTAACAAATGTTAGTATCCCTACTTGCATATGCTAAGGTTCTAATGTTTGTTTGAGGCCGCCTTCTCGAAAGCAGCCAGCTTCAGGCCTCCTGTATTAGAAATAATCAGTTTCTTCTGCCTCCACAGCAATCCCAAAGACCATTATTGGCCCCCATCAGTTGCCGCCTCCTTTCCAATTGCCTTATCTCCCCACATCAGGACTGATTTGGGAGCCACTGCCAGGGAATCAGCTAGTCCAACTTCCTCATTGCAGAACCAGCAAGCTGCCTTTGTGTACGTGATTGGCATCTGCCACTCACTGGCAATGTGCTGTTGAGGCTCTATTTCAGATGAGGCTGTGGCACCCACTCCCAACATGCCACTCATTTCAGGCCAGAAAATAGGCCAAAATTAATTTCCAATCCAGTTTCTAGTTTGTATGAGTTATTCAGTTTAGCAGTCTCACTCAACAAGTACTGATCTGGTATAAGAAATGGAAGTGTCACACTTATGCACTAGGGGGTGCTCTTCGAGAGTGGTTAACGTGCATTGGTAAAAGAGTAAAGAGAGAGTTTTTTTCTTTCCTATAGTCTACATTATACCTGATTAGGGCGTGCTTGAAGCCTATATTGGAAAGGTATTACATTCCATAGTGCCATTTCCTTTGAAAGTATCCTAACAATCTTTCTGGATAATTGCACCCTTTGGTCCCTTCCTCTGCCCCAAATTCCTGCTTTTCCTGCTTAGTGTTCATCTCTATACTTGTAATGAACTCTGGGACTTTTTTAACATGAAGAGAACAATAAAATTATGCGTTATTGCTATGTTACACAAACACACAAATAGGGTCTCAAGATGGCCTGGGGGTAGAAATTGTGCCTGTTGTATGCTTGAAACATCTGAATAAAATTGGGGGTAATACCAGGGGGAATGATCAAGATGAGAGAGTTTCTTCTAACTCGATTTCACTTTTAAATCCATTTTGGGTTAAAAATGTTTCTGCAGTTTATTGCTAAATTTGAGTTATTTGACATTTTTTCCTTTCACTTCATGGATTCAATATCTAATTGCAATCTACTGTGAAAAAAAGTAAAATGTAAAAAAAAATTGTTGCCTTGAGGAATTATTTTAGTCATTCATATAGGCAAAAAACCTTTTGGCTAGGCTAGTGAATGTCATTTCTACTGTCTTAGCAAATGATATTTAAAACAGCAACAAGTATTCTAACAATTCTGCCATGGACAAAATAGTTTTGATAAGTTTTACAGATTAGTAGAACATAATTATATGATATTTCTCAGGTTAAATGACAGTAATATACTCCTGAGCGGTATAGGAATGCAACACGGATTACCTCTCACTTGCTCAGATGATAAACACTGCATGTAATTGACTCATATAGACCATAGGTTCTACTCCTGGTGTATGCTGAGTTGCGTGCAATGATTAGCCTTAGCATACTGGCACTAGGGAGGGGAAAAATTACTAAAGTTCCTATGCCTGATCATTACCCAGCTATTTTTGCATTGGTCATTAGATGAGGGAAGAAAAAGAGAGAGCCGTGAAGCTCCCATGGTCAAATATTAGACGTACACGTGAAGATGTTCCCTAGCATACAGTATCAAAGGTTGCCATTGCAATTATCACCCAGCAGCAATTAGCATCTTCAGGACAGCAGGAAGAAGAAAAAAAGCAAATAGGCTAAATGAGTTCAAAATTGTTTGAAAATGAAAGTGATTAATTTGTTTCAACACACAATATCCAAGAACAAATATGTGTCAAGTAGAAGATTTGTATAGATTGTATTATTAGAATTCTCACCTATTTGCCTTCAGTTTGATGTGGTCACTGACGTATTTATTCTGAAAGGATGGAAATTGTCATTCAGTGAATGTTCGCTTTAACTGTGAGTCAGATATAAGGCTTGCTTCTGACATTTTCACACCACACTTCCCAGCAGCATTCTTAAGTGGTGTGAGGGTCAGTGAGGGGGTTTCCTGCTTCCTGTTATGAGGATGCCACAAACTTATATTGTACTGTTGGCGTATTCTAAGTCAGAGTAAGGTCAGAGAGGGAAATCCCATTGTGGAATCCCCACACATCACACCTTCAGAATGCAAGTGGATGAAAACCACAAGCCTAAGATTGTGTGAAAGTGTTCACTTTCGGATTACCCTGTGAGCGAGCTTCCCCATCAAACAACTGCCTGGAAATTCACAATTACACTGTTGATCTTTCATTCTGGTGTGATTTAAACTAGTTTCAAAATCTGATAATTTACATTTTTGAAGAAAGAACTGCTTGTATTTATACAGCTCCTTTCACACTCTCAGGACATTCTATAACAAATCACAGGCAATGAAGTACTCTTGAAGTGTAGTGACTGCTATTTTGTAGGCAAAAGTGGCAGCCAACTTGTGTGCAACCAAATCCCTGCAAATGAGATAAGTAAGTCGTAAATAACAATTTGATGGTGCTGTTTTGAGGAATAAATAATAATTCATGAGATCTTTGATTTTCACGTGAAGAGCAAAATAGGCCTCTTGTGTATCTTCCCCTTCTTTCACCCCAACACTGGGGGCTGTATCTTCAGCTGTCTAGGCCCCATGTCTGAATTCCAGCTTGAAATCCCAGAAAACCCAAGGCTGTTGAGGTACTTTTCTCAGTTGTGTTTGTGTCACAAATATGCTTCTCTTCGATTCTCTCTTTCTTCCATGGTTACTGCATTTAGCTTGGTATTTCTCCCTTTGCACTCTCATGGATCCTCTTTGTCATTACATTGTCCTTCTCCCTTTGATACAGCACTATTTATCATTTTTTCTTCCCATGCTGACTTTCCTGCTCTTGCTTTTGCAGTCTCCACCCACCCATTTAACTCCTACCCCTTCAGCCTCAGTGTGTATTACTTTTCTTTTGCTTGCTAGCCTATGCTGCACTAAAAGCCGCTACCACTTGGAATCAAGGTTAAAATGTAAGCACCAGAACTGTTCTGGCACATTATACCCCAATGCTAAATGTTGGCCAGCACTTTCCCCCACTACACTGGCATTGGTTGTTTCATCATTTGCCATGACATCTGGATTTTACTGACCAAAGAAAACATTATTATTGAGATGCATCTCAATGATATGCAATGTCATTTTTTACACCAGTTCCTATAGTAGATATATTCTTATTGCACTTAAAATCTACTGTGAAGAAAAAAATGAAGTAAGGCCTATAGTCTTTTAAGTTTAAAAAACAGGCCCATACCAAGCTATCTTCAGACATTCTCATATTTGTCATGTTGAATCACTGGATGCCAAAAAACACTATAAGCAAACAACAAAAGCCTTTTGGGAAACTTACCATATTTGGTACAAGAGATGCTGGAAAGCTTGCAGTTTCGAGAACCATGAGCATGTTTGGGCGATCTATAATTAATTGTGCATTTTTAGCTACCACATTAATTCAGTGTTTCTGGGAAAGATAGCTTTTTGTTTTGCTTGTTTCCTTACATCCAAAATGTTTGAAAAAGATTTATTCCTTATTGACTTGGACATTTACAAAGGCTTAGAAGTTGAAAGTACTTTTTTATTCTGGAATTAATTTAAAGAGCTGAGTAGTCCAGCAAGATTATAGGAACCATACTATGGCTGTTTGTACATATTGAGAACAAACAAAAGAAATATCTACCTAAATTATGGGAATTCTCAGACTCATAACTAAAGCAAACATTTTGTCTGAGTACCCTTGGGAAATATTTCCTGATGTGTGATGATAGAAGGCGAAAATAGTAATTTTGTTTCTAATTAACTTTATACGAGAGTAAGATAGTTGAGTGCTTTATTCTCAAGCAGAAAGTTGCTTGCTTGAGACGCAATGTAGCTTATTACTGGAACTCACTTTCTTCAGCTAGACTCTTTCTATCCCCTATTGATGGACTGCCAAATAAAGCACTGCATGGAAACTAGGCATACACATCTCAACATCCTGGATCTGCCTGACTAACAGCACATGAATTGTAGAAATTCAACAAGAAGGCTCACCACCACCTTCTCAAGGGCAACCAGGGATGGACAATAAATGCCAGACTTGCCAGCAATGGCTACATCCATGAATAAATATTAAGTCCAGCACATGGAGAATGAAAAAGCAAAATTTGTGCATTGTCCATTTCAATGCAGTTGGCCCGTGCTTCCTGTCAGCCAGTCAGAGAGCAACTTTAGTAAATGCTACAGAATAACCAGCAGCCCCTAGGATTTTGATCTCACAACTGCGCAGGATGAATGGAGGATTTGTGTTTAGTGATGGGGAATGAGGGCAAAGGGGACAAAATTACAAGTGGTATGGACAAGATACAACAGCCTTTATATCGTGCAATAGGAAAGGTCCTCTTCTATGTTTACGCCAAATGTGCTGTATCTTTGAATATTTACACCTATTCAGTTTGCAATAGCATTAAATGAATGTAGCTTCTGCACTTGTTCTGTATTTGATGCTCAACCCCTTTATTAACCCTACAAGAATCATAGAATTGAAATCAGCAATGTTTGAAGAGCATTAAATTAAGAAATGTTGAATTGTTTTGTACATGTGTTGTCTTTTACAGCATTCAGCTATTACAATGCAATGAAAATATTTCCTGCTCCAATTTATTTGAGATACAATGTTGTGTTCTGAGAATTGGAAAGCTCTTTGGCAAGTCAAAAAGTAGGCACTGTCCATTCTGTGACCAGTCAAGTGGACAGCACCATCAGGACAATCATGTTTTGCCTTCTTCAGCTTATGCTCCCAGTGACGAGTGACCCAAAGTGTGTAGGATCTAAACTTCTTGCTTTTAACTCAGCTTTTAGAACATTGTAAGATTTTCATTGTGTTTTTCTCTTGCCCATTTCCTTCTTACTACTCCTGAAAGCATTGAGTTGATGGGTACAATTTAGCAGGTGCAAATTACCTCTGGTACCTCAAACCAGTGACCATTGTTGACCTGTAGTCCTTGACAGTATTAGCGAACTATTAAATCTCAGGGGTTTCACACTTGAGCCTGATAGTTATAAGAACATAAAAACATGAAATAGGAGCAGAAGTTGACCATTGGCCCTTCAAGCCTACTCCATCATTCAATAAGAGCACAGCTGATCTTCTACCTCAACTCTACCTTCCCACACTATTCCCATATCCCTTGATTCCCCAAGTATCCGAAAAAACTTATCGATATCTGTCTTGAATATACTCAACAACTGAGCGTCCACAGCCCTCTGGGGTAGAGAATTCCGAAGATTCGTAGCCCTTTGAGTGAAGAAATCTCTCCTCATTTCGGTCCTAAGTGACCGATCCGTTATTCTGAGACTGTGACTCTTAGTTGTAGACTCCCCAGCCAAGGGAAACATCCTTCAAGCATATATGCTGTCAACACCCTTAAGAATTTTATGTGTTTCAATGAGAATATCTCTCATTCTTCTAAACTTTAAGGAATATAGACTTAGTCTACTCAATCTCTCCTCATAGGACCCAGGAATCTATCTAGTGAAACTTCATTTCGCTCCCTCTAAAGCAAGAATATCCTTCCTTAGGTAAGGTGACCAAAATTGTACACAGTAATCCAGGTGTGGTCTCACCAAGGCCCTATATAATTGCATTGAGAGTTTGTTATTCTTTTACTCCAACCCCTTTGTAATAAAGGCTAACATGCAATTTGATTTCCTAATTGCTTATTGTACTTGCATGTTAACTTTTTGTGATTCGTGCACAAGGACACCCAGGTTCCTCTGAATACAAACATTTATCAGTCTCTCACATTTTAAAAAATATATTTCTTTTCTATTTTTCTTACCAAAATGGATAACTTAACATATTTCCACATTATACTCTTCCATGTTCTTCCCTACTCACTTAACCTATATATATCCCATTGCAGCCGCTTTGTGTCCTCCCACAGTTTACTTTCCAAATTAGCTTTGTATTCTCAACAAACTTGGATACATTACACTTGCCCCCTAGTGTAAGTCATTGATATGGATAGCTGAGGCCTAAGCACTGATCCTTGAACTACCCCACCAGTTGTAGCCTGCTAACTCAAAAATGACCCATTTATTCCTACTCTCTTTTCTGTCCATTAACCAATTCTCAATCCATGCTGATGTATTACCCCCAATCCCATGAACCTTAATTTTGTGTCATAACCCCTTGTGTGGTACCTTATTGAATGCTGTTTGAAAATCCAAATACACATATCCACTGGTTCCTCTTATTTACCCTTAGTTACAAACTCAAAAGCTCTCACAGATTTGTCGCGCATGAGTTCCCTTCCATAAATCCATGTTGACTGTGCCTAATCATGTTGTGATTTTCTAAGTGCCCTGTTACCATGTCCCCAATAATAGATTCTAGCATTTTCCCTACTACTGATGCCAGACTAATTGCCGACAGTTCCCTGTTTTCTCTCTCCCTTATCTTCCTTATTCAACATCTGCAAGTGTCTGCTCAAGACTAAGGCACAAACTGATATTCCCCATTTCCAATTAAAAAGGCAAATGTAACACCTCTTTCACCAGACCCATTGAAATCAGTTAAGTCAACCAGTTGGGGATCAAACCTGAGACTTCCTAGTGTGTATGGCTTAGCTATTCACTGGAGAACCACACTGAGCTATCACAGAGATCAGCTAAAGCAGCTGTAAGAAATCAGAACTTCAGTGCAGTTTTTTGTAAGTGTTTCAGAATGCTTGCCTCATCAATGACATTGTTTATAAATGTGATATACCATGAGTGCACTGGCGAATACTCTATGGAGAGTATTGTCAGTTTTTCGATCCCTCCAGGCCATCATTGCAAAATTATTCAACAATGATGTATGGGTAGTAATGTGAAAATCTAGCAATTATTCTTTTTGCTACACAACTATTTTGGAAAATATATACCCAACTGAACAAGATATAACTTCAGTTCTGCTTAATACACACACATGTGCAATAATATTGTCTACGTTTTGCCTACAGTGTGAAAATGACACTTTACTGTTTCCATGTCAGATCTGTGTCTATTTTTTTCAGTAAAGTCATGGAGATGCATGAGTGAGTGAACTCAAGCAATCAGTTGCTATTATTGGACAAGCAGATTATAAAGTTCATGAGATGTATTCATAAAAATTATAAAAAGTAATTTAAAACTTTTGTAAATATGAGAGATATAAAAAATGCTAAAATACTACTTCTCCTTAGTTCTGTCGTAAAACCTTATACTCAAAGTGAGAAAGAGTGGGAGTTACAAATGTTACCACTGGTATCAATATCTGATTAGTATCGAAGCCACGATAAAACAAATCTTCATTGCTCCAGTCAAAACAGCTCCTAATTAACTTTTATTATGAGTACCCCACTTCAGTAATTTTTTGTCCCCATTTTAGCATTATTTCTCAGCCAAGAGGATATGAGGACAATGTCTTCACAAGCTTCTCTCAGTACTGTTCTTGACTAGCTGTAAGATAGACAAAATTGGCCTTTGTTGACTTGCTCTCAGATTTTCCATCTTTCGCTCAGTGGAAGCACATTATTCTGTAGTATAGTCAGACATAAGCCAGAATTTTACACCACCCCAGCGAGCCGGATGGTGGCAGGGAGGTGGCGTAAAATGGAGCAGGAGGCTCCGGGAGGCCTTCCCAGCCCGGTCCTGCCTCCGCCCCACTTTATGTGGGCCGTGGGGCGGGGGGGTGGTGAGTGGTGGCCCGCCCCAGGCCAATCGAGGCCCTCAAGTGGCCACTTAACGGCCATTTAAGGGCCTTCGCCCGCCTCCGCACCGGTGGTGGGGGGGGCGGGTGGAGAGGGGCCTGCCAATTGGGCACAGGGTGCCCGAGTGAGCGCCGCCCCCGCTTCCCCAAGCACCCACAGGACCCAAGACTCCCCACTCCCCCGCCCCCCCCCTTTCCCCCAAACGACCACCCTTGCCGGTGGCGCTGCTGAGACTGAGAGCTGCCAGCCCAATGATTGGCCAGCAGCTCAATGAGGCAGGACTTCCTTCCTCAAGCAGGTGGAAGGCCCGCCTCTGAACATTTAAAGCCTGGGGATCTGTAAAATGCGGGTCGAATCCCTGCACTGGGCGGATGCGGCTTCGCCACCGCCTTGTACGTCGGTGGTCAGCTCCTGTCCACCCGTCGTAAAATCCAGCCCATAATCTATACCACGTGTTTTATGATGGACATTCATTTGGATTTCCCATTCTGTATTTTATTACAAATGCATCGATTCGGCAATTGAGGTAACTAGTGTTAGAGGTCTAGATGGAGCAGAATTTGTAAGGAGCATCCAGGAGGGTTTTCTAGAGCAGTATGTAAATAGTCCAACTCGGGAAGGGGCCATACTGGACCTGGTGTTGGGGAATGAGCCTGGCCAGGTGGTTGAAGTTTCAGTAGGGGACTACTTTGGGAATAGTGATCACAATTCCGTAAGTTTTAGAATACTCATGGACAAAGACGAGCGTGGTCCTAAAGGAAGAGTGCTAAATTGGGGGAAGGCCAACTATTCCAAAATTCGGCAGGAGCTGGGGAATGTAGATTGGGAGCAGCTGTTTGAAGATAAATCCACAGAGTAGTAGGGGCGTGGAACGCCCTGCCTGCAACAGTAGTAGACTCGCCAACTTTAAGGGCATTTAAGTGGTCATTGGATAGACATATGGATGAAAATGGAATAGTTTAGGTCAGATGGTTTCACAGGTCGGCGCAACATCGAGGGCCGAAGGGCCTGTACTGCGCTGTAATGTTCTATGTTCTATGATATGTGGGAGGCTTTTAAAGAGAGGTTGATAAGCGTGCAGGAGAGACATGTTCCTGTGAAAATGAGGGATAGAAATGGCAAGATTAGGGAACCATGGATGACAGGTGAAATTGTGAAACTAGCTAAGAGGAAAAAGGAAGCATACATAAGGTCTAGGCGGCTGAAGAAAGACGAAGCTTTGGAAGAATATCGGGAATGTAGGACCAATCTGAAACGAGGAATTAAGAGGGCTAAAAGGGGTCATGAAATATCTTTAGCAAACAGGGTTAAGGAAAATCCCAAAGCCTTTTATTCATATATAAGGAGCAAGAGGGTAACTAGAGAAAGGATTGGCCCACTCAAGGACAAAGGAGGAAAATTATGCATGGAGTCAGAGAAGATGGGTGAGATTCTAAACGAGTACTTTGCATCGGTATTCACCGAGGAGAGGGACATGACGGATGTTGAGGTTAGGGACAGATGTTTGATTACTCTAGGTCAAGTCGGCATAAGGAGGGAGGAAGTGTTGGGTATTCTAAAGGGCATTAAGGTGGACAAGTCCCCAGGTCCGGATGGGATCTATCCCAGGTTACTGAGGGAAGCGAGAGAGGAAATAGCTAGGGCCTTAACAGATATCTTTGCAGCATCCTTAAACACGGGTGAGGTCCCGGAGGACTGAAGAATTGCTAATGTTGTCCCCTTGTTTAAGAAGGGTAGCAGGGATAATCCAGGTAATTATAGACCGGTGAGCCTGACGTCAGTGGTAGGGAAGCTGCTGGAGAAGATACTGAGGGATAGGATCTATTCCCATTTGGAAGAAAATGGGCTTATCAGTGATAGGCAACATGGTTTTGTGCAGGGAAGGTCATGTCTTACCAACTTAATAGAATTCTTTGAGGAAGTGACAAAGTTGATTGATGAGGGAAGGACTGTAGCTATCATATACATGGACTTCAGTAAGGCGTTTGATAAGGTTCCCCATGGTAGGCTGATGGAGAAAGTGAAGTCGCATGGGATCCAGGGTGTACTAGCTAGATGGATAAAGAACTGGCTGGGCAACAGGAGACAGAGAGTCGCAGTGGAAGGGAGTTTCTCAAAATGGAGACGTGTGACCAGTGGTGTTCCACAGGGATCCGTGCTGGGACCACTGTTGTTTGTGATATACATAAATGATTTGGAGGAAAGTATAGGTGGTCTGATTAGCAAGTTTGCAGACGACACTAAGATTGGTGGAGTAGCAGATAGTGAAGGGGACTGTCAGAGAATACAGCAGAATATAGATAGATTGGAGAGTTGGGCAGAGAAATGGCAGATGGAGTTCAATCCGGGCAAATGAGAGGTGATGCATTTTGGAAGATCCAATTCAAGAGTTGACTATACAATAAATGGAAAAGTCCTGGGGAAAATTGATGTACAGAGAGATTTGGGTGTTCAGGTCCATTGTTCCCTGAAGGTGGCAACGCTGGGCAATAGAGTAGTCAAGAAGGCAGACGGCATGCTTTCCTTCATCGGACGGGGTATTGAGTACAAGACTTGGCAGGTCATGTTACAGTTGTATAAGACTCTGGTTCGGCCACATTTGGAATACTGTGTGCAGTTCTGGTCGCCACATTACCAAAAGGATGTAGATGCTTTGGAGAGGGTGCAGAGGATGTTCACCAGGATGTTGCCTGGTATGGAGGGCGCTAGCTATGAAGAGAGGTTGAGTAGATTAGGATTATTTTCATTAGAAAAACGGAGGTTGAGGGGGGACCTGATTGAGGTGTACAAAATCATGAGAGGTATAGACAGGGTGGATAGCAAGAAGCTTTTTCCCAGAGTGGGGGATTCACTTACTAAGGGCCACGAGTTCAAAGTGAGAGGGGAAAAGTTTAGGGAGGATATGCGTGGAAAGTTCTTTACGCAGAGGATGGTGTGTGCCTGGAATGCGTTGCCAGCGGAGGTGGTAGACGCGGGCACGATAGCGTCTTTTAAGATGTATCTAGACAGATACATGAATGGGCAGGAAGCAAAGAGATATAGACCCTTAGAAAATAGGCGACAGGTTTAGACAGAGGATCTGGATCGGCGCAGGCTTGGAGGGCCAAAGGGCCTGTTCCTGTGCTGTAATTTTCTTTGTTCTTTGTTCTTATGAAGGAATTCTGAAAAAGCTACAAACTGGGACAGTACACTTGAGGAACATGGTGTAATGAATGGCAACCACAATATGATTAAAGTTCTTTTTCTTAATTCGAACAGAAATGGAAATGTGTCTTGTGTTCATATATCTTCTGCATCCTCCCAAAGGGGTTGGAAACTCAGCTTTTAGAAAATCACAAGGCAACAGCTACATGTGGAGGAGTGTAACTTCTAAAAGTGTTATTTATCCCACATAGGCAAAACTTCAATTTGGTTCATTTATTTGACATTAGTAAATTGGCAGCAATTTTAACCTAGCTCACCGGCCAGGAAACCCACTCAGGCTAAGGTGGAATGCTTTCTTCTGTGCTGTAAATTTCTATGATCCTGTGATTACTCTTCATCGATATCAATACAAAGTAAAATCAGGGTGGGATGTAAAGCCAGCATTGTGCCCAATCCCATCAGTTTTGTGGTTTTGACAGTTGTGGTTCAGTGATAGAAAACTCACCTCAAAGTTAGAAGTTGTGGGTTAAAATCCCACTCCAGAGACTTGCACACATAATCCAAGCTGACATTTCAGCGCAGTACTGAAGAAGTGCTGTACTATCGTCTTTCAGATGAGATGCTAAACTGAGGCCTCATCTGCACTCAAAGGTGAATGTAAAATATACCATTGAACTCTTCAAAGAAGAGCAAGGGAGTTCGCCCTGGTGCCCTGACTAACATTTATCCTCAACCAACATCACTAAAACAGATTATCTGGTAATTTATCTCATTGCTGTTTGTAGTACCATGCTGTGCACAAATTGGCCGTTACATTACCATAGTAACTACACTTGCAAAAGCACATCATTGGCTGTAAAGCATTTGGGATGTCCTGTGGTTGTGAAATGTGCTATGTAAATGGAATTTTCTTTTTCTTAATTTGTAAGTAAGTAATATAAGTAAGTAATAGAACATATAACAAAGGTGCATTCCATTATTGTAGGTTTTATGAATTTGAAATGCTCAATGACATCAAGACTTGTTGATTTGCAAAACACTAGTCATTACATTTCTGCACATGGTATATCCATCCAAAACAATTGCTTAAAAGACATTGTGCCTTTAAATCACAACTGTGTCATTAGATGATGCCCAGTAGGAACAGAAAGTACAAATAAAAACATAAACAAAACTATAAAGTATTGGCCATGTTTTATGGTCAAAGTAATAAACTTTCTAGTTTTAGTATTATTAAACTAATGAAAAATTGTCATGGATGAAAAATATTGCTTTTTTGGGTCACATCCAGGTTGAGTTTCAGCCATTGCAATATTTGCAGTGTTTCACCATAGCTGAACTTTTCCGTTGGTTACATGGAATGTGCTCTGAAGAGAGGTAGGTATTAAAGGGATAGCCTGTTGTTCAGTGACATTTGCGTATAATCGTGGATTAGTCTAGACAGATTACACAAATAAACAGAGATAATGTTGCTTTCAGTTTGATTAATCTCCTTTCAGTCTGGTGTACAGAAAGGTAGTATGATTGGCATTTGTAGTTAATTTCAAGTGCTCATCTGGAAATTTAGCAAATGCAGATGTTTTAATCAGAAGCCATTATCACTCGGTAGAAAATACAAATTCGGAGTTCCTTTTCCTCTGACCTTCCAACTTTAAATAAAATGATTTAGTTTAGATAGTGATGGACTTTCTCACATCCTTTATCTATACAGTAGGAACACTGACAAAATGGGGTTATGAACCAGGGGTTTAACCACCCCACTGTACTAGTATGAGTTTATCACTTTCTGTAGGATATTTTTCTGAGACTCTGTATTAATGCAGCAGAATTTTTCAAGAACACATACACATTCCTTGGGAAATATTCATTTCCAGCTCATTTGTGTGACAGTAAGCTATTTTCTTGCTTGCACGAATAAAATGATACATGATCACTTTTTCAGTTGGCTTTAATTCTTCTTTAAAAAGTTCAGTCTTGTAATTTCACAGAATATTTCTTTCAGAAATGCTAAATAATGCAAAACAAGTTTATGTTCTCCATACTGCACTAGAAAGTTCAGCAGTCAATGCCAAAATAACCTATTCCCTTTGTAATAAATTATTGCACAGTCTATGAAAATCCCTTGGACTCTGCCCAAACTGGCATGTAGCAGCATTAGTCACTCTGTCTGTATCTTATGTGGAGAATTTTGTTCTCTTTAAGTTGGGTGTGCAAAGTGTCCTTATCCGTCTCAAGCTCAGCCATTACAACATTTAGTCAGTACATTGTGTTTGCCATGTCAAGGCAAACAATGACACCGTACTTCAGAAAAGTGCAGACATTATTTCTGCACTTCAGATTAATAGATTTTGTCATACTCATGAAGAGCAGCAATCAATAGCACTTTACTCTGACATCTACTGTCAATAGACCTTGTACCCATTACTTGGGATGGTTAATAGATAGTTCTTCAAAATCCTTTTTGTTGCTCATAATATGTTGGAAGTAATTGCTTAAGAAATCGTTGTGTAAATGAACAATCATAAATATTTGTTCTTTTAGTAGGTGATTTATTACATCATTTTTGTTGCTCTGCTCCTTATGTCGTGATAATATGATATTTGCCTTATGTGCAACATGAGCTAATTGCAATACGGCTATTAAATCAGCTCTTATTGGTTCTTAAAAGAAACCCAAAGATGGATAGCCTAAAGATAAATGAATACATGAAAGATCACAAAAATATTAAATTTAATTCTGGTACAAATATGTCAGATGACTTAGATATCCTGTAGTATCGATCAATAAAGTATTGAAATCATATTATGGTAGAGTTAACAATACAATATATCGGATTGCTTTGTGAATAAATGGGACTTTCAGGCTAGTGTTAAAAAAAAAATGGGCCTGCAGCTGAAGGCCACAAGTGTTGGTTCAGGTCTAGTGTTGGTAAAGTAGTATGTCAATACATGCTTTTATCTTATCTTTTCTTTGAACTTGAATATGCTTTTAATTAGAATTGAAGCAAGATTTCAAGTTGCATCAGCACCAAAATGTACTTCTGCTAAGTAATATATGTCCCCAGAACAGATAATAAAGAAGGAACTTGCATTTATATGATGCCTTTCACGTTCACAGGGTATCCCAAAACATTTCACAGCCAATGAGGTACTTTAGACGTGTAGTCACTGTTGTAATATAGGAAAACATGGCAGCCAATTTGCACATGGAAAGGTCTCTCAAACAGTAATGAGGTAAATGGCCAAATAATCTGCTTTTGCAATGTTGCTTGAGGGATAAATATTGGTCAGTAGACAAGGAGAACTTCCAGGTTCTTCTTCAATTTGCACCATGGGATCTCTTATATCTTTCTCAGTTTAATGTCTCATCGGAAACACAGCAACTCCAATAATGCATTACTGCATTGAAGTATCAACATGGATTATGTGCTAATGTCCCTGAAGTGAGTGGAACTTGAAACCATGACTCAGAGGTGAGTATGTTACCACTGAGCTGAGGCTGACACCTAAGAAATCACCTTGGTGTTTGACTAATACAGAGATAAACATGAGGAATGACCAGTTAAAAATAGAACAGTTGGTAAATTGACATGCAATGACACACCATTATGTAGCAGCATGCTGGAGTGAAGGAGTGTGGGCATTATGGTGCAATAATCTGTGAGTGAATGCTGCTTGCTGTTATAGCTCTGAGAGGTATTCAGAACAGATTGGGAGGGAAATTACATAGACTCATAGAAAGAATCGTAGAAAGTTTATGGCACAGAAAGAGGCCACTTGGCCCATTGTGTCTGCACCAGCCGAAAAAAAGAACCACCCAGCCTAATCCCACTTTCCAGCATTTGGTCCGTAGCCCTGAGGGTTAAGCCACTTGAGGTGCACATCCAGGCATCTTTTAAATGAGATGAAGTTTTCTGCCTCTACCACCCTTTCAGACAGTGAGCTCCAGACCCCTACCATCCTCTGGGTGGAAAAAAAAAATCCTCGGGCTGCATTTTACCAGCTCGCCGCCAAGATTTACTCTGCGGAGCCGCTGCGATATTTAGCATGGCAGCCCATTTACGTGGCCGGGACGGACCTGCCCTCTGACGTGGAGGGGGCGGGCGCTCCATCCCCGGCAACGGCATTCACCACCACCACTGCGCAGGCTCTAGTGCCATTTTTAAATGGCTTCAAGCCCTTACCTTGCATTAGAATTTTTAAAGTTACTGACATAAAATTAAAGTAAAAAATTTAATGAAAGATTGAAGTCCCTCTCCCACCCCCCCAATGACTAAACAACTTATTAATTGGCCTCTCCACTCAAAAGAACGTACACTGCAATCCCAAACCTTCCCTCCTCAAAGTTTATTACCTTTCACCTTCAATCCCTTCCCAACATCCCCTCCATCAATTGCAATAGTTCTCCCCGCTCCCCCCACTCACACACTGAAAACTTATCTCCTCCCCCCTCCCCACCAGTATCCTGCATAGGATCTCCGATCGGAGATCCAAAGGCATGGGAATCCCAGCAAGCGGCCGGAATTTGGCAGCGGGACGGCCGACGGGAGCAGGTAGGTCATTAATGCATTAATTTAAATATTTAAATTCTGCTCCCATCGCCAAGCGGTGGGGGGGGGTGCGCTGCCACGAGGCCTTGCCACCGCCAGTAATATGGAGCAGGGCCTTCCTGGCATCGAGACCCATGGGGAGTCTCTCCCTGAAGCATTTTCCAGGTTCCCTCGCCACGACCCCCTAAGTAAAATTCAGCCCCTCATCTCCCCTCTAATCCTTCTACCAATCATTTTAAATCTATACCCCCAGTCACTGACCCCACTGCTAAGGTAAATAGGCCCTTCCCATCCACTCTATCCAGGCCCCTCACAATTTTGTACATCTCAATCAAATCTCCCCTCAGCCTCCACTGTTCCAAGGAGTATAACCCCAGCCTATGTGACAGGACATCTATGTGCCTTTATATAGCATGCTGGCTTATAGGCAATGTTTGGTATTTATAATGGACTAGGTTCTATACTGTGAAAAGGTTAATGCTGCTTGTAAATGCCCCAGAGATCTCTTAAGTTTCTTTCTGTGTATAAGTACAAGGGCTCCTGTTGGGTTGACAGCAGCCATGATTTTTTTAACTGCTTTTTATTTCACTTCATACTGTGTAATAACAGGATAGCAAAGTCACATTTTCTGCCACTGATTTTGGAAACCCATGTTTAATTCCTTGTACAACTGTCCCATGTATAGTTGCAAATCAGACCTGAATAATACAGTTGGTTGACTTCTGTTTGATACAAAAATGAGATGTAAGTGGCCATAATCTGCCTTCTCCATTACTGTGGCATGTCATAAAATGATCTGCCGAAATATCACTGCCGTCTCCGAGAAGAGTACAATATATACATCAAAACGAAGTTGGAATGTCCAGAAATGGTTCATGCAGCATCCTCCCAAACCAAGCCAAAAGCCTGTGGGCTAAAGGAGGATATTCATTCACTTAAGAGGAGGGATACCAATAGGAGGATAAAGAGAAGGAGGCCTTTATTGCTTTAGGTATAATGTAAGGTTCAAACAATAATTTTGCTTTTGGTTTGCCAGACCACATACACGGTACTATATTTTTGAAAGATGTTTTTGCTGTTGATTATATGGCCTGAGAACTACATGTGATCAGCTGGACTCCAGGAGCTGGCTGCCATTTTCATATTCACGAGAAAGAAATTAAATCAGTTCAGCAAAATAGCAAGTTTCTAATTTGTGAGGGATTTATCACTTTGAATGCAGTATTTCCACAGCCAGACAGCACTTCACCAATTCCACAAGTTGTGGATAGTCCACATTCTTCACAAATGTATTTGTGGAGAAATTCAGAAGAATATGCTGGAAAAATACACATTTTAACAGAACCACAAAAATATATTATTATGAACCACACTTTGACTGTAACACATTGCTTTCTGGAAGAAACTGTGATGATTGAAAATTAATCAAAAAAAGGGACAGAGTAGGAGGTAAAATCGAGTGTTAAAAAAAGTAGTAGAAAACTAACCACATAATTTCAGTTATTAGCATGCATGTGCTGCCACCTCTGCTGATGGAACAGGACATACTTAGGGATGGTGATAGTGATGTCCGGGACATTGACTGTAAGTTATGATTCTGTGAGTATGACTATGTCAGGCTGTTGCTTGACTAGTCTGTGGGACAACTCTCCCAATTTTGGCACAAGCCCCCAGATGTTTGTAAGGAGGACTTTGCAGGGTTGTATGTGTCGTTCTCATTTCTGGTGCCTAAGACAAGGCCAAGTGGTTTATCTGATTTTATTCCTTTTTGACTTATCTGTAGCAGTTTGGTACAACTGATTGGCTTGTTAGGCCAGTTCAGAGGGCAGTTCAAGAGTCAACTACATTGCTGTGGGTCTGGAGTCACATGTAGGCCAGACCAGGTAAGGACAGCAGATTTCCTTCCCTAAAGGATATTAATGAGCCAGATGGGTTTTTACAAAAATCAATGGTGGTTTCATTACTGAGACTAATTTTTAATTTTTTTCATTAATTAATTGAATTTAAACTTCACTAGGTACCATGGTAAGATTTGAACCCATGCCCACAGGGAATTAACCTGGGCCTCTGGATTACTACAGTGACATTACCACTGTTCCACCATCTCCCATCTTGAGCACGATGTTTAGTTTTGGGTACTGCATCTCTGAAAAGATATATTGGCCTTGGAAAGAGGGCAGTGCAAATGCACCAGAATGATACTACGCTAAAAAGGTTAAATTATGAGGGCAGGTTGCATTAATTTGGCTTGTATTCCCTTGAGAGTAGCAGTTTGAGAGTGATATAACTGATGTGCTAAAACTGATAATAGGATTCGATAGAGTAAAGAGAAACTATTTCCTATAGTGGGGGAATCCAACGCAAGAGGGCATAATCTTAAAATTATAGCCAGGCCATTCAGGAGTGAAATCAGAATGCACTTCTTCATACAAAGGGTAATGGAAAATTGGAACACTCTCCGCTGTGGTTGCTGGGTTAATTGAAGCTTTCAAAACTGAGATCAATAGTTTTTTGTTGGAGAAGTGTATCGAGGGATGTGGAGCAAAGACAGGTAAATGGGGTTGAGGTACAGGTCAGATCAGCCGTGATCTAACTGAATGGCGGAACAGGCTCAAGGGGCTGAATGACCTATTCCTGTTTCTGTTATCTGTTCAGTGTGATATCTATTTTATGCCACTAGATGTCACTACTTCATAGCTACCATACCAATGGTTGGTAATGTAGAATAGAAACTATCTTCTATTTGTGATTTAACACAGACAAGTTTTCTTGGCCACATTACTTTTTACTCTAAGACTGAGAAATGTGGCAAATACTAGTCTGCACTCGCTACTCTTTCTGAACTCCTTAAAGCTGTTAAATTGCAGGTATCCTTCCTGTTGCAATAACATTTTGCAGTTTTCATTTGGCTGAGGCCAAGTCACTATTTATCATGAGTTTTATCTCAACTTTCAAGTTATCAAGATACTGGATTCTGAACAGAGTGCCCAATCTGCACTGGAATTTTTCCAATTTTTTTTTAAGAGGTTAAGGTATCAATTATAGTTAATACAGACCAAGAAAATAGGAAACCATCTGTTTTAAAATATATAACCTTGAAGTTGCACTGTGCACTATTCACATATGAACACTGTGCAGTTGTACGAAATTCCTCTGTGTTCCAGGATGGGCTAATCCATCTATGTTAATACCGCTTGCAATTTCAAGGCCTTATGCTAGAAACAAAATCAGACATTTCCCTTCACAAAGCATTCTTATATAATTGTTGGTGACACCATAAACCAATGTAGTAATATGAAGGGTGAGACAGGTCAGGCTGGCTTTGGTCTGACCTTCCCATTAAAGATATCTTTGCAATTGGCCAGAACGTCTCTGACTTAGAGAGGCGATACAAATCAACCAAAGTTTCTACAAATAAAAACAGAAAGTGCTGGAAATACTCAGCAGGTCAGGCAGCATCTGTAGAGAGAGAAGCAGAGTTAATGTTTCAGGTCTGTGATCTTTCATCTGAAATGGCAAAGATTAGAAAAGAACTAGGTTTTAAGCAAGTGAAGTGGGGGGGGGTGGGGGCGTGGGGGTGGTGTTTGATGGGAAAGAGAACAAAATGTAAGATGTATTATAGGGCAGAGGGCAGGAGAGGTTAAATAACAAAGCTATCTTGGACAAAGGCAAAGAGCATGTTAATGCTTGTGATGAAAGACAAAGCATTAGTCCAGAGAGAGTGTTAAGGGCAGAATAATGAGCAGCTCTGTCCATATGAAAAACAGGCACATAGCTTAAAAAAAAACAAAATAATTTTAAAAAGCAAAATATAAAAAAAGTCAGCCGTGCTTTGAAATTGTTGAGCTCAAGGTGGAGTCCGCAAGGCCGTAGAGTGCCTAATCGAAAGATTATGTGCTGCTCCTCAAGCTTGCACTGATGTTTACTGTAACACTGCAGCAGGCTAAGGACATAAATGTTGGCATGAGAGCAGGGGTGTGTGTTGAAATGGCAAGCAACCGGAAGCTCTGGGTCATGCTTTCGGACTGAGTGGAGGTGTTCCGCAAAGCCATAACCCAATCTGCGTTTGGTCTCCCCAATGTAGAGACGACTGCATTGTGAGCAGCGAATGCCATACACTAAATTGAAGGCAGTACAAGTAAATCACTGCTTCAACCGGAAGGAATGTTTGGGGCCTTGGATAGTGAGGAGAGAGGAGGTAAAAAGACAGGTATTACACTTCCTGCGATAGCATGGGAAGGTGCCGTGGGAAAGGGACGAGGTGTCGGGGTGATGGAGGAGTGGACCAGGGAGTCGCGGAGGGAACTATCCCTTTGGAATGCTGACAGGGGAGGGGAAGGCAAGATGTGGGCTTCACGCTGGAGGTGGCGGAAATGGCAGAGGATGATCCTTTGGAAGTGGAGGCTGATGGGGTGGAAAGTGAGGACAACCCTGTTGCAGTTCTGAGAAGGAGGGGAAGGGGTGAGGGCAGAAGTGCGGGAAATGGGTCGGACACGGTTGAGGGCCCTGTCAACCACAGTGGGGTGGGGGGGGGAATCCTCGGTTAAGGAAAAAGTAAGACATATCAGAAGTGCTGTTGTGGAAGGTTGTATCATCAGAACAGATGTATCGGAGACAGAGAAACTAGGAGAATGGGATGAAGTCCTGACAGGAAACAGCGTGTGCGCAAGTGTAGTCTAAGTTTCTACTCCTGATTGCTGGAACGTACATCTGTGTGAGCGTGTTGGGTCAGCCTTGGCCATGATTAAATAGCCTGCTGATGCCCAATGTCTATGCTAACACATGAAGAGTAGCTATTGGTGTGTGTTTCTGTAGAGTTGCTGGTGTAAGTTAAACTGTAGTCCAGGAAGAGTCAGCACTTCCAGAAGAAGAAGGAAGAAAATTTGAGGGGAGGAGGAAGTTTCAGCCTAGATTATTTCAAAAAGTGGGAGATCATGATGATCAAGACTTCTCAGTGTCTGCTACCGTTTTGGTATCTTTTGTGAACAAAAACTAATCTTTGGAAATTAGAGTTATTTTATACTACAAGCCAGAAATTCCTGATAAGTTTGTAGATCTTTACTTTTCAAAGTAATAATGTGTGTAAGTCACGGCTAGAAAGAATTGTTTCAATTGTGTGACATCAGTTTTATTCTTTCATCCCCAGTACTACGGCTGAACCACAGCTCATCAGACACCTCTGAGAAGAAAAGAGTTAAGAGCAGACTAAAAAAATTCATATCAAGACGACCTTCGTTGAAAACTTTACAAGAGAAAGGACTGATTAAAGGTAATGTGTTTGATCCTTAAGTGCAGTGGCTCTTCACTAAAATACTCTGATGTACCACAGCCTCTGATATAACATGCATTGTTTATGCATCATGACTGCTTCACTAATGGGTAAGCCATAGACAACTTATTTAAAAATAGACAAAGTTTTATGACAAGTGCCTTATGGACACTTGTGTTTGTGTTTCTGCTGCTTTTTCCATTTGTGGCAGTGTGTCACTACCACTAAAGGAAGGGAAAGAGGCTAACTTAATGCAATATCCAGACACTGCCACATTGATTATATTCCTTTTGAAGACAGCATGTCTGTCATGACCATCACACCATACTCCACCTTTGGGGGATGGTTGTAACTGAGGGCTGTAGTGCATTAGAACTCTATCCTTTCAACTTTTGGACGGGTTCAAATTCCATTTAGATTCATGAATATCTCTTGTCTCTGATAGTTGACCCATAAGGGCATGAATCCAAAGCATAAAGTGACTCATAATTCTGTACTAATTGCCAAAAAATTGGCCAAATGAGTTTTTTCATCTTCCCTAATATCTCCTTATGATATTCAATGTGATATCTAAATGTTTAAACTGGTAGATGAGCTGTCAATAAATAGGACTGCTTTGTCCTGGACAGTGTTGAGCACCTTGAGTGCTGTTGCATCTGCACACATCCAGCCAAGTGGAAGGATTTCTATCACATTCCTGGCGTACCTTAGTAATGGTGAAAAGGCTTTGGGGAGTTCAAACGTGAGCCACTCACTGTATAATACCAAGCATCTGATCTGTTTTAGTAGCCATAGCATTTATGATCAATAGAGACCCCTAACCTGTTGATGTGGGGAGCTCAGTGATGCAATGTCATCGAACTTACATTCAAAAATAGTGAAACCTTAATTTAGAATGAATTCACACCTATGTTCCCATTAACACATAACATGAGCGAGCGTAAGGAAATATTGTTGCCTTGGGCGTAATGGGCATGATGACTTCCACATGTATGCTTAGTGTTCTCATTATAAAAACAAGTGTTGACATGACTTCCCTCTGCCACCATTTTACCTTATGGATCAAATAATTCTGCTAATTTTTGATATCTGGTACAGTAATGTTATACAGAGCAATGTCATACTCCATATAAAACTAACTAGAATATGTTGCAAAATCATACAGTACTTTTTGAGGACATAGACAGGACACCACTTCACACCAGCACTCTGATCTCACTTCCAAATTTCCATGCAGCCCAGGAAGCATTAATATTCACCTACAATCTTTAGAATATTGGAAATAATTTGTTCATCAGCAAATGCAACAATAATACAGAAACAATTTGAATTTTCTGTTCCTTTAAAATGCACCACCAAAGAGAGAGTCCATATATGGTTTGCATTTAGACCCTGTTTTGCTGTTGTGGCACACAACACAATATATCTGTAGCACGTTAATAAGTTAGGTTTGCAGGAATATTTAGTTCTCTAAAATTAAACATTTAGCTGCTAGCATTTAATCTTTGTGAACTGAAGCTTCCAAAAATTATGAAGTGGCAATTGTCAGAAGCGCTGTTATTCATAATCTACAATAACAAATTGTATTTAAATATCATCTTTAACGCAATAAAATGTCGCAAAGCACTTCACAGAGACATTATAAAACAAGATATCACATTGAATATCATAAGGAGATATTAGGGAAGATGAAAAAAAAGCATTGTCAAAGAGGTAGGCTTGAAGGAGTGTTTTAAAGGAGGAAAGCGAGATAGAGAGGTGAAGAGGTTTAGGGAGGGAATTCCAGAGCTTAGGGCATAGGCACAACCACCACTGGTGGAGCAATTAAAATCGAGGATACTTAATAGGCCAGAATTAGAGGAGCGCAGCTATCTTGGAGGGTTGTAGGGTTGGAGAAGATGACAGAGATAGGGAGGGGCCAGGCCATGGAGAAACTTAGAAGCAAGGATGAGAATTTTAAAATGAGGCGTTGTTTAGCCGGGAACCAGTGTTGGTCAGCAAGAACAGGAGTGATGGGTAAACTGGATTTGGTGCAAGTAAGGATATGGGCAGCAGAGTTTTGGATGACCTCAAGTTTGCAAAGGATAGAACGTGGAAAACCAACCAGGAGTATGTTAAAATAGTCACGTCTGGAGGTAATACAGGCATGAATGAAGATTTCAGCAACAAAAGTGCTGAGGCAGGGGCAGAGATGGGCAATGTTACAAAGGTGAAAATAGGTGGTCTTAGTAATGACAGGATATGTGGTTGAAAGCTCATCTTGAGGTCAGTTATGACACCAAGGTTATGAACAGTCTGGTTCAGCCTCTGACAGTTTCTGGGGAGAGGGATGGAATGAATGGGGGTTCCTCTAAAGTTTCCCCGTTCCCTAGCCCTGAACCATGCCCTAGCCCTGAACTCGCATCTTTCTCTAGTTTCTCTTCTTATCCATGAAACACAGTTCCTGTACCCTTGACCCTATTCTCACTAAACTGCTGACCGTCCAACTTCCCTTTCTGGCTCCCATGTTATCCAATATTGATAACAGTTCTCTCTTCAGGTACTGACACCTCTCCTTCAAATCAGCCATCATTACCCCTCTAATCGAAATAAAAATGCCTAACCACTCCTGTTCTTGCAAACTACTTCCCCATCTCCAACCTCCCTTTCCTCTTCAAGTCATTGAAAATGTTGTAGCCTCCCAAATCAGTGCCCATCTTTCCTGGAACTCAATGTTTGAATCCCTCCAATCAGGTGTCTGCCCCACCACAGTACCAAAACAGCTCTCCTCAAAGTCACAAATTACATCTTATGTGACTGTGACAAAGGTAAATTATCCCTCCTCATCCTTGTCAACCTGTCTGCAGCCTTTGACATGGTTGACCACACCATCCTCCTCCAATGCCTCTCGATTGTCATCCAGCTGGGTGAGACTGCACTCCCAGGTTCCATTCTTATCTATCTAATCATAGCCAGAGAATCACCTGGAATGGCATCTCTTCCTGCTCCTGCACCATTATCTCTGGTGTCCCCCAAGGATCTATCCTTGGCCCCCTCCAATTTCTCATCTACTTGCTACTGTTCAGCAACACCATACAAAAGCACAGTGTCAGTTTCCACATGTACGCTAATGACACCCAGCTCTACCTCACCACCATCTCTATCAACACCTCCACTGTCCTAAATTTTCAGACTGTTTGTCTGAAAGCCAGGCGATCAGAAATTTCCTCCAACTAAATATTGGGAAAACCGCAACCATTGTCTTCAGTCCCTGCTACCGACTCCATCCCTCTCTTTGAAAATTGTGTGAGGTTTAGTCAGACTGTTCATGTTTGTTATATTTGACCCCAAGATGTGCTTCTGACCACGTATCTGCACTATTGCTAAAAGACCGCCTGTTTTCACCTCTGTAACATCGCCCAGTTCTGCCCTGCCTTAGTTCATTTGCTGCTGAAACCATTTCCCTACTGTTTTACCTCCAGGCTCATCTATTTCAATGCACTCCTTACTGGCCTCCCAAATTCTTACCCCTCTGTAAATTTGAGGTCATCCAAAACACCGTTACCCATGTCCTAACTTTCACCAAGTACCATTCACCCATCAACCAGGCACTCACTGACCTATGTTTGCTTCCATTTAAGCTATGTTCAGTTTTAAAATTCTTATTCTTGTTTACAACTCCATCCACGGTCTTGCCCCCTCCCTATCTTTGTAATCTCCTCCAGCCCTACAACCCTCTGAGATACCTGAATTCCTCTAATTCTGGCCCCTTGAGCATTCCCAAATTTACCCTCTCCATCATTGGTGGCCATACCTATAGCTGCTAAGGTCCTAAGCTCTGAAAATTTCCTCCCTAAACCTCTCAGCCTCCCTAACTCTCTTTCCTCCTTTAAGACACTCCTTAAAACCTACCTCATTGACCAATCTTTGTCATCTGCCCTAATATCTCCTTATGTGGCTCACTGTCAAATTTTGTTTTGTAATGTTCCAGTGAAGCAACATGGAATGTTTTGTTACATTAAAGGTATCCTATAAATACAAGTTGTTGTTACATGGGAAGGTGTTAAGTTTGGTATCGAAGAAATTTGCAATCAAACGGGCCAAAGGGACAACCTCATCCAAACATATTTTGAGAAGTGGGTTGATGGCCTTCTCCTCCTTAAAATATGTTACTGTGTCACTAACTGGTTGTAAAATTACATTCAAATGAGATTACCTTGTTCTTATTGGAAAACTATCACCGATATTATTAGCTCTGTTCACCCTTTTCCTTTGCATGGGGCTTCTCATCTGGCCATAGTTTTCTTCTGAAAACTACCTAAGAGTACACACATTCCTCAAGTTCCTCTACATTTTGGGACATGGGTGAAAAAAGGTATCACAGTCTGACCTAGTTAAGTGTATGATGCACTTAACTCAATATTGAGATCTTTGCTGTTTGACTGAAATAATATGGTCTGAAATTACCTCAGTTTCAAGCAATCAAATGCCATTTGTTTCCAAACACGTTTTGGCACTAAATTCGATGTTAATTAAAATGGGTTAGTCAGTTAGAATTGGTAGAGTAGATTATATCATTTAGAAAAAAGTAAAATTGGTGTTAAAATTAAAAAAAAATTGTTGACAGAACAGAAGGAAAAGGAAGCAAAAATGTAATGCCAATTAGTGTTTAGAACATAATTAAAATTATAATTTTAGTTTTTATTTGAATAGTTTAGGATCAATATTATTGTAATAAAGTGATTCCTCATGCTTGTATAGCTTTATTACTGGTATATTGGTGAGCCTAAAACAAGATTGGTCCATAGGACGCAGCCATTTACCTGGACTTAATGGCAGGATTGTTTTGGAGCTGTTCCTTTTCCAATGGAGCCAGGGGGCACCTCCAATTTTTTTCTAGGAGGGGCAAACCAACACTCTATTCCATCCTGCCCAGAACTCTTTGACTAAACTTCTGAGACTTATCATTGGAGCGGGGGATGAGAATGGTATCAGATGCACCCCCTAGTCCATTGGGGGCATATGAGTTGTATAACCTCTCATGATACCACAAACTTTGGTGGGATCTATAGGTGGGCACATCTCAGTACATACACTGAAATGGATTTTGAGGAAAAAATCCTGCTCATCTATCCATTACATTTAGTTTTATAAAGATGGATTCTAAGAAAACATCATTCTTTCCTTGTTCCTATATTAACCATGAAAAACATTTCCACAGAACATTTAAAAGTAGCGGAGTTCACATTTTCCTGTATACCTGAAATTAAAACATAACAAAACAAAACATGCCTGAAATGCACATCTGAAAAGAGAAAAGATACAGTCAGGTTTTGGGTGCAGGCCCTTTGCCAGAATCAGGAAAGTGAAAGATAAGCAAACCCTTTTATGCTATTGAACAATTGGAGAAAAGTTCAAATTCAGCTCTGCAAGTGATTTTCACAAAATAGCTTTAATAACCTTAATAGGGTGGCGCAGTGGTTAGCACCGCAGCCTCACAGCTCCAGCGACCTGGGTTCGGTTCTGGGTAGTGCCTATGCGGAGTTTGCAAGTTCTCCCTGTGACTGTGTGGGTTTCCGCCGGGTGCTCTGGTTTCCTCCCACAGCCAAAGACTTGCAGGTTGATAGGTAAATTGGCCATTGTAAATTGCCTCTGGTGTAGGTAGGTAGGTGGTAGGAGAATGGTGGTAGGGAATATGGGATTAATGTAGAATTAGTATAAATGGGTGGTTGTTGGTCAGCACAGACTCGGTGGGCTGAAGGGCCTGTTTCTGTGCCGTATCTCTCTATGACTCTATAACTGACAATTAAGTTTATCAGAAGGTTTGAAAGAGACGTTGGATAATAAATATATAAAAGTCATCTTGGTCAGGTAGTGAAGAGCAAAAGGTTGTGATATAAGCTCCCTAAGGCAGCAGAAGGCATGAAAAACGTCGGGAAAAAAAGTGAAAACAGCCCCAAACGAGAGGGAAAAGAAGTGGAATGATGTTGGGAGAAACAGTCAAGAAAAATGACCAGAGAGATACAGTCTGAAGTTGCTAAACTCAGTGTTCAGGCCAGTGATAGCCTGAAATAAACAGCAGCTGTGTTCCCTCCATGATTTATTAGTTAATATTGTATCATTTTCAAGCAGTTTGTCAAAGCACAACACATTAAAGAATATTCAGCCTATGTTAAGTAAATTGAGACATGTTAAAGGATAAACTGTGACTCAATTTTTGACAATCAACACAGGTGTGGATATTTTAACTTTATTTCACAAACCGCTTCAAAATTACTTTTTGTTCTATGGTGTACCTGATACTTTGACGTCAGTTTTATGAGTTCAAAATCAACTTGCACGATAATCTCTTCATTCGCCAACAATAATTTAAAAGTAGAACTGACAGTAAATAGGTTATTCCAATAAAATGTCGTGAACTTCTGAAACTGAAATAATCTGAATGCTTTATTACAGAAATACAAATGAAAGCAATATACTTTTCTTTTTATAGATTTAAATATAAGCCTATAAAGGTCTACCAATGTGAAAACTCCATCTTTAGAAACCTGGTTATAAATACTATTACAGTGAAAGCAATCTGTTGCCAATCTGGTCTGCAGTAGCTTGTGAATGATGTCAGGTGACATTTATGTACAGCTATTAGTGACAGGTCAGATAGCATCTCTGCACAGTAAGATATATTAGCGTAAAATCTGAGATGATTTAGTTTAGTTTGTCCATGGTTTTGTATTAATGCTATAACCATATCAATCATCTCATCCTCCCCTAATGAATAACAGCCACAAAATAAACTGCTGCAGGATTATTTCCCTTAAAATGCCTGTTGATTTTCCATACTTAAATATTGACTAACTGTCTACACTTGATGTATGATTTACTGGGTTGATGCAGCCTACTGTTAGTCCTTAAGTATGAATTTTACTTTTTCAGCCAATTCAGAATAACTGCACATTTCATGATATATTAAAATTGACTGCTTAAATGGACTCAGTGTGGGAGTTTCATTGGGTTTAAATTGATAACAGCTGGGCAGCCAAACAGATTAAGCATGTATGAACTGAGAATAAAACCCCATTCCCTCTGCAAACAGCATTCTGTTCCACAAAAGAATGAAGAGGAACTATTGAATTATTAAAGCTGAGATTGAGAGTTTTTGACTAATCAGAAGCACTAATTGATTATTTAGGATATAAAATACTAGCATTGTGTGGGAGCATGTTGGAAAAAATAGATCAGTGACTGAGATATTCATTAGCAAGGTTTTCACTCTTCCACTTCATTCTATCATCTCTCTCTCTATCTTCCCCATTCCAGCTTTTCATATCATTCTGTGTTTTATTGATCAACTCTGGACTATCATTTCTGGTTCCTCATTAATAGCAAATACACTTTGCAACAAACACTTTCTCTTTCCTGTATCTTCACTGTTCTAAAATGAAAACTTATCAAATAGTGTCGTAATCTAGTTGTCGAGGAAGCAGAACTTAAGAACATAAGAAATAGAAGCAGGAGTAGAGTTCCTCAATTTTGTGTAAAAAGTGATGAAGCAGGTTTATCCCAAAACTGGCATCTCCACCAAGGTCATGAGCATCAAGAACTCCTTTGTGAATGATATCTTCGAGCACAGTGTGTGTGAAGCTTCACTCCAGGCTCATTACAGCAAGCCCTCAACCATTATGCCAGGGAGATCCAGACTACTTCACACTTCCTGCTGCCTGGGAGCTCCCAAGCATACCATTTAGGAAAGAACAAGGACTGTGACCAGGTACACCAGTTCTATGTAAAACTCCACAGATCTCAAAAGTGTGGAACCTCTTATTCATTGGTCTTCAATTCCAGTTTCTCAATTCAAAAGCATGATGAGACCTCAGCTATCACTTTTAATGTTTGTCTAGTTTTACAATCAGGTGAACATAGAACAGTACAGCACAGTACAGGCCCTTTGGCTCACGATGTCGTGCCAACCCTTTAACCTACTCTAAGATCAAACTACCTACATACCCTTCATTCTACTATCATCCATGTACCTATCCAAGAGTCGCTTAAATGTCCCTAATGTATCTGCTTCTACTACCACCGCTGGCAGTGCATTCCACGCACCCACCACTCTCTGTGTAAAGAACCTACCTCTGACATCTCCCCTAGAAGAGGGGTCACAGGCTCTCCTCTTGTCCTCCTCCTTGTTTGGCCGCAACAGGTTTTTTTTTAAAACAATGGATGTGCTTACCACTTCATTGAGTGTTTTACCTTTTACCTTTGTTGTGATCATAAAGAACCAATCGGACAGGTTTTAGTTTAGTTTAGAGATACAGCACTGAAACAGGCCCTTCGGCCCACCGAGTCTGTGCCGACCATCAACCACCCATTTATACTAATCCTACACTAATCCCATATTCCTATCACATCCCCACCTGTCCCTATATATTTCCCTGCCACCTACCTATACTAGGGTCAATTTATAATGGCCAATTAACCTATCAACCTGCAAGTCTTTGGCATTTGGTTTTCTTGAGGTTAAACAAGAAAGAGGTGAGTTTATTGTACTTAAAAAAATAAACCCGATCCAGATAAAATAATAACACTATGCTACACTTTCACTCACACATGCACACGAGAATCACACACACAGAGTACAGAGTGATAAGAAATGGTTTGGATTGGATTAGAGTCCAGAGCAAGTAAAAATTAATATACAGTCTGTGGGGGTCAGGTAATTCTGTTGTCTTCTGGCTGAAGTTGTGATCTTGAAGTCTTTGGCTGGTTGAAGTGTACTTTGTGCCTGGCCCACCTGGCTCAGGGTTGGCTTGGAGACAGGTCTGTAGGTGGCTTTCTTCCCCTGGGGACTCTGCAGGTAGTAATCTACAGGCTTGGATGGTCTGCAGTCATAGACTTTCAAACTTGCAATGTTATCTGGAGAGAGAGAGACACACACAGCCCCACTGAAGTTCTGCTTGGTTAGCACTCGATGCTTGTCTGCTTCAAAGTCTCAGGAGCATGTCAGCTGTGTGTAACAAAACTCCCAGTTTTACACAGCCTGGGGAAACTGTCACATGGTCCTCTCAATCCCCTTTGTTTTTAATGAGGTCCAAAGTCTAAAACCCAAACCCCACTCAAGTGGTTTTGTGTGTGTTTACCCCAGGAGGGACGTCTTCACTCACGAATGCCTCAAGATGGCTTTGAATGTCCCGCTAATGAGAGTGTTCTGGATAATCTACTCAGTTATCCAAAGCATTGTCCTGGATGGGATACTTGTTAGACATGTGTCTTTATTTCGATGTCCTGGAATGTGAGGTATTTCAGATGCAAATTGTGGTGGCCATCTTGCCTGCCAGCTTTTTAAAAGTTATCCGTAGGATCTCAGCTCCTTTTTAAAAGTTTAATGTTAGTTTCCAACCAATGAATTAAAAATCCTCATTTGATATAGCATGTTTTCTTGACACTAGCGTATCACAGAATTACAGAATCGTTACAGTGCAGAAGGAGGCCATTCGGCCCATCATGTTCACACCAGCTCTCTTGAAAGAGCAATTCCCTCAGTTCCATTCCCTCGCCTTCTCCCCATAACCCTGCACATTCTTCCTTTTCATATAAATGTCTAATTCCCTTTTGAATGCTTCAATTGAACCTGCCTGCACCACGTTCTCAGGCAGCGCATTCCAGACCCTTAACCACTCGCTGCGTGAAAAAGATTTTCCTCATGTCACTTTTTCTTCTCTTACCAAATACCTTAAATCTGTGCCCTCTCATTCTTGATCCTTTCATGACTGGGAACAGTTTCTCTCTATCTATTTTGTCCAGAGCCCTCATGATTTTGAATACCTCTATCACATCACCTCTCAGCCTTCTCTTCTCCAAGGGAAACAGTCCTAACTTCTCCAATCTATCTTCATAACTGGAATTCCCTATCCCTAGAACTATTCTTGTGAATCTTTTCTGTACTCTGTCCAATGCCCTCACGTCTTTCCTAAAATGTGACACCCAGAACTGGACACAATACTCCAGCTGAGGCCGAACTAGTGTCTTCTACAAGTTCAACATAACTTCCTGCATTTGATCAGGATAATGTAAGATATATATTGTTCCTAATGTGAAGTTCCAGTAACCTGACCATACAGTTATTCAAATGAAGTATAGCACTTCAGGTTTTGCGTTCTGTGCATATTATGAGATCACTGGTAAATTTATTGGAGGCCTGTAATTCACCCTTTGCAGAGCAGATTTTGAAAGAGCAGCCATCAGCTAACAATATACTTAAATGACAAGTAATTCTACTAAAACTTTACCATCTTTAATCTTCGTCTTGAGCTTTATAGCCTAAATTACATTGCTACACTCTCATAAAATGAACTGTATCACTAATTGATATAATACGTTAAAAAATAATGTGAGGGGTCTGGCTGAGTTTCAGCTTCTGACATCATGGAATGGTCTGTTGCCATTGTGAGAGCAACTTAAGGTGGAACTATAATAAAAGCAAAATACTGCGGATGCTGGAAATCTGAAATAAAAACAAGAAATGCTGGAAATACTCAGCAGGTCTGGCAGCATCTGTGGAGAGAGAAGCAGAGTTAACGTTTTGGGTCAGTGAACCTTCTTCGGAACTGGCAAATATTAGAAATGTCAAAGGTTATAAGCATGTAAAGCGGGGGTGGGGCAAGAGATAACAAAGGAGACAGTGTAGCTAGGACAAGGTCACAGAATAGCTGACCGGAAGGTCATGGAGCAAAGGCAAACAATATGTTAATGGTCTGTTGAAAGACAAAGCATTAGTACAGATAGGGTATTAACGGACTGAAGATTGAACAGCAGCAAGTACAAACGTGAAAAGAAAGTGGGTAAGCAAACTGAGCAAACTATGATGAAATAAAATAAACATACAAAAAAAAGTAAAAAATGTAAAAAATTAAAAAATAACAAAAAAAAAAGTAAAATGGGGAACCCGTCATGCTCTGAAATTATTGAACTCAATCGGTAAATGAGATGCTGTTCCTCGAGCTTGCGTTGATGTTCACTGGAACACTGCAGCAAGCCCAGGATGGAGATGTGAGCATGAGAGCAGGGGTGTGTGTTGAAATGGCAAGCAACTGGAAGCTCAGGGTCCTGCTTGCGGACTGAGTGGAGGTGTTCCGCAAAACGGTCACCCAGTCTGCGTTTGGTCTCCCCAATGTAGAGGAGACCACATGGTAAGCGGCGAATACAGTATACTACATTGAAAGAAGTACAAGTAAATCGCAGCTTCACCTGAAAGGAGTGTTTGTGGCCTGGGATAGTGAGGAGAGAGGAGGTAAATGGGCAGGTATGACACCTCCTGCGATTGCAGGGGAAGGTGCCAAGGGAAGGGGACGAGGTGGTGGGGGTAATGGAGGAGTGAACCAGGGTGTCGTGGAGGGAACGATCCCTTTGAATGCTGACAGGGGAAGGGAGGGCAAGATGCGTGTGGTAGTGACATCACGCTAGAGGTGGTGGAAATGGCTGAGGATGATCCTTTGGATATGGAGGCTGATGGGGTGGAAAGTGAGGACAAGGGGAACCCTGTCACGGTTCTGGGAGGAAGGGGAAGGGGTGAGGGTAGAGGTGCGGGAAATGGGCCGGACACGGTTGAGGGCCCTGTCAACAACAGTGGTGGAGGAATCCTAAGTTGAGGAAAAAGGAAGACATATCAGAAGCGCTGTCATGGAAGGTAGCATCATCAGAGCAGATGTGTCGGAGACGGAGAAACTGGGAGAATGGAATGGAGTCCTTACAGGAGGCAGGGTGTGAAGAAGTGTAGTCGAAGTAGCTGTGGGAGTCGGTGGGCTTATATTGGAACTGTACTCTGGCAGTGCTTTAATTGGAAGAGCTGCCCTCATCGCAAAAACTGCAAAGGAGAAAGGGATAATTCTTCATCTTCACCACATGGGCTGTAACCTGGCTGAGTGGATCACTTGCCTGTTATAGAAACCATCTGACTTTCACCTTTCAGTGGCTCAGTAATAGCACTTTTGCCTATGAGTTAGACGATTGTGGGTTTAATTCCCACACTAGAGACTTGAGTGCACAATCTAGTACTGCTGCACTGCCAGAGATAAGGTCTTTCTTTTAGATGTTAAAACTAGGCTCCATCTGCCCTTTCAGGTGGCTACAGAAGAGTCCATGGCACTATTTGAAGAACAGGGAGAACTCTCGTTGCCCTAGCCAATATTTATCCCTCAATCAATAGTATTAAAGCATATTATCTCATCATTATCTCATTGCTTTTTTCTCAGGCATTGCTGTGCACAAATTGGTTGTTATGTTTCCACATTACAACGATGACTACAATTCGAAAGTACTTAATTGACAGAAGAGCACTTTGTGATATCCTGAGGTCATAAAAGGCACTTTCTTTCTGTCTGTTCTTTTTCTATACTAGACAGGTGATCTGCTCCACGAGATTACCTCTCATATGGTGAACATTTTTCCCAACGAGTCCCCAAAAAATTTGCAACTTCACCCTCTCACGCGCAGACACACACGTGCGCGCACACACAAGAGAAGATAGATATTAAAAGATAGCATTCATTTAGGTCTGATGGTATGAACAAAGAGTTCATTGTGAAACCTTGTTTGTTTCCCCAGGAGGAAGATTTAATAATGGTGCAGGCCTGTTTTTCCTTTTTCCTGGTTCACCAATGTCAAATTTTGGCAAGTTTAAGGTGAACAGATGCTTTGCTGCAGGCTTCTTTGGTTATATCTCAGTCACAGTCAATGGCAACAATCCTCTTACAGTTGCTCAGGAAGGGAGTCAAGGTCACCTTTCATCTCTGCCTCTAGGTAGTTTAAAGATGCTTTTCTGGCAGGGTCCTTCTTCTTGCTGGGATGGGTGTCTCTTCCTTCTAGCTTCTGGCTTTCTGGCACAGAAAATGGCTCTGATTAAAACTCCTTATCAGAGACTTGGACTGGGATTTTACCCTCGGCGGATGGGAGCCGTCCACCGAATGAAAAGTCGGTGGTGAACCCACTTCCACCTGGCCTGGGGATCTGACCTGTATTTTGAGGGTCCCCGGGCTTTAATTAGTCTGAGGCGGGTGGGAGGTCCCGCTTAATAGAGCTGCCGGCCTGTCAGTGGCCTGGCAGCTCTCTGTCCCAGCAGCGCCAGCGGGAGCGTTGGCCACTGATGGGACTGCATCCAGCATCACAAAGAAGATGTCGGGGGAACCCCGGAACGCAGGTATGTTTTTGTTGCCTTGCCGGGGTGATCGGTCGGGCCCCGGTGAGGCAAGGGTGATCAAATGGGGGGACAGAGAGCGTGTTGTGTGCTGGGGGTGTTTGGGTCATCGGGGGCGGCTCTCTGTTGGGCACAGGGTGCCTAATCATGAGGGCCCGCCCAGGCTGTCAGAAAGCCACCTGCTTTTGTCAGGCAGCTTTTCCCGGGTCTAGGATGCCCACTTGCCATGTGTAAAATCTGTGTAGGGGCAGGCGAAGGCCCTGATGTGGCCGTTAACTGGCCACTAAGGGCCTTGATTGGCCTGGGGCGGTCAGGCCATTTTTACACAGGGCGGCGGTGGCGGGAGCGGGTCGGGAAATCCCCCAGAGCCTCCTGCTCCATTTTACGCCGCCTCCCGCCACAGTGGCACAGTGGTTCGCACCGCAGCCTCACAGCTCCAGCGACCCAGGTTCAATTCTTGGTACTGCCTGTGTGGAGTTTGCAAGTTCTCCCTGTGTCTGCGTGGGTTTCCTCCGGGTGTTTAGTTTATTTTTTTGTTTAGAGACACAGCACTGAAACAGGCCCTTCAGCCCACCGAGTCTGTGCCGACCATCAACCACCCATTTATACTAATCCTACACTAATCCCATATCCCTACCACATCCCCACCTGTCCCTATATTTCCCTACCACCTACCTATACTAGGGGCAATTTATAATGGCCAATTAACCTATCAACTTGCAAGTCTTTGGCATGTGGGAGGAAACCGGAGCACCCGGAGGAAATCCACGCAGACACAGGGAGAACTTGCAAGTTCCACACAGGCAGTACCCAGAATTGAACCCGGGTTGCTGGAGCTGTGAGGCTGCGGTGCTAACCACTGCGCCACTGTGCCGCCCTCCGGTTTCCTCCCACAAGCCAAAAGACTTGCAGGTTGATAGGTAAATTGGCCATTATAAATTGCCCCTAGTATAGGTAGGTGGTAGGGAAATATAGGGACAGGTGGGGATGTGGTAGGAATATGGGATTAGTGTAGGATTAGTATAAAAATGGGTGGTTGATGGTCGGCACAGACTCAGTGGGCCGAAGGGCCTGTTTCAGTGCTGTATCTCTAAACTAAACTAAACTAAACTAAACATCCCACTCTTTGGGGGGTGGGGGCGTAAAATTCAGCCCTTGGTTTCCATCAGGTGACCAAAGTTTCTCTCCCATTGTGTTTTCATAAATGGTGTGACCAATGGGTTTGGATGTTGCTCAACTATATGCCATCTTGATAAAGTGGTGTTTTTTCATACCCTTTATCTTGAGTTTAAGTCCGGAGTCTCCATATCTGCAAAGTCATTGTTAGCTCCAACTTGTTGAACAGGGTAGCCATTAACTTTGGGCCATTTAGATTTCTAATGCATTCTTCAACACTTGACCAGACCTCATGATTGGTTCAAGATTCCAGCAGTTACCATATGTATTCGCAGTACAGGAGAGGTCATCTGACCTCTTATTCCATCTTGTTTTGCAGCTAAAGGTGTCCTTTTTGAGTTCAATTCATCAGTTCAATTTTATTATTCATAACTTCTCCGTGACAGTACTTGGATTCAGGAACAATGAAAAATGCTGAAGCACACTCAGTTTAACAGCAACCAGTCAGAAACAGACTCTTTACATGAATCAGTTAAGGAGGTCTTTGCCAGTCAGGACATTTCTGGTCTCTCTATAGCTGCTGTTTTACCAGCAGAAATCTCCAGAGGTACTTCCCCCAGAATGCAGTTCTTTTTACAATTAACATTTAAGGATGAGCTATATGTTGAAAACTTTTAACATTGAATTTTGAGGTTTATATTGGATTTTTTAACGTCATACTTTAACCAATAACCCCATTAATCATCAGAGTTTTAGAAATTTGCTGCTCACATACACACACCTGCTGATGAATAAGCTTGGTTAGGTACTTTTCTCTGCTTTGCATATCATCACTTATTTAGTCAAAATAGAATATTAGGCAGAGAAGTCCATTGAAACATAAGAAATAGTTAAAATCAAAATTCAGTAAAGACCATGCTACAAATCATCCACATGGACAAAATCACAATCGACCTGCTTCTGCTGGCCACTTTATAAACTGTATATTTTAAAGCATTGTGATCTCTCTCAGCAAACGTACAGCACGTTCGATCAGCAGTTCTTGTCCCTATGATCCAGAAGGTACAGTTTTATTGACTATGTGCCTTTCATAGAAATGCACGACCCAAGGGTTAACAATTACCCTTACTTACAGTAATTGTTACAGGGTTTACTGTAGATTTGTGCTGCAATACTATTCTGTTAGAAATGGCAGAAAATGAAACTTGTATCTGAAGGAGCAGATTTGGTCACCCAACCAAACAACTTTAGTTTGAACGTGACTACAGTTATTACAAAGGTGCTTTCACTGCTTCATTAAGAGGGAAGGGAGCTGGGGGGAGGGAGGAAAAAGGCCAGTGCCATTGCTTTCCGCATTAAATTACATATCATTAAATTATATAACAATATTGGTGGAAGCTGCAGAGAAGTACACAGTCTAGCATTTCTCACTCATCTGGTTGAAAGAAGCAATGAACTGGAAGAACACACATTTATGTGGGTAGATGGGGATGGGCCAGAAGCCCTGCTATTGTAATGTCACTGAATTTTACCTTCAAACTGTTGGCTGGAATTTACTACCTGCATCTGTTTAATCACTTAGTCAAACAATATGCATGCTAATATAAGCAAAATATTGATTTAGAAATTTGGGCAAATATTTACATTGCAAAAACATCTTGTACATTTCTGCAGTATGGCACATATATTACTTTGAGCTGATATACTCCAGCAGTTCATAGAAACACTTCTTTTTCCCTATTTCTTCTTTACTATAGTTTTCATCGAAGGAGATTGAGTTTAATAAGAAGCAATATATTTCAAAAGCTGTTTTGCCTTTGATTTACTTGCTTTTTGGTGCTTCACTCTGAAGATTGTCCAAGCAAAAAAGTATAATTGAGCTGCTTGCACCTATTTTTTGAATTTAATCTTTTCCTTTTAATGAGATTTGTCTGGGCAAAGAGCTTATTGTGAATATAAGTTCAATATCTCACCAAAGCCTTTGACCTCGTCAGCAGACGTGGTCTCTTCAGACTACTAGAAAAGATCGGATGTCCACCAAAGCTACTAAGTATCATCACCTCATTCCATGACAATATGAAAGGCACAATTCAACATGGTGGCTCCTCATCAGAGCCCTTTCCTATCCTGAGTGGTGTGAAACAGGGCTGTGTTCTCGCACCCACACTTTTTGGGATTTTCTTCTCCCTGCTGCTTTCACATGTGTTCAAATCCTCTGAAGAAGGAATTTTCCTCCACACAAGATCAGGGGCAGGTTGTTCAACCTTGCCCGTCTAAGAGCGAAGTCCAAAGTACGGAAAGTCCTCATCAGAGAACTCCTCTTTGCTGACGATGCTGCTTTAACATCTCACACTGAAGAGCGCCTGCAGAGTCTCATCGACAGGTTTGCGGCTGCCTGCAATGAATTTGGCCTAACCATCAGCCTCAAGAAAACGAACATCATGGGGCAGGACGTCAGAAATGCTCCATCCATCAATATTGGCGACCACGCTCTGGAAGTGGTTCAAGAGTTCACCTACCTAGGCTCAACTATCACCAGTAACCTGTCTCTAGATGCAGAAATCAACAAGCGCATGGGTAAGGCTTCCACTGCTATGTCCAGACTGGCCAAGAGAGTGTGGGAAAATGGCGCACTGACACGGAACACAAAAGTCCGAGTGTATCAGGCCTGTGTCCTCAGTACCTTGCTGTACGGCAGCGAGGCCTGGACAACGTATGCCAGCCAAGAGCGACGTCTCAATTCATTCCATCTTCGCTGCCTTCGGAGAATACTTGGCATCAGGTGGCAGGACCGTATCTCCAACACAGAAGTCCTTGAAGCGGCCAACACCCCCAGCTTATACACACTACTGAGTCAGCGGCGCTTGAGATGGCTTGGCCATGTGAGCCGCATGGAAGATGGCAGGATCCCCAAAGACACATTGTACAGCGAGCTCGCCACTGGTATCAGACCCACCGGCCGTCCATGTCTCCGCTATAAAGACGTCTGCAAACGCGACATGAAATCGTGTGACATTGATCACAAGTCGTGGGAGTCAGTTGCCAGCATTCGCCAGAGCTGGCGGGCAGCCATAAAGACAGGGCTAAATTGTGGCGAGTCGAAGAGACTTAGTAGTTGGCAGGAAAAAAGACAGAGGCGCAAGGGGAGAGCCAACTGTGCAACAGCCCCGACAAACAAATTTCTCTGCAGCACCTGTGGAAGAACCTGTCACTCCAGAATTGGCCTTTATAGCCACTCCAGGCGCTGCTTCACAAACCACTGACCACCTCCAGGCGCGTATCCATTGTCTCTCGAGATAAGGAGGCCCAAAAGAAGAATTTGATAAAGTATTTAAGCAAAGTAGCTTCACTCAGTTTTTGACCAAAAGATAAATGTGGGCCAGAATTTTACTTTCGTTGGACGGGAGCTGTCCACTGACTGAAAAGTCAATGGCGATCCTGCATCTGCCTGGCCTGGGGATCCAGACGACACTTTACAGTCCTCCAGCCTTTAATTGGTCTGAGGCGGGACTTCCAGCTCATTGAGGCAGGAGGTCCTGCCTAATTGAGCTGCCGGCCAATCAGCGGGCCAGCAGCTCTTAGTCCCAGCAGCACCACCAGGAGAGGTGGCCACTGCTGGGACTGCAACCCAACATCAACAAAAAGAGGAAGAACACCCTGGGAAAATTTAACTATTTGCGGCCTCACTGGGGGTGATCGGTCAGGCCCTGACGAGGCAAGAGTGGTCATTTGGGGGGTGGGTGTTGAAGGTTGGGGGTGGTTGCGGCATCAGGGCGGCCCTCCGTCGGGCACAGGGTGCCTGATCATGAGGGCCCCCCCAAGGCCATCAGAAAACCGCCGGCTTTTGTCAGGCGACTTTTCTCAGGCCTGGGCCGCCCGACCAGCCAAGGGTAAAAGCCCGTGGCGGTGGGCGGAGGCCCTTAAATAGCCATTAACCAGTCACTTAATGGCCTTGATAAGCCTGGGGCAGGCAGGCAGGTTTTTGCCACTGCCCCATGTAAAATGGTGGTGGAGCTGGGTGTGGGTCGGGAAGGGCCCCCCGAGCCTCCTACTCCATTTTATGTGTGCCCCTCGCCTCCCAAGAATGGCTAATATTCATATCTCATTGTTTTCTTATTCTGTTTCCTGTTTCATTTGAAATATGATTTTGAGGAAATGTTCCTATTACAGTACTGATTATGAATCAATTCTCTGACCCTTGTGGGCAAACTTCACATTGCAGGTGTTTTTGGAAGCTGTGAAGTGATGTCAGAAGGTGATGCTGTAGTTCCATCAGAAATGTTTTTGTATTCATTCACGGGATGTAGACATCGCTGGCAAGACCAGCATTTATTGCCCATCCCGAATTGCCCTTGAGATGGTGGCAGTGAGCCACCTTCTTGAACCCCTGCAGTCCGTGATATGGTTTAGGTACTCCCACAGGGCTATTAGGGATTTCACGGATTTTAATCCAGCAATGATGAAGGAGTGGTGATATATTTTCAAGTCAGGATGTTGTGTGACTTGGAGGGGAACTAGGAGGTGGTGGTGTTCCTATGCGCCAGCTGCCCTTGTCCTTCTAGGTGATATAGATCGAGGGTTTTGGAGGCATAAACCACTGAATGTGGGTGGCTTCTATAAATGCGGCATATATCATATAAAAGAGAGCTGATATGAAGAGTGCTTATGCTGTAACCGTGCTCCTGTAAACCATTGAGCAACAGTGAACTTACATAGGGGTTCTTGAGAGAAATCCTCAACAGCACTGCAATATATTTGACTTTAGAGTCCAGCAATACACCAAAATAATGATGCATAGCTGAATGCACCAGATACTCGTCTTCTGCTGCTAAAATCAGGAACCATTTAAAAAAAAATTAGCAAAATTAAAGTTAATGATCCAAAGTGTCAGTATTTGCAAGTATATTTATTTTACAAATGGAGTATCATATTTGTGTATAGCTTAAGGAAAATTTTCCAATCATGACTTGACCTATACAAAACATTTGTGACTTCATGCCTCATGGATTATTAGACAGCTCAGTTGGGGCATACCCTGGACAACTATGCAATATCATTTGTACAGCTCTTGGACTACTAGATGTCGTTGGTTTTGAAGCTAAATCATCCAGAGAGCTAAAGTTTAAGTCACTGCCTTCTTGATTGTGCTCACTGGGTCATGTGGCTCAGTGAGACAGTTATGGAGAGAACTGCTCCATCACTGAATGGAGAAAAAACACAGTCAGATCTGCTTCATCTTGTATATGCCCTCTGTCAGTCTATCATGAAGCTATAATGACCAAGGCCTGACACCAACTGTAGGAAAATCATGACTGCAACTAAGAAGCAGTGCAGTTTCAATCACTTAATTTAATAGTAAATGAACTCTACAACACTAGAGTTGTCATAGTCTGCCCTTATCAGAACACCTTACAAAATATGTTACTATTTAGTAACGTCATTCTTAAAAGATTCTGGGGAGTGATTTTCATCGAATACTGTAGGCGCTGAAGAGGTATAGAGTGGCCAAGATGGGGCCTTAAACTAAAATGTTGGTTGAGCCTATGTTTAGCACAAGATGCCATTATGGTATAGGAGTTGAAGGCAGCACTAGGAACGGCCACCCAGAGGCTTGTTAAACAGCTGATTGCCACTTAAGATGTCTGCTAGTGCTTATTGAGGAGGCTACAGCATTTTGGTGAAAGAAAAATACTGCAGATACTGGAAATCTGAAATAAAAACAGAAAGTGCTGGAAATACTGGGCAGGTCTGGCTGCATCTGTGGAGAGAGAAACAGAGTTAATGTTTAGGTTTGATGAAAGGTCACACAACTGTTGCCAGTCCTGCTGAGTATTTCCAACACTTTCTGTTTTTATTTCAGCATTTTAGTGATTAGCACTTCAACTAATGTCCTACAGCAATGGGAGCAAACATGGCATTGATGTCAATTTCAAGCGCTACTTAAAGGGATACGCATCATTTCATGGCCATTGCTGCTGGGGCTGTGAAAAGGATCTCTGAAACACATTGGGAGACTTTCATGGACATTTTGTCAAGATTTCACCAACTCTCAAGCAACAATTATTTCAGAAATTATCTGGGAATTCAGCTAAAAAGACTAAGTGCTCTGCTGCTCCATCTTACTGGATTTATAGGAGTCACCAAAAGAAAGGGAGTGATTGATCGTGGGCCTCTTGCTAGCAGTTTCCCTTGGTCTGGACTAGGAATAAGAGGCGGACTTGAGGCCAGACAGAGCAGCACCAGCTACTGCAGGAGAGAGGGACAGAAGGGCAAGGTGGCAATCTTCCCCTTACAGGTACAGAACATCCCTCCTTCTCTGGAACTCCTCCACAAGGACCTCCAGTGCTGCATCCAAGAACCTGGGCACCTTCTTCCTCAGTCCTTAGGTCATCCAGCAAGGTGCCACTGTTTGGCAGCAGGAGCAGTCCACACCTTCAGTGGATGTAAGTGCAAGGGGCCTACGTATACTGTTCTACGAAAACTGTGTCCAGTCAGCACTTGTGTGCTAAACCTATAGGTGTCGGTTAAACCTCCAAGCAGGTTCAAGTTATGGTAACCAGCAATTAAGGCCAAAATTATGTGCTAAATCTGGACTTTCTGAGCAGGCTAGTTATATTAGCACTGCACACATTTGGTGCCTATTTTCACCCCCTACCCAAAATAACCCCCGCTTTGTTGTCTCAGACTAAACCTTTGAAAGAAATGCCATAGTACTTCTTTCTCCAAATGGGTCATTAAACAGAGTATCCTTAAAAAAGTCTGCCATTTGACATCTTCAAATATACATTTGTTACGAATGCTGGACTTTTTGCATGATTATGTCCAAAAATTGTGAATTTTAAAAGTTAAAGATGGAGTCCAGGTGGTCAGGTGTCCTCACATCCACTCTGCTAAAGGACAAGACAGATCAAAGACTTCTTTTGAAAAAAAGAGAGTGCAGGAATAACACCTGAAGAACAATGGGTTTCACCCTCCCAGACCTTCGGGTGGTAAACAAGGGGGGGGTCAGTGATTCTGAAGATACAAACGTAGCAAGTAGCTGTTCACACATAGGAACAATGGAAGGCCCAGGTGGCTCTGTAAAAACAGACTTCTGGACTTAGCACATTGGAACAGGGCAATATGTTATTGACTTTCGAGTCCAGATACATTTAACAGATTTTCTGAAGGCAGACAAGCTGTAAGAGAGGAAACCAGAAGTTGTGGCCTCAGGACAGGCTGTAAGGAAGAGAACCAGCAGCTACAGCCTCGGGGGAGAGAGAGGGGACACCTGCTCTCAGAGCCCTGATACAGTAAAAGGCAGTGAAGACGTGTTTTAAAAATTGAAGCTTATGGAGAAATAGGAGACAGGCAGGATCACCAGGAATTACTTTATTCATGAACGTCCAGGTTGGAAGTACTCAGAGAAGTGAGCAAAGAGGACATTGATTTTTTAAAAGATCGGGGAGATCCAACCCATTGCTACTGGGAGGAGTTTGGAACTTTTAACCGCAAAGAATTTCACCATCACAAAGGATGTGGTGTGAGGTTTTTAGGTATCTAATAAGTAAAGAAAATACCTTTCTTTCTAATCTGGTGTATCAGCTACTTTCAAAGTACTATTTAGTTAATGGGGATTTCTTTTAGTTTAGTTGATATTGTGACAGAAACAACACCTGCCAAATGAAAACATATTAATTTCATCATATGGAGCACTACTTAAACTTTATGCTGGATATTGAACATAACTTGTTGAAAAGGACCACAGAGCTGAACAGCTAAAACATGGCTGCACATTTGCATTCCGAGAGACAGATACATAGAGAGACAATGGGAGTGCTCCCTGATTCAATTAGCGAGATGGGTTTTGTCAATAGTGATGATCAAAGGACATTGAGAGCCATTGTCTGTGTAAGAGCCAGCACTCCACCCACCCCACCCCGACCCCCCCGAGCTTTGATGAATCAACAACCCTTGTAGACGATGTTGTTTCAAACAAAGAGCTGGTCACATGATTAACCTGCTGGCCAACCTGGGAACTGTCTGAATTGTGCCTCACAGAAAGTTTTGAGGCCGACTGCAACTTGAAGACCGAAGCGAAGGAAGGTGCCTCTCTCTCTCCCTGGCTCTCTCCCTCAAGCAAAGTTCCCAGGACCCACGGAAGCAGCTTAAGCCTCAAGACAGTGGACCTCTTCAGCCTTCTGGTACCAGAGAAACAAGTTTGAAAGTGTGTATTGGGCCCCAGCGAGAAATACAAGACCGCAATTCCAACCAAAGACTTTATAGCAAAACTAAAGACAATAACTGAATTCCATCTACTTACTACTCCAAACCCTCTCCCTTTAATTCTTTTTCTTCCTCTGCATCTATTTGTGTGTGTTTATCTCTATTGCATGCTATCATGGTTGCGTTGCGTATTTTTAGTAATTTTAACTGAGAGTGTTAAGGCTAGTAAACTTACATCTTTCTTGCTTAAACCTAAGGAAACCTGCCTGATTGGTTCATTTACTATTACAATTAGAGAGCAGTGAGCAAGGACTCACTGAGGTGAAGCTAAAAACACTGTATTTAAAAGTTAAACCCTGTTGCGGCAAAACCAGGAAAGGGGCCTGAGGGGAGCCTGAGAACCCTTTATCACCCAGTCGTAACAATATAATAAAAGTCCTAAAATGTGAAATCTTGTTGTGTAATTCTTTAAATTAGTCTGGGAGTTCAAATCTCATATTTTAACGTTGACAGTCTCACTGAGGTCATTATCTATATGAGCCTACCTTTGAGTGAGTCTAAGCTATTTGAAACATCATTTATTTAATTCTAACCAACAGCTGAGGATTAAGTACCAAAATGATGGGGTGAAGATACGAACATACGAATTAGGAGCAGGAGTAGGCTACTCCGCCCTTCGAGCCTGCTCCGCCATTCAACAAGATCATGTCTGATCTGATTGTAACCTCAACTCCACATTCCCGCCTACCCCCAATAACCTTTCACACCCTTGCTTATCAAGAATCTGTCTACCTCTGTCTTAAAAATATTCAAAGACTCTGCTTCAACCAGCTTTTGAGGAAGAGAATTCTAAAGACTCAAGACGCACTGAGAGAAAAAATGTCTTCTCATCTCTGTCTTAAATGGGCGACCCCTTATTTTTAAATATTGACCCCTAGTTGTAGATTCTCCCACAAGGAGAAACATCCTTTCTGCATCCACTCTGTCAAGACCCTTCAGGATCTTATATGTTTCAATCAAGTCACCTCTTACTCTTCTAAATTCCAGCCGATACAAGCCTGTCCAATCTTTCCTCGTAAGACAGCCCGCCCATTCCAGGTGCTAGTCCAATAAACCTTCTCTGTACTGCCTCCAACACATTTACACCCTTCCTTAAATAAGGAGACCAGTACTGTACACACTGTATGGACTATAACTTTTGTGCAGGCCAGTTATCAATTAATACTGGTTATTAGTCGATTAGCAATTTTATTGTTGCCGTTTTCTATCTGAAAGCTCCACTATTTTGGCACCACTTTTTGTTCCCTTTTGCCAGTATTAGTTAAGTAATTTAACAAGATTATAGCATTTATGTTGCAAAATGTCAGCTGGTCTTATAACATAAATTGGATAAAGTGTTGTATCAGCAGGAAAATGGCATGAGTATGCAGCTTTTTTAAGAGTCTGAGCTGGTCCATAATATATGTTTCATGATTAATATACCATAAAAATATTAAACAGCTGTGGTTGTTTCAATGATTCATCAGCATAACACTACCCTAAAACTTTTCAATCAAGTTTCTTCTGCTTTAAGAGCTTTCAGTACTGGGTGTTGAAATAGAATATAATGTTTTAATGGCTATTAAATTGATCATAGCTGTGACTGAGTATCATTACTATATTAATAATTGATTCTTAATTGTGATTGGCTGAAAGGTCACAAACCATTTGACAATTTTTTTGTGGTACAGTACTTAGTCACAGTTCAAATGGAAGTATATTCACTGTTGCAAGTAATTAAAAATGGTGGTAACCATGGTGATTGAGCATTGCATTTTGGTTTAGAGAAATTGTAGGGTGCACTTGACTTCCTAATATTACGTGGAGTTACAATGAAAAATATGTTTGGCAGGGTTGATCACCTGGTTGTATTCGTGATTCAATGGCTTCTTACCATCTTTAAAATGGGCTAGCTGCGAGACTGCTGGTGAAACTGTTCAAAGCAAAATTTTCCACTTGGCATCAATAGCTGAGCAATATTTGAACTGGCGTTTTTGTTTTCTTCATGCTGTTTTCAGCATTAATATTGTGAATGTAAGATTTAATAGCCAATTACATTTTCCAGTCAGATCCAAACCAAAATGTTTTGCCTGCCAGTATTTAAAGGGCTATTGAATTCTTGAAAAAGTGTTTTTGGAGATTCTTTATCTATTTGAAAAGGGACAAGAGTCAAAAGTTCCGTACAATATGATGATGTTGCACTTAAACGCTAAAAATGCTACAGAACAATTTGTATTATTGCATCATTTGTTTCTGAACTCATGGTTTGCCAGACATTTTAAGGCCCCTTTAATGCAGTATTTTTGATTTGACTTTAATTAGAGGGATATAACAGCATTAATACAACAGTGTGAAAAGTCCCTGAACAATTTCTGTTTCACCGTTTACCTGAGCTTCATAACATTAAAGAACCTTAGGAAAGGAAATCTAAGCACACATCTGAATAAGCCACGCACTAGCAGATGCAGTAGGAAAGAAGAGACAACAGTATTGATTTGGATCTGCGGGAACAGACTGGCATTTTTGACTTAACAGATGAGCTTTCACTGATGCATCCCATGAGCTGCACAAGTATTTTAAATTGTCATGTGTAATTTGGATAGCTTTGCCAGGGTTCTGGCAGTTTCCCTGTCAGTCTATAATACACAGTTGTATCCAGCATACTGTATGGACAATGTAATCATAATTTTTGAGTTTCTCAAAACATTGTCATAATCACCAACATAAGTTCAACATGCTGGAAGGAAATACATGGGAACAGTGGAGCCAAAAGCATAAACTATTATTGTAAGAGTTTTGCCTTCAAACTGGCTCAGAGTTCAGTTCGACAGCAAAACATAATTTCTTCTAGCAGCATTAGACATTACATGAAACAGATTCCATAGATTCTAAATTCCAGATCCCGATTGCTGCATCTCTAGACTAATTAGCTGAAACAGATTTTTTTATCCTAAATAAAATATTAATATAACTATTAACATAAATGATGATGGTCTGAAACTATTTGTACGGAGAAAAGTCAACCTTTAGACTGCAAACTATGTGCAAAATTATGTAACTGCCTTATTCCCTTAAAGCTAAGTTCTTACAAAACTATTGATATCAGTTTTTGAATGCTTTTGAATTGCAGATTATCTTCATGACAATATTGTCTTGTGATCAACTGGGGATGTCATGGTTCTTGTGAAGTTCTTTTAGTTTGTATTACATAGGGATATCTAGCGAGTCAGATTGAGCAGTTACTCCACTGGAGACAATACAGCATTTGTTCATTAATAACAGTTAGGTTACGTTTTCTACATATTCGTTGGCATATTGGGTCTATTTAAAGGAAAGCAATTAAGTGTTATACCGCATCTGCTTCATTAAAGCATAGAAGCAGTAAAGCAGTACAGATCTCTACTACTGATGGAGTCCCAAGTGTTCTGGGTGCTCCATTCATCTCCCCGACTGAGATCATTTATCCAAATTGAAATTGGGTTCAAATTCAAAGAATATGCAGGTAGTTTGTGATGTCAGTTGTATCATCTAGTCTCCAATTGCTAACTAATCAGCAATCCTCTTATGACTTATTCGTCATGTCCCAGCCTACAAAGGTTTCAGAGGGTTCTAAGGCCCTGGGTCTAGCTGACGGGTATATCTTAATTAAGACATCTTAATTTATTTTAAACACTAGTGGTGCCCTTACCACTGTCAGATCCATCTTTTAATTGGTGAGCCATTTCTTCATTACCTGGCAACCCCCTGCTTGCTTTTCTATGTCATTCTCACCCACTGACAATTAACATTGGGTTTAAAAATAATATTTCTGATCAGGCTGTTATTTAGATTCTGTAGCTGCTTAGTGGTTGTTTACCTTTGATTAACTTGACCAACAATGTTAACACTAAATGACTGATCCTGGATTTTCTGTAAAGTTGGGTTGGATGCAGGACCATCATTATCCAAGATAAATTAGACCCACGCTACTTTCACCATCTCCTCCCCAACCTTATAGGACAGTTTGAATTTTCCATGAAAAACATTTTTACATTTAAATGAGATATAGTAGTATCAATAATGATGCAAAATTATTTATCAATCCATTATTATAGTTTTGAAGTTAAGCAGTGGGTCATACATGGAGAGACTAGATAAACAACTGTTTCTGCATTGATGTAATATGGTTTTAGTATTGCATCAGTGCACAATGTGCAGTATTACTGTGAGTTGAATTTTGGAAAGTAAGAGATTGTCTTATAAATGATCAAAAAAAAATTGCATTGATAAAGTGTATTTCACGCCCTAAGGACACCCCAACATGCTTTGCAGCCAATTATCTTTTGAAGTATAGTCACTTTTTTCTTAGACAAATGGGGCAAACAACTACATGATCCCACAAAGTGCAAACATGATAAATAGCTGTCCATTTATTTTAATGGAAATGTGCATATTGGCTAGGACACTTGAAGAATGCCCTGCTCGTTTTTGAAAATTGTCATGGCACTAAGAGATGGACAGGGTCTTGGTTTCAAAAAGGACAGCATCTTCAACAATGCAGTATTCCCTCTGTATTGCATTGAAGCATCAACATAGATTAATTGCTGATGTTCTGGAGAGAAGTGAGAATCCCTGATTTTGGTCTCAGTCAAAAGTGCTACCATTGTGCCAAGGTGATCAGAATGTAGTTTATGTTTTTTTTTTACTCGATAATTAGGGAAAGGTGAAGATTCTAATTTGATCTGGATATGTATCTTTCGCTTGTTTCAGTTCTCTAAAAATTATAACAAAGTAAAATATTGTTGCACAAAACTAAATACTTGAACTAATACATTTGAAAACTAAATACTTCCTAAGGGCTTAGCAATTAAGTTCAGATGCTACTTGTTTCTGCTTGCAAAGGGGTTAATTAAAAAAAATTACTCACATTTATACCTCTGGCCCAGTTTCCATTTTACTTTAGGAACACTTTTTGATCATTGCTAGTGAATTGATAATGGTTAATGAATTCTGCTGAGAATCTAACTTACTGACCATGAAACATAAAGTTTAGAGTTAATATTTATACAGGTTTTTAAGGTCATAGTGATGATTAACATTAATTGTTTATGAACCTATTCGAATATTAAACTATTTCCATTGATGTTGTAATATTTATATTCCTTTTCTCAAGAAATGTCTCATTGTAAGATACTAAAATTGTTTCATAAGGATATAAATATGCTTAATGTTTAGTTCAGTTTATTTGAGAAAAACATGGTTCCATTTTTGAATACTGAAAAAAATATTTGACATGTTAGAGCTGAGACATATTTCTTTGAAGGAAAATTCTTCAGTTTAGTCAACATCTGTGTTACCAAGTCAACGGTGATAATTATCTTTCATAATTGGCTGGAAAATGTTCATGCTTACCAAATGTGATTTCAATGCGCTGCCTTACATGTGTGCATTTCACTGACCTTGACCATCATGTAACACTCCTCAGGGGGCTCTTCCCAGATGAAAATACCTCAGAAATGCAGTGGGTGCTCCAAGCAATAATTACTATTATAAAATGTGCAGCTCTGTGGCACATATATTTAAAGAATGAAAGAATAGTACCGGAATTCACTCTGAATTTACACCATGGATTTAAAGTAAATAACAATTTGGAAGCACATCAATGACAGGAGTGGATTGTGCAACACTCAAGTCACATTAATTTACATGCAATTCCAGTTGTTAAAAAAAAAACTTAACAGAGATGTGCTTGATTTAGAGACTGTGAGCAGCCTAGCTACAGTTGAAAAGAAGTAATAATCTTGTGAATGTAAAAGAGATAATCTTGGTAGTGTCTGACACAAAAAGGGACTGACTTATAAATAGGATGAGTTTGAGCATTTGTGACAGAACTGTTTGATGCTATTGGCAGTGGATACTAATAAGCTTGTGACCAAAGCCATCCCATATTCCTAGCCAAGAAGGCTTGTCTGGCAATGGGAAAGTAGTAGCTTGCATTTATATAGTGCCTTCCATGTCGCCAATACATCCCAAAATTCTATGTAGCAAATTAATTATGTAAAAGATTAAAAGTGATTTCACCACCCTCCAAAAACAAGTGGAACCATGCCCTATGCTCATGTGATTTGTGTTGGCTGAGCAAAGGAAAAAGTAAATGTCGGCATTTGAAGCAGTGAAATCTGTTCAGTATTTTTGTCTAGCTGTATAGTTTGTGTGGAGTAATCCAAGTTGAAAAAAGAGAAGGTTACAGAAAAGAAATGGGCAAAAACAACAATGATCCGCACTTTGGAATGCTAACTTTGAAATTTGTTTGGGCCAACTTCCTACCTCTTTCAACTGCAAAGGTGGAGGAAACCGTAATATGACTTGAAAGCCATAACATTTTCAGTTGATTGAAGCATGTCAGCTGAACAATAAGTTTGAGAGCTAATAGTTCCAGTGAAGAAAGAGTCTGTCAGACTGTTGTGGAATTTATAATCCCTACAATTGTTCGATCAGTGCTTCCGTTACTATTGAACCTGTGACTGTACCACACATGTATTCACTGTCACTCAAAATGCCCATGAGTGATACAGAAACTTGCTTTTAGCTCAATCACTTAGAGATGGCACTGACTCTGTACATGGTCAACAGAAACTAGTTAGCTGTGTTATAGTGAGTACAATAGTTAAGTTGTGAAATGAACAATTAAGGTTTGTAATGGTTTAAGTATCAATGCATTTTATTCTCCTCTGTCCCAACTATGTCTTCCACGTCTAAGTAATTTCCTCCTGACCAGGAGAACCATGAATTAGTTCCATGTGTAAATATAAACTAAACTGACAACAATCACTTAGAAACAAATATTAATAAGTGTTAAAAACCCAATTATTTTTGAAATTACTTATTTTGGTGTCTTTGTTATCACAATCAAATTGTAAGCACAAGTTTGAAGAATTAATGTGGGACTATGCTATTTAGACATCTGGCAGTACAGTATTCTTTCTGAAATGATCCAAAGATATTGATAGTCTCAATTAAGTAACAATTGATTTATTGTACATTTGCAACCCTCCTCCACCCCACACAAACACACACTATCAAGTGCCCAGCTTCATCCATTTCAGAACAGTTAATATTCCTGCAGTGCCTTATTTCACAACTGGACACCCCATCCTCCTGCATCAATAGTTACATGGCTAATGACACAGACCGTTAGAAACAAGAACACGCCGAGCTTCAACTGTGCTGCATTAGATGATCTCAGCAGTGGGAATGCGACAAAGACCTCAATGGGCTAGATATTACTAAACCCTTAACATTGGGCTCCATGGTGGGGCGGAGGGGCCAAAAGATGGGTGCGGTCAGTGGTCCACCATGGAGGCCGACTTCGGGAGGGCCCAGCCTGATCCTCCTGGTGGTGGCAAGGCTCCATGGCAGCCTCCCGCTGCTGGGCAAAAGAACCTGGATTTCAATAGTTAAACTAATGACATGCATAAATTTAAAAGAACTTAACTTCAATCTTCCGAGCCTGCTGCAATCTTCAACACAGCGGCTGGCACCCCAGTGCCTTCAATTCCCTGTCTGGGGAAAGCCAGCATGACACTGGTGGGGAGGGGGGAGGAGATAGGTTTGTCAGCGTGGGGCGGGAGGATGGGGTTATTGAAATGTAATGGGTGTAGGGGATTGTGGGAAGGGGTGACCTTTAAACTTTGTGCAGTCTGGGGCAGGGGGAAGGTCTGATTTAAAAGGTAACTGTTTGTGGGGAAAGGGCATATAGTTAATGCACAATCTCTGCTTAAAGTGATTGTGTAGATGCTGAGTGAAAACTGAACCTAGCTGTGATGTCCTCCATAGTTAATTAGCCCATGAACACCCTCAACGGGCACATGAAGAACGGGCACATGAAGAATGGCCACATGGCTGAGATTCTGGGGTGTCATTGCCACCTGTGGAATCTTAGCCTGCTTTCAAGGGGAGAAAATTGAAGGGAACATTGGGGGAATTTTTTTACAAGGAACTGTTGAACCAAATCTTCTTCTTCTTTGGCCTCCTTGTCTCGAGAGACAATGGGTAAGCGCCTGGAGGTGGTCAGTGGTTTGTGAAGCAGTGCCTGGAGTGGTTATAGAGGCCAATTCTAGAGTGACAGACTCTTCCACAGGTGCTGCAGATAAAATTGGTTGTCGGGGCTGTTACACAGTTGGCTCTCCCCTTGCGCCTCTGTCTTTTTTCCTGCCAACTGCTAAGTCTCTTCGACTCACCACTCTTTAGTCCCGCCTTTATGGCTGTCCGCCAGCTCTGGCGATCACTGGCAACTGACTCCCATGACTTGTGATCAATGTCACAGGACTTCATGTCGCGTTTGCAGACATCTTTAAAGCGGAGACATGGACGGCCGGTGGGTCTGATACCAGTGACGAGCTCGCTGAACCAAATCACACATGGAATATTGATTCAAAAATATTAACAGAAGATACAGATATCTATAATCTAATGACAAGACTGAACTTTATGCCTTACTCAAAAACAATTGCTGGTGTAGGAAACTATAGGCAGTTATATCATTTGGGATATCGGTACTAACTAGAACAATTACACTTGAGTCAATGTTTTTTGAGGGCACACAATAAGCTTCTTGGATAACACCCTTAAGTTATGATATCAAATTGCTATCACCATCCCCAGCACCAGAGACAGGCTGTTAATTGTCTTAGCATTAGATAATTCAAAATGATCTCTCAAGGCAAGCTACATTTATTTATCACAGCTCAAATTAATCTAACATGAAAATTTCACAAAACAAGCATTATGCTATGTAGAATGGTAACAACAATGCCTATAATCCAATAATAATTTTCATTTCCATAGAATGCAGTAAGGTGCTTCAAAAAACTTTACATTATAGAGGAAATAAACAATTGACATTCAGCAGGAGGGGAAAAGGGAATCATGGAGAGGGATTGGATGGGAGTAGAGGGGGCAAAAGTGGTAGAAAAGTAGGATTTTCAAGAAGTTTTTGAAAGCAGTGAGTGAGATTTTATATCATATACTTACTGATTCTCAGTATCTTGGCTTTCCATTATTCTGTATCAGAGCTGTGAAGTCCAATCACTCACAATCATTTTCAAAACACCTTTTTAAAAATGGCAATAATGCATATACCCAGAATCAAGTACGAGCAATGAATTCAAGGCAGAGTTCGACTACTGAGAGCCTTTACTTCCTTCCCATTGTGATTGCTGGTTAATGCATTTGCTTTAAGTTCAAAGTGTCAGCTTGGCTCAGTTGGTACCATTTTTCTCTCTGTCTCAGAAAATTGTGCATTCAAGCTTCACTCCAGCACTTAAGCACATAATCTAGGCTGACATCTCTGTGTAGTTATTGAATGGGTGCTGCATTGCTGGAAGTACTGTCTTTTAGCTGAGATGTTAATGTGAAGCCTTGTATGCCCATTGAGGTCGATGTAAAAAATCCTGTGCTACTATTTGAAGAAGAGCCAAGAGTTCTTCTAACGTCCTAGCTAACATTCCTCCCTTAACATCACCAAAAACAAATTAACTGGTCATTTATCTCATTTGTTGTTTATAGGACCTTGTGGTTCAAATTTATTGCTGCAATGATTGAGCTTTTAAATAAGTTAATTTGTTATTAGGTTCTTTGAGACATCCTGAAGTTATGATAAGGTGCTAAATAAATGTAAGTGCTACTATTTTAGCACAGGCATTAAGTTGTAAACTGCTTGAAAATACTGAAAAAGAGGTAGAAAGTTACCACAAATGTGTTAGCCAGTCTACTAAAAATAGAGCATTCGAAAATAAAAGCCCCAAGTGTGTTTATTAACATTCATCTTCACCTCATTTCAAAATGTTTGAGATATTGTTATATATGTATATATTGTTATACTATCTGTAATGTGTTAGGAACTAATTGTTATGTGTAAGTGTTCCAGTGGGGCCTCATTCACGGCTGTACTAGGGAGTCATGTTATATGTAACACAAAGACCATCTTGAACCAGGTTCCACAGCACACAGCATCGTGCTGAAATAAACAAGACTTTTCCAAGTTTTAAAGTGTGATTCTTTCCAACATCTGGGAACCAGAAACAACATAAGGACGAAACAGATATTTACCCCTTTGCTTTTACATTCTCACACTTCCTCAGTCAATATTTCCCAGTCAAGTAATGCTTATGAGCAAGAACTCATGGAAAGTTAAACAGCTTAGCTGTAGAATCAGTGTTGTCATTTTACCCAGATTGCACTCCAGAAAAAGAAAAGTAAATGAAGTTTGCCCACAGTGGCATAAAAATGAAATGAGTTTGATTTCTCCATAACATAGAAGCACATTGTTCAGAACACTTACTAAAGGATTGTGTTTATGAATATGCTATTGATTTTTTAAAAGGTGGGGGATTTTATTTAAAACCTATTTACTTGAAAGCTATCGTAAACATATAGTTCAAAATGGTAAGTCAAGAGACATCAGAAAAGAATAGACAGATCATTTTCACAGACTTTTCCTTTCATTTTCAGATCATTAAATCAGTAGATGAAATGTGCAGTGATGATTAATTTTAGCTAATCAAGGTCATTTTAAGGTATCAGCTTCACATCCTGCCAAAATAACCATGGCTTGCTAAAATGTACCATAACCATTATAGTATGCTATACCATTATCACATTTATTATTGCTCAATTAGAGTGGTCCTTAAAATTCCATAAAAGATAGAACTTCCTTACTTAACATATTTATTATGATCCTGATTCACATTCAACAGAGCATCATGTTCATCTCCCACTCATTCTAATCCTGATTCAACTCAAATACTGCTTAATGGAGTTTCTCTTTAATTTTGTTCATAGAATGGGAAATTTTCATTAAAACAGAATGTTCTGAGCATCAGTAACCAAATATTATATTATGTCTTAATGTAATTTCTAATTTTCTGTGGGTATAAAGTAAATGCAGTGAATAGGAAAAGAGCTGCCATGATATTGGGATTGATCGTTTCAAGATTATTGCTGACAAAATCATTTTCCTTTTAAAGATACATTACGTGGCATTAGGGGAATTTATTGTGACGGTGATACTGTTGTGCAGTAGTTTTGACCAGTATTTCAAAAGTGAAAAAAAAATTAGTAATGGTTCATGGTTCCTGAAATGGTGGCGATCTGACCACTTGAGTGAACCTATTGTGTTAGAGCATTGGTATGCGGCTGGCCCTGTTATTTTATACAACAATAATAAGGTGAAATGTCATTGCTTAGCACAACATTCTACAGAATTTTACTTAATTTGGGGATTAAAGGCCACAGAGATTTCTTTCAAAAACAAAATTATACAAATGCTCAAGACTATATGAATAAAATCACATAGAAACAAATGAATAGGAGTAAGCCATTCAGCCCCTTCAAACCTGAATAAAATCACTGGGAGCTTTATCTCACACTACCTTGAGAAACTAGATTTATTTAAGGACAAGTGAACAGGGGTCTAAATTTCTGCCTTTGATAGCCCTAGCTAAAAAGCAGCTGTGAATAAAAAGTGGCAAATGGAGGAATTCATCAGTTTTTAAGCATTGCTCTGATTCCTGCTCCCACTAAATGGATAAATTATTACAGCAAAAATGTCTGAAAGAGTCAAATTATGCTAAAAAAAGTTCAAGACTAATGAACTTATACAGCTCTCTGCAGCTGCTCAGCAAAACTGAAAAGTGACAATCTAGCTCCAGCTTTAGCTCCAGCTCCGTAAGTAAGTGGAATAGACTGGTGAATTTTTAAGTATCACCAGCAGTCATGGAACTGAATAGTTAGCTTTTGTGGGTTGCAGTGGGGCGGGGGTGGTGAGGGAGGGTGGTTTCTTGTTGGCATAAGTGTAGCTGTAAGGGTTGTGCAAGAACACAAAAGGCATAGGAGCTACTCATTGTCGGGGGGGGGGGGGGGGCGGGGTTGGCGGGGGGAAACTCCTTCAGCTGGTAAATGTATAATTATAATACATTTATAAAATTGGCCTTTTGAGCTTCTAGCCATTAATTTATCAGGGTAGAATCTAAAGATTTAGGACTTGAAATGTTAGGAAACACATTTCATTGGCAGAAATATGACAATGTGGAAATCCCAGCTGCCTATATGTTGCTGCAAGCTGGGCGAGCTTTATAATCAACATGCAAGAGGAGTTATTTTTGATTTTTTTTTAAAAAGCAATGTTGTTTAATATTTAGCTTGGTGTAAGGTTTTGGCATGGTAGATAGAAGAATTAAATAGAATCATCAAAGTATGGGCCAGCTGAGGTTGTTACATTTTGCTACAATAATCTATCTGTAATACAATTGTCCAAGGGAGGGAGCCAAATCATTCAATTCAAATATAAACATTCAGTGTGACTTGCTCAAATGTATATTTGATGGACAGCTTGTTTTAAATTTAAGTTATTTTTAACTGCTATTTTGAGGTGTCTATCAGTGGAACCATTATATAGTACAGTAATTAGAGCATCATTTTAACTCAAGAATTGTAAACTTTTTATTATATTTTATTATTGATACAATTTTCCTGTTCTAATACTATTTAATACAGTTATTTGGCAGTTAAAACCTAAAATAAGATAGTGTGAGTGTTACTTTGCTACATTGAAAATGAAGAGAATCCTGTGGAGGTATAAAACAGAACCAACAAATAGTGGTACCTAAAGTGATTCTCTATTTGATATTCCTGGTGCACTGTTATTTCACCGAGGTATCAGGGCAAGTGGAAACATTTGTGGGGACCTTGAGAGCTAGCTGTCCCCTACAGTACTAATTTAAAGCACAGAAGTCAAAAATACCTAGAGTAAATTGGTAGAAAGAACTCAAAAAAATAACAGTGTGGTGGAAGAGGCAGTATTTATTTGCCAGCTAATATCTCAGATCATAATGGGTGCACATCTCCCATATGTTGTCTATACAAATGCCATGCTGCTCCACTGTTGTATACATGTGACACTTGCTGCTATTAGCTTTTAAAGCATGTATTGTAAGCATGCACAAGACTTTTCATTTCTTCAGTTTTTGTTTCCCTCACTGACGTTTCTTTTTCCTGCTTCATGGAATATGTCCAAATTCACATACTTTTGAAAGTTAAAATCAATTAGTAAAATGTCAGTAAATTCCATACAATGTCATGCTAACAAGAACCTTGGATACAGCAACTAAACACAAACTAAACAAACACCCTTGGCTCATGGCATCTGTGTCAGCAACGAGGTTATAGCAAAATAATTCACATTAACTGTTTGGCATCTCCTCTCAACTTAATTGCTCTCAAACTCTTTCTTTCAAGCAGAAGCAGGTCAAGTATGGGATAAGGAAGAGTTAATTATGTTATAAAAGCAAGCAAGATTGCCCACGTAACTTTTTTTTTCTTTATTTTCTGGACTGAGGTGATGAAGAGTGCACCCTAGTAGAAATGCTAAGAGTTTCATTCTTACTGTTGCCCATCCCTAATTGCCCTTGACAACTGAGTGGCTTGCTACGCCATTTCAGAGGGCAGTTAAAAGTCATTCACCTTGCTGTAGGTCTGGAGTCACATGTAGGCCAGACCAGGTAAGGACAGCAGATTTCTTTGCCTAAAGGACAGTAATGAACCAAATGGGTTTTTACAACAATCGATGATAGTTTCATGGCATCATTACTGAGACTAACTTTCAATTCTGGATTTTTATTAATTGAATTTATGAATTAATTGAATTTAAATTCTACCATCTGCCATGATGGGATTTGAACCCATGTCCCCAGGGCATTAGCCTGGGCCTCTGCATTATTAGTTCAGTGAAATTACCATAGGATGTGCCTACTGGGAATATCCACAGCTGATTCCATCAGAATTTAAGGTCAAGGGGAGGTTACCTATTTTTAATTCCAATAGCAAGTACCTGCACACAATTAGGAGTGCAACTCAGGTACCTGTCCACCAGGGAGGATGTGAAACTCGTTGCTGAATCCTGGGGTTGGGCGGGAGGGTGTTGCTGTTAGGACCAATGTAGGTCTCCACCCTGGAAAGAAAGCTTTTCGGCTCTGCAGCCCCCTTTAAATATTACAAAAATTTATCTCCTCAAATCTTCAGGTGGGTTCCACTTCCACCATTTGGTGTCTCAGTATGCCTGGTACCAAGGATATACTAGGTCTTTCTGAGGCCAGGGATACTGGAACCCCCAGCATGGGGAATCCCTGCTCTAATCCTGTCTCTCCTCCGCTGACTGTAGCCTTGTTTGTGGTAGGTTGAGGCACAACAGTGGTCATTAGGACCTCCCAAATTAGTTTGGGACCTAGATTCTGGCTTAATTTGCGGCTCGAGTTTAGACCTATTGCAAAAGTGTGCCAGAAGAGCCATGGATTTATGGCCCTTGTCGTACAAGGCACAGTGGTCATCAAAAAATGTTTGCTGAACCTTAATTTTTCAAGTTTGCTTTGAAATTCCATTCATTTTCTTCTATAGATTGTGAAAAAATGGAAGCTCCAGTGTGGATTATTTTTTAAATGTCTAAATGTTATCAGCTGCAATTGCCCTTTAACATTATTGGCCATTTACATTGTTCAGAGGTAAAATTCTGTAGCCCTGAGCTATCAGATGTTTGAATTTTTCCAGTCCGTTGTGTATAAGTTAAGTAGATGGCGAAGTGCATCTGGAAGAAGGCTGATCAAGGTTCCCCAGACGTGCATGTTAACACTTTTCAAGCCCATTACACACTGCTCCATTCAGTACTCTTGAGCAGTAAACAATGGTGCCCAGGGAAGATATGAAGGAATAACTCAAAGCAACTAGAAAAACACTGAGACCAGTTGGTTGGACATTGTTGACCTTATATTGATTTGTGACAGCAATCTGCTTTCTTCAAATCCAGATTCTTTAACAACATGATGGATGTTATTTACTACTCAGTTTTTAGGTATAGTCATTACGCAGTGTCCATGAACTTCCCACAAATGCTAGAAATAAGATTGATTTACCGACTATTTTAATTTGCTCAAGGAGGCTGATAAACACATTGCCATTTATATAAGTTCTTCTTACCCATCCTTCTAATTAATAGAATTAATGCCATGCAGATTATATATAGAAGGATACTTCAGATATAAATTAAATGACAAATTTCAGTCAGGCATTATCTATAAATAAATGCTGGGTTTTCAACAGAAACTTAATAATTGACCCTTTGAGTTCATTTTAAGCAATGATATATTTTTGACACCACGTTCAATAAAATAATTGTATTTGAAAATGCAAGATAATATTTTTGGAGAGCTTTGTCATATCTTTCAAGAAACATAACTTATAAAGAATCCTTTCCTATTAGTGTGAATTCAATAGAATTGAAATGGCTGTAGATTTAGCAAATCAGCAAATAATGTGGCATCTCGTTCTTTGTAAAGAGAAAACTATTTTTGGAGTTTGCCAGTAGATTGTTTCAGAATTCAGTCATAGCATTTTATTTTCACTGATTTGCCATAAACACTAAGATGTCCCATAGAAACTAAATTCAATGATATTGGTGTTGTACTGTCAGCCATATCCTTATTGATAGTCCATTTAAGATCACGTTACAGTATGTAAATAGAGAAATTACTAGCATCTCCTTACAGTTAAACCAGGAGGTAATCTGGAAAAAAACCAACTGGATAACAGTATTAAACAAATTAAGCGCCTGAAAGTATATTCACTGAATTGTTGGAATAACAGCCCTGAATTTGTGGTTGTAATGAAGATGAAACTGTCTGCATATGTCGCCATTACTCTGCGAAACTGACAGCAACTTCTGGCGTTCACACATGTTCAATTAAAAGACTAAATCCAAACATTGATGTCAGTGATTGCCCATTCCACCACAGGATGCACTGATGAAGTCCTCACAGATGGAAATCATCTAGAAATCACTGAATTGATGTGAACTTCTACTTTTTATGCTATTATTCTTGCTGTAAAAACCCTAGAAAAAATTATGCCTTATTGAATAAGGTGCAACTAGATTTTTAATGGTGTACTGAGTCATATTTACTGCTGAACAACCTCTCTGGCCCTGAAAAAATATTTGTGAAATTTCAAATTTCTCCATTATGATAAAAAAAATTCTATAGATTTTTAATACAATGAATTGTTTTAAAGTTTGTGACATTTCAGTTACCTTCTATAAATGCTGGAAGATGGGATTAGGCTGGGTGGCTCATTTTTCATCCAGCGCAGACACAATGGACCAAGTGGCCTCTTTCAGTGCCGTGAACCTTCTATGATTCTTAATCCTTTGTGTGCATGCCATGTTTTATTAGTGCTCTGTAAAATTATAAAAAGTGATTGGTAAAGCCTGATTTGTTGTCTGTGAGAATCTTCGATGCGATTGGTTACTTAGCCTGCTTGATGGCTTCACATTTGCTGGGCACCGGAGATCCCCTATAGCTGGATCCACAATAAAATGAAAGACAGGAAAGACGAAAACCATGCCACAGAGCTCATTAGATCTTTGTGGGCAGCCTTTTGAGGTCAGCAGCAACTGCCTTCATTTCACTACTGACTGCAAAATCTAGGACAGCAATATTATGACCAAGTGGATGGCTTGAAAGCTATTAAGGGGTTTGGTAGGGTAAATGTAGAGAAGATGTTTACACTTGTGGGGGAATCCAAAACTAGTGGTCATAAATATAAGATAGTCATCAATAAATCCAAAAAGGAACTCAGGAGAAACTTACATAACCAGAGAGTGGTTAGAATATGGAACTCACTAGCACAGGAGTGGTTGAGGAGAATTGTATAGATGCATTTAGGCGGAAGCAAGATAAGTACATGAGGGAGAAAGGAATCGAAGGGTATGCTGTTAGGGTTAGATGCGGCAGGTTGGGAAAAGGCTTGTGTGGAGCAGAGACACTGGCATAGACCAGTTGGACCGAATGACCTGCTTCTGTGCTGTAAATTCTGTGTAATAAATAACACTATTTAATCATTTAAGCCACAACACAGATATATCTTCAAAAGTGACACAGCCGAAGTGATTTTTAACTTCTATCCCAAAACATTGGTGGAGTGGGTGCTCCGCCTGGCCAAAGCTCTTCCCAAACATTCTCAGATGCGGCGCTCATTGTCTTAATTCAAACATGTTGCTGAGGGCTCATTGAACACCAACAGGCAGCTCTCCACACTGGGGGCAGGAAATCTGGTGGCTCGATAGGTGAAGAGGACAGCTGTAAAAGGAAGGGGAAGATATAATGGGGTGGGGGGCCAAGGTACCCTCAATTTTCTACTGCCAGTGCCTGTTTTTCTGGAGACAAAGAGTTGGACAGCAGTGAAAATCACCCCCAGACTCAATGAAAACAATTTGCATTTGTATGCTCCTGCTCATATACAGGGAGGCTAAATAAAGGTTTGCCCAGTGTTTCATTCCATTGTCTATTTTAATTGGAATCTATTTGAAGTCCATTATATCTATTGATTGTAAATGCTTGTAATAGAGTACTCAGTAGCCATAATCAAATTTCAAACAATTACTCATGCAATAAACAATGCTTTCTAATTCTATTTATGCCCTGCTTTCATGCATTTTTTCTTCCCTGACATGAAATTGTGGTTTTCTATTGCACGGCTATCCGGTTTCTTTGGTCACACTGGGTAATGTCACTAATGCACTCTCAGTGGCTTTGATTGTGCCAAATATAATCCTATTGAAATGTACCCTGTTGTTTTCTAAGAGAATTGCAAGAAGTGGTGACAATGGGCCAGAATTTGCTGTCAAAATAATGGTGAAGCACTTGTCATTATTTATGTGCAAATGGTACAGTGAGGGGCAGATATGAGGTTAAATGTGAATATCCAAAAATAGCTGCTGTAGTTGGGCTGCTCTGCCATTAGCCTTGCAGAAACTGCATCTCTCTAAACATTCTTCAAAATACATTGAATGGTGTGACATTAGTGTATTTGTATGGTAGATACACAGTAAACTTACCACAGGAAGTTAAGTCTTGTCATTTCAAGAGCAAATACCCTTTTAAATATGTAATTAATGTTAATTGCTGTCAATCAACCTCTGCGACACTGAAAATTAACTATTACAAGTATGGAGTCTCATTTCGTCAGGTATTAATTGTTGATAGAGAATTTATGGTATTTTAAAAAATTTTCTTTTTTTCTCTCTCAATCCAATCCTTCTTTCATAAAAATATAAGAAATAGGAGCAAGAATAGACCATACAGCCCCACGAGCCTACTCTGCCATTCAATACGATCATGGCTGATTTTTTGTGTCAACTCCACTTTCCCTCCCACTCCCCATATCCCTTGATTCCCTGTGAGACCAAAAATCTACCTATCTCAGCCTTGAATATACACAATGATAGAGCATCAAAAACCTTCTGGAGTAGAAAATTCCAAAGATTCACAACCCTCTGAGTGAAGAATTTTCTCCTCATCTCAGTCCTAAATAGTCCTAAAAAAGTTCACCCCTTATCCTGAGACTGTACTGGGGGACACAACCTCCCTGTGTCCACCCTGTCAAACCCTTTAAGAATCTTGTGTGGTTCAATGAGATAATTTTACATTCTTCTAAACTCCAGAGAATATAGGCCCAATTTCCACTACTTCTCATCATAGGCCAACCCTGTTATCCCAGGAACCAATCTAATGAACCTCTGCTGTACCGCCTCCAAGGCAAGTATATCCTTCCTTAGATCTGAAGACCAAAGTTGCACACAGTACTCCAGATGTGGTCTTACCAAAGCCCTATACAATTGTAGCAAGACATCCTTATTCTTGTACTCCAATCCCGTTGCAATAAAGGCCAACATGCCATTTGCTTTCCTAATTGCTTGTTGAACCTGCATGATACTGAATAGATACATTCCAACAAGAAAGAAAAAGCATATAATTGCGCAAAGATGGGTGGCAAGTCAGAAGATTGGATTAAATATAAAAAATAGCAAAGAATGACTAAAAGATTAATAAGGAGGGAAAAAAATAGAGTAGGAGAGAAAGCTAACTAAAAATATAAAAACAGATTGTAAGAGTTTCTATTTAAAAAAGAAAATAGTTAACAAAGTGAGTGTTGGTTCGATAGAAAGTGAGTCTGGGGAATTAATAGTGGAAAATAAGGAGATGGCAGATGAATTGAATAGATATTTTGGAGCGACAACAGAAAATGCCAGAAATACTCAGCAGGTCTGGCAGCATCTGTATAAAGAGTGTAGGTCTGTGACCCTTCATCAGAACTGGCAAAAGTTAGAAATGTAACCATCTCTGAGCAAGTGAAAGGGGGGAGGGGGGAGGAAGAACAGGAATGAAGGTCTGTGATAGGATGGAGGAGGAAGAGATTAAATGACAGATGTCCTGGAACCGAATGCAAATGGAGCGCTAAATAGAATAAATCAATATGTTACAACCGACCGCTCCAGTCAAAGCCCCCAATCAAAATATACGATTCTGATTGTGGTGGGAGAAACACACTGATAATTCAATTCTGTCGCTCCACAGATCACCTAACAGATCATTTAAAACTTTCCAAATTAAAGAAAGACCCAGCCAAATTGTACCATCTATGAACCCCTGAATGAGGCTAACCAAGCCAGGTGTCTTTAAATCAACAAATTAACTCTTTTATTGGAAGAACTAAATTCTTAAACACTATGAAGATATAAACAACATTTAAAATAGAAAAATTAGAGTCCTTGCAAATTTACAGTCCAATGTTGCTTGAAGTCCTCACAGAATGTTGCTTGAACAAACTGTCTTCAACTAAAAAGCCAGTTCAAAATTGAATTGTAACAAATGTATCACTTAATTCTCACTCCCAGTGGCTGTATCTGTGGTAACGAGAATGCACCCTTTGAATCGCAGTCTCCAAATGGCTGTTTCTAAGACAACGAAAATGCACCTTCCTGTAACTCCTGAGGCTTACTGGCTCTTAAAGCAATACTGATCCTTTGCAAGCCTTAAAGTCTTAAGTGAAAGACAAAGCATGAGTCCAGAGAGTGTGAATGGCAGAATAATCTGGCCTTTTACTGGCTCTTGATCTTTTCATTGAAAACTGTCGGCATGACATCAGCCACTTTAATTTCTCTGCCCACCTAAACTGTCTCCCTCTGAACATGCTGCACTCGGTTCTCTCAGGTCTAACCCTAACATTCTGATCAAACCTGCTGACAAGGGTGGTGCTGTTGTTGACTGGCATACTGACCTACCTTGCATAGACTGAATAGCAACTCTCAGACCCTTCTTTCTACCTCCCTCTGGACTATGACCCCACCACCACACATGTTTTTGCTTTCGTACAGAGCTGTTCATTCTTCTGCCATTAGCACTCTCTCTGGACTCGTGTTTTGCCGTTCACTATAACTATTTAGCACTCCATTTGCATTCTGTTCCATGACATCTGTCTTTTAATTTTTCCCCCCTCCGTCCTGGACCTCCCTTCTTGTTCCTCTTCCCCCATCACCCCTTTCACTTGCTCAAAGACTGTTACATTTCTAACTTTTGCCAGTTCTGATGAAGGGTCATAGACCTGAAACGTTAACTATGCTTCTCTCTACACAGATGCTGCCAGACTTGCTGAGTATTTCCGGCACTTTCTGTTCTCATTTCAGAGTTCCAGCATCTGCAGTATTTTGCTCTTATTTTAGGTATTTTGCACCAGTCTTCAGCATAGAGGATACAAGTAACATCCCAGAAATAGCTATAAATCAGGAAATGGAAGGGAGGGAGGAACTCAAGAAAATGACAATCACCAGGAAAGTGGTACTGAGCAAATTGTTGGAGCTGTGGGCTGACAAGTCCCCGTGTCCTGATGGACTTCATACTAGGGATGGAAAAGAAGTGGCTACTGAGATTGCTGAAGTGTTGGTTTTGATTTTCCAAAATTCCCTAGATTCGGGGAAGGTTCTATTAGATTGGAAAATAGCCAATGTTTATTCAAAAAGGGAGGGAGACAGAAAGTAGGAAACTACAGGCCGGTTAGCTTAACTTCTGTCATAGGGAAAATGTTAGAAGCTATTATTAAAGACGTTATAGCAGGGCACTGAGAAAAATTCAAGGTAATCAGGCAGAGTCAACATGGTTTTGTGAAAGGGAAATTATGTTTAACCAATTTATTGGAGTCCTTTGAAGAAGTAACCTGCTGTGGATAAAGGGGAACCAATGGATATACTGTACTTAGATTTCCAGAAGGTATTTGATAAGGTGCCACAACAAAGGTTACTGCGGAAAGTAAAAGCTCATGGTGTAGGGGGAAACATATTGGCATGGATAGAAGATTGGCTAGCTAACAGGAAACAGAGTAGACATAAATGGGTTATTTTCTGGTTGGCAAGATGTAACGAGTAGTGTGCCACAGGGATCAGTGCTGGGGCTTCAACTTTTTACAATTCAAATAAATGACTTAGATGAAGGTATGGTTGCTAAATTTGCTGATGAAATAAAGATAGGGAGGAAAGTAACTTGTGAAGAGGACATAAGGAGTCTACAAAGGGATATAGATAGGTTAAGTGAGTGGGCAAAGATCAGGCAAATAGAGTATAATGTGGGAAAATGTGAAATTGTCCACTTCGGCAGGATGAATAAAAAAGAAGCATATTATCTAAATGGTGCGAGATTGCAGAGCTCTGAGATGCCGAGGGATCTGGGTGTCCGTGTGCATGAATCACAGGGCGCTAGTATGCAGGTACAGCAAGTAATTAGGAAAGCTAATAGAATGTTATTATTTATTGCAAGGGGAATTTAATACAAAAGTGGGGAGGTTATGCTACAGTTATACAGGACATTGATGAGACCACATCTGGAGTACTGTGTACAATGTTGTTCCCCTTATTTAAGGAAGGGTCTGATTGCATTGGAAGCAGTTCAGAGAAGGTTTACTGGACTAATACATGGAATGGGTGGGTTTTCTTGTGAGGAAAGGCTGCTCAGGCTAGGCTTGTATCCGTTGAAATTTAGAAGAATAAGAGGGGACTTGATTGAAACATATAAGATCCTAAGGGGTCTTGACAGGGTGGATGTGGAAAGGATGTTTCCTCTTGTGGGAGAATCTAGAACGAGGGGGTCACTGTTTAAAAATAAGGGGTCGCCCATTTAAGACAGAGGTGAGGAATAAGTTTTTCTCTCAGTGGGTCGTGAGTCTTTGGAACTCTCTTCCTCAAAAGGTGGTGGAAGCAGAGTCTTTGAATATTTTTAAGGCAGAGATAGATAGATTCTTGATAGGCAAGGGGGTGAAAGGTTATTGAGGGTAGGTGGGAATGTGGAGTTGAGGTTACAATCAGATCAGTCATGATCTTGTTGAATAGCGGAGCAGGTTCAAGGGGTCGAATGGCCTATTCCTGCTCCTAATTTGTATGTTCGTATGCTAACCTTCTGTGTTCCTTGTATGAGTCCACCCAAGTCTCTCTGTATATTAACATTTAAAAGTTTCATGCCTTTTAAAAAAACATTCTGTTTTTCTACTCTTACTTCCAAAGTGAATATTCTTACTCTTTCCCACAATATACTCCATCTGTTGCCTTGTTGCCCACTCATTTAACCTGTCTATATCTCTTTGCAGCTTTTTTGTGTCATCTTTACAGCTTACATTTTCACCTAGCTTTGTATCATCAGCCTTCTCCTTATTTCTCTTTACATACCTGCTTTGACATTGAATCGGCCCACTTTAATTTACATTTCCTTCTGAGTCTTTGTGTTGTTAGTTTCACCATCAATCCTTCAATCTGATTGGTGAAGGAGGTACTCTGTTGGTTATCCTGTTCACTCAGGTCGAAGAGTGCCCTGCTTCCCTCATTGCATCGTTATCAGCTTGCACTTTCAGTGATTCGCCACGCAAAAAAGTTAGAAAACATGCAAAGGCAAGTCTAACTAACAGCAGACATCATTAGGTGTTGGCAAATAATGGCCCAATATTGATTAAGCTGCTGACAAGTTGACAAGTAAGTTGGTAGGAATATTTAACTTCTACATCACTGATCATACAATTGATTCCTTGCCAAAGCATTGAATTTTTTTTTAAATCTATGACTTTTGAGCTCGGCGCTAGCCAACATTGCAGTATGTATGCATCAGACTTAAATAAATTTTCTCAGTTTTCATGGGCTGGATTGTAAAGCCCATCCACCATTGGGAATGATGGCGGGGGGCAATGAAGATCAGTGTGGTGGCAGGCCCCGTGCCGATCGTGGCAGCGGCGTCGAGGCTTCGTGGCGGCTGCCCCGCTGCTCTGCAACGGGACCCCCATTTCAATATGTAAACTAATTTACATACTTGATTTAATGAGGGTCCCATCACCTCCTTAAGCACCGCACCGACCTTCATTTGGGCGGCCAACAATGCTGCGCCTTCAAATCCCCATTTGGGGAAACATGGCGCGACACCTGTGTGGAGTGGGAGAGGAGCATTTTTTATCTGTGTGGGAGATGGGGAGCGGGGTTAAAACACTGCGGATTGGTTGGGGTGGTGATGGGAAGGGATAAAGTTCAAAGTTGCTGTACTTTGTGGGGTGGAGGAAGGTCAAATGGTCAATATTCGAATTCCGGGGGGGAAAGGGCACGAGTGTCTGAAAATGCCATGGTGGGGGGGCAGTGGGAAAATGCATTTAAAGTTCATTGAAATCTGTTTTGTCGAAATTCTACTTACCTGTCCCTTTAATTTTTAAATGTCCGTTGAGGGCTCTAAGCCTTCGGCGTCGGACTCTTAAAACGCAGTGCAACTGTGATAAGTCTGCCAGACTTTGATTTTTAGATTCATTAGCTACCCTACTGGATTGAAAGACCCCTATATTTTTTCTGGAATTAGTTTATTAGAATTATCCTTTTAAATTTTCATGCATGAGGATTCAGATTTTGCATATTTCATGTTAAATAATTTGGGTTCATGCAAACACTGAAGGTTTAGTAACAATATATTCTATTTATTATCTAATTTTTTGGAAACACTTTGAACATCCCTCATTATTTACTACCTACTAAATTATGCCTTACTGAGGTGTCCAAGTATTTGTCTGAAACAACATTCATAATCATCGAGGCTGTAATACATGGCAGAGAAGAAAACAAAAACAGATTGAAAGGGATTGCGACTAGTTCAGAAATCATGACATTTTCTTGAATCAGCTATTTTTCAGCTACATTATTGAGTGCTCCAGCAGTCATTATGTTGCCTAACCAAAAATGTTGTTAAAATGTGACATATCCAATAACAAAATCTTTATTGATTCAGGGTCAGGATTGCAACAGAAATGCCAGAGAAAGGGACTAAATAACTTACAGATCAGAGATAGAACCCGCATCCTTTTTAATGCAATTGTCTTTTGATTAACACAAGTTTTGTGTTTGTATTCTATTGTAGATCAAGTATTTGACTGCCACTTGGCTACTCTGTGCAGACGTGAGGGAACCACAGTTCCACGATTTGTGAAGCTTTGCATCGAGGCTGTGGAAAAAAGAGGTAGGTAGTAGTTTAGTAATATGCCTTTGCAACTTTCAATAGAATTACTTACTGATGACACCATCAGATAACATATAAGCCTTCTCTTCTCTTTGGCCTCCTTATCTCGAGAGACAATGGATACGCGCCTGGAGGTGGTCAGTGGTTTGTGAAGCAGCGCCTGGAGTGGCTATAAAGGCCAATTCTAGAGTGACAGGCTCTTCCACAGGTGCTGCAGAGAAATTTGTTTGTCGGGGCTGTTACACAGTTGGCTGTCCCCTTGCGCCTCTGTCTTTTTTCCTGCCAACTACTAAGTCTCTTCGACTCGCCACATTTTAGCCCCGTCTTTATGGCTGCCCGCCAGCTCTGGCAAACGCTGGCAACTGACTCCCATGACTTGTGATCAATGTCACAGGATTTCATGTCGCGTTTGCAGACGTCTTTAAAGCGGAGACATGGATAGCCGGTGGGTCTGATACCAGTGGCGAACTCGCTGCACAATGTGTCTTTGGGGATCCTGTCATCTTCCATGCGGCTCACATGGCCAAGACATCTCAAGCGCCGCTGACTCAGTAGTGTGTACAAGCTGGGGATGTTGGCCGCCTCGAGGACTTCTGTGTTGGAGATACGGTCCTGCCACCTGATGCCAAGTATTCTCCGGAGGCAGCGAAGATGGAATGAATTGAGACGTCGCTCTTGGCTGACATACGTTGTCCAGGCCTCGCTGCCATAGAGCAAGATACTGAGGACACAGGCCTGATACACTCGGACTTTTGTGTTCCGTGTCAGTGCACCATTTTCCCACACTCTCTTGGCCAGTCTGGACATAGCAGTGGAAGCCTTTCCCATGCGCTTGTTGATTTCTGCATCTAGAGACAGGTTACTGGTGATAGTTGAGCCTAGGTAGGTGAACTCTTGAACCACTTCCAGAGCGTGGTCGCCAATATTGATGGATGGAGCATTTCTGACGTCCTGCCCCATGATGTTCGTTTTCTTGAGGCTGATGGTTAGGCCAAATTCATTGCAGGCAGCCGCAAACCTGTCGATGAGACTCTGCAGGCACTCTTCAGTGTGAGATGTTAAAGCAGCATCGTCAGCAAAGAGGAGTTCCCTGATAAGGACTTTCCATACTTTGGACTTCGCTCTTAGACGGGCAAGGTTGAACAATCAAATCGGAACTCAGTGATGCCATTGATTCTCTAGCCAGCGGAAAAGCCCCCGGGAAGGACAGCATTACCCCTGAAATAATCAAGAGTGCCAAGCCTGCTATACTCTCAGCACTACATGAACTGCTATGCCTGTGCTGGGACGAGGGAGCAGTACCCCAGGACATGCGCGATGCCAATATCATCACCCTCTATAAAAACAAAGGTGACCGCGGTGACTGCAACAACTACCGTGGAATCTCCCTGCTCAGCATAGTGGGGAAAGTCTTTGCTCGAGTCACTCTGAACAGGCTCCAGAAGCTGGCCGAGCGCGTCTACCCTGAGGCACAGTGTGGCTTTCGTGCAGAGAGATCGACCGTTGACATGCTGTTCTCCCTTCGTCAGATACAGGAGAAATGCCATGAACAACAGATGCCCCTCTACATTGCTTTCATTGATCTCATCAAAGCCTTTGACCTCGTCAGCAGACGTGGTCTCTTCAGACTACTAGAAAAGATTGGATGCCCACCACAGCTACTAAGTATCATCACCTCATTCCATGACAATATGAAAGGCACAATTCAACATGGTGGCTCCTCATCAGAGCCCTTTCCTATCCTGAGTGGTGTGAAACAGGGCTGTGTTCTCGCACCCACACTTTTTGGGATTTTCTTCTCCCTGCTGCTTTCACATGCGTTCAAGTCCTCTGAAGAAGGAATTTTCCTCCACACAAGATTTATAAGCCTTACCTTAGTGTAAAGTGTTCCTGAGATGACTGAATAGTTGACAGGAATACAATTACAAAATTTCATTTAGTTACAATTTACTCTGATATCACTCAAATGTATTTTCACTCTACCAGGATTAAAAATGTTTTCCAAAAAATGTGAGGGGAAGGGTGCTGGCAATGATATGATGACAGTTTATATCAAGTATAAACATTTGTCCACTATAAACACAGAACAGACACCATCCAAATGTTAGACAAGTACTTTAGCTCACTATTCCCATTGCACTGCGGGATGCAGTGGTAGGGGGATGGTAGGGGTTGGAGTGGGGATTTATTTTCTGGCACTGTCTATCTGCTGGTCTGCCTGTGAACTCTAACTTGTCAATAACAATAACTTTAAAAGTTTCATTAGGTTTTAACTAAACCCCTTTAGTAACTTATCCTTAGTTCAGTCTGGCAACTGTACATTATCACAGTCAGTTTATGTCAGTCAGGGATACTGTGAATGCAATAGCTTGGAGGTGGTACTCAGAACTGCCTCTAAGTCAGTTCATGTGGAGGAGTAATAGGTTACTTACCCAGCATGTGTACTAGTAGATTTCTAAGGTGAATCACAGATTCACACTATCCTATATACACAGCAAGAGCAGAATGTGAGAGTTTTATTCTCATTTACTTTCTCATTTGCAATTTAAGTAAATCACTACTAAATGTTTATAGTAAACATCAGGCATTAGATTTTTGCATGAATCACCCTGCACAAAAAACTGTGCTGAGTGTATCTGCATGGAAGTATCAGTAGCTTTAGTATCATCTGCTCAGTCTATAAATATTATAGTCCATAGGTAGGTCACAAGACTACTAAAGTTGTACCTTGAGGTAACCTTACGTTTGAGAGGTAAGGCTAAATTATTTTCTTCTATTTATTGAGGCCTTAAAAGATAAAGGGGCAGAAATTCCTTTAGGTCCATTTTCGGGCCTGAAATAGGCACCGCACACACAGTACGTGTCCCAGCCAGGAATAAAACGCAGATGCCAACCGGGAGGCTCATGGACCACCCAAGGCCCAATTACAACAATAAAAAAACCGTCCATAATGAAGTATTAATTGACACCAAACTGGCTGCTTCACTTAGGTCACAACAATATCTATATGGGCAAAGAAAATGTCACATTTATGGAACATAGGATGCTCTACTTAGATGTTCTTGGGTTCTGTTTCTAACTTCTGCCATATGTGATCTGAGAGCACTCAGGGCTGATGCTGAGTATAAAATAAAAATTCTGGCTAACGCCACTCACTTTGTCAAAATCCGTTTGGCTGATTTGGTAGCACTCTTGAGTCAGAAATTTATTGGTGCAATCCCGTGCTAGGATTTAAGTGCGTATTCCAGGCTGACACAAAGACTGATTTAAAATTTGCCACCAGCCCCCTTCTCACCATTCAGCGGGAATGGTGAAAGCAGGGGAAAAGACGGCGGGGTTGGGGGGGTTTGGTGGTGTGGAGCTATAGCCGGTGAGCTAAGTTGGCCACAATCCTAGATGCTCTTGAGGACGGGGGAGGAGACTAATTTAATTCAATTCAAGGTCCTATGCTCCAGAATTAAACATGAACTATCGTCATTAACAGATAACAATAACTTGCATTTTTATAGCCCCTCAACATAGAAAACTTCCCACAGTGCTTTGCAAAAGGGGGATGGGAGGGCGGGGGGTAAGATAAATAAGAACAATGGAATGGACAGCAATCCATCATGCAAAAGTTGGGAGAGGTGACTACAAACTTGGTCAAAAAGATGGATTTTGAGATAGCTTTTAAAGGTAGAGAGGAGATGGTTTAGGAAGAAATTCCAAAGAGTAGAACCAAAGCAGCTAAGAGTCTAAAATAGCTTGGTTGATTGTTCCACTTTTCAAAACCCAAACAGAGTCTAAATAAATCTTAGAATTAAATATTATTGCGCATTATCAGATATGTTCACCGGGACTATGCTACTGGAATGTGGCCACAGCCAACAGGAATATAGCCTGTAAAATCAAGCACAGAGGTTAATGAGCTCAATTCATAGCACTCCTCATTTTTAGATGATAGATTTTAATCACCAGAATCAAGGACACCATGAGTCAGAGGTACTGACCTCTGTACTCTTTTCACGAGTCTCTGGTACTGTTCAGTGAACCATTGTGCTGAGGGCTTAATCTCTCTGAATTTATCCTTTAATGTGTTATCTAATGCATTTACCAACTTTTGTAAGCAATACTTTCTGTCAGACAGTGAGGTCCTTTGTGATCTAGTGTTTGTGCCTCTCATTCAAATAAATAAATATATCAATAAGGACTGGCCCATTTCAATAAGTTCATTTTTTTTATTCGCTTTAGGTCACCATCATCTATGGGATCTTTTCACAAATGTGACTACTGGGAATTATCTGTATTTCTGGCTTTCAAAAACTCAGTGGGGAATTTATCAAAACACTTTTGGGTCAGAATTCAAAAGGCTGATCTCTGTGTGGGATTACGAATGCTTCATTTTCAGTTCCCCTGCACTGGCTTCATGGAATTATAATGAGAATGTCACAGGAGCCTGGTATTCCCACCATGATTGAGAAAGTTGGAAATGATTCACAAGTTATGAATGCAGTTCCTTCGTGCATCTGAAAAATATAGACGTTCTTCGTCATCATCTGGTGACTGAAAAATGCCCATTGCACCAATGGCGTATAGAGGTCATTTGTTTTTAACTGTTTTTAAGAAGAAAAGGTCTGTTATTTGGATGGTGCCATTTTCTGCAGCAGATTTGTTAAAGTGCTCCAATAAACATAAGCATTTTGATGGAATAAGTTTTGAAAGTCAGGACATAAATTATTCCATTAGCATAAAACCATTACAAGAACCTTAAAGGCCCAATGCTTTAATGCTTTTGAAACCATGAAGTAAGGTACCGAAGTCATCTTGGTAGGCTTGGGGGAAAAAACTGAAGAGATGTTTCTGCCCCTTCACAGTTTTAGAAATGAGATAAGTTAAATGTTTGATTATTTTTAACAGCCACCAAAAAATTAAGAAAGCATTTACAGTTGGGAGTCATGTAAGACATCTTTCCTTAAGCTCTGGCATTAATTTAACCCATTCTAGATTCATGAAGAATTCAACAATTTAGAAAAATTTATATAAAACAAGAAATACTTGCAGGGCCTCTTACCTATGCTGTCATATTTCAAAGTAAGGAAATGGTAATGAAAAAAATTGTTTTTTTCTATACGTTTTATAATTTTGGGGAAATGGGACTGGCCCATGTAACTTTTTTCATTGGACAACTCACATGCTAATTTCCTTATTTTTTAACACCCTAAAAGTTTGCAAAAATGAAAGCTTTTAACCAGTTTTGCAGCTAATGCAATATAGTGTTGCAGTTAAATGTTTTTGCATAAGTTGCATTTCAATCTACTTTTTCATTTATTTTCCCAACCATCTGTGCCATCATGTAGAAAAGGAAATTTTCTTACTTTTCTAATTTGGGCAAACAAATGAGGCCAGAGCTAGAATAATGCAATGAACCAGTCAGAAAGAGTCTCTGAAGAGTAGAACTGCCTTCAAACAACCTTCAGCATTATCAGTCCTGGAACCAGAGCATTGTTGGATCACCAAGATCTTTCAAGTCCTAAACTTCCTTGCAGCTTGATCACTCTGAGCTTGGTGTTTATCCACAGCATCTGATGAATTGATATTCTCTAATACTGAAAATTAGATGTTAGAGTGAGTCCAGCATGAGCCTTACCTCCAATGTGTCCCTTGAACCCTCACACTGTAACAACCTTCTCCCCTCCTGTAAAGGTTCTGGGCTGTTCTGAACCTTATTTGGGTTCTTGAACAAGACAAAACAATTGCAGACAGTAGTTCCAGTGTACAACTTAAGAGGATTTATTAAGTAACAACTTTTTCTTAACAACCAGGCGATAGTTTACAAGTCACACACGGCCTTTACTCTCCAGTCATTTGGACACAGATTGAAGCAAGTTCTGGCCTCTTCTTACTTCTTTCTTTTTTCTTTTTCTTTCTTTAGTTAAACTGTGTACCGAAGGCTACTGGGCATAGTCCTTTAACCCTTTCTTGGAGGTTTACACCCCTAACCGAATGAACCTCCCTAGTTCTTTTGATTGGTCTCAGGTGCATGTGATCACTTTCTTCTTGGCTTCTTAAAGTGCCAGACACTTAGGGCAGCACTATCCATTACACAGTACCTTTGTTCTCTAGAGATAAGGGACCACATGTTTTACAGAAATTAGGGTCGTGTGATTTCCAGGAATACTACTTATCACTGGAAACTAAGGAAACCACATGGTTTCCAGGAATCCGGACTCTGAGGAGATCATGAGGTTTCCAGGAAAAGGCCTGCACATCTCATATTGTCTTATAAATGAAATTATTGAGGGTAAATAATGTTTTCAACCATGAAAAAAGTTACATAATATCAAAACTAATACAAAACTAGAAGCTAGGTCATATAGCAACTAGGATGTATGACAATGTATAAAAATATGGTGTATAAGAAAATGACAGCAAGATTTCAGAATACACTTGATTAATGCATGTGCATGGATAAATGAATCAGAACATAGTTCATATTCTCGCACTCCTGCAAGAAAGGATGAACATTGAACATGAATTTGGCTTTGGCTTCATTTCATAACATAAAAAAAAGTTTGGATTTAAACCAGTTTGAATTCAGATTTCCCATTTGTACTGATTCCATTGAAACAATGGCAACAAGTAGGATGCTGGTCAATTACAAACATGTAACTTCTTTTGTGACCTGCCAAACACAGCCAACCACACACACACAGACACTTGCGCTCCAAACCAGAACATTTCCTTCGATTACGGCAAGTGACACATATGTACTTGGAGCAAAAGTAACAAATGATAGGGACTTGATGAGCAGTCTCTAATTTATGATGCTTTGGTGGACTGGTGTAGTTTCTAGTGCTTAGTCTGCTTCAAAGGCTCGGTGCTCTGGGAAAGGAATGCATTCAATGTTGATATCCAACAATATATCTGGTTCTGAATGTTGATGGTCTGAGGGAATAGTATTCATCTGATTCTCAGTTAATTGGTACAAACAACTTGAATTTATATAGCACCTTGAACATAGTAAAGTGTACCAAGACATTTCTCAGGAGTGTAATTAGACAAAAAAAAATCTGAACCTAAGAAGGAGACATTGGGTGGAATTGTCAACTGATGGACCCAGCCAAAACGATGGGAACTGTAGCAGGTCAGTAACCAGATGGAGCGTGCTGTGCTCTTTAACTGAGCCATGGCTTTAACATCCTGCCTCCGGTTCCTCAAACACTCAGAGGATGGGTGGGATGATGCGTTGTATCTGTCAAAAGAATGATTTCTAATTAAAGGGACCCCGTCTTGGGTCAGAAACGCCGAACTGCACATGGATTCTGAGGCTGCAGCAAACACAGGAATAGTGAGGACACCTGGGAAGGCTAGCCTCTCCAACTAAGTAGGCGTGCATGGAAGAGGCCAAGGAAGTCAGCAGCAGAAGTGTGGTTCCTCTGACCAGGAGGCAGTGCACCTCAGGAGGGTAGGAAAGGTGAGTGGCATAACATTTTCAGATGCCAAACCACACATTCTGCCCCAGCATTCTCCTGCACAGCACTTCACAGACCAACACACCTCACAGCTCCACTCATTCCTCCCCCTCTAGGCACCTCATATCCCAACACTCACACTCATTTTCATTCTATTGCCCTCTCACACCCACGTCTCACAGTCACCCTCCACAAATGTCCTTCCCTCCTATCCACACAAGCCATTTCTAAAACTCATAACTCTGCTTTCTGTCATTGCAGGAGAAGAGAGTACACAACTTTGGGGAGAGGCAGAAACCTGGGGGAGATTGGGGATGTGAGGGGGTAGTGGCCCTCCAGTAACAGCCACCTTGATAGCCACTGACAATGGATACCCACATGGTCCACTGAGGACGAGGTCTTGTTCCAGGAGGCTGCAGATATCAGCAACGACTTGCTGTGAAAGCCTAAGCTTCCTGAGGCGCTGGTGCTCATACATGTTGAGAGAGCTGATTGACAGTCTGTAGACCTTGTGTTGGGGTCTCATCTCCTTGGAGCTAGATCTCTGTGTCTATCCCTTCTGCCCTGTGGAGTGGCTTGTGGCTGACGAGAAGGCAGCTGGTGTTGCTGCTGCAACTACTGGTGCTGTTGGCATTGCTGACACTACTCTTCTTGTTCCTCATCAAAGGTGCAAGATAGAGCTGCATAAGCTGCTCCCAGGCTGTAGTGAAGGTTGACAGCAGGTAAGTGCAGCTGAAGGTGAGTGAGGTGTAAGACAGGGGAACTGACTTCCAAGTAGTTGGCAATCACCTGTCAAGCAGTGAAAGCACACTCTCAGAGAAGGAGTGCTGTGAGCAGCAGCCTGTCACCTGGACATGGCTGGAGCACTTCAGTTTCACTGTTCAATGGCTTCCCAGCCTGTCAGTTTCACTGAAGAAGCATCCTCATTGTGCGCTCACCTGGTTGATTCTGATAAGTTGCTGACTGCTTGGGAAATAAGTCCACAGGCTGTTAAAGCCATAATGTTTGGTTAAAACAGTTAACATCACTTTTCATGGATTTAACTCCCTGTATGCACCCAAACCTCCCTCCCCTTGCCTGGGAAAATTCCACCTATTAGTACAGGTGACCAAAATCATGTTCTAAGAGGTAGGAGAGACATGTGGAGAGGTAGAGAGGTTTTAGGAGCAAATTTCAGAGCTTAGGCCCAAGACAGCTGAAAGCATGTTTGCCAATGGTGGGGTAAAGGAATTTTGGGGATACATAAGAGGCCAGAATTGGCGGAATGCAGAGTTCTCAGAGGGTCATATGGTTGAGGAAATTAGAGGGGTAAGGTGGAGAGATACCATGGAGGGATTTGAACATGAGGATGAGAATTTTTAAATTGGCCATTTGATGACTCAATCTTAATCCATACCAGCCAAGGACAAAGTACAGAGTACTTTGGTGTATGTCCAAGGTCTGCCAGCATGTATCTTCATTCCTATTAATTCAGAAACAGGGTCTTCTCAGTGCTAAACCAGCACACCTCTTATTAACTTATTGACTGGGCCATTCCTGCAGCTGCTAAGGCCCTAAACTCAAATTCCCTCCCTAAACCTCTCTACCTCTCTATCTCTCTATCATCCCTTAAAGACACTCCTTAAAACCTACCTCTTTTTAGCTTATAATGCTCCTGTGAAGTGCCTTGTGATGTTTTATTACTTTAAAGGTGCTATATAAATACAAATTATTATTGTTGTTTAACCATATCCTCTGTTCATGGTTTTGTAACAGAACAATGCCACTATCAGCACAACAATTAAGTCTTCAGTGGTGTAAACGTTTTGGTTCCTGAACATGCAGTGAGTTGCAATGGATGCTAACCTCAATGCAATGGTCCTAGTCTGATACTAAATATCATTAAAACAAAATTAGAGACCACAACATATTATCAATTGCCTAAAGAGACTGAATGTGCTTGTTTATTTTGTCTATATAGTCTTCAGTGAGTTGCAAGTTCAGTTAACAAATTTGAATGCAGGTGCTGAATCATCTAATGTCGCATTTAAGTCACCATAAATGACCCTATACTTTCTGGAACCGATACTATGCACAGTTCCTCCCAGAAAGATCTGAATTAGATTTGATGTTTAGTAAACTTCCTAAGGTTTTACTGACAGGGTCAGTGAACTGTAATTTATGAGCTGTGCAAACCTCTGGTCGCAAAAAGTTCATCCTGGGTACCTCTAACAACAGCTTTCCTTCTAAACAAAGGCAGTAAGTAAATCAGTTCAGGGATCCTGTATCCTGCTTTCTGTTGTCACACATCGCATTCCTGCTGGCTATATATTTTTTTCTTAATGGGAGAAGTAGGGCAAATGGACAATTCCCATGAAAGAGTCCAGACAAAAAAAGCATTAAAGGAAGAGGAAGGGGGTAGAAGCTGATGCAGTTAGGCACCTTTTTAATGCCTTGTTGTCCGTTTATCCTGTTTTGAAATGTAGTTGTAGTTCCCTGTTGGTGTTTTGTGTAATACCAGCCTTTGACCACCTTATTAGTGACATATATAGTCAACAAATTAGTCAAACATTCGTCAGAAACCCTTGGATCTCACCAGGAGCAGTGAACCATGCAGCTTAGCTTTCAACAAGCTGATAAATTGAACAGTAAATGGTTATAACCACAATGCAAGCCAAGTTATTCTATTTCCTCATTCATATCCTACATACACAAGCAGATATCCTGTTCTGTTACTCAAGGTACTTAAGAAGTTTTATAAGCACATGGATGCTATGCCAAAAGTTTTTACCAGGGAACCTGACTAATCAGTATCGGGAGGCCCTGTGATTGGAAGGTAGGAAGTAGGCTCAGGTTCTGACAGTACTGGTATGGAGACTCAGGGTATGGCCATATGTTTGTGGGGGGCGGGGGGGGGGGGGGGATGTGGAGGAGGGGTGGAATGAGTACCAGAGTCAGGAACACTGAAAAGAGAGGCTCTGGGAACATTAAGGAAGGTTCTGGGATCTGCAATCCCTGGCAGAGGGATGTTGGAAAATGGAAGTATTGGGAAAGATGGTCTTACAGGAGCAGAGAATAGGGGGTGATTCTGAGTTTTAGGAATACAGCCTAAATATTTGTGAGCACCAAGGACCGGTGTTCACTGTTGTGAGTCTTTTAGCCCTGAAGCCTGCAACATTCCCTGTCAAGCGACGGGCATGCACCTCAGTTTAAGGTAATAATTTGGACCCATAAATGTGGCTAGATTCAGATCAGGTCAGACAGAGCATAATTTCTGTGCTCTTCATGTTACTTGCACCCAGGTTAAGACAGAAAGGGGAAAGCAGCCCTTCTTGGGTCTGGCACTTTTCAAAGTCAGTTCCTACTTCTATTTTTATTTATTGATCATTCTTCATTGTGAACCAGACTATCGAAAGGAAACTCCCATTCCTAATATTTATTTAGAAAACCCTGCTGGAAGTGCTCAAGTGTTGATGTCAGGTGATGACAGGCTGAGTTGACCCTTAATACCATTTCCACCACACCCCCCGCATGGTCAAGTAACTTGCTCAAGGTTCACACACGAACAGTAGCTATCAGGCAAGGTACTGGAGGTTGTCCGATACTTGGAACATCCCAAGTTAGGAGTCAATACATTCAGGAAAGGAGTGAAGAAAACTAGCACTATTATGTTAATATAGCAGCAATATTACTATTAATTATCAATATACACGGAATGTCAATTAGATACCACTTTTCTGGGACTTTCTAAATCTAATTTTAATTAACTGTGCATTAATAAATAAAATTGCATTTTAGGAAAAAAAATTGAAGAAATTAGCTTAGTTTGCTGCTTGAAAATGGATGTGAGCAGAAACAATTACTAGTAATTGCACATTTTAGCACAGAAAGGCTGGCTCAGCTACATCCTAAATGGTCAATAGCACTCATTTCTACCCTAATTTGCTTTTATTCCAGTAAGAGTACAAATGTTTCAGATTAATTGCTGTGAAATAATAAATGCAATAAATTTGACTTAACTTTGTTTAATAGAATCGCATCATGATATTGGCCACTATTTGCATTTCATGTGCTTTACAAGTAGAATTGAGGAACAAACAAGGGACTGCATTTTAAAAGCCTGCACCTATTTCGTCGGTGGTGGAAAAATTTACGGCCCGCACACTCAGGGCCCACATCGCAGAGCCGCCGCGATTCCAACCGCGGGGGCACATTAGCATGGTTGGGGTGGCCGACCCCCCCCCCCCATCCCCCCTGATGACCTGGAGGGGGTGGGCGAGCCATCCCCGGCAACGGCGTCTGGCGCCAATGCGCAGGCACCGATGCCATTTTTAAAGGGCTTAGAGCCATAAATGAGCATTTAAAATTTTTAAGGAACATCACGTTTTAAGTTAATAAAAATGAGTGAAAACTTTTTTCCATCCCCTCTCACACTCCCCCAATAGCCTTACATTGAATTTATTGCCTGCTCATCCCCCAAAATACTTGCCTTGATGAGGCGACCGTCCCCCCCCCCCAAAGTTCATGAACTGTAACCTCAACCCCTTCCCATAATCCCCCAACCAATCCAAAGCATTTTAACCCCACTTTCCCCCCCCCCCCACCCCCACACGGAAAAACCCACCTCCTTACAGGTGTTGTGCCTCATTTCCCCGAACGGAGATTCAAAGTCCGGAATGAAGATCCCCACCTGCTGATAGAATCACTGCGGCCTGCATATTAATTAAAGCTAAGTATCCATTTGCATATTATAAGGCGAGTCCCGTCACTGAGCAGCGGGGCAGCTGCCACGAAGCCTTGTCACCGCCGCCGAGATCGGGATGGGGCCTGCCAGCGTCTGGGTCGGCGGCGGACGTCATCCGTTGCTTTCTGCATTCCTCCCCCCGCCACCGTTCCCGGCATCGGGGAGCCTTTAGAATCCAGTCCAAGGTGTTCATCTTATTATGTCATCCTATTTAACCTGGCCAATGAAGTAAAAGGAGTAAATGCTGCAAATACAGCCCATCAGCATCAGAAAAGATGAAAATTTAACATTTTGAGTATAGAGCCTTTACCAAAACTGAGAAATAAACAAACTTCTTTGGAAGATGGAACAAAATAATGTGGGGAGTATAGGTGAGGAGAATATCAGGTAAAAGTCAAGAATTTATTCAAGCACTCTTTCTGTGACAGGAGCCATTGATTTTTACCTGTTATTCACAGTTCCCCCTCTCCTGCACTTGATTATTTTAAGCCCTGTAAAGTGGCTTGACCACCTTCAGGTTACTGTTCTGAGAAGGATCTGCACATAAAACATGTCTTTTCTCTTTCCAAATGCTGACAGACCTGCTTTGTATTTGCCGCAATTCAGTTATTATTTCAGACTTCCAGTATTTGTAGTGTTTTACATTTACTTATTTAAAAATATTTTTCTGCTATCAGTCGATAAACCTCAATGTTTTAGTTTCTCTACTAAATATGACGTCAATACAAAAGACCAGTGCCAAAACCAAGTACATCAATAATCTATAATAGTTTTTTTCTGTCCTGACTGTTTTGATTGGTCAGTTTAACAGGCAGGTTTGTTGGGTTTATTGGTGGGCGGTGCAGGTGCACATGGATGCATGTGGTGCGTAGAGGATTGCAGCTGCCAGCGGTTGATGGAGGCCTTGGCGGCGGGTTCAGGGGGTTGATGGAGAACAAAAACTGTTGCAATAAAGATACTAATTTGGCTGCAAATGTTTTGCAAGTCGCTGCTAGTAAAAAAAAAATTTCTTTGGCCTCCTTGTCTCGGGAGACAATGGGTAAGCGCCTGGAGGTGGTCAGTGGTTTGTGGAGCAGCGGCTGGAGTGGCTATAAAGGCCAATACTAGAGTGACATACTCTTCCACAGGTGCTGCAGATAAAATTGGTTGTCAGAGCTGTTTCGCAGTTGGCTCTCCCCTTGTGCTTCTGTCTTTTTTCTTGCCAACTGCTAAGTCTCTTCGACTCGCCACACTTTAGCCCCGCCTTTATGGCTGCCTGCCAGCTCTGGCGATCGCTGGCAACTGACTCCCATGACTTGTGATCAATATAGTAAATATATAAATAATATAAATGAAACAATTTTACTTAATTGTCGTAAGAAGTAGTTGTGTACATCAAAAGAAATTATTATCCAATTATCGAAGTGGAGTGGAAATGAATGATGTAACAGCAGCTTTGTTTGAGAAATGTAATTGTACTATTTACCACATTTTTCAGCGGGAGGTAAGGGGAGCCCCATTAAAAAAAAGTTACCCTGGCTGGAGAGATTGTTGGCATGACAGATGGGATAGGATTGATGGAAGGCATGGGGATGGCATGAGCTGGATGGCATGGAAAGGATCAGAAAGCATGGGAGGGGTGGCATGAGATGATGAAATAGGTTAGGTGTGGAAAAATGGCGGGGACAATTATTTGATGCAACTTTTTATTCAAAAGCTATTCTTTGTGCTAAAAATGAAGATTCACTAGATTTGAATAAAATGATTTTAGAAAAGCTGTTAGGTGAATTAAAATAATATATCAATGTGGAGTCTATAGATGAAGAAGATGATAACAGCCTATACCCTCCAGAGTTTCTACAGTGTCTAACTCCAATGGGCACGCTACGACACAAACTTAGACTCTCAGAAGGAGCAATTATAATGTTGCTACGAAACATGAATCCTAAACAAGGACTTTATCATGGAACAAGATTGGTAGTTAGGAAGCTGTTTTTCTCGATGATAGATGCTGAAATTATAACAGGCAGTTTTCAAGGAAATAGAGTGTTTATTCCTCGAATAATATTCAGCCCATCAGATGTAAACCTGCCTTTTCAACTCAGGAGAAAATACAGTTCCCAATTAGACTTTCATATCCAAGACTTTAAACAAGTCACAAGGCCATACTTTTGTATTCATATTCCTGGGCCTGTTTTTACACTCAACAGCTGTATGTAGCTTTTCCAGAATGAGAGGTTTTGATTCTGTTCAAGTCTTTGGTGAAAGAATAACCAGAATTCCGATATTTAAATAAATACTGTTGCAATAAAGATACTAATTTGCCTGCAAATGTTTTGCAGGTCGCTGCTAGTAAATATATAAATAATATAAATGAAACAATTTTACATAATTGTCGTAAGAAGTAGTTGCATACATCAAAAGAAATTATTATCCAATTATTGAAGTGGAGTGGAAATGAATGATGTAACAGCAGCTTTGTTTGAGAAATGTAATTGTACTATTTATCACATTTTTCAATTCTTTTTCGCTGGAATTCACCACTGTAGGATTGTGTTGGTCATTGTTGCAGCCTTCTGTCATTTCAAATATACTCTGTAACACAGCACCTTCCAAACCCGTGACCTCTGCCACTTAGGAGAACAAAGGCAGCAGACACATGGGAACATCACCACCTACTAGTTCTCTTCCAAGCCACACACTATCCTGACTTACAACTATATTATCATTCCTTCATGCTGGGTCAAAATCCTGGAACTCCCTTGCGAACAGCACAGTGGGTGTACCTACATGACAAGGACTGCAGCAGTTCAAGAAGGTGACTCACCACCACCTTCTCGAGGGTAATTAGAGATGGCCAACAAATGCTAGCCTCACCATCAACACTCACATTCCATGAACGAATTTTTTAAAAATCAGTAATGCTGCAGCATAAAAAGCACTTGATTATCATCATAGTTAACCTAAGTAGAAACATGCGTATCACTGAAATGTAATCAAATGGCCATGTATACAATTATAGACTTTATGAATTCAGCATTAGATTGGGAACCCTCCAGTTGTCTACAGATACAGTTGGAGATATAACTTGTCCCTGCCTTAGGGCACATTTTTTGTTCAAGCAGATTCAGAACTCAAATATAACTGTTGTGATCTAGCAGCAACAATGAATTCGAAGATTTTTAAAAAATAAAACTGACCTGCTTTACTCCAGGGCCAGAATTTAATGCACCCCCGCCCCCACCGGGAGTGGGCTAGAAGGCGGCGGGGGGGGGGGGCCGTAAAATCGAATGGGAGGTGGAGGATGCAGTGCCTGTCACCTACCCACTCCCACTGCTATTTCACCAGCTGCAGGGGAGCTGGCAAACGGCCTGCCCACCCTATGCCAGTTGAGGCTGTTCTGTCAATGTGTTTTGTTGAATGATAACTTTCTTTAATCCACTGACTGGAGATCTGAATTTGTATTTTTTTAAAGACATTTTTAAAAAGACATTTAAAACAGGATGACTGCTAGCAGCTTAAGATGATCACCTAGTTTGCGACACTGTATCCTACATTGCAAAGGACTGCGAGGAGGGAGACAAAATGTCTGTGCATTTCCCCAGCAATGAACCAAGACCCAGGAAGTTTAAGGGAATTGTATGTTCTTTTTCTTTTAGCAAGAAGAATAAATACTGCTAAATGCTATGTTTGCATCACCAAGTGACTGTCATGTGACACGCCCCTCCCCATCTGTGGTTTTGTGCTGGTGTTTTCTCTGCAGCAGAGGAGAAGCAACCAGACTCTGACATGAGCAGACCCTAACTGGGGATCCCACTCTCTCTCTCCATTCCAGCTGGAAAGCTTTCAAACCCTGCCTGTTGACTGACCACCTTTGCATACTCCGGCGACAATCAGAAACCCCGATGGAGTAAATCATCCGTTTTACTAAAAGCCTCAGTACCACTGAATTCAACGAGAAGCCAGCCAAATCACCAAACTCCACAGACTTTTTGTTTTATGGACTCTAACTCAACCAATCTACCTTTCCCCACTCTGTAACCTTTTTGTGTGTGTGTAAACCACTAGTGTGTGCGTGAGAGTGAATTGGCGCATTGTTTATTATTTTATTAGTTCAGTTTAGGTACAATAAAGTTAACCTCTTTCTTTGTTAACTCAAAAAAACCTGTCCGATTAGATCTTGTTATGATCATAGCAGGAAAGTAATCCAACACCTACTGAATTAGCCAGTACATTCACTTAAAGAAAAAATTTAACCTGTTGTGGTCTAACAAGGAGAGGGAAGCTCAACCCCTCCTCACTTGACCATAACAAGGCCCTTAAGTCGCCAATTAATTGCCACTTAAGGGCCACTTTCCACTGCTGCTGGTATTTTACCAGCTGTGGATGGGCACTTCAACACCTGAGGAGGCCACCTAATACCTGGCGGCCTCTTTGCGGGCTGGGGGGAGCCCTCCAGATTGGGCACCCTGTGCCCAATGGAGGACCCCCGAAACAGTTGCCTCCCCCACCTTAGCAATGGAGCGGTGTCAGAGTCTAAGGCCTAGCCAATTGTGGCCAGCAAGGACCGCACCCCCCCCCCACCCCCCACCCCCATCCCTCTTTGGAGGCCAGTGTCCATCGTCCTCTTCTTGCTGAATGCAGTCCCAGCAGTGGCCACCGTTTCTAGTGGCGCTGTTGGGACTGAAGAGCTACTGGCCTTCTGATTGGCCTGCAGCTCCTGGAAGCAGGACTTCCTGCCTCAGAGGGGCAGAAGCCCTGACTGAAGCCTATTAAGGGATTGAGCCATGCAAAATAGCAGTGAGGCCACTGCATCACCGGTAAATTCCGGCCCAGGTAAAGAGATATCTGATCCAGGTTTATGGAATGAGGAATTTCAAAGGCTGTAGTATCAGAGGATTGTAAATTGAGTGCAAATAAGAGTGCTATGGTACAATATGTTGGTTGCTGTAACATGTCAGGTTGTGGGCTTTTAGGACACAGTGCTTGTAATTCCCCACAACTCAACTCAGCAATTTTAGCAGTGCTATCAGTGAACAAAATGGAGAGGAAAAATCAGATCAGTCAATTCTCCTATGGCACACATTTGTACCTCATCATCTGCTATACGCACATGTCAGAAGGCAGGCTGCTTGTCCATTCTCTTGTCCAGAATGTATGGTGTAGGGAGCCAAAACCAAATCTTAGTGAGACAAAGATTAATAAAACTTTAAAACTGTTGCATAGGGAAGAGTTATTTCTCTTCTGGAAAATGAAAAGGAACAATGGATTCACAAATTAAATATTTTTATCTTGCATTTACAAGATTCACTATCTAAGTTACATCTTGATCCAGACATGAATACATCTTGACATACTAGTTGTGTGTTTATCAAGAATTGACCACATCTATAGTCGGATTTAGCTCTTTGCTCCAAACCAAACAGTCGATTTAGTTACGTATTTGTTTATGTCGTTACTCAGGTCATGCGTAGACAATGGGCTGGATTTTACCATAGGCAGACAGGACGTTGCCACCGATGTAAAAGTCAGTGGCAAACCTGCTTCCGCCTAGCCTGGGGATCCACCCCACATTTTATGTGTGCCCTGGCTTTAATTGTCCCGAGGCAGGCCTTCCACCCGCTTGAGAGAGGAGGTCCCAACTCAGTGAGCTGCCGGCCAATCATCGGACTGGCAGCTCTCAGTCCCAGCAGCGCCACCGGGAGTGGTGGCCACTGCTGGGACTGCAGCCTGGCTGATGACATGGAGCCAGGAGTGAAGGTAAGTTGGGCATGCCTGACCAGGGGGATCGGGCGCGCCCTGGTGAGGCAAGAGTAGTCATTTGGGGACGGGGTGGGGGGCGTCTTGGGTTGTGGGGGTGGGTTGGGAGGCAGGGGCAGCCCTTAATCGGGCACCCATGCCTAACTGCCATGGTATCCGCCTGGTGCGCAGAAAGGCCGGCAGCTGTGGCTGGGCAGCCTTTCATGTCCCCAACACAACCGCTTGCCATGGGTAAAATACCCGTGGAGGTGGGCAAGGGCCCTTAAGTGGCCACTTGAGGGCCTTGATTGGTCTTGATCTACCACCGCCCAACCCCCGCACCCCACCCCCCCCCCACTGACAGCCGTAAAGTTGTCCGGAGGTGGGAGCGGGACTTGAAGGCCTCCTGGAGCCTCCTGCTCAATTTTACGGTGCCACCATCCGACCCGCTGGGGCGGTGTAAAGTTCAGCTCAATAAGAGGAATTTTAATCACTGGATTCAGGCCATGTGCAATGTTAAAATGTTAAAAATCTGAATATCAACTCCAACCTGCCTATTTCCGGTTTTAAACAATTCTAACGGAGGCAGTATGGGGTTGGGCAACCAACCCACTCGCAGGAGGCTGGTTCGCAAATATTATAATGAGGCTACGCACTTCACAGTTAACTACCACTTTAAATTTACCCCTGGCCGACTGAGTTTTCTGGGCCTCCGGAAACCCGGTGACTAAAGAGAGGTAAGGACTGCTGAATTCAGGAGGTAAGTGGCATTTCCACTTATCTGCTGGATCCAATATATTTTCCTCACCAACTCCCCCACAATTGAATATGTGCCCATTCCTTCCAATCTCCTCCATGAGGCCTCCAATCACCACTGGCCTTCAATCTCCCTTGGCCCTGACCTCCCTGATATTGCTCGGCACTGAACTCCGCTCTTTCTACCCATTGCTACCCTCCCCACAGTCTCCCCGATCTTCCCTGGCTCCAGAATCTGATTTTCCACCGATCATCTGGCTTTCCTGATCTTCCCCAGCTCTGGATTCCAATGTTACTTTCTCCCGGTCTTCCTAATTTCCCTGCCTCCAAACTCTGATCTTTCCTCTTCCAGCGCAACCCCCTGCCCCCAGCTCCTCCACACCCGACCCTTCACCCCTCCCCCACAGACCTCTTCAATCTTTCCTGGCTTCAGACTTAGCTCTTCCTCCACAGCATACCCCTTGCACCTAGAATCCCCCCCAAGCCCTCCCAGCCAAGCCCTCAATCTTCCCCGGCTTTGGATTCTAATTTTTGTCCCCAACTTAGCCCAACCTCCCAGATATTTTTTTATTATTCGTTCCTGGGATGTGGGCATCGCTGGCCAGGCCAGCATATATTTCCCATCCCTAATTGTCCTTGAGAAGGTGGTGGTGAGCTGACTTCTTGAACCACTGCAGTCCATGTGGGGTAGGTACAACCACAGTGCTGTTAGGAAGGGAGCACTGTGGGTGTACCTACCCCACATGGACTGCAGCGGTTCAAGAAAGCAGCTCACCACCACCTTCTCAAGGACAATTAGGAATGGGAAATATATGCTGGTCTGGCCAGCGACGCCCACCTCCCATGAATGAATTTTTTAAAAGTTCCAGGATTTTGACCCAGCGACAGTAAAGGAACGGCAATATAGTTCCAAGTCAAGATGGTGTGTGGCTTGGAGGGAAACTTGCAGATGGTGTTCCCATACATCTTCTGCCCTTGTCATTCTAGGTGGTAGAGGTCGTGGGTTTGGAAGGTGCTGTTTAAGGAGCCTTGGTGAGTTGCTGCAGTGCATCTTGTCGATGGTACATACTGCTGCCACTGTGCGTCGTTGGTGAAGGGAGTGAACGTTGAAGGTGGTGCATGGGGTGCCAGTCAAGTGGGCTGCTTTGTCCTGGATGGTGTTGAGCTTCCTGAGTGTTGTTGAAGCTGCACCCATCCAGGCAAGTGGAGATTATTCCATCCTGGTCTTCCCAGCTGCAGGCTCCAATCTTCCTCCCAGCAATGCCCCCCGCACCCGCACGTCCCTGGTCTTATTTGACTCCTGAGCCTAATTTATCTCTCCTGCTCCAATGGCCTCCTTATCATCCCTTACTCCAGACTCTGATCTTCCACCACCCCATCCCAGCCTTCTTGATCTTCCCAGCTCCAGACTTTAATCTTCCTCAACCCCCCCACCCCCCCCCCAGACTCCTCAATCTTCCCCAGAACCAGACTCTAATCTTACTCCACCCCTGCTGCCCGCAACCCCCCCCCCCCACCGACCCCCCTGCCCCCCCACCCTCCCACAGCCTGTCAGTCTCTCAATCTGGCTGGCTGCACCTGGGTAATGGCGACCAAAAAAATACACTAATTAAGTGGTGCCATTAAATTCAGCGGGACCTTCAGGAAACCCATTCATCCAGGTTTTCAGACCTGAAAACAGCTCCTGAGCTCTGTGCCCACCTCTGAGTTGATATTCAGCCAATACATAGAGCAATACCAAACCAGTGTGTAATTCTGCCTCAAATAAAATACAATAGAATTGAAATTTATACCAGTGGCATATACCCATGTAATTCATAAAGAATTGTCCTGCTTCCCTACATGCTAACTATTCATGACAAACCCATATCTCAGACCAAAAACAGATAATATGTATTATACTACTCAACTAAGGTGGGCTAAATGTTAACAGGACTGAAATCAAAATTCAATCAGCAAAGTATTAAACTCAGAAATAAACAACCATATTTTTACTTCAGTAATTGATTTATAATTTTGCTTCAATAATTGAGTTATTGTTTTATGCTAGAGTTATACTGAAGAGGGATTGTGAATACTAAGTTGTTAACTCCCCTTTGTTCTTCAATGAAAAGCTCATAATGGTAATGAAATGGCGCTAACTGTTTGGCCTTGCAGTGAAATTCATTTCTCACACAAAATGGGTTAACAGTTATAACTGCAGTGACAGCTTGCACATCAGTAAACAGTTTCCTGACATTATGAAAAATTAATACAACATTTTAGTGAACTGTAAATGTTTAGCTAATCATGCTAAATGCCTGTTTTTGAGGAACATAAGGTGTTTTGACAGTAAGGATATACAAAAGAGTTCACATTTGAGTTTAATGTCGGAAAGCCACATTAGGGTTCAGAAAACCACCCCATCTCTATTTTGGCCCTTGGCAGGGAACTCTACCTCTTCAACAATTAACCAGTCATCGGCAAGTATTATCTCTCGGCTCCATTTACACAGCAGCTGTTGTGCTTTTGCTGTCTTTGTTTGACAGGATCCAGTGGTACTTCGAGATGTGTGTTTAAAGAAATGGGGAGGTTATTGGCTTTAAATATGTTGGCTGTATGTACGATCAGTATTTTCCCAGGCTTTTTCACTGAGTTTATCAGACAAGGAGCTGACCTTTGTAGCAAACACTTTTCATCATATAACTTTCACTTTGATTCATCTCCTGCTGATTCATGTTCCAAACAGTTAAGAAACCACTAAGATGATTATTAATTATACGTTTGGGTCCTGACTTCTTTTCCTGTGGCTTTGGAAATGTTTATTTGTTATAACAATTACATTTCTGTCACTGATGCATTGAGTTTCATAATTGCTTATTAGCCAGATGATCTGAATTATTGTCCTTTGTTTTATTTTGAACATTTTATATTATCATATGGAATGAATAGAGTTGGAATATTGGCACAAGTTAATCATACATTATACACAGAGTATGCTTCCTTGGACTCGATCTAAGTTGACATAGTGTATGAATTGCTTTACTTGAAAATTTTGATTCAATACAAACTGGAATAGATTGAAGGATAGTTGGTGTCCTGGAGCTCAATAGACATTTACATACATGATGTCAAACATAGAAACATAGAAAATAGCAGTAGAAGTAGGCCATTTGGCCCTTCGGGCCTGCTCCGCCATTCAAAAAAAAATCATGACAGATCGTCTAATTCAGTACCCTGTTCCTGCTTTCTCCCCATATCCCTTGATCCCTTTGGCATTAAGAAATATATCTAGGTCCTTCTTGAATATATTTAATGACTTGGCCTCCACTGCCTTCTGCGGTAGAGAATTCCACAGGTTCAGCACCCTCTGAGTGAAGAAATTTCTCCTCATCTCAGTTCTAAATGGCATACCCCGTATCCTGAGACTGTGACCCCTGGTTCTGGACTTCCCAGCCATCGTGAACATCCTCCCTGCATCTAGCCTGGCTAGTCCTGTTAGAATTTTATAGGTTTCTATGAGATCTCCTCTCATGCTTCTAAACTCTAGTGAATATAGGCCTAGTCGATCCAATCTCTCCTCATATGTCAATCCTGCCATCGCAGGAATCAGCCTAGTAAATCGTTTTTGCACACCTTCCAAGGCAATAACATCCTTCCTAAGATAAGGAGACCAAAACTGCACACAGTACTCCAGATGTGGTCTTATCAAGGCCCTGTATAACTGCAGTAAGACATCCTTGCTCCTGTACTCAAATCCTCTTGCAATGAAGGCTAACATTGGGGCGGCACAGTGGCGCAGTGGTTAGCACCGCAGCCTCACAGCTCCAGCGACCTGGGTTTGGTTCTGGGTACTGCCTGTGCGGAGTTTGCAAGTTCTCCCTGTGACCACATGGGTTTCCGCCGGGTGCTTCGGTTTCCTCCCACAGCCAAAGACTTGCAGGGTGATAGGTAAAATTGGCCATTGTAAATTGCCCCTAGAGTAGGTAGGTGGTAGGAAAATTGAGGGAAGGTGGGGATGTGGTAAGGAATATGGGATTAATGTAGGATTAGTATAAATGGGTGGTTGATGGTCGGCACAGACTCGGTGGGCCGAAAGGCCTGTTTCAGTGCTGTATCTCTCAATGACTGTATACCATTCGCCTTCCTAATTGCTTGCTGCACCTGAATGCTTGCTTTCAGCGACTGGTGTACAAGGACACCCAGATCTCGTTGTACCTTCCCCTTTCCTAATCTATCACCATTCAGATAATCTGCCTTTCTGTTTTTACAACTAAAGTGGATAATCTCACATTTATCCACGTTATACTGCATCTGCCATGCATTTGCCCACTCACCCAACTTGTCCAAATCACATTGGAGCCTCTTTGCATCCTCCTCACAGCTCACATTGCCCGCCCCCCCCCCCCCCCCCACCCAGCTTTGTGTTGTCTGCAAACTTGGAAATGTTACATTTAGTTCTCTCACCCAAGTCATTAATATATATTGTGAATAGCTGGGGCCCAAGCACTAATTCCTGGGGTACCCCACTAGTCACTGCCTGCCACCCGGAAAAAGACCCGTTTATTCCTACTCTCTGTTTCCTGTCTGTCAACCATTTCTCAATCCGTGCCAGTATATTTCCCCCAATCCCATGTGCTTTAATCTTGCACCATAACCTCTTTTTATTTATTTAGAGATACAGCACTGAAACAGGCCCTTCGGCCCACCGAGTCTGTGCCGACCATCAACCACCCATTTTATACTAATCCTACACTAATTCCATATTCCTACCACATCCCCACCTGTCCCTATATTTCCCTACCACCTACCTATACTAGGGGCAATTTATAAAGGCCAATTTACCTATCAACCTGCAAGTCTTTGGCATGTGGGAGGAAACCGGAGCACCCGGAGGAAACCCACGCAGACACAGGGAGAACTTGCAAACTCCACACAGGCAGGACCCGGAATTGAACCCGGGTCGCTGGAGCTGTGAGGCTGCGGTGCTAACCACTGCGCCACTGTGCCGCCCATAATGTGGGACCTTATCAAAAGTCTTCTGAAAATCCAAATACACCACATCCACCCGTTCTCCCTTATTTATTCTACTAGATACATCCTTAAAAAACTCCAGTAGATTTGTTAAATATGACTTCCCTTTTGTAAACCCATGTTGACTTTTCCCAATCCCGTTTATGCTTTCGAGTCATTTTCGTCTCTGGCACACAGTTTACTGGAGATATCTTTCTAGATAAGTAATCTGGATGTCATGTTACAGATCACCTCAGCACTGTCAAACTGTCCATAGAACAAATTTTCTACCATAAAGGCTCTATGTAATCACAAGTTGCTGTTGAACCAAAGTGCAATCAGAAGACTTATAGAGGCAGTTCAATATTGCACAATTACCTGTCCATTAAGAACTATAGTCATATTTAGCTCAGATCATTTTTATATAAATTTAGATTACAAACCAAATATTGTGGCTTATATGCAATATGTTTTATTTTTGTGTTGTGTTATGCTATGCAAAACTCTATTAAATATGTATTATGCTGGCTGAAAAGAAACAATAACACATTAAAACAATTAGCAGTGTAATGTAATTCAGACGAATTCTTATGTTGCTTTTTTAATCAAATCATTGTTTCTGAGTCCTGATTTTAGCTCAGGGTGAGAATCAGGTGGGCACGGGGAAAACTGGTGGAGGGCGGTGTGAGGCCCGATCAATGTTAGGTTGCCCACTCAAAACTGGCAGGGCGTGGCAGATGGTCAGTTGGCGAGAGCTGACTATTGGGCAACTGGAAGCTGCAAGCGGAGACCAAAGGAAAAGTCCTGGCGCTAGGGTAAGTTGTAGGGAGAGGGAATTTTCCATGTGGACTTTGAGACCCAAGGGAATGGAGCCCAAGACAAGGGAGGCCTAAACTTCCCTGTAGGAGCACTTATCTCTTTGGGGTCTCTTTTGGCCCTGATTTCTTTTTGTGCTAACTTCACCTGGCAGCAAAGCCACAACAGTTTTCCCACTCAGGCCACCGGTTAAAATAGGAGTCAGACCCTGATGATGTCATCGGAGCTCAATTTGCACATTTTTGGAAGGTTTCCACTGATTTTGACAGGTGTTCGTCCCACATTCAGAAGCACAGGTTAAAATGAAAGACTGTGGATAGGGAACAGGAGTTCAGTGGGTCAGTCATCTGGGCAATTTTAATGAAGTTTTACAAATGTTGTTCACAAATGTTGCTTTAAGGCCATCTTTAATTACAACCAGTTTATATGTCAGAATCCTCTTGGGCTTGTCATTATAGGGGCACTTGACCTTATTTTAACATTGATGAAGTATTGCTCATTGCCACCATCAATTTACCAAATGAAAAGATATAATTGCGAAAGGATTTTAAAATAATTTAGAAGTATAGGATAACTGCTCTTAGCAAACTAAAGCCACAATAATGCACACAATGATTATACATTCTTGCTTACCTGCAGCGGCACTGATCCAATTTTCCAGCCAATGCATCAAAGAGACTTATTATTACCTCAGTCATGGAGACAGGGTAGAGTGACTAGCTGAGTTCAGGATTTTATTTGCTAATTGGGAAAACATATCAAATTTATTAAAGCAAACAGTACCCTGATAAGGGACAACGATGCATGAATTTCACTTTCATAAAATAATGAATGCATATGGCTCTTCTAATTGCAACTAAACATCATGATAAGCATACAGTAGTACTTGGCAAGAATAATAATCCACAAATATAATCTTCCCATGGCTTCAATGCTACTTCAGCTCTCACAACAGCCTTCAAGGGTTAAAATCATGCTATTTCTTGCTGGTTTAAACATTCTAGTAGGTGTGAGTACATTGAACTAAGCTGTACCCCATTAAGTAAACGGTCCCTGTACATTAAAGCTGCAATCAAGGCAAAATCATTTTTAAAATTTGTTCATGGGATGTGGGCATCCTTGGCAAGGCCAGTATTTATAACCCAACTCTAATTGCCGTCCATGTCTCCGCTTTAAAGACATCTGCAAACGCGACATGAAATCCTGTGACATTGATCACAAGTTGTGGGAGTCAGTTGCCAGCATCCGCCAGAGCTGGCGGGCAGCCATAAAGGCGGGGCTAAAGTGTGGCGAGTCGAAGAGACTTAGTAGTTAGCAGGAAAAAAGACAGAGGCGCAAGGGGATAGCCAACTGTGTAACAGCCCTGACAAACAAATTTCTCTGCAGCACCTGTGGAAGAGCCTGTCACTCTAGAATTGGCCTTTATAATCACTCCAGGCGCTGCTTCACAAACTACTGACCACCTCCAGGCGCTTATCCATTGTCTCTCGAGATAAGGAGGCCAAAGAAGAAGAAGAAGAAAAATTGCCCTTGGGAAGTGGTAAGCTGCCTTCTTGAACCAGTGTTGTCCTTGTGGTCAAGGTACACCCAAAGTACTGTTAGGCAGGGACTTCCTCATAATGTCCTAGGACCAGTTGTGGTCAGCTACTACTATAACAACAACAACTTGCATTTATATAGCACCCTTAGAGTAGTAAAATGTCCCAAGATGCTTCACATGAGTGTTATCAACCAAATTTGACATTGAGCCACAAGGAGATATTGGGACAGGTAATCAAAATCTTGGTCAAAGAGGTAGGTTTTACTACATATACAAAGTAAAGTACAAAGCTTCCGAATTCCACTGTGGATTCTTTTCAACAAAACTGGACTGACTATTCTCGAAATAAAATGCTTACTATTGTTATATTTGGATTGACATTGACATTGAAATGCTTACTGTGGTAACTGGAAACAGAACCAGAAATGCCAAAAATAGAATTTAACTCATGGAGCACAGATGACAGGAAGTGCCATCATATGGGAAAACTTCCCTCATTGCTGAACAGGATTGTTATTTTTTCACAGGAAATCTATCGCTCGTGATTTGGAAAACATTTGTAAGTGTGTTGCTGAAAGACTTGCTATTCAGGTCCTGTGTGACTTACCGATGATCCAGTGATAGCTGGGAAACATTTAAGAATGATTATTTTACAGAGAGCTTGAACTGAAAGATGAAGCTCAGGATTCAAGTCTTGCCAAGAAATTACAGCCCAGATTAAGTGGGTTGGACATGGTTTCAGAATAGAGTTTCCCACATTCCAACATCTAAGTTTGCTTCCTTTCCTGAATTCTCAAACAAAAAAGCACTATAAAATGGTGAGGTCACCATACATGACTGAATTTGTGTTACTTTATTCAAATTCAAATCGAACAAACTGAAATTACAGTTTATACATTATGAATAGCTGCTGCTGCTAAAACGAAACTCTGTTACATCATATGTTCCTGATGTAAGAAAACTCCATTCTGTTCTGTGAAACAAAGTACAGTAAAATCGACTATTACTTCATAATATGACATCAGCCTATCTTTGTAAATAATCCCAGAATAACATGAATGCACAGCTGCATTGTTCATCAGCCAGTTATTTGGAATTTTCTAACCATGAGCAGTTAATGTGTTGTAAAAGGGCTGCACTCATTTACCTGATAGTCTATAACCTGTAACACACTAACCTGTGACACTTTAACCTGTGGCAGTATATCTTGAGTATTTAACCTATTAGTGAAGAAACTGCCTTTAAATTTGACATTTTCTCAACCTGTTGACTAGATTTTAATGCATCTACTGCTAAGGTAAAATATTATTGGGTAGCGTCCATCTCTAGCTGGTCAAGTCTAATGTCCTTTAGGGAAGGAAATCTGCCATCCTTACCTGGTCTGGCTTGCATGTAGCTCCAGACCCACAGCAATGTGGTTGACTCTTAATTTGCCTCTGAAGAGGCCTAGCAAGCCACTCAGTTGTGAAAGACAAATAAGGGTGGGTAAAAAATGCTGGCCTTATCAGCGATGCGCACATCCCATGAAAGAATAAAAAAAATTACACTGGCACTCTGGTTTGGACAATTTTGAAATTATTTAGAAAAGGACCTGTAACCATGTTTTCTTAGGAACATAGGAATTGCTAGGTGAGAAAAATACCAAGTTCTATCTAGTTCACCTTCTATCAAACTGGTAGTCGCATAAAACAATGATAATGGAGAAGTTGACTAAACCTAGCAATCAATCTCGATCAATTAGTCTACAGAGAACCAGAAATGAGACAAGGGAAACCCCAGTGGTGAAATGCTTTGTGAACCGTAGGCCTAAAGTCACCAAGCAAACAATATTTACCATATCATGCATCAAATTACTCATATAGTGTATGCTACGGTGTTATTTCTGATAGAAATCTATCCAATTTGCATTTGAGTGAATCATGATACTATGATATCTTCAATTGCCACTTTAATCTAATTTCCCATTTTATTTGAAAAATTGTCTATATCAAATCTAAATGAATCCTAAATAATGAATCAATGTTGCAATATGAAAACAGCTTCCTTTCACCCAGTTATCTCTGTTAGAATTGCACAAAGTCCCTGTGAATATTGAGCCAAACTGTGAGGCAGGTTTTTATAATTAAGAATTGCTGTGCCAAGGCTACCATTTGTCATGCTATAATGATGACTTACTTTTACCTTTCTACATATCATTTTATGTTACAAATCCTTTGTGTGTCATCATGACTTGTGGAGACGGTATTTGTGGTCATTAAAAGATTTTGCCTTTGGCATAATTCTGTTCTCAGGAAGTGGAAGGAAGATATTACAGTTTGTATGCAGCAAATATCTTCAAGAGAGTGCATTCCTTTTCATGGTTTACATGGGGTAGATAAACACTAAGACAGTAAGTTCAATTAGTTGGCATATTGTGATCTACTTTTTAAAAATAAGTAAAGTACATGTTCGCAATATTGCAAAGAACATCTGGTATTTTACATATATAGAATCAGTTAACATTTAAAAGCATTACAAACACATTAAAGGATGTTGGGAATATGCAGTAGGACTTTCAGCATCTGGAAAGAAAAATGACAAGATAATGTTTAGAGTGGAAATTCTGTCATAAAATGTGAAAGATTTTAATGCCATACAACTGTGCTCTCCATTTGTATCTTCATATAGCAAACAGTAATCTCTGAACTACAGTCTTGGCATTGTTGCAGAAAAGCTGTGTTTGCAAGTATTGGTGTGTTTTCAGAGGCAACGTTGGGGAGGGAGAATGCATGGGAGGAAACTAACTAATCTGGAAATGTAATAAAAGGTAATCAAGCCATCTTGAATTATTGTGTGTAGACAGAGATAGATTGATAGATGTGACCATCTAAGTGGAGAATAACTAACTATACTTCCTATCAAAACATTTAACTGGGTCCTTTTAGTTGCTTAACAGTGACAGATTAGGATAAAACAGTTCAAAGTGATCTTAACCAGCCATTTCCACTCTCATAATACTCGCTAATGTTTTTGCTTCCTTTTTATAATATATATATATAATAATTTTTCAAATTTTTTCACAACCTTAGTTCACTGTAAGCAGGCATTTTGGGTAGCACCCTCTAATTTGTTTCACCATCCACTTGTGTATAACTGTTAAAGTGATTCTACTCTACGTTTAATCATAATTATCTGCCGAATGTTTCTGGCAAACATTTAAAAAAAGACTAACAAAAGACTAGATTATAAGTTGGTTTAAAAATATTAAAATACTTGTTTGAACTGAAATGTCAAACTGAGGGGAAGTGTTGAATGGAGGAGTCCTGCAAAGGTAAACAATTGGATGTCTCTTGCTTCAATCTACATTCATAATCACATTATCAAAACCAAATGTGGACTTGTCAAATCTTTTAGAGAACTGTAGAGGCAAAAGATGCCCAAAAGAAAGGATTTAGACAGGCTAAGTAATTGGACAAACTGGCAGTTTAAATTCAACACTGAATAAAGTACTGACCATTTGTTGAAAAAGTGAACATTTCAAATATATATAATTTATAAATTATAAGGCTCAGGTTCAGCCCCAACTAAAGTATTGCATCCAGTTCTGGTCACCACACTTCAGGAAGGATGTGAAGGTCCTTGAGAGAGTGCAGAGGAGATTTACTAGAATAGTTCCAGGAATAGGGGATTTTAGTTAGAAGGTTAGGTTGGAAAGGCTAGGATTGTTCGCCTTGGAGCAAAGGAGATTTTTTTTTATTCATTCATGGGATGTGGGCGTCGCTGGCCAGGCCAGCATTTATTGCCCATACCTAATTGCCCTTGAGAAGGTGGTGGTGAGCTGCCTTCTTGAACCACTGCAGTCCATATGGGTTAGGTACACCAACAGCGCTGTTAGGAAGGGAGTTCCAGGATTTTGACCCAGCGACAGTGAAGGAACAGCGATATAGTTCCAAGTCAGGATGGTGTGTGGCTTGGAGGGGAAAATGTAGGTGGTGGTGTTCCCATGTATCTGCTGGCCCTTGTCCTTCTAGGTGGTAGAGGTTGCGAGTGTGTAAGGTGCTGTCTAAGCAACCTTGTGCATTGCTGCAGTGCATCTTGTGGGTGGTACACACTGCCGCCACAGTGCGTCGGTGGTGGAGGGAGTGAATGTTTGTGAATGGGGTGCCAATCAAGCGGGCTGCTTCATCCTGGATGGTGTCGAGCTTCTTGAGTGTTGTTGGAGCTGCACCCATCCAGGCAAGTGGAGAGTATTCTATCACACTCCTGACTTGTGCCTTGTAGATAGTGGACAGGCTTTGGGGAGTCAGGAGGTAAGTTACTCACCACAGGATTCCACACCTCTGATCTGCTCTTTGTTTAGTTTAGAGATACAGCACTGAAACAGGCCCTTCGGCCCACCGAGTCTGTGCCGACCATCAACCACCCATTTATACTAATCCTACACTAATCCCATATTCCTACCACATCCCCACCTGTCCCTATATTTCCCTACCACCTACCTATACTAGGGGCAATTTATAATGGCCAATTTACCTACCAACCTGCAAGTCTTTTGGCTTGTGGGAGGAAACCGGAGCACCCGGAGGAAACCCACGCAGACACAGGGAGAACTTGCAAACTCCACACAGGCAGTACCCAGAATTGAACCCGGGTCACTGGAGCTGTGAGGCTGCGGTGCTAACCACTGCGCCACTGTGCCGCCCTTGTAGCCACGGTATCTATATGGCTATTCCAGTTCAGTTTCTGGTCAATGGTAACCCCTAGAATGTTGATAGTGGGGGATTCAGCGATCGTAATGCTATTGAATGTCAAGGGGAGATGGTTAGATTCTCTCTTGTTGGAGATGGTCATTGCCTGGCATTTGTGTGGCGCGAATGTTACTTGCCACTTATCAGCCCAAGCCTGGATATTGTCCAATCTTGCTTCATTTCTGCACAGACTGCTTCAGTATCTGAGGAGTCGTGAATGGTGCTGAACATTGTGCAATCATCACTTCTGGCCTAATGATTGAAGGAAGGTCATTAATGAAGCAGCTGAAGATGGTTGGGCCTAGGACACTACCCTGATGAACTTCTGCTGTGATGTCCTGGAGCTGAGATGATTGACCTTCAACAACCACAACCATCTTCCTTTGTGCTAGGTATGACTCCAACCAGCGAAGAGTTTTCCCCCTGATTCCCACTGACTCCAGTTTTGCTCGAGCTCCTTGATGCCATACTCAGTCAAATGCTGCCTTGATATCAAGGACAGTCACTCTCACCTCACCTCTTGAGTTCAGCTCTTTTGTCCATGTTTGAACCAAGCCTGTAATGAGATCAGGAGCTGTGTGGCCCTGGCAGAACCCAAACTGAGTGTCACTGAGCAGGTTGTTGCTAAGCAAGTGCCACTTGATAGCACTGTTGACGACACCTCCCATCACTTTACTGATAATTGAGAGTAGACTGATGGGGCGGTAATTGGCCAGGTTGGACTTGTCCTGCTTTTTGTGTATAGGACATTCCTGAGGAATTTTCCACATTGCCGGGTAGATGCCAGTGTGTAGCTGTACTGGAACAACTTGGCTATGGGCGTGGCAAGTTCTGGAGCACAGGTCTTCAGTACTGTCGCCAAAACGTTGTCAGGGCCCACAGCTTTTGCAGTATCCAGTGCCTTCAGTCGTTTCTTGATGTCACATGGAGTGAATCTAATTGGAGCAAGACTGGCATCTGTGATGCTGGGGACTTCAGGAGGAGTCCAAGATGGATCATCCACTTGACACTTCTGGCTGAAGATTGTTAGAATTTAGAATTTAGAACATTACAGCGCAGTACAGGCTCTTCGGCCCTCGATGTTGCGCCGACCTGTGAAACCATCTGACCTACACTATTCCATTTTCATCCATATGTCTATCCAATGACCACTTAAATGCCCTTAAAGTTGGCGAGTCTACTACTGTTGCAGGCAGGGCGTTCCATGCCCCTACTACTCTCTGAGTAAAGAAACTACCTCTAACATCTGTCCTATATCTATCACCCCTCAACTTAAAGCTATGTCCCCTCGTGTTTGCCATCACCATCCGAGGAAAAAGACTCTCACTATCCACCCTATCTAACCCACTGATTATCTTATATGTCTCTATTAAGTCACCTCTCCTCCTCCTTCTCTCCAACGAAAACAACCTCAAGTCCCTCAGCCTTTCCTCGTAAGACCTTCCCTCCATACCAGGCAACATCCTAGTAAATCTCCTCTGCACCCTTTCCAAAGCTTCCACATCCTTCCTATAATGCAGTGACCAGAACTGCACGCAATACTCCAGGTGCGGTCTCACCAGAGTTTTGTACAGCTGCAGCATGACCTCGTGGCTCCGAAACTCGATCCCCCTACTAATAAAAGCTAACACACCATATGCCTTCTTAACAGCCCTATTAACCTGGGTAGCAACTTTCAGGGATTTATGTACCTGGACACCAAGATCTCTCTGTTCATCTACACTACCAAGAATCTTCCCATTAGCCCAGTACTCTGCATTCCTGTTACTCCTTCCAAAGTGAATCACCTCACACTTTTCCGCATTAAGCTCCATTTGCCATCTCTCAGCCCAGCTCTGCAGCCTATCTATGTCCCTCTGTACCCTACAACATCCTTCGGCACTATTCACAACTCCACCGACCTTAGTGTCATCCGCAAATTTACTAACCCACCCTTCTACACCCTCTTCCAGGTCATTTATAAAAATGCCAAACAGCAAGTTTGTTGCAAGTACTTCAGCCTTATCTTTTGCACTGATGTGCTGGGCTCCCTACTCATTGAACATGGGGTTATATGTGGAGCCTCCTCCTCCAGTTAGTTGTTTAATTGTCCACCACCATTCACGACTGGACGTGGCAGGACTGCAGAGCTTAGATCTGAGCTGTTGGTTATGAAACCGCTTAGCTCTGTCTATTGCATGCTGCTTATGCTGTTTGGCATGCAAGTAGCCCTGAGTTGTAGCTTCACCAGGTTGACACTTCATTTTGAGGTATGGTGCTGCTCCTGGCATGCCCTCCTGCATTCTTCATTCAACCAGGGTTCATCCCCAGGCTTGATGTTAATGGTAGAGTGGGGGATGTGCCAGGCCATAAGATTACAGATTGTGTTTGAATACAATTCTGCTGCTGCTGATGGCCCACAGCACCTCATGGATGCCCAGTTTTGCATTCCTCGATCTGTTTGAAATCTATCCTATTTATCACAGTGATAGTGCCACACAACAGGATGGGTGGTATCCTCATTGAGAAGATGGGGCGTTGTCTCCACAAGGACTGTGCGGTGGCCATTCCTATCAATACAGTCATGGACAGATGCATCTGCGACAGGCAGATTGGTGAGGATAAGGTCAGGTATATTTTTGCCTCTTGTTGGTTCCCTCACCACCTGCCGCGGACCCAGTCTAGCAGCTATGTCCTTTAGAACTCGGCCCACTCGGTCAGTAGTGGTGCTACCAAGCCACTCTTGGTAATGAACATTGAAATCTCCCGCCCAGAGTACATTTCTAACCCTTGCTACCCTCAGTGCTTCCACCAAGTGCTGTTCAACATGGAGGAGTACTGATTCATCAGCTGAGGGTGGGGGGCGCGGTAGGTGGTAATCAGCAGCAGGTTTCCTTGCCCATGTTTGACCTGATGCCATGAGACTTCATGGGGTCTGGAGTCGATGTTGAGGATTCCCAGGGCAACTCCCTTCCAACTGTATACCACTGTGTCAGCACCTCTGCTGGATCTGTCCTGCCGGTGGGACAGGACATACCTTAGATGGTGCTGGTGCTGTCTGGGACATTGTTAGTAAGGTATGATTTGGTGATTATGACTATGTCAGGCTGTTGCTTGACTAATCTGTGGGACAGCTCTCCCAACTTTGTCACAAGCCCATGATGTACTAACATCTGTTAGAAGGACATTGCATGGTCGACAGGGCTGGGTTTGCCGTTGCTGTTTCCAGTGTCTGTGTCAATGCCGTGTGGTCCGTCTGGTTTTATTCCTTGCCTTCGTAGCGGTTAGATACAACTGAGTATCTTGCTAGGCCATTTCAGAGGGCATTTAAGAGTCAACGACATTGCTATTGGTCTGGAGTCACATGTAGGCCAGACCAGGTCAGGACAGCAGATTTCATTCTCTAAAGAGGAGATTTGTTAGAAGTGTACAAGATTATGACAGGCTTAGATAAATTAAACAAGGAAAAACTGTTCCCATTAACTGATGGTACAAGGACAAGGGGACACAGTTTGAAGGTTTTGGGCAAGAGATGCAGGGGAAATGTGAGGAAGAACCTTTTTATGCAGCAAGTGGTAATAATCTGGAACTCACTGCCCGTGAGGTTGATGGAAGCAGAGGCAATCAATGATTTCAAAAGGAAATTGCATGGGCACTTAAAGGAAATAAACTTTCATGGCTACAGGTATCGAGCAGGGAATTGGGACTGACTGAATTGCTCTGCGGAGAGTGGCATGGACTTAATGGTTCAAATGGCTTCTTTCTTTGCCGTAAGTGACTCTCTGACTATCACACTGAATGGGAATTGAATTGACAGAGGAGATTTGGAATGGAATCTTGGAGTGTTGGTAGTCCTCATCAATTTTAATATCTGAACAATATGATGCAGCAAATAAGAAAGCAAATACGATTGTTCATTTGTCTCCATTCTCTATCTTATTCTATTTTTTTCTTTGATCACTGTGAAGCATCTTGGAATGTTTTCGATGTTCAAGGTGCTACAAAAATACATTTTGTCATTGCCAGATTTTACTGTAACAATTTGGCATTGAATGCTGTAAGTTAGACTGTTATGTAACCCAACCCACCAGTGACGAAATTACATCACAATGAGCTGGAAAAGTGATTGAAATGTACAGCAGTGAGCACAGTGGCGTATTTTCAGGAAAATGCAGACCAGCATTCCCCACCATATCTGCTTTGATGTCAGGGTTCTGTACCTAATTTAGAGATGGGGGTTTCCCTATTATTAATAAATGAAGTTGCCACTGTTGGGGGCGAAGAATGCACCAGTTTGCTCAGTTTGGATCTGAGATGTCCCAAGTCAAAAGTGAGAACCAAGATCTAACAATGAAACTGAATGGACTCAGTATTTGTCAAGTTACAGTAATTTGTTCAGATAAGAATTTCTGCAGATTACCTATACACAAACACTGCCACCACCTAAGTCAATTATTTAATGAAGTTATTAATTCACTAGTCCCTTCATGCTGATAATGCATTTACTATACAATAAGTTAAACCCTTCATTTGGAAAAACACTAAGCATTTCAAATTCCTTAAAGTATTAATGATGAAACATTACGACAATTCAATATATGAAAGTGGCTAACAATTTTCAGTGTATCGAGCCTTGAAACACTAATAAATGGGACAATGGTTAGAATAGAATCATGAATACTGTATATTTTGAATGAATTTTGTGCACTATAGCTGCATGTTTGGATCATATCAGAATCATATCAGAGCAAGAATATGTTTATTTCTAAACTTCTATATTTAGAATATTATTTACCAGGTTTCTTTGGAATGATAATTAACTTTAATGTGTTGAAGTGGTTATAGTACTATAATATTCAAGGTTTATTATGGAAGGAATTCTGCCATCATTTCCTGGGACTTTTGCAATGTAAAATGGGCCCTAAGACATAGATGCACAGGGATCATTAATGAGCATAATATTTGCATTTTGAAGCAATGAGTCAATAGATGGAGGGTGCCTTATAATACAGTCATCTACTTTAAGATATTGTAGTTTGCTGCATGTTCACAATGGGCTGAAGGGCCTCTTTCTGTACTGTATAACTCTATGACTCCACAATTTCATTCTACAAAGAGACCTAATCATGGGGCAGGAGAAGGCCAACAGGTAGTCAAGGTCAGAGCAGAATATAGACATTGCCAAGAACATAGAACTCCAGAAACAACAGTGTAACTAGGCAAAGTGGTGTACTAGGCAGTTACCCAAGCCTTATGTATGTTATTGGACCCCAATTAGCATATATTAATGAGGCCCCTGCCTGAGGCAAAACAATAGGATTAAACCTGCTGTGAGGCATGAATGGAGCAGCAAATTTTAACACTGCTCTGCCTATTCTGTGCTTTCCCAAGCTGAGGAGGGTGAAATCAGAGAATAACCTAACTTGCATCACCTACATGCACTTCCTAGAGGTTTTGCCATAGGTAAAACTATGAAAAGATGGCCAGATGCATAGTGCTTGTTTCTTTGGTGCTACGAGTAGCCTTAGAGGTCCAAAATGGTGTCAGTGGTGTATGTGTACACTTCTTGTGTGAGTAGCACTGGCCAGCAGATTGTTGAGGGTGTCAGCATGTGCGCAGTGAACATCCACTATAAGTATGAGGAGAAGGGAGATCATGACGTTCATCAGTGTGTAAGACTGGTTTGTCACCAGTGTTGTCATCTTGGAGATCAAGGGGACTAAATTGGATAGCTCCTGAAATAGGATGCAGGAATCATGATTTGGGTTAACCTATGCCCATTGTTTCTGAAACAGGCAGCATGTCAACTTCATTCTGCCTGCTAATTTAAGTGATTGCAGTGCTGTTGAGTGGCTGCATGTCTCGACAGGTGGCCCAAGATCATAAAGGACTAGTATCAGTTAAAGTGAACTTGCACTACTTAAAGCCAACCTGCTCTTCTTAAAAAGGAGGTCTCTTGTGGCTGGAGCAGGTTGCTAGACAGCTGTGCCCCCTGAAAGCCTCAACAGCCATGACAGCAGTTTTAACTTGCATGACAGCAAGCTGAGCTTGCATAAGAACAGTCTGAGCTTGCATGACAGAAGTCTGAACTTCCACTGCAGCATCCAAACATTGGGTAGCTTCTGCTTGTACTGCAATGAAAGCTGACACATCAGCCATCAGACGTTGCATCATGATTGAGTCCTCTAACATGCTAATGGAGTTGGCCATCACTCCCACACTGAAGAAGATGAGCTCCAAGCTCTTTACAAAAACCATGAAGGCAAGTTATTTACCTGGTTAGGAAATTGACTGAGCAGAAGGAGACAAAGAGTAAGGATACTGGTCAAGTACTCTAATTGGCAGGATGTGACTAGTGGTGTCCCATAAGGATCTGTATTCATTAACAACTTAGATGATGGGATACAAGCCACATATCCAAATTTGCCAATGACACTAAGATGGAATGATACAGCACAGAAGGAGGCCATTTGTCCCATCATGCATGTGCAACCAATTTGGTCGAACAATATCCAAATAATCCCACTCCCTTGCTGTACCCCATAACTCTGTAATCATTTTTCCCTTTGTGACGCCACATAAACTGTAGCAATTGAAACTACAAGAACTCATCCTGACGATTTATAAAAATTGACTTTTCTTTTAAAAAGTGGGCAATGTGCTAAAAAGTGGCCACCGAAGTTGAAAAAACCTGGCTTTGTATATTCAAATGGTCTACTGGCTGGTACAAACAAAAGAATATCTTCAAAACTAAGATGTGTCAATTACACCCATCTTAAACGCATCAAGAGACATTTTTAAATTGAATGGGTTCTTCTGAAACTAAGAAGATGTGAGGTAGCCACATCCTCGGCTATTGTTGGATCACTACGGGAGCAAAATCTGTCTCCCAACTGAGGCAAAGATGTAAAACCATTTTTGAGCTTTAAAGATAGCTCCCTGAAGAAAGAGAGGGGGAGACCCAGGAAGAAACATCACAATAGCTTGCCCAGCTGCGAGCTGGGAGAAAGTCCAACAAGCCAAGAAGGAAGGTGCCCTGCTGCGAATTCTACATTTTCAACTTGTGCAGCACTGAATTGGAAGTTGTATTTTGTCTTCAAATAGAACTTTCAACCAACAGAAAAATCTACAAACACATCAGGCCTTTAACCAAAGAGAACTTGACCTCCGATAGAATTCAACAGGTTTATTGTGAGCCCTGAAACCCTACCTCACTTAAAAGCCACTTGCCCCTTTTCCTCTCTATCTGTCTCTTCTTGGGCTGGATGTTATGAGCCCGCCATCGTTCAAAAAATGATGGCCTGTGCGTTCGGGCCGCACGCCTTGGAGCCACCATGATCTCCCGTATGGTGGCTCACATAAATGGCTGGGGCAGCCCGTCCCACCCCCCCCCCCCCCCAATCATGTGGAGGCTAGAGGTTACAAAAATAATAAAAGGACAAAACTAAAGGCTCTGTATCTGAATGCATGTAGCACTCGAACCAAAACAGATGAACTAATAGTGCAAATAGAAATAAATAACTACAATCTGATAGTCATTACAGAGACATGGCTGCAGGATGGCATAGATTGGGACCTGAATATTGAAGGGTACATGACATTTAGGAAGGACAGGAAGCTAGGAAAAGGTGGAGGGATGTCTCTGTTAATTAATGATGGCATTAGCACAATAGAGAGGGATGATAAAGTTCAGGAGACCAGGATGTAGAAGTGGTTTGGGTCAAGATGAGAAATGATAAAGGCAAGAAGTCACTTGTGGGAGTGGTGTACAGGCCCCCTAACAGTAACACATGGTAGGACGGGGTATACAGGAAGAAATAATGGGTACTTGTCAGAAAGATACATCGATAATCATGGGGGATTTTAATCTACACATAGACTGGAAAAATCAGATGGGCAGAGGTAGCCTAGATGAGGAGTTCACAGAATGTTTTTGGGATAGTGTCTTAGAACAGCATGTTTTGGAGCCAACCAGAGAGCAGGCTATACTAGACCTGGTATTGTGCAACGAGATAGGATTAATTAATGACCTCATAGTGAAGGCACCCCTCGGCAGCAACAATCATAATATGATTGAATTTTATATGCAGTTTGAGGGACAGAAGAGTGGGTCTAAGACTAGTATTTTAAATTTAAATAAGGGCAATTATGATGGCATGAAAGCAGAGCTGGTAAAAGTGAACTGGCAAAGTAGGTTAACGGATAGGTCAACAGAGATGCAGTGGCAGACATTTAAGGGGATATTTCAGAATACACAGAATAAATATATTCCAATGAGAAACAAACATTCCAAGGGGAGGACCCACCATCTATGGTTAACTAAAAAGAGTTAAAGATAGTATCAGACTTAAAGAAAAAGCATATAACTGTGCGAAGATGGCAGAATATAAAAAGCAGCAAAGAATGACTAAAAGATTAAAAAGAAGGGAAAATTAGAGCACAAGAGAAAGCTGGCTAGAAATATAAAAACAGATAGTAAGAGTTTCTATAGATATTTTAAAAAGAAAAGAGTTAACAAAGTGAGCATTGGTCCTATGGAAAGTGAGTCTGGGGAATTAATAAGGGAAAATAGGGAGATGGCAGATGAATTGAACAGGTATTTTTGCATCAGTCTTCACCATAGGGGATGTAAGTAAGATTCCAGAAATAGCTGTAAATCATAAAATGGAAGGGAGGGAGGAACTCAAGAAAATTACAATCACCAGGGAAGTAGTACTCTGTAAATTGTCCCCGGGTCCTGATGGACTTCATCTGAGGGTCGTAAAAGAAGTGGATTTGATTTTCCAAAATTCCCTAGATTCAGGGAAGGTTCCATTAGATTGGAAAATAGCCAATGTAACTCCTTTATTCAAAAAGGGAGGGAGACAGAAAGCAGGAAACTAGAGGCCAGTTAGCTTAACATCTGTCATAGGGAAAATGTTAGAAGCTATTATTAAAGACGTTATAGCAGGGCACTTAGAAAAATTCAAGGTAATCAGGCAGAGTCTACATGGTTTTGTGAAAGGGAAATCATGTTTAACCAATTTTTTTTTATTATTCATTCATGGGATGTGGGTGTCACTGACTAGGCCAGCATTTATTGCCCATCCCTAATTGCCCTTGAGCTGGTGGTGGTGAGCTGCCTTCTTGAACCGCTGCAGTCCATGTGAGGTAGGTACACCCACAGCGCTGTAAGGAAGGGAGTTCCAGGATTTTGACCCAGCGACAGTGAAAGAACAGCGATATAGTTCCAAGTCAGGATGGTGTGTGACTTGGAAGGGAACTTGCAGATGGTGGTGTTCCCATGCATTTGCTGCCCTTGCCCTTCTAGTTGGTAGAGGTCATGGGTTTGGAAGGTGCTGTTTAAGGAGCCTTGGTGCGTTGCTGCAGTGCATCTTGTAGATGGTACACACTGCTGCCACTGTGCGTCGGTGGCGGAGGGAGTGAATGCTTGTGAATGGGGTGCCAAACAAGCAGGCTGCTTTGTCCCGGATGGTATCGAACTTCTTGTGTGTTGTTGGAGCTGCACCCATCCAGACAAGTGGAGAGTATTCCATCACACTCCTGACTTGTGTCTTGTAGATGGTGAACAGGCTTTGGGGAGTCAGGAGGTGAGTTGCTGCTGCAGGATTCCTCGCCTCTGACCTGCTCTTGTAGCCATGGTGTTTATATGGCTACTCCAGTTCAGTATCCGGTCAATTGTAACCCCCAGAATGTTGATAGTGGGAGATTCAGCGATGGTAATGCCATTGAATGTCAAGGGGAGATGGTTAGATTTTCTCTTGTTGGAGATGGTCATTGCCTGGCACTTGTGTGGTACGAATGTTACTTATTGGAGCTCTTTGAAGAAGTAACATGTGCTGTGGATAAAGGGGAACCAGTGGATGTACTTTTGGATGTAGATTTCCAGAATGCATTTGATAAGGTGCCACATCAAAGGTTATTGTGGAAAATGAAAGCTCATGGTGTAGGGGGTAACATATTGGCATGGAGAGAATATATGGCTAGCTAACAGGAAATAGAGTGTAGGCACAAATGGGTCATTTTCTGGTTGCAAGATGCAACGAGTGGTGTGCCACAGATCAGTGCTGGGTCCTTAACTTTTTACTGTTTGTATAAATGACTTGGATGAAGGGACTGAAGGTACAGTAGCTAAGTTTGCTGATGACACAAAGATAGGTAGGATAGTAAGTTGTGAAGAGGACATAAGGAGGCTACAAAGGGATATAGAAAGGTTAAGTGAGTGGACAAAGATCTGGCAAATGGAGTATAATGTGGGAAAATGTGAAATTGTCCATTTTGGCAGGAAGAATTAAAAAGCATATTATCTAAATGGTGAGAGATTGCAGAGCTCTGAGATGCAGAGGGATCTGGATGTCATCGTGCATGAATCGCAAAAGGTTGGTATGCAGGTACAGCAAGTAATTAGGAAAGCTAATAGAATGTTATAATTTATTGTGAGGGGAATTGAATACAAAAGTGGGGAGGTTATGCTTTAGTTATATAGGGCATTGGTGAGACCACAGCTGGAGTACTGTGTACAGTATTGGTCTCCTTATTTAAGGAAGGATGTAAATGCTTTGGAAGTAGTTCAGAGAAGGTTTATTAGACTAACACCTGGAATGGGTGGGTTGTCTTATGAGGAAAGGTTGGACAGGCTAGACTTGTATCTGCTGGAATTTAGAAGAGTAAGAGGCGACTTGATTAAAACATATAAGATCCTGAGGGGTCTTGACAGGGTGGGTGTGGAAAAGATGTTTCCTCTTGTGGGAGAATCTAGAACGAGGGGTCACTGTTTAAAAATAAGGGGTCGCCCATTTAAGACAGAGATGAGGAGAAATGTTTTCTCTCAGAGGGTTGTGAGTCTTTGGAACTCTGTTCATCAAAAGGCGGAGTCATAGAGTCACTTACGGCACAGAAGGAGGCCATTCAGCCCATCGAGTCTATGCCGGCTCTCCACAGAGCAATCCAGTCAGTCCCACTCCCCCGCTCAATCCCCATAGGCCTGCAATGTTATTTCCTTCAAGTTGGCATCCAATTTCCTTTTGAAATCATTTGTCTCTGCTCCACCACCCACCCCTCCCCCCCACCCCACCCCACCCCCCTTGTGGGCAGCGAGCTCCAGGTCATTATCACCCACTGTGTAAACAAGTTCTTCCTCACACAGAATAAATTCTTGATAAGCTAGGGGGTGAAAGGTTATCGGGGGTAGGCGGGAATGTGGAGTTGAGGTTACAATCAGATCAGCCATGATCTTATTAAATGGCGGAGCAGGCTCAAAGGGCCGTGTGGCCTACTCCTCCTAATTCATATGTTTGTATGTTCATATGTTAAGTGAATGGGCAAAACTATGGCAAATAGATTTTAATGTAGGCAAATGTAAGTTCATCCTCTTTGGAGCTAAAACTGACAGAATAGTGTACTTTCTAAATGTTGAAAAGCTCAAAAAAGTGGAGGTCCAAAGAAGCTTGAGGATCCGGGCATATTGAACATTAAAATGTCATAAACAAGTACAGAAAATAATCAAAAAGGCTTAATGAAATGGTGGACTTTATATCTAGAGGAGGGGAATACAAGAGAGTAACAGTCATGTTTCAACTATACAACACCTTGGTTAGAACACATCTGGAGTACTATGAGCAGTTCAAGGCACCACACCTTAGAAAGAATATGTTGGCCTTGGAGGGAGTTCAGTGTAGATTTACTAAAATGATGCCTGGACTCCAAGGGTTAAGCCACAGGGAGCGATTTAAAAAAAATTCTTTCACAGGATCTGGGCATCACTGGTTAGCCCAGCATTTATTGTGTATCCCTAATTGCCCTTGAGAAGGTGGTGGTGAGCCGCCTTCTTGAACCGCTGCAGTCCATGTGGGGTAGGTACACCCACAGTGCTGTTAGGGATGGAGTTCCAGGATTTTGACCCAGCAATAGTGAAGGAACAGCGATTTCGTTCCAAGTCAGGATGGTGTGTGGCTTGAGGGGAATTTGCAGGTGGTGGTGTTCCCATACATCTTTTTTGTTCAGAGATACAGCAGTGGAACAGGCCCTTCGGCCCACTGAGTCTGTGCTGACCAACAACCACCCATTTATACTAATCCTACATTAACCCCATATTCCTACCACATCCCCACAATTCCCCTACCACCTACCTATACTCGGGGCAATTTATAATGGCCAATTTACCTATCAACCTGCAAGTCTTTGGCTGTGGGAGGAAACCGGAGCACCCAGCAAAAGCCCACGCAGTCACAGGGAGAACTTGCAAACTCCGCACAGGCAGTACCCAGAATTGAACCCGGGTCGCTGGAGCTGTGAGGCTGCGGTGCTAACCACTGCGCCACTGTGCTGCCCTTGTCCTTCTACGTGTTAGAGTTTGCAGGTTTGGAAGGTGCTGTTAAAGGAATCTTAGTGAGTTGCTGCAGTGCATCCTGTAGATGGTACATACTGCTGCCACTGTGCATCAGTGGCGAAGGGAGTTGAAGATAGTGGATGGGCTGACAATCAATCAGGCTGCTTTGTCCTGGATGGTGTCAAGCGTCTTGAGTGTTGTTGGAGCTACACTCATCCAGGCAAGAGCAGAGTATTACATCACACTCCTGACTCATGCCTTGTAGATAGATGGTGGACAGGTTTGGGGGAATCAGGAGGTGAGCTACTCACTGCAGAATTCCCAGCAGCTGACCTGCTCTTGTAGCCACAGTACTCATATGGCTAGTCCAGTTCAGTTTCTGATCATTGGTAACCCCCAGGATGTTGATCGTGAGAGATTCAGCAATGGTAATGCCACTGAATGGCAAGGGGAGATGGTTGAATTCTCTCTTGTTGGAGAGATTGGATGAACTAAGGCAGTATTCCCTGGATTTTAGAAGGTTAAGGGGTGATTTGATCGAAGTTTTCAAGATATTAAGGGGAACAAATAGGGTAGATTGGAAGAAACTATTTCTGCTAGTTGGGGAATCTAGAACCGGGGGAACAGTCAATAAAGTTAGAGCCAGACCATTCAGGAGTGAAATTAAGAAATATTTCTACATACAGTGGGCGGTAGAAGTTTGGAAGTCTCTTCCACAAACAGCAATTGATGCTTGATCAATCATTCATTTTAAAACTGAGATTGATGGATTTTTGTTAGCCAAAGGTATGAAGGGGTATGGGACAAAGGCAGACATATGGAGTTAGGACACAGATCATCCATGATATTATTGAATGGTAGAACAGGCTCGAGGGACTAAATGACCTTCTATTCTGCTGTGCACACCCAACAGCCTGCTTCCATAGCCAGCCCCATCAAAGTGCTTATTTGAGTCCTCTTCAGCAGAGCTCCTGTGTGACCTTGCCTTAAAGGCCTGCTACTCGACCCGAACCCGATGGGACCTGACGACATGTGTCGGGTTCAGGTCGGGTTGGGTTGCACTACCAGGTCCGGCATTCAGGCTTGGGTTGGGTCGGGCTGACTCGGACACACTCTATCACCACCACAGGTAAGTGACTTTAATGTTAATTTACTTTTTGGACTTTAAACGTGGTTTTGCTACAGTTATTTTAAGCTTGTGCAGGTAAGGAAAAAAGTGAAAAACGGAATGTAAGTTAACTGATGGTCGGGTCCGACGCGAGACAAAATGGAAGGACTCGGGTCGGGCGCGGGGTCAGATGGGGTTCTGTCAGGCTCGGGTCGGGTTTCATTTGCAGACCCTAGCAGGCCTTTACCTTGCCTTCTTGTGAGCTGGCATCTCTGCTATCCTTGTCCCCTGCCTTGGCTGCAGGCCTCTCATGTCCAGTGCCTCACCACGTGCCTATCTCCCGTCTAAGCTATCCTCTAAATTACATGCAGTGCCAGTATCTAAGCTGGTGGCTGCAAGTGTGAGAGTGAGTTTCTTATCATCACAGTCTTCTTGCTCTTTCACCTTTTGTTCTTTCACCACTGACTGGCCAAGTTGCAGTTCCTGGTTATCGAAAGGAGAAAGGCACAAGGGTTGTGGTGAAGGCAGTGGGGGGAAAGTAAGCGGTGCATGCTTACACCATCTGCAGCTTCTAAATCAGAAGACATTATTGGATGAGGGAAAAGTTGGATGAGAGATATGAGGATACCCTCATCTTCTATTGTTTCAGCCTGCCACTGGCCATGGCTTCAACAATGGTGAACACCATCTTCTCCATGGCATTAAAGACATGCAGTGTGCATGACCGCTGCCAGTTAGGACTAGCTATCTCCAGTTGTGAGCCAGATTGTCTTGTAAGAGAGGGAAGTGTGTCAATGAGTGTTGTACAATGTGTTTGGATGATGTGGCTGCCATGGTTGAATAGTGTGCAAGATGTGGGTGTGAGTCTTGCAGCCGTGCTAAATGTGTGAAGGTGAGGTCAAGCTAAGAATAAGACGTATAAGTTCTTATTGATAGAGATTGTTGATAGGTGAGTGATGGGGGTGTGGTGCATTGAGCAGTGTGCAATTGTGGGATATGGAACTTGAAGATACATTTTCTGACTATGACCTCTCATGTGAGGTCATTAACCGTTTTTGTGGAACTGCATTCAGGTGCTCAGGGCTTGATTCTTGGCATTGATCATCACACCTATCTGGTCCCACTGCCTTCTGAGAGTTTGTCTGGTGGGCCTCCTGGCTCTCTGTGCATAGTACACATCTTTCCTCCTCTACACCTCCTCAACCAAGGTCTCCAGTGCAGCAGTGGAAAATCTTGGAACCTGTTCTCTCCCATGTTGTGCTATTCTTGTATCTCCTCTAGGTCAGAATCATCTGTAAAGTGACTTCCAGAACCTGCTACATCCACAGTACACCTCCCCTTTCAGAGTTGCAGACTGGTTTTAAGTAGTGCAGGCCAGCTATAGCCAGTGCTAGCTGCTCACGATTTTGGGCCCCCGGCTGAGGTCTGCAGGCACTCTACAGCATGGTTAGCATTGGTTGCATGCTGGTATCATATTATTTGTCAGGCAGCACAAAGTTGGTGTGCTGCTGCATTGGAAGTAACTGCTGTGGGTTAATCCTGCATTGTGATCCCTGTGCCCCTATTCAGGGGCTATCGCCGGGTGGGGGGGTGGCGTAAGGAGAAGGGGGGCATAAAAGAATGAAGGTTAAATAACCCTTGAAAATGGACTTGAAGTAAATAATAAATAATGTGTAGAGGAGTAGTCACACTTTAGGGCTAATCCACCATTTCGAACATTCATGATCTCAAATGGGGTCTTGATGCATTCTTTGCTCCAGAATCTCACAACAGCATCAAAGGATATGGAAAAAGTCATCCTTGATGATGCTTTTGGTGCTATCTCAAGATTCCTGTTTGGACACGGAATTGTGACCTACTTTGAGAATCACAAGTGTTGGCAGCACTGATTATAACCAAAACAAGCTAATTATTTTTAACACAGTAGCTTTTTGTTTGGAAGAGAAAGAGGCCAGAATATCCATGCATCAATTTCATTGTAATTCCATCATGTGCAAATAATAGTGTTGTTTCAATCATATTTGCATCAACTTATCATCTGCTTGCAAAGAAACAAAATAGTTTTTCTGAGTACTTTATGTGGCTACCCTGCTTTAAATCATAATATCTTAAATTTGTTTTCAAATTTGTTAGTTATTTGAACTAAGAGTGGTTACACAGCATTGTTTAAGTTTGAATTATTCCTATTTCCAGTATATAATTTGATGAAGTTTGCGACATTGTTTCATGATAGTTTCGAAGACTATTCTGAGTTAGATGTTTGCTAAGTACCAGGATCCCTTCATTTAGCAGCATAAAAACACCATAATTTATTATACTGAATCTCCATCTAGGGTCAGCAAGCCTGGTTGGACATATTTTCATCGGATAACCTCTTGTCTCCAACAGCTCCACCAATTCAAACAACCTTTTTTACCATCTCTAATATTTTTACAACTAATATAAAACAGCACTCAAGGAAAATGAAAAAAAAAATTTTTTTTAATGGCCTAATATTTTTTTTCTGTCTGGGGCAGTTCGCAACAGAATCCAGGTGATTAATCTTTAATTCCTGGAAACTCCAGAATAATATTGGAAGGTTGGCAACCCTATTTCTATCCCGTTTTCTGCTCAGCACAAATAATGCTGGAGGTAGGGTCAGCTGCATCATACGCAAACCTGCATATAAGCGAGCATACTGTGATGCCAAATAAAGACAATAAATCATACAATGTATTCCATCTCATTGGCGTCCGAACAACATTGGGTACAAGAAATACTTGTGCGCACCTATTCAGGTTAAGGGCCCCAAAGGCAATTAAATTTTAAGTAGCTAATGGATTGTCACCAAAAGTGCCCGATGCAACAGCTGAACAGTATACCCCAATGGACTGCTGTCCCAGTTACGCTGTGGCAATGGCACCGCAGCGGCATATTTCACTCCCACAATATGCTAATGCCTCTGGCTTAAATAATGAATGGAGTTAGGGGTCCAGTCTGAGGCAGGTGCAAGTTCAACCCTGCTTAAGACCTTCCCTCAAAAGGCCTCTGAGCTGTGAGTTCCTATGTAAAACAATTGGATTTTACCATCGGCCTTCAAACCAAAACAAGGCAAAAAAAGTACCCAACTTTGCCATGGTCAGTCCCTTGATCTTTGCACTTCCCTACAAGTACAAGAAACTAACTTGTTTCTCGTTTCTGGTGCCAACTTCGACAGAAACCCAAGATCACAACTGAATAATTCTTCAACTCACATGCCATAGTTGTGTTTCTGACCCATACATATCCAACAAAATGCTAAAATTACTCTCAAGGGATAAGAATACACTATAAATTCCTTATGTCATATGGTATCTGTACCCAATAAAACATTTTAAAAGACTATGAGCACTTGCAAATTTTCAGGAAGAACTTTCAGTGGGAGATCTTTTAAAATTCATATCTTTTGCAGATGAATAATTGGAAATCTTCCAAAGAACAAGTAAAAACATGAACAATTAAATTGTGCTATGCTTTATTTTTGAATGGCTGATAGATACTTAATTTTTTAATCCATTAAATATGAAAGGAGTTTTGAAAATAACACATAAAAGCTGTGTATAGAACCAAGAACTGAACCTTCACTGCTGAAGATCTATTTCCTACATTTTCTCCAACTACTGGCATTACAAATTTTCAGCCATTTCTGACAAATTTTCCTACAAAGTGAGTTACAATGATTCTGGTTTCCAAATGCAGTTTGGAAGAAGCACTTCACCTTAATGCAGCCAAACTAAATGCAGCCAAGGCAAACAGGAAGATCTTCAAGAAAGCTGACCAAAGAGGCTTTTTATCTTGGAGGACATCATTGTTACAAGAGTGATTGGGTGCTAGTTAATCCTCTGCCTGATAAACACAATAATTAATTTTGAAATATTATAAAATAATTTCATATTATAAACAGATCTAATGCCTGACTTTACAAATTAGGTGAACTTTGGTTCATCCGAGCTAGGAGACTCATTTTCTTTCACACTATTGAAGCTTTTTTCCATGTTTACACATTTATAACATAAATTTATCTGCCATACAGAAGCATTTCTTCACAGTATATTATTGATGTGTATAAAGGATATTGGATACTTTGAAAGACAACATTCTTAAATTGTATGAGATTGTCTTTAAGTATCATATAAATCCTTTGAAGTTCATATCAATTACATTTTTAAACCTTGCCAGTGAAATTCAGCTTTAGCAATGGCGCAATATATACAATACCAAAATGGTCGCTCATCATACACGTTGCCCAAATTTCCTTTGCTTTGGATTAATGGAGACGATAATTGGGTGGCGCGTCTAACACAGTGTGTGCGTATGCTGTGAATTATTTTATTTTCTCTCTGCCTTATCACAATAGGCTAACTAAAGGATTCCACCTCTTTGTGATATTAAAAATTGATGTGTTTGTTGCATGATTTTTTGGCACTTATCAAGTGATGGAATACTGATTTAAGTCTCTGCCAGTTTAAATATACCACAATTAATTGTAGAGCTATCCTTCCTCTATTGAACACCCAACAATGTGCCTAAACCTGAAAAAAGCACCTCATATGACATTTTTCCATTTCCCAGACCAGCAATCCTGGAACCTTTGAGTGAGACTCACAACTTCACACCATTAAAAGGCTATTTTGTGCTGTTGACCCATGTCTGTGAGGAACTGGGTTAATACTGACCCAGTTCATTTTATACAGAAATCATACAGTTAAGGAACAGAGGAGACCTTTAGTGCACCAGACTGGTTGCAACTGAACTCAGGTCCCAGATGTGAAATGCTTGTGATACACATGACATTAAAGCAAGACCCAATCTGAACCACGGCACGAGTTCACAGCTGTTCAGAACACTAGCTTAGTTTTGGGAATTAGATCAGTTTAGGCTAACACTGCCAGCATTGAGATCCTGGCACTTAACATCATAATCTATATGAGAGCTAGGTCCCTTTTTCTGCTGTGCTTATTTACAACGATGCAGAAAAGATTGCAATTCCAAATGTGAAGTTAGAGTCATAGAGAGTTACAGCACTGAAACAGGCCCTTCGGCCCACCGAGGTTGCATTGATTCATCCATTAATTCTTAGCAACATGAGCTTTGCTCAAATGAGTGCTAAGTAGAGTGAGTATTAGTTTGTGAAATGTTTGAAAATGGCTGAGCTAACACGGATAGGGTGAAAAAAAGTCACTTTCCCCAAATTAACACAGCCTTTCATAACAGCTTGGGCATGCACTGTATTCTGTACTTACAAAGGGCACTGTACAGGAGACAGATTTCACAGCTTCTGTGCAACCAAGACATTCGATATACAGGAACCCAGATTTATGAAACTGCCTAATTCCACCAATAAGGAGTTAAACAAATGGCCTGGTTTTATCTTCAACTGATCAGCTCCAATCTTAAATTTAATGCCTGTTTGCAGAGGCACCTTTTTGTCTTCACTTTTGCTGACTCTATTACTTTCATGCCTTGAGTAATTCACTGTAACAGCTTCAGTGCAGTGAACAAGTTATAGTTTCTCATAATGTATTGAACCATGTGAAAAATGAAGATCTGTAGCTTCCAAACCTTGTTGTGCATGTTAGCCTAGAAACACCATTGTTCTTTCCACTCTTGAATAATGTCGGATAAAAATACAAACTGGATATTTAATTCTTTTTCACCACCTGCATTGCTTTTAAACTAGCATTTCATTACATTGGTAATATATTCAATACTTATGGGTAATTTTGATAGCAACTATATAGTTTTGTTGAGGACTTTAAATTTAAATAAGCAGATTGATACTGTATATGAAATTCAATGCAGATAAAAACAGTGCTTCATGTAGAATAAATATTTTCATTTTTTTAATCAAGTACAAACAAATGATGGCAAGAGCTGCACCGGGAAAGTGCAGTGCTGTTCATCATAGAATGGCTTTCTTCTGTGCTGTAACCATTCAGCCCGTCATATCATTGGACTAGCACTTGTATCAATCAGGTACATCGTAAATAGAAAAAAGTAAATGTAATGTTTATGTGTTTACAGACTATTTCATGTTATTCTCGGTCTCTGCCAAATTTTACTAATTCCAAACTTCTCTAACTAGGTACCTTTTTCTCTAACTTATCAAATTGCAATTTTTATGTCTATTTCAGTTTGGTAATGAAACTTCACTGTTAAAACTCCGCAAAGGCTACCCAGCAAGTCCCCCTCTCCCACCCTTTCCCTATAGTCCTGCAAATTTTTTCTCTTCAGATAATTATCCAATTCCCTTATGAAAGCGACAATTGAATCTGGCTCCACCACACTCTCAGGCAGTGCACATCATCTCCCAGCCACTCACTGCATGAAAAAGCTTTTCCTCATGTCATCTCTGGCTCTTTTGCCAATCACCTTAAATTGGTGTCCTCTGCTTCTTGATCCTTCCACCAATGGGTACAGTTACTCCCTAGCTACTCTGTCCAGACCCCTCATGGTTTTGAACACCTCTATCAAATCTCCTCTCAACCTTCTCAACTCTATGGAGAATAGCCCCAGCTTCTCCAATCCATCCCTGTAACCCAAGTCTCCCATCCCCAGAAGCATTAACGTAAATCTTTTCTCCACCCTCTCCATTGCCTTCACATCCTTCCTAAAGTGTGATGCCCAGAATTATACACAATACTCCAGTCGAGGCCAAACCAGTGTTTTATAAAAGGTTCACTATAACTTCCTTGCTTTTGTATTCTATGCCTCTATAAAGCCCAGGATCCCATATGCCTAATTAACTGCTTTCTCAACTTGGCCTGTCATCTTCAATGATTTTGTACATATACGCCCAGATCCCTCTGCTCCTGCACCCCTTTTAGAATTGTATCCATTATTTTATATTGCCTTTCCATGTTCTCCTACCAAAATGTAACACTTCACACTTCTCTGCATTAAATTTCATCCACCACATGTCCACCCATTCCACCAGCCTATGTCCTCTTGCAGTCTACCCCTATCACCCTTACAGTTCACAATACTTGGAAGTTTTGTGGCATCTTGCCCACCCAAGTCCAGGTCATTAATATAGATCAAGGAAAACAGTGGTCCTAATACTGACCCCTGGGGAACCACACTATATACTTTCCTCCAGTCCGAGAAACAACAATTCACCATAACTCTCTGTTTCCTCTCAAATCCAGTCTGCCGCTGTCCCTTTTATCCCACTTTGCTGACAAGCCTGTTATGTAGCCTTTATCAAATGCCTTTTGGAAGTCCATATACACTACATCAACCGCATTACCCTCTCTGTTTTTTAATAGAAAAACTTGATCAAATTAGTTAAACATGATTTTCCCTTAAAAAATCTATGTTGGCTTTCTTTAATTAATCCGCACTTATCCAATTGACTGTTAATTTATCCTGGATTATAATTTGTAAAAGCTTTCCCACCACCGAGGTTAAACTGACTGGCCTATAGTCGCTAAACTTATCCCTTTTCAAATATTTGCAATTTTCTAATCCTTTGGAACAACTCCTGTATTGAAGGAGGATTGGTAGATTATGGCCAGTGCCTCCGCGATTTCCACCCAGTATTCTGGGTTGCATTTGATCCAGTCCTGGTGACAACTTTAAGTAGAGCCAACCTTCTTAATATTTCTTCTTTATTAATTTTTAGTCAATCTAGTGTCTCAACTACCTCCTGTTTCACTATGACGTTGGCAGCATCTTCTTACTTGGTAAAGAGAGATGGAAAGTAATCATTTAGTACCTCAGCCATGCCTTCTGCCTCCATGTGTAAATCTCTTTTTGTTCCCTAACCAGCCCTACTCCTCCTTTTACCACCCTTTTACTATTTATATGCCTATATAAGACTTTTAGATTCCCTTTAATGTTGGCTGGAAGTCTTTTCTCATACTCTGGGTGGAGCTTTGGAGGCGGGGAGAGCATAAAATGAGGTGGAATGGTGGCCATTGCTTCCGCTGAAATTTAGTCTGGAGCAGGAAGGCCTGTGAACGGCCTTCCCGCCCCACTGCCAACTGAGGCCTTAGCTGGGCAAATAACACCCAATTAAGGGCCTCTTCCCGCCACAGTCTGAATTACCCATGCAGCGGGTGCCTCTACCAGTGTACAGGAAGCACAGCATGAAAAACTATGCGGTCTGCTTCCCGGCGCCAGGGGGTCCCTTGTTCAGAGGCGCTTAATGTCTGAATGAGGGATTTGGCATCGGGAAGGTGGTGGGCCGCTGAGGCCCTTGCTGCTAACACCCCTCACCCTCACCTGCAACCCCCACCTTGCGAAACCCCTCCTGCCCTGACCTACCTTAAGCCAGGTTCCAGTGCCACTCCTCAGTGTCTGGTCGCTGTAGCTACAGCAGCAGCCATCGCTTCTGTGGTGGCGCTGCAGCTGCTGGCCTCTGATTGGTCGGCTGCTCTGCAAGGCCGGGACTTCCAGCAACGGGATCCTAAATCCTATGGAAGGCCCGCTGCTGTCCAATTAATTACTTGATTGGCACTAAATTTGGTGCGCCTTCCAAAAAAGAGATGATGTGGGCATCTTGGCGTTGGTTTCCTATGACGTCGAGAACCCCACTGCCAGGATAAAATTCCCCCCTCTCTCTTTGCTGCTCTTATTTCCTTTTTCACTTCCCCTCTGAACCTTTTATATTCAGCCTAATTCTCACTTGTATCACCAACCTGACATTTGTCATAACCACCCATTTTCTGCTTCATCTTACTCTCTATCTCTTTCATCATTCGGAGAGCTCTGGCCTTGTTTATCCTACTTTTCCTCCTTGTGGGAATGTACCTTGACCATACCTGAACTACCTCCTCTTTAAAAAGCATCCCATTGTTCAATTACTGTTTTGCCTGCCAATCTTTAATTCCAATTTACCTGGGCCAGATCTTTTCTCATCCCATTGAAATTGGCCCTCCCCCAATTAATTATTTTTGCTCTGGATTGCTCCTTCTCCTTTTCCATAGCCAACCTAAACCTTATGATACAATGATCATTATCCCCTAGATGTTCCCATACTGACACTTGATCTACCTGTCCCACCTTATTCCCTAGAACCAGATCCAGCAATACCTCCTTCCTCATTGAAATGGAAAAATACTGATGTAGAAAATTCTCCAAGAAATTGCTAATTCAAGTCCCAGCTTTTAAGCTGAACTTGTAATGTAAGAAAAGAAAAACATGCATTTATATCATAAATAAAAACAGAAAGTGCTGCAAATACTCAGCAGGTCTGGCAGCATCTGTGGAGAGAGAAACAGAGTTAAAGTTTCAGGTCTGTGACCTTTCATCAGAATTGGCCAAGGTTAGAAATGTAATAGGCTTTGATCAAGTGAAAAGGCAGAGGGGGAAGAAGAACGAATGGGAAGGAATGTGATTGGGCAGACGGGAGGAGAGATTAAATGACAAAGATGTCAACGAACAAAGGCAAAGGGAGTATTAATAGTTGTATTAAAAGTCAAAACATTAGTCCACAGAGAGTGTTAATGGCAGAATAATGAACAGCTCTGTCCAAAAGCAAAAACCTGAAAAACAAGTTTAAGACAAGCCCATGGCAACAAAATACAATAAAATAAAATAAAAAAGGCAGTCATGCTCTGAAATTGTTAAAATCAATGTTGAGTCCTGAAGTCTGTAAAGTGCCTAATCAGAAGAAGAGGTGCTGTTCTTCGAGCTTGGGTTGAGGAACTGAGAGCTGAACTCTAGAAGTGAGGTGAGAGTTACTGTCCTTGATATCAAGGCAGCATTTGGCCAAGTATGGCATCAAGGAACCCTAGCAAACTGCAGTCAATGCAAATTGGGGGAAAGCTGTCCACCGGTTGGAGTCATAACTGGCACAAAGGAAGATTGTTGTAGTTGTTCAATCGTCTCAGTCCCAGGACTTCATTGCAGGAGTTCCTCAGGGTAGTGTCATAGGCTCAACCATCTTCAGCTGTTTCATCAATGAACTTCTGCTGATGACTGCATAAAGTTCAGTACCATTTGCAACTCCTCAGATACTGAAACAGCCCGTGTGAAGATGCAGCAAGACCTGGACAACATCCAGAATTGGATCGATAAGTGGCAAGTAACATTCGCACCACACAAGTGCCAGGCAATGACCATCTCCAACAAGAGAGAATCCAACCATCTCCTCCCCTTGACATTCAATGGCATTACCATCACTGAATCCCCCACTATCAAAATCCTGGGGGTTACCATTGACCAGAAACTGAACTGGAATAGCCATATAAGCACTGTTGCTACAAGAGCAGGTCAGAGGCTGGGAATCTGCTGTAAGTAACTCCTCAAAGCCTGTCCACCATCTACAAGGCACAAGTCAGGACTGTGATGAAATACTCTCCATTTGCCTGGATGGGTGCAGCTCCAACAACATTCAAGAAAGTTGACACCATCCAGGCCAAAGCAACCCACTTGATTGGCACCCCACCCACCACCTTCAACATTCACTCCCTCCACCACCGATACACAGTGGCAGCGGTGTGTACCATCTACAAGATGCACTGCAGGAACTCATGAAGGCTCCTTCGACAGTACCTTCCAAGCCCGTGACCTCTACCACCTACAAGGACCAAAGGCAGCAAATGCATGGGAACACCACCACCTGCAAGTTCCCCTCCAAGCCACACACCATCCTGACTTAGAACTACATTACTGTTCCTTCACTGTCATTGGGTCAGAATCCTGGAACTTCCTTCCTAACAGCACTGTTAGTGTGCCTCCACCCCAAAGACTGCAGCGATTCAAGAAGATTGCCACCTTCTCAAGGGCAATTAGGGATAGGCAATAAATGCTGGCCTAGCCAGCAATGCCCACATCCCATGAACGAATTAAAAAAAGGTCCACTGGACACTGCAGCAGGCCAAGGTCAGAAATGTTGGCATGGAGGCAGGGTGGTTAATTAAAATGGCAAGCTCAGGATCATGCTTGTGGACCGAGTGGAGGTGTTCCGCAAAACGGTCACCCAATCTGCGTTTAGTCTCCCCATTGTAGAGGCAACTGCATTGTGAGCAGCAAATGCAGTATACGAAATTGAAAGGAGTACAAGTAAATTGTTGCTTCACCTGGAAGGAGTGTTTGGTGCCTTGAATGGTGAGGAGAGAGGAGGTAAAAGGGCAGGTATTACACCTATTGTGATTGCATGGGAAGGTGCCGTAGGAAGGGGACGAGGTGTCGGGTGATGGAGGAGTGGATCAGAGTGCCGCGGAGGGAACAAACTCTTCAAAATGCTGGCAGGGGAGGAGAGGGAAAGATGTATTTGGTGGTGGCATCATGCTGTAGGTGGCGGAAATGCCGGAGGACGATCATTTGGATGTGAAGGCCGATGGGATGGAAAGTGAGGACAAGGAGAACCCTGTCACAGTTCTGGGAGGGAGGGGAAGGGCTGAGGGCAGAAGTGTGGGAGATGGGTCAGATACGATTGTCAATCACAGTGCAGGAGGGGTGGGGGGGAATCCTCGGTTGACAATAAAGAAAGACGTATCAGAAATGCCGTTGTGGAAGGTAACATCATTGGAACAGAAGCATCGAACACCATTGGAACAGAAGCATCGGAGTTGAAGAAACTGGGAGAATGGAATGGAGTTCTTACAGGAAGCAAGGTGTGAGGAAGTGTAGTCGAGGTAGCTGTGGGAGTTGGTGGGCTTATAATGAATATTAGTGGAGGCGTTTATATCACACCTTGTTTGACCTCAGGACATCCCAAAGAGCTTCACAATCAATCGTAAGCCTCCAATATGGGGGGCAGGAATCACATGCACATTTCTGGCCAGGAAGGGTGGTAGAAATCTGGAAATCTCCAAAAGCTGTTGAGACTAGGCCAATTGAAAATTTCAAAACCGAGATTGAAAGATTTTTGTTCAGCAAAGGTATTAAAAGCTATGAAACCAAATTGAAATACAGATCAGCCATAATCCAATTGAATGACTGAACAGGTTTAAGGGATTGAATGGCCTACTCCTATTCCTGTGTTCCTAGGTGTGCTACACACTGTAGTGGGAATGGAAATTTTTTTTCCTGCAATGCCCACACCTGAAACGGGTGTTTGCACCTTGCATATACAAGTAAGAGGCATAATGCCTCTTTGAGGCCTCCACTGCAAAAATGGTTTGTCCTGAGGTTAGTTTGCCACTCAGGAAATCCAGGTCTTGGGACCGCCTGCTACCAGAAAGATAAGAATTTGAAATTTATTTACCTGAATGTGGAGTTGGGAAGGACATCAGTGCTACTTCCAACCCCATATTTAAAGAACATGGGCCACTGCTGTCTCTCCCCCCACCATCACCTCCCGATCACTGCTGTTCCCCCCTAACCTGGCCTTTAAACTCCCAACTCAACATGACTTCCAATCCTTCTACTATTGGTGCCATGCCAGCCTGATGTTAATGAAGCCAGAGGCCCAATAGAAAGGGTGGAGGTGGCGGTGTGGCACCTCGGGCTTCACTATTCAGCCCTGAACATAATCTTGCATTGATAGTAATTCAAGATGCTAATGCTTGTGATTGTAGTAACAAACACTTACTTACACATCAGTGAATTTGTTTCAGGATCGAATAGTGATAATGAAAGTTCCATGCCAATAACTGTTCTGCTGAGCATCATACCACCATAATCCCCGTTTTCTCATTCACTGCCACCTCAGTATCTCATTGCAGACCAATACTTTATAACGTCCTTATCCTTCTTTGATTTGGCATTGATTTACGTCTGCTTCTGTTTCTCTGGAGCACCTTGAACACAAGGAATAGGAGCAGGAGTAGACCATATGACCCTTTGAGCCTGCTCCGTCATTCAAAACGATCATGGCTGATCTTAGGATTCAACTCTACTTTCCCACCTGCTCACCCCTTGCTTCCCTGAAAGACCAAAAATCTGTCTATCCCAGCCTTAAATGTATTCAACGATGGAACATCCACAACCCTCTGGGGTAGAGAATTCAAAAGATTCACAACTCTTTGAATGAAGTAATTTCACCTCGTCTCAATCCTAAATGATCGCCCCTTATCCTGAGACTGTGTCCCTGTGTTTTAGATTCCCCAATCAATGTTTACTTTAGCTACTCTCTTCCTTTTGATATACCTGTAAAAGCTCATGTAATCTGTTTTTATGTTACTGGCTAGTTTACTCTGATTCTATTTTTTCCTTTTTTAATCAACTTTTTGATGGCCCTTTGCTGGTTTCTAAAACACTCCCAATCCTCAGCCTTGCTACTCTTTTTTGCAACATTGTAAGCCTTTTCTTTTAATCTAATGCTATCCTTAACTTCCTGAGTGAGCCAGGGATGGGTCTTTCTGGCTGAGTTTTTGTTTTTCAAAGGAATGTATTTTTGTTGAACAATACCGCCATACCTGTCAGTCTATTTACCCAATTTACCTTCGCCAGTTCTCCCCTCATGCCTTCGTAATTGGCTTTGTTTAAGTGTAAGATTCTTGTTTGTGATTGCAGCATGTCACTTTCACCTTGAGACATTTTCCTACTTTAAAAGATGCTAGATAAATGCAATAAAAACAGAAAATGCTGGAAATACTCAGCTGGTCTGGCAGCATCGGCAAAGAGAAACAGAGTAAGCGTTGCAGGTCATTGAGTTTTTGTCAGAACTAGATAAATGCAAGTTGTTGTTGTGCTTTGGTGATGATCTCATATTTCTGTAATTCCTGCAATCAGGCATAACAAAAAGAACAATTACCTGGTGCTCTCAGCAGAATAAGAACAGAGCAAAAACTCACACGGTGCAGTTGGGTGGAAACATTTGGCATTGTGTTCAAAACATTCTGACAACATTAGAGATGTAAACAGAAGAAATTTGTCGACAGCCCAGGCCTTTATAAAATAAAGGATTTCTAATAATTTTTAAAATCTTTGTATCCAGGGTTTTGTGAAATCATGGTTATGTTACAACTTGTAAAAACACTTTCATGCATGATGTTTTTATGTAGGAGTCTCACTGTTTCACAGTGGTTCCCTTGATCCTCCCATACCTTATGTGTTTGAGCGGGCAGGCATGCTGACTACTCTCAGATCACCAGCATTACCAATCCTGTATCAGCAATAAAGAGACATGCTATAGCAGCCCAGGGATGAATTTCCTGCCAATTTTCTCACCGGTTTTCCCTCCCTATTTGGAGAGGCATTCAGTCTGTTTTCCATGCCTCCCAAGTAGCAGCATGACTAAGGTTGGGCATTGAATTCAAGCTACATTCTGACACTACTGAGCTACAATATTAGTCTTGAGACACCTATTTGATGTATACATCATATTTGAAAGTTAGTTTTTACGTATGGCATTTAAAAAAGTATTCATAATTATTTTAGTAAACAACCCATATTTAACAAAAGTGACAGGAAATCAACATTTTCACTGAAGAATTCACAACATATGCTGCTCACAACTTCCAGAGTTATGCACTAACATCAAAAATTTATGTCACTTAAGATCTTCATTTAACTCACTAATCAACACACATTCTAAAGTTGAGGTGTTAAATAATTGATGTTTTCCTGTGTAATTATATTTCAAATGATTGTATAGGTCAGTGAATGGAATATATTAACTGAATGAAATCTGAACTCAAAAAAAAATCACAGCATGTTGCAGAATGGGAAACTGAGGACTAGAATAAAACAAACCAATGCACAAAAATGTACCTGTTTCATAAAATAAAATCTGAGTGTCATCTCTGCTCCTTCAAATTTATCTTCATTAAATTATATTTTTATTTTAATTCACCTGCTTAATTGCTTTGGTGCCTTCTTGTTTTCACAGTTGGTGATGAAAATATTTAGCCTCAAACCCGCTCAATACTCAGATCTAATACAGATGCTTGCAACGGTTCCTTAGTTTTAATGCTGGCTGATACCAGGATTTGACACTTATACTAGGGATCTTTTCACAGTCCTAGCACTGTCCAACACTCAGATGCGACAGATGTCCTTGGAATACATCCTCAGTCCTTGGATCCAAAACATGCATCAGGGATATTTCTTCAGTCCCTGTACACATTGACACTTAGATCTGAACACATTGGAGTGTTTCAATCAAAAAGCTCTTTGTCTTTATAGTTAACTCTCCTGTTACCAAACAAAATCAGATATAGTCCTGAATAAAAACAAGAGCAACATTCTGAGGAGCTGAAGATTGGTAGTCAAAAAAGATTATTTATATAGCACCTCCCAATCTACACTGAAAGTATCAGGTCCTTCACAGTAGACAATGAGGGGAGTGATATTGTCATCAGGCAAAATGCTCTGAAAACCATAACAGATTCATGCCATTGGTATACTGGCAATGTAAAGTCATTAATCATCTGCTTTAGGATTACATTCCAGCTGTTTTTTGGAAAGCTTTTACAAAAAAGTCTCCAAATATCTGCAATGAATCAAGTGAATGCAGATTAGTGATGTTTCTCTGACCAACTGGAGATCATGAGAACCTCAAGATTCAGTTTTATACCTCACTCTCTAAATACTTCCATCAGAGACAGCACCTTCAGACTATGACAGCCTTGGACATAAAAGATGCAATAGCTCAGTGTATCATAGCATTATGTTTGGTGTAGGCAAACACATCTCCAAATCCCCATATCCATAAAACTTATTTAGAAAACTGCAAACAGTGGGGAAAACATCCCCACCCCCGGCAATCCCATCTCTAACTTAAAATGTTCCTGAAAATGGAATACACCAGCTGAATGTGCCTATAACTCAAACAACATTCTGGAGGTGCCCAAATTCAGCAGTGAAAGGATTTCAAATTCAGAATTCTATGACTCAGGTCATGCCAATATGAGGTGCTTAATTAGTTTCTTGATGCAGATGGTGTAAACCATTGGCTGCTCTGCTTCTGAGGTCTAGAATTCTCCAATATATTCAAGTTACCTTTCCAGGAAATTTTGGAGTAAGTTCACAATGGGAACAGCATGATTTACAGCGCATATTGCAAATCAAACTGGTCCAGGAAATTCTGTGCCTTAAATATTAGTTGGTTACTGCCTAGCAGTTCCGCATTGAAAATATAAATTCCCTGCTTAACAACACCCTGCTTCTTCAGTCAGCCCCTCTTTTCTTCTTTCCATTTCCCACTCTACAAATGTGTCAAACAGGCTTGGCCAAGCCTCGTCCTCACTGTAGTTTGTTAGATCGGGACCTATCACCTGAATAAAATTTAAGAACACGTTCCATGTATCTCGAGAGATTCCCTTTATTCCAGGTGAATTCTCAGTTAAGAAGCTCAGCCACTGGTCCAATATGAAATATTACCATGAGCACTGCAGTGGTTCAAGAAATAGATCCACCACCTACATTCATGGGGCAACTAGGAACAGGCAACAAATGTAGTGTTGCAATGCTATATTTCTGTCATGAACAAACAGAAAAATTATTTTATACTGCAGCTTTTATTTTAAAAGGTACTGCTTCAAATACATTTTGAGTTTATACTGACAATACCAAATAATGGGTCTGCTTTTTATAAGTCCAAATACCTTGGTCAGGTAAAATTAATATTATGAGACTGATCTGGTGTAAACAGACTGTGAGATATGCATTTACAGATGACTGAACTGCTAGAAATGTATATGCATTGTCAGCCAGCAAGTTTGGGCAGACATAATTGCTATAATAAGGCCGTAAGTTCAAGGAGCATATAGAAGAAAATATTGTAAAATCTTAATTTAATCACAGATTAATGCTTGTTTTGTCAGGTTTGGATGCTGATGGCATTTACAGAGTAAGCGGCAATCTGGCTACGATACAGAAATTACGATTTGTAGTGGACCATGGTGAGTGGTATCTAATGCATATGTGCAACTTTATTCTCATCAGCCTGTCTAAATGAAAATGGAAATGGGAAGACTTTCTTCTTTGACATTTCTCCAGCTGCAGAGAGACTGTTGAATTTAATCATTATAAATGGTTTCAAAATTGTTTCAAACTTCAAAATGATCTTTTATTACCATCTGAGAATATATGCGTCATTCTAACATTGAGGCAAAGTGCTGTGTGCTAATTGAATCTTTATAGCTGTCCATTTCTTAATGCGGATTCTACACAATTGCATATTCAGGTCCTTGTGTGAACAGAGTGATCTCCAGAATATTCAGTGTTTGTTTTTCAAATCTTGGCAGTTGTTCTCATTCAAAATGTCATGCACATGCATCCACAATACATTTGAATATTTGAAAAATGTTTAAAGCTAGAAGCTTGGGTCAAATATCAAATAACCAAATATCCAAGTTTCGTTCATCTGGCTATTCCCTAGTGGAGTGCATTTGGATCAGTACAATACAATTCTTTTTGTTTTGTTACTTTATCTGCATGAAACCATGTTTGGAAACTTTGATTTGTACTGGATGGATTTGTCATTCTGTCACATCTATAATTATGTCTTATGCAAGGTAACTGACACTTTTAATTCAGGTAAACAACGTAGCATAGAAAAACATGAGTCAATTTGCTTGTCGTGTCAGGAAAAGCCAACAAAAACCATTCAGTTTAAAGCACTGATCTGCCAGAGTCCATCAATTACTCCTACTTGTATATCTCACACAATCATTCAGCTTCATGTGACAGTTTGAGTGACATCATTTGGAGGCAATGAAAATTGTCTGTTCCTAACTCATTATACTGTTGGGAATCATAGAATGACACTGCGTAGAAGGAGGCCATTCGGCCCATCGTGCACATGGTGGCTCTTTGAAAGAGCCAATTATTTCTACCCTCCTGCTCTTTCCCAAGCCCTGCAAATCTTTCATCATCAAGTATTTATCCAATTCCCTTTTGAAAGTTACCATTGAATCTGCTTCGATACCCTTTCCTTCAGTGCATTCCAGATCATCATAACTTGCTGCGTAAACATTATTTTTCTCATATCGTCTGTTTTTTTTTCTCCAGAAATTTCAGTGAAAAATTATAAAGCAGTGAAATACCATTTACTTTTTCACTAATATTAGTGAGGACAGAAATTTCACTTACATAGAGGTTCACTGTGCCATTTCTTTGTGGCCATTTGGGACCATTTTAAATTAGACAACAGACAACAGAGGGTACAGTAAAATATTTGTCGCCATAGGGCATGTAAGCAGAGCATGTGACATGTTCCTCTGTAGCTTTCAGTAGCCCAGTGCTTTGTATCTTTCCCAGAGGAATATTTAAGATGAATACAAAAAAAAACAAAATAGCATGATTCTAAAGATTAGGCAGTTCATCAGAGAATTCATCTTGCATGTTCAGGATTCAAATAAACTGTTAGCACACTGACTTCATCCAAGTGATAAATCGTTTCAATTTGGAATTTTTTATGTGAGTCATGCATATTCAATCCTGCATATTTTGTTCAGAAGTTTATTACATAGTATTTACAGCACAGAAAAAGGCCATTCAGCCCAACAGGTCCATGCCAAAATTTATGCTGCACATGAACCTCCTCCCACCTTTAGTTAAACAGAGTATTCAAATGAGGGGAAAAGATAAAAGCAATTCAGTATTTCTCCCATTATATTCCCCACACATCACACAGAATAGCATAGAACCGTGGACTTTTGCAGTACAAAAGATGACCATGGCTTTGTTGGACCAATCCAGAATTAAACTGCCTCATGCTCTCCTCGTATCCCTGCATTTCACACTGCTTCAAATATTTATCTAATTTTGCCTTAAAAGGTACAATGGCCCTGAAGATCCGGAGAAGGCACAGAGGAAAGTAACTAAAATCATATCCCATTCGGGCACTTAGTCATCAGTTCAAGGAGGTGGTATTATTTCCATTTGTAAAACATAGCTTAAAGGAGATATCATTACAGGTTTTAAAAAGTGAAGGGATTAGATTCTGCACAGTTACATAGGTTATTTGAGATGGGTGGGGATGAGTGAACTAGGAGTTATGTGTATAAAATACATTGATGAAGAATTAGGTTTGATGTTAGGAAATATTTCTTTTCACAGAGTCATCACCCTTTGAAACAGATTACTGAAGCATGCTGTGATTATGAATTCCCTGCAGTCCTTCAATAAAGGAGCTAGATATGTGTCATAGAATCATACAGCACAGAAGGAGGCCCGTCGACCCATTGTGCCAATTAGTCCCACTCCCTTCTTGAACTACTGAATCCTCCTTCACCCTTTCAGGCAGTGCATTCCACACCATAACAATTCACTGCATTTAAAAAAAACTCATCTCCCCTCTGGTGCTTTTGCCAATCATAAATCTGTATCCTCTAGTTACTAAACCTCCTGATACTGTAAACAGTTTCTCTTTATTTACACTATCGAGTCCCTTCATAATAACCTCTATTAAATTTCCCCTTAACCCACTCTGCTCAAAGGAGAATACCAACTTTTCCAGTCTCCCCACATAAATGAAGTCCTTCATCCTTGAATGGAGTATTTCTTTTTTGTGTAAGGATGGAAAATAGCCAAAAGAAAAGCCACAATCATTCTCATCATAACAACAGCATACAAAATCCCTGATACAGGCTATGTCCAATTATAAAAGGTACCACATAAAGTAGAGCTGGGAATAGCAGGATTTATGAGTTAACAGTGTCTTGAAGATCTCCGTATTTGCCTTAGAAAGTTAGAGTGAAATTTTCCATAGCTTTTCCAAAATTGGCCTCAGGCTTTTCTGTTGCTTGCCCCTCCCAGGAGATTGTATAACTTTAAGGGGTGGGTAAATGATGTACCTGGCTACACAGTGGCTGGATGGGGATAAACATGATGGATCAGATAGTCTTTGCTCGTCCTTTTCTCCTATGTTTCAACCATTGCTGCTCACATACAACCATCCCTAATAGTGCCACTTAGAGTGGTGGGTGAATCAATCGAAAAAATTGTAATAATATAAATGTAACAGCTCGTTTCTTGATTCACCACCACAAACACCTTGAAAAGGAAAATTGTGGGGCATGCACTTAAACTGATGTAACAATATTTGTGGAACGTAAGTGTGGTGGCTTTCACATTTATTCAATACCACACATTGCCTCAGGATTTATTTTTGGATATCACATCTCCTTTAATTTTTTAGCTGGCACCTATTCAGCTACTTTTTAGGGCACAGTTCTTCATTCATATGGTACATGTATTATGCCCATCTTGCTGTAACATGCTCTATTACTGTACTCAGACCCCTTTTCTATATTTTATTGTCTTCCAGCTGATGCTTAATATAGTTCTCACATTGTGTGTTCTAAAAGCATCTAGCCTTTGCTTCTGTTTTTTCTATCAGGGCCCACTTTCCCACTGTGTAGAAATGACATGATATGGGCCTTTAATTCAGACTAAATTTGAATAGAGTATAGAGAAAAAAAAACTTGTATTCACAAAGTGCCTTTCACATCCTCAGGATGCCCCACTGCATTGCCAATTAATTCCCTTTGAAGTGTAGACACTGTTGTTCTGCAGGAAAATGCATCAGACAATTTGCACACAGCAAGGTTCCACAAGCAGCAAATCAGATAAGTGGCCAGTTAATGTGTTTCAGTAGTGTAGGTTGAGGGATAAATATTGTTACGACATTGGAAAATCTTTTACATCCACCTCAACAGGCAGATGGGACCTCCGTTTAATGTTTCATCTAAGAGATGACTCTTAACATTCTCTTAATATTGAATGAAGGTTCAGCCTATATTATGTGGTCACATCCCGGATTTCAGCTTAAACTTGGGGCCTTCTGACTCAAAGGCTTGGCTTTTAGCCTGAAGGAATGTTCTGTGCAAGGGAAGGGAGGCACTGGTGGGGCTGTTGTGAGATTGGAAAACCCTGCAGAATGGGTTTCCCGTATGTCCTGCAGAATTTAAATGCAGGGCTGTTTCAATTATTTTTCTGTGTTGGGTTCATGCCCACAGATGGCTTGATTAACAGGCTGAAGGCCTTTCTGGTTGGAAGCCTGCTTCTCAGGGCCAAAGTATTTCGGTGGGGGCTAGGGAGAGAGAGCACTTAGGGGCTCCGGATCACGAGAGAAGAGCCAATGGTGCTGTAGGGTTCTGGATCACAGAGGGGATCTGATGGTGGCCTGGGGGAGGGGGTGGGGGCGGTGGTTGGGTTCGCGATCATAGGACGAGGTGTGGGCAGGATCCAATGGTGGTCAGGTGGATCCAATGTTATTGTGGGGGAAGCTTAATGTTGGGCCTGGAGGAACCATGCCATTCCTCCTGGCCCACAAGCAGTGCTGCAAAGATGCTTACCTCGTGGATTCAGCCGTTCTTGCTACTTTTAACTTGCCAAGTGTCTTGGGACCTGGGAAACATGGCTGTCTATGGCTAACATAGAACACTATTAAAATGAAGGCGTGCGCCATCATTCTAATATTTAAATGCCAACCTGCTTTCCACGAGCCGGTTGGTTACTCACCGCTCACCTTGCCTCCATTAAAACCACAATTGGGTAGGTTCGAGGTGAGATCAGATCCTATTCCAAATTTTTTGCATTTTAACCTTTGACACAACTCCAGCCCACCTGTTTTTGGGAGTTAAGATTCAGCCCAAAGTGAGAGCGCAAGTTGACATGTAAGCCAGAATGTAACAATGCCTGAATGAAGTGGCATTAAGTAATGGCGCTTCATTCAGATCCATCATGTTATGCTTACTTACATTACCATTTTCCTCTGCTTTATACTTCAGCTTCATGCCAGATTTACATGAATACCTACAAATATCCAATGGAAAACAATAGAAACATGCGGTGATGTGTTTTTGTGGTTGAATAACTAGAGGTATTCCAATTACAATGAGGTATACTTGATAAGATATGTGTGTAGGGATCAGAAAATCCAACAGTGCTAAAGGCTTCACTTCCTTCTATTTCCTGCAGTATTTTTTCTTTGCAATGTCGAGCATAGCTACACAATGCATGAGTAATGGTAGATATATGTATAAATGGATTCTATCTACCTGTACAGATGTCTCAAATGGAGCATGGGCTGGGGAGAACTGGAAGCTAATGACCTCCCCCATGTCACTATATGCAAAGAGGTAATCTCTTCAAAGACAACATTTTTTTACTGCTCTATACTATTTGTCAGATATCCTGCTCCTCTGCCACAGTCAACTCCAGGGATCAAGAGGCACTACTACCTACCTAAATATTTCTGCATGTTTCCTTTCTGACAGACCCATGTTAAAAGCTTAGATTGATGTGAGAATGTTGCACCTTTTAATGGTCTCACTTTCAAATTGTGTTTATGTGAAGCTTGGCAAGACAGTCTCCAGACTACACTACAAATCTCATTGTTTGCTAAACCAATCAGTAGGTAATATTTCATCAGAAAAGGAAGTGGTCTTAAATTGTCTTTATATGTGACTGTTTCCTACCAGGCTATCTAATTAACCTGTGACAGGCGAGTCAATTTTTTAAATATATATATACTGGAACCATTATGTATTTTTAAAGTGTTTACTTGGAATGCTAATTTATTTCCTGATGTGCAGCATAGTACATCAATTATTTCATTTGTTTCCACAGCCCCATGTACAGAAACACTTAGCATGTGGAACTGTGCAACTGAACTACCTGATAATTGCAGTGTTCAAGGGTGTATGACACAAAAAAACCTATTTAAGCTGACTTATTGGGAATCGGACAGCTGGGTAACATAAAGAAGGGGGTTATTATTAAGGTTAATCTATGTATTTTTCTCTCTTACGCTAATATCTTAATGACTGCTTGAGCTACATAAAGCAGTACAACATCCACACTCTGGAGAAGAACTTTATTCTGCGTAAGTGAACAGAATGGTAGAGTGAAGGTCTCACACGTTTAATCAAAAATACATGATGGCGAGAGAGCATTTCACTGCATGAAAATGTAATAATTAACTTCAATAAATTTACCAGAGAATAAGTGATACCCTAGAGTAAGATACAGGATTGCAATCTAATCTTACAGCCAGATGACATCATAAACTTTGAGACTAAAGCTTGTATATAACTACCTTAAATAAAATGAGGAGTTTCCTTCCTCCAAGTCATGTCCCAGAATCTTTGTTCATTGTATCTACTATATCTACTATACTGAGCAGGGTTCAGTACTGGGTCCCCTGCTTTTTGTGATATATTTTAACAATTTGGATGTAAATGTAGAGGGCATGATCAAGAAGTTTGCAGACAACACAAAGATTGGCAGTGTGATAGATAGCGAGGAGGATGGCTGTAGGAAGATATTGATGGTCTGGTCAGATGGGCAGAAAAGTGGCAAATGGAATTCAACCCAGAGAAGTGTGAGGTGATGCATCTGGGGAGGCCAAAAAAGGCAAAGGAATACACGATTAATGGGAAAATACTGAGAGTTGTAGAGGAAGTGAGGGACCTGGGAGTAAATGTCCACAGATCCCTGAAGGTAGCAGGACAGGTCAATAGGTAGTTAAAGAAGGCAAAAAAAAAGACAGAAGCGCAAGGGGAGAGCCAACTGTGTAACAGCCCCGACAACCAACTTTTTCTGCAGCACCTGTGGAAGAGTCTGTCACTCTAGTATTGGCCTTTATAGCCAATCCAGGCGCTGCTCACAAACCACTGACCACCTCAAGGCGCTTACCCATTGTCTCCCGAGATAAGAAGGCCAAAGAAGAAGAAGATGGAATCCTTTCCTTTATTAACCAAGGTATAGAATACAAGAGCAGGGTGGTTGTGTTGGAACTGTATAAATCATTGGTTAGGCCACATCTTGAGTACTGTGTGCAGTTCTGGTCGTCTCATTACAGAAAGGATGTAATTGCACTAGAGAGGATACGGAGGAGATTTACGAGGATGTTGCTGGGACTGGAAAAATGCAGCTATGAGGAAAGATTGAATAGGCTGGGGTTGTTCTCCTTGGAACAGAGAATGCTGAGGGGAGATCTGATTGAAATGTACAACATTTTGAGGGGCCTGGATAGAGTGGAGGTGAAAGGCCTAATTACCTTAGCAGAGAGGTCAGTGACTAGGAGGCATAGATTTAAAGTGATTGGTAGAAGGATTAGAGGGGAGATGAGGAAAAAAATTTTCACCCAGAGGGTGATGGAGGTCTGGAACTCACTGCCTGAAAGGGTAGTTGAGGCTCATCAAAAGGGGTCTGGATATGCACCTCAAGTGCCGTAATCTGCAGGGCTACGGACCAAATGCTGGAAGGTGGGATTAGAATGGGTAGATCATTTTTGGCCAGCACAGACACGATGGGCCAAGTGGTCTCTTTCTGTGCTGTAAACTTTCTATGATTCTATGCTTCTATTTAATTTGTTTATGGCATTTTATATAAAATACACTTTCAGTATTGTTTTATACTGGTGCCTTTAATGTTAACGTTGTGTAATTTTATGGAATGACAAAATGTTCGGCCTAAAATTTCACTCTTCCCCTTCTGCAAATTTGATGGGAAATTGATGGAACTCCATGAAAATAGGAGACAGCTGGTTATATCGAGCCCCGGACATTTCAGGCAGTTTCTGTATTGACTTGTGAGATGCAGAACTTCTATCCACTCTTACCTAGCAAGTAACAAGCTGGGGTTGGGGTTAGGGCTGGGCATTCTCTAAGCTGGGAGTTCTTAGTTCTATCCACAGAAAGGAATATCATAGAATTGGCATAATTATTTTGGGTCAACCAATTATAGATGATCGCTTGATAATCATGTACTGATTATGCCACAATTATTGGTATGGACATTATCACACATTGTTATCAATGCTGATTGCAACAGCTACTGCTAGCAACAAAACAGGCCCTAAACAAAATTAAACCACTTCTCAGATCCCCAGAAGTGATTATCTCTCTGATTCCTGCCATAAAGCCAGATGCTTGCCCATTATCTGCCATCATGAGTAAACCTATCTGTGATACAGAAAATGGTAGTTGTAGTATAAGGGTCTGAAAGAGTTAATGATTGAGACAGTGTGAGGAATACCTCCCACCATGATCGAAGAGCTCACATGTGAGAGAGACTGGAGGGAGATGCAGCGTGGCTTCAGAGAAGTCACACAGACTGGTGTAAAGCTGTACATAGTTGGAATGTAGTAATGAGTTAATGTTCAATGTACTGAAGACTCAGTAATCTCTCTAAGCTAGACTAAGTTCATTAAAGTGGCAGCAGACAAATCAAACATGCAACATGGTGAACAATGGTGGTTCTTACCATTGAAACACCCAGAAGAATTTGAAAAAATACTTTGAAGAAGGCTGACCTGAAAAAAAGTGCCATAACTGCAGAATTGGAGAAAAGCTCCAGAGATGTTCTGTGGATGAAGGAGGCCTGGAGCATCAGGGAATCGGCTTGTAGAGGCATTCAGGCTGCACCATAGAGGTGGGTAGTCTGAAAAAAATTCCAGTCCAGCTTAAAGTTGGAGAACCAAGCAATGATCGGAGATCTGTGAGCAATTCATAAAGAGAGTAAAAGATTTTGTTCCTAACGGCACGAAGGCAAGCAGCACCAGGAAAAGCAAAAGTCCTTCGTAAGGGCAGATCCAAGGTTAGCACCATTACACATGGCAACTGGAGCGAGCAAAAAAAAAGAGGCTGCAAATACTTGAAAATCTAAGTGAAAGGGAGTAAAAAGAGTATAGCAGAAACACTACAAAACTGCATGTAAAATAAATCCAAATTCCAGTGGCAAGATTTCACGGAGAAATAGTGACCATTGCGGGACTCAGTGCGAGACTGACGAAGCGTGGGAAATTTCTGATACTGGAGGGGAAAATTTTACAAAGAAAGTAAACGGCATAGAAAGCCATGGATCTTAAATTCACAATACCAGAGAGGTTTGAACGCATGGAAGGACCAAATCAAACTCAAAATTGGCAAAAAAGATTTTTGAGATTTAGAATTGCTTCCAAATTAGATAGCCAGTCTGAAGCAGAGCAAGTTAACACATTGCTGTATTCCATTGGGGCAATAACAGACCATGTAATTGCAAGACATGGCATGAATGAGACATCAGATAAATTTGATGATGTTTTAAAAGCCTTTGATAATTATTTCAACCTGTGGAGCAATAAGATTCTGGAAAGGGCAAGATTTAACCAAAGGGTCCAGAAACCAGGTGAAACTGTTGAGGCTTTTATTAATGAACGTTACAGACTAGCTCAAGGATGTGAATATGGAGACCTAAAAGCAGAATTAATAAGAGAACACATTGTAGTAGGTATTGTTGAAGAAACTGTATCAGATTTATTGCAGTCTAAAGAAGGCCTCACCCTAGACAAAGCTATTCAGCTGGTGAGACAAGCAGAGGTCCAAAGGAAGAACAAAGTAATCCTGAGAGGTGAAGAAAGACCTTGGTTGAGGAAACCTTCAGCCACTGTGCAGTTCCTTAATCAGAGGACTGTAAAAGAAGCAGCAGAAAAGAAGGTACACTTGCAGGGGGTGGGGAGGTGGGTGGCAGAAGTGCAAGTCGCCATGAAACCCTGCCAACGCTGTGGCACCAAAAAGACCCACAGGCATGAACAGTGTCCTGCAAACAAAGCAGGATGTTTCCACTGTTAGAAAATTTTGGAAAGATGTGCCAAAAGTAAAATCTCTACACCCACAAGTTCAAAAGAAAAAGTGATCAAGCATGGAGTTGTTAGTGAAGTTGAATAATCTCCAGCAGGAGAGAAATCAAAACTTCCTTGGTGAGATCAGTGATCCGAATCAGACATTCTGGAATGCAGATATATGTGTCAATGGGCATATCACTAATTTTAAACTAAACACTGGAGCAAGTGTAACGGTGTTATCAGACATGAACTGTGGTTATCAATGCATTACCTGCAACCAACAAAAACTCTGTTACATAGCCCAGGAGGAATTGAACTGAAAGTCAAGGGAAAGCTACAGGCAACACTACAGTACAAGGGAAAGCAGATATTGGAAACACTGTATGTTCTACGAAATCACAAATTCTCTCCTTAAGTAGAAGAGCTTGTATTGACCATCATCTTATAAGAAAAGTGGAAGAAGTTAAGCAACAAGAATCCAGGAGACATTTCCAAAAATACTTTCCAAAATTATTTACTGGTCTTGGATGACTGAAGACCGAATATTGTATTACTTTGCAAAAAGTTGCTAAACCAGTATGTCTTTTCACGCCTAGGAAGATACCATACCCACTAATGAAGCAAGTCCAACTTCAACTAGAAGAGATGACCAGGATGGGAGTCATGTCTTCTGTCACTGAACCTACAGATTGGTGCTTGGGATGGCTCCAGTCCCTAAACCTAATGGTACTCTTTGCATTTGTATAGACTTAATAAGGCTGTGGCAAGAGAAGTTCTGATGTCTTCAGTAAACGAAAGTTTGGCGAAGTTATCCAAAAGTACCATGTTCACGAAGCTTGACGCGAATAGTGGCTTTTGGCAAGTTCCACTGGACAAAAAGTCAAGGTTATTGACAAGCTTCATCACTCCGTTCATAAGATTTTGTTTTAATCGTTTACCATTCGGTATAACATCAGCACTGGAAATATTCCAAAGAACTATGTCACACATTCTACAGGCCCTTAAGCAGTAATATGCCATATGGACAACATCTTAGTCCATGGTGAAAACATTGAAGAACATGATCTGAGGGTTAGAGAGGTTTTGAATCGTCTACAAGGCCTGACACTTAATGAAAAGTGTGAATTTTTAAAAACATCTATTCATTTTTTAGGACACATTGTTAGTATCAATGGCATAATGGCAGACATCGCAAAAGACAAGAGCCATTAGTGAATTTCCACTTCCTACTTCTGTCCAAGATCTTCAGCAATTCCTTGGAATGGTCAATCAGTTTGCAAAATATTTACCCAATCTAGCTCAAATTATTGAGCCCTTATGACAACTATTAAGGAAAGCTCAAGCATGGTGTTGGGTTGCACATTAGGAGCAAGCATTTCAAAGGATCAAGGATATGTTGATTTAGCCAGATACCTTAGCACATTAGAACCCGTCACTGCCAACCTCAATTGCAGCAAACGCCTCATCTACAGGGATAGGGCCAGTCCTTTTCCAAGACAGCCAGGTGGATGTCAAAGATCAGTCTATTATGCGTCATGAGCATTGTCTGAGACTGAGACGAGGTACACAGTCACAGAGAAAGAAGCTCTGGCAGTCATGTGAGCTTGTGAGAAGTTGCCGGGAACGAGTCTGGTGAACCTTCGTTGCACTCCCTCTATGGCAATAATATCCTTCCTAAGGTAAGGGAACCAAAACTGCACACAGTACTCCAGGTGTGGTCTAACCAAGTTTCTATACAATTGAAGCAAGACTTCACTACTCCTGTACTCAAATCCTCTTGCGATGAAGGCTAACATACCATTAACCTTCCTAGTTGCTTGCTGCACCTGCATGGTCCAGTTAAATTTCTAGTCAATGGTAACCTCCAGGATGTTGATGATGGGGGATTCAGTGATGGAGTGCCATTGAATGTCAAGAGCAGATTGTTAGAATCGCTCTTGTTGGAGATGGTCGTTGCCTGCTACTTGTGTGGCACGAATGTTACTTGCTACTTATCAGCCCAAGCCTGAATCTAGGTCTTGCTGCATGTAGACACGGACTTGTGTACCATCATCTAATTGAAATCTTACTTCAGTCTGCTTTAATTTATGGACCTGCATATATGATTGATCAGTGAACATTTTATTGAAGTATGTGAAAGCTCACCGAATACACCTGTTGATCCCATGCCCAATCACACTGATTTTATTGAACACCTAAAAATCATTCAACTACCATTACGTTAGTCTTTGCTAGCAAAGAGCAAAAGAAAGAGTGCCAGTCTGCACAAAGTGTTGAAAAAAAATGAAAGCAGGTGAGACCCCAAAACCCTAAGCTGGTTGCGTATTGATGAATAGTAAGCAAAGCAACACATGGCTGATGACATACAATAGAGATAGAGGCTGACAATCTTGATAAGGTCTTAAACAATGCAATCCGAACATTAGTTACAGTTGGTGATATGGTGATAGTGAATCTAGAGCAACATTTTCACAAATGTACTTCTAAATATCATATCACTGTGATAGGTAGTTCAGAAAATGTGAAAGACCAATTCTGGAAAGAAAATTTGGCTTCTGAAACAGTCGATAACAGAGAACTGAACTTACTGGGAAGTCTAATTGTGAAAAATGTATTGAATTGCAAAACAAAATTATTAATTGGTTAAATAACAAAAAGTTAAAATTGACATCAACTGATTGTAGAATAAGTAGGTAAATAAATAAGCTAATAGAGTCAATACTGCACAGTGACTAATTACTTCACAAATGAAAGTGACAAGATGACTACAATTACTAAATTACATTCAAACCTAATTAATTCTAGAGTGATAACTAGAAGTATAAAAAGTTGCTTGTGTCAGAATTAATTATAACTAGAGCTTTCCTTTGGCCTTACTGTTAAAAATCTCACTGATAATTAAAGTGAATCAGAAAATCAACATTAAATACATATTGGCTGTTAACATAGATAAGTGGGCCCACTAAATGCCAATTAAGTTCCAACTAGTTAATCAAACTGACTAGTAATGCAGTTAAAGAGTGTGTTATGACTGAGGTGGGAGGAGTGCACTGTTTATTCTAGTCCCACTTCTCCATAAATCACAACATATTATTTTAAATTTTCCCACTTAACGACACAGTTGATCATATACCCTATTTTTCCCAAAATAGAACACACTAACCAGGTTTCTTTAATGAACAACAAAATTATCAGTTTATTATGGAACAAGTCTTAACTAATAATGAAGTAAAACATGAACACAGATTAAATTTTTTTAAAGTCTGCTTTTTACCTTAACCAAATTTTAAAGTCTCTTTTTTACCTTAGTCCCTTCACACTCGCGCGCACACACACACACACACACACACACACACACACACACATATACAGCGGTTAACCGAAAAAAATAAAAGGGATTTTTATAAATTCAGAGCTCTGTTACAGACAAAAAACAACTTGGGCAGATTACTTGCTTGTTTTTGAAGAAAACAGCAGATGAGATATATTGCTCCAAAACTGGCATACAGTCTAACTTCTGAGTACCACATAGATAGGTCACTAGGATCACTCATAACAGTTCTTTTCCGGTGGCATTGTGAATTATTTTTAGCAGGCTTTCTTCAAAGACTAGAAACGAAATAAATTGACACAGTTGACTTCTCAGACTCCTTCAGAGAAATGCTGGAAAACGAACTGGGTTGTGGTCTTCTCTTCCTTAGAATTCTCTCTCTCTTCTGCAGCAGACTTGACTTTATCTCACTCCAGAAGGTAAAATAGACTGACCAACAACCAAAACACTTGTGAGTTTTCTGCCATTACTGGGCTTATCCAATCAAAGGAAGCTTGTCACTTCCCTGTCCCTGTTACCAGGGTTTCTGTTCTAACATTAACTTGAGTCATGTGACAACCAGTAACATTGTTGCCACCAGTTCCTTCAGTGCCCCCTTGATGACTTTCTTTTTTTTTTTAAAACCTGGTCCAACCTTTATTCAGTTTAACTATAAATTCCTTTAAAAATATTTTAACAAAAACAGAATCACTTTCATAACAAGAGTGACTAGTATTCAGTTTAATTCTAAAGATTTATTTCAAATTGTAAGTCAATCCCTTGCTGGAATAATGGGTTAAACTGTAAATGGAAAGGGGCCCAACCAGACTGCCCAGGACCATCCATTCATGGTTCCAATGAACCATCAAGTAACCTAAATACAGATCTCATTGGACCACAATGATCAAATCCAGAACATCTCTTAGAGATCAAATGGATAAATGCTTAATCAACAGACCACAAAGAAAATAGATGGAAGAAAAGAGAAAGAGAATCTCCCTGTTGACATTCACTCTCTTCTAGTAGGCATGGTCAGGTTTGGCAATATGTAAAGTTTTGGAGGAACTTCTAACATAGCATTACATGCAAAGAATGAACTCTACATAAACTTGACACCTGTTTTAAATAAAAGGTTATTTTCAACCTGAATGGAAAAGTTAATTTTTGTTTTTAAAAAAATCTACATTTTGTCCTAATTTAGATCAACTGGGGTTCAGAAGTCACACCAATGTTCCTTCTGAAACAAAATCTCAAAACTGTAAACAAACGATTATACTAAAGTAGAGATGCCAACATGAAGATGTTGCAAATAAGTCCATCAAATCTCGACTCATTTATTGTGAAAATGGTAGATTAATTAAGTAGGAGCCAATTGTGTTTGAAAACCTTAATTAAACAATCTTTAATTATTCATTTAAATAACGATTTAAAGTTGATTAAATAATTTACTGAATAAAATGTTTTAACTCGATTAATTGTTTTGGAGGAGGGTAAAATAACAGAAAGTCAACAAGTCTCTTAAGCACCATTACAACCCATGTGGTGTGTTTAACAAGGATTTAATTACACAGATAAGTGAATACATATGCAAAAGTATTGTTAATTTAGCTGATAATGATGTCATCTTTCAAACTAAAGACAGTAGTAGGCTAAAATCCATTTCTTTCATTTTTCTTTAGCAGTATTTTAATTTATATTACTGTGAAGAAGTGAGAAGTAATGAATTAATTAAACAAGAATGAATTAGAGAATTTATGGATTCTGTTATGTTCAAAATTGTTGGGGCTAAAATCCTAGATATTAGCATTAATGTAAGTTAATAGTTTTGATAAGATTGCACCTACTTTTAATTAACTTGAATTTTCTTTCCATAGCCGCTTGGATATGTTAACACCTAAATATTCCCTCAAAGTAGAAACGTCTTAACTTAAAAAAGATAAGAAATTACTAATGAGTGAAATATTGTCAAGATATCCTAAATAGTATCTAAATCGGTAATCTGACCACTGTTGCATTTTATTATTTATATATAATGTATAGATATGATCATTAAATCAGTACCTCACTAGAAAAAAATTACCTTTGTAATAACCTTTCCAACAGTCACATGACTAATAAACATGCACTTGTGCATTTTCAGTGCTGCATTCTACAAATAGTTATACTCATTGACATCAGCGATGTCACTTCATAAAAGCTCGAGTAATGTCTAAATACCAAGATGATCTCAAAATATGTAGGCTGAATGAAGAAAGTGTTCAGCTGTACATATACAGTAACATTTTTAAAATAGGTAAGTATTGGCAGCATTTACCAAGGCCTTTTTGGCTGCACCACACAAACACCTGACCTCCACTACCTGGAAGGACAGGACAGCAAAGTGCATTGGAAATCCATCACCTCCAACTTCCCCTCCAAGTCACACACCATCCTATCGTGGACGTATCTTTGCCATTCCTTCATTGTCACAATGGCAAAATCCTGGAACTCCATCCTTAACAGTATTGTGGGAGCACTTTCACCACATTGACTGCAGCAATTCAAGAAGGCAGCTCACCACCATCTTCTCTGTGTCTCTAGAAACGGACAATAATTGCTGGCCTTGCCAAAGATGCCCACATCAGGAGAATGAATTAAAAAAATAAATAAAACCAGGCAGACAGTAATGACAAACCACTTAGAAATTTCACAATCCCATGGGCAATCTGTATTAGGACATAGCATCAAATCTATGTACAGCTTGTTTCAATGCTTTTGGTACTTGTGATTTTCTATTTGAATTCAAGATTGATTTTGCTTAGTGCTAATTAAGAGGGGCCCAAGCACAAGTTTTCATTTTCGTTTACATTGGTGTCATCTTCTTCCCAGAAGGTTGACTGCCATGGATCTCCACCTCTGTCTGTCCAGTGCTGCCTTTACATATACAGAATAGGTCGACTGCATCCAACCCATTATATTTGTCATTCATTTTCTCTTTTGCTTCCCTCTATTATGTTTTCCGTTAAGCTTTCCTTCCAATAATTGTTCCTGTCTTCTAATGAGGCAACCAAAAAATTGTATTTTTCTGTCTTTGTTATGCACTAATTTTCTTTTTTCTCCAGCCATTTCCAGCACTTCCTCATTGGTCATTCTGTCTGTGTAGGATATGTGGAACATCCTCCTCTACGTCCACATCACAAATCCATTCAGCTTATCAATAGTCTCTTTGTTTGTTGTCCATATCTCCGAGGCATATAACATAGATGACAAAATGTAGCACCTCAGCATTCTTTTTCTAAGATTCAGGTTCAGTCTGGTTGCAAAAAAGAGTCAGAACAAATGTATTTAGGAATAGAATATATTTTGGTAATATTAATTAGAATATTTCAAAGCGTGGCTACATCAAATTAATTTTGAATTTGACTCATCTATAACATGCAATATACAAAAATACTAGGTTCTCTTTGAATTAATCGAGCAAAAGAAATCTTAACATAGGGTAGAAATGCCACAAGCCCAGCTATGCCATCAGAAATGTGGCACAAATGGACTTCTTGTCCGTTTGCCCTTTCAATGATCCTGTCCCAAATTTTGGGGACTGGGTCATTGGAATAATTGGGGTAGGCACCACATCAGTAACAACCCTGTGGAGCCAGCAGGATTTTGGAGCAAGACCTTCTTCTGTGTCTCCTTCGTTTTTTTTTATTCTTTCTTGGGATGTGGAAGTTGCTGGCAAAGCCAGCATTTGTTGTCCATCCCTAATGGCCCTTGAAAAGATATTGGGGAGCTGCCTTCTTGTACTGCTGCAGTCTATCTGGTGCGGGAATGCCCACAGTACTGTTAGGGAGGGAGTTCCAGGATTTTGATCCAGGCACAGTGATGGAACAGCAATATATTTCCAAGTCAGGATGGTGTATGGCTTGGGGGGAAACTTGAAGATCGTGGTGTTCCCATGCATCTGCTGCGCTTGTCCTTCTAGGTGGAAAAGGTTGCGGATTTGGAAGATGCAGTCAAAGGAAGGTCTTCCTTTTTCCAAATGCTAATTAATCTTTATTAAACTAATTGCTGTTGGGCCCATTTATGGTACTTGAATGGCATACATGCCACTGGTCATTGTAGGGTAAAACCAGTACAGTTTGCAGGGGGATCAGCATCCCACTAGTCTTGCCTTTGTGATATAATCACAAGGCAGTAACAGATGAAGTGCCCAGGTTCCCTGATTGGAATTGGAATCAATGAGGCCAGAGAAATAAGGGAACCTGACAGAATCAGGTTGAACCCCAAATTCCTGACTAGATGATACTAATTCCATGACACAAATGGCAAATAATTTTGAGGCTTATATCATTAAATGCTTGTATTAACACACAGCAGGGTGCAGGGTAAATTCTTCCACTTTAGTGACATGATTAGTAACATTGGCACAAACACACTGCAGTTTCAGTGAAGCTCAAAAATAATATCCCCCCATGGGAGCTGACATTTTTAATTGAGCTAATGTAATGGCCATATGAAAGTAGCCTTTGTTCTGATCTCCCAGCATGCTGGACTTTGTGAAAAATGAAACTTTACATAAAGCAAAATTCAACAGTCTAAACATTCATTTTTTTAAGAGTGAATTATTTTTATGTGAAAAAATTCTGATCGTGATCTCTTATCCTGCTGGTTGCTAAACTCCAAGTTCCTTTTAAGACAAACACAAAAGATTTGAGGCCATTACATTGTGCCAGCTCCCAGTTGGTTTTGGACTAACAACTATCAGCCTTTGCCGTTGAGAGAGAATCAAGAAGTCCAACAACAAGGGGCCAGCATACCCCTCTCCCAAATGGCTAGATCCCAGAATGTACAACACAAACAGTACCTGTCTGACATTGCTGAAAATAGGGAAGCACAAACATTATCTTACCCTGCAATATCTTCTCTTTGTGCCCATTGCAGGCATGAAGGTAAACCACAGCTAATACAAAAAGCATCAATATTGCTGCCTGAGGATGAGCATTTTGCTCTAGTGCCCAGAGTGAATACATATTTACATTGTGTACAGAAATCATGGTTAATTGTGGAGTCACTCCACTTACACAAACCTGAGTAAAATATGGCTGAAGTGTTTGGGAATTTTTAAGTGCAGCACTGATACTCTGATTAGAGATTTTTTCTTGTTTTCATTCATGGGCTATGTCGCTGACAAGGCTAGTATTTATTACCCATCCCTAAATACTCTTGCGAAGGTGGTGGTGAGCTGCCTTCTCGAACATTGCAGTCCATGCGGAGTAGGTACACCCACAGTGCTGTTAGGGAGGGAGTTACAAGATTTTGACCCAGCGATAATGAGGGAGCGGTGATATAGTTCAAGTCAGGATGGTATGTGTCTTGGAAGGGAACTTGTGGGTGGTGTTCCCAAGCACCTGCTGCCCTTGTCCTTCTAGGTGGTAGAGGTTGAGCATTTGGAAGGTGCTGTCGAAGAAGCCTTGGCAAGCTGCTGCAGTGCATCTTGTAAATGGTACACACAGCTACCACTGTGTACCAGTGGTGGAGGGAATGAATGTTGAAGGTGGTGGACAGAGTGCTGATTGATTGGGCTGCTTCTTCCTGGGTGGTGTTGAGCTTCTTGGGTGATGTTGGAGCTCCACTCATCCAGGTAAGTGTACAGTATTCCATCACACTCCGGACTTGTGCCTTGTAGATGGTGAACAACTTTCGGGAATCAAGAGTGAGTTACTTGCCAGAGAATTCCCAGCCTCTGACCTGCTGTTGTAGCCACAGTATTTATATGGCTTGTCCAGTTAATTTTCTAGTCAATGGTGACCCCAAGGAAGTCGATGGTGGGGAATTCAGCAATATCATTGCTGCCATTGAATATCAATGCCATTGAACTTCAAGGAGATAATTAGATTCTCTATTGTTGCAGATAGTTATTGCCTCGCACTTATGTGGTGTTTATGTTACTTGTCACTTATCAGCCCAAGCCTGAATATTGTCTTGCTGCCTGTGGACACAGACTGTTTCAGTATCTGAGGAGTCATTAATGGTACTGAAGACTGTGAAATCATCAGTGAACAGTCCCACTTCTGACCTTATGTTGGAGAGAAGGTCATTGATGAAGCAGCTGAAGATGGTTGCCCAAGGACATAACCCTGAGGAATTCCTGAGGTAATGTCCTGGTCTTGAGATGATTGGCCTCCAAAAACAACAATCTTCCTTTGTGCTAGGTATGATTCCAACCAGTGGAGAGTTTTCCCCTGATTCCCATTGACTTCAATTTTGCTAAGGCTTCTTGATGCCACACTCAGGCAAATGCCACCTTGATGTCAAAATCAGTCATTCTCACCTCACCTCTTGAATTCAACTCTTTTGTCCATTTTTGGACCAAGGCTGTAATGAGGTCTGGACCTGAGAGGACTTTGCGGAACCCAAACTGAGTATTGGTGAGCAAATTATTGGTGAGTAGTTGCCGCTTGATAGCACTGTCAATGACACCTTCCTTCGCTTTGCATTGAATCACACACACAGACATGTTGAAATAGGTTGTGCACATCATATACACAGAGAACAATACCAAGGCATGCATGGATTCGCAGTATTTATTTCATGATTGAAAAGATCATAATGCTCACAAGTGTTTATGAGCTTCCAGATCTTTTTCTGAACGAAACTGAGAAAAAGTGCTGGGTCCAATTCTGCAAAGTCCAAAACAAGCATTGAAAAATTCAGAAACAAAAACAAGAAATGCTGGAAATACTTAGCAGGTCTGGCAGCATCTGTGGAGAGAGAAGCAGAGTTAACGTTTCAGGTCAGTGACCCTTCTTCAGAACTGGCAAATATTAGAAATGTGAAAGGTTATAAGCAAGTAAAGCAGGGGTGGGGCAAGAGGTAACATAGGACAAGGTCACAGAATAGCTGACCAGGAGGCTTTGTAGCAAAGGCAAACAATATGTTAATGGTATAAAAACAAGAAATGCTGGAACCACTCAGCAGGTCTGGCAGCATCTGTGGAAAGAGAAGCAGAATTAACGTTTCGGGTCAGTGACCCTTCATCGGAGCAGATGCGTCGGAGACAGAGAAACTGGAAGAATGGAATGAAGTCCTTACAGGAGGCAGGGTGTGAAGAAATGTAGTCGAGGTAGCTGTGGGAGTCGTAGGCTTATAATGGATATTAGTAGACAGCCTATCCCCAGAGATGGAGACAGAGAAGTCAAGGAAGGGAAGGGAAGTGTTGGAGATGGACCATGTAAAGGTGAGAGAAGGGTGGAAATTAGAAGCAAAGTTGATAGTTTTCCAGTTCGGGGCGGGAGCAGGAAATGGCACCAATACAGTCATCAATGTACCGGAAAAAGAGTTGGGGGAGGGGGCCTGAGTAGGTCTGGAACAGGAATGTTCAACAAATCCCACAAATTCAGGCTGGAAAGTGTGTAGAACAGGCCAGTATTTAGGGCTGCTCCAGATCAACAGAGTCTTCCACCCTATGTAAATGGATGAGTCATCTGCATGCTCCCCGCCAAGTCTTATGATTGCTTTGTGAGAGTATGTCTGGGGGAGTTTCTGGGAATTCAGCCCAATAAATTCACCTACAGCCTAACTCATGCCATCTGAGAACTATAATGGATTCACAAACTGTCTAAAAGGAAAGTGATTGATAGCAGACGGTATCGATTACCTTTAAGGTTTTCCCTGTTGTCCCTTTATTATACAAATTGAGTGGCAGAATTGTTAGCAAAATAGCACAGCATGCACCACTCCTGAGAGGAAGCATGTGTACTCGCCTCAATCCTCATGCATCCAGTTTTCAGTCTTCATTCATTAATTCATCCTTTCCTCAGTGCTCATGCTCATCATTCTTCATGAATCCAGTCTTCATTCATCCTCCCTGTTACTCATAATTTACATTAATGATTTGGACATTGTGGAAGAATGTAGCATAATACAAGAAGACTTTAGAAAACTTGCAGACTGGACTGTTAAGTGCCAAATGAACTTTAACATAGAATAACATGAGGTGATGCAGTTTGGTTGGAAAAATAGAAACATCATCTACACCTTAGAAAATCAGAAACTGTATAAGAGCAAAAGGATTGAGGCTTATAGGTGAACACATCATTAAAATCAGCATCACAGGTCAGAAAAGAAATTACAAATGTTAACGCAACACTGGGATGTATTTCTTGGGGTATAGAATTCAAAAGTAGTGAAATTATGTTAATTTTGTATAGTATCCTGGTCAGGTTGTACTCAAACTACTGTATACAGTTATGGCCTCCATACTATTAAAATGGCAATGAACCATTGGAGAAGGTAAAAAATTGATTTACAAGGATGGTAGCCGAACTGAGAAAATGAGCTACTGGGAAAGATCGAAGAGTTTGGGCCCTTTTTCTTTATAAAAGAAAGAATCTATAAGTGACCTGAGAGAATTTTAAAATTATGAATGGGTCGGACAGGTAGATGTGAGAGAATCCAAAACTATAGGGGTGCTAAATCCAAGAAAGTTACCAATAAATCCAAGATAGGTGCTAATAAACCCAGGAGGCAATCAGGAGAAATTTCTTTACTCAGAGAGTGGTTAGAATGTGGAACTCGTTACCACAGGAAGTAGTTGAGGCAAGTAGCTTAGACGTCTTCAAAAGGAAACTAGGCAAGTACATGAGGGGTAAAATATGCTGAAAGGCTGAGATGATGGAATAGGAGGAGACTAGTGTGGAGTATAAACATCAGAACAGACTATTTGGCTTGTGCTGTGCTGTAAATTCTATGTAATTTTCTGTAACCATACATCCATTCCTCATTCTTCATGCATCCACTCCTCGATCTGCAAACATCTACTCCTCAATCCTGTATGAATCCACTCCTCAGTAGTCTTCTGAGTAGCATAATGGAGCTCAAGATTCAGTCATCATTCAAGAGGCAGATGTGAACAAAGAACAAAGAAAATTACAGCACAAGAACAAGCCCTTCGGCCCTCCAAGCCTGCTACGATCCAGATCCTCTATCTAAACATGTCGCCTATTTTCTAAGGGTCTGTATCTCTTTGCTTCCTGCCCATTCATGTATCTGTCTAGATACATCTTAAAAGACGCTATCGTGCCCGCGTCTACCACCTCCGCTGGCAACGCGTTCCAGGCACCCACCACCCTCTGCGTAAAGAACCTTCCACGCATATCCCCCCTAAACTTTTCCCCTCTCACTTTGAACTCGTGACCCCGAGTAATTGAATCCCCCACTCTGGGGAAAAAGCTTCTTGCTATCCACCCTGTCTATACCTCTCATGATTTTGTACACCTCAATCAGGTCCCACCTCAACCTCCGTCTTTCTAATGAAAATAATCCTAATCTACTCAACCTCTCTTCATAGCTAGCACCCTCCATACCAGGCAACATCCTGGTGAACCTCCTCTGCACCCTCTCCAAAGCATCTACATCCTTTTGGTAATGTGTTGGGGGAATTGTAGGTTTTGTTGGAAAAATGACCAAATGGGGTAAATTAGTTCTCATCCTTCAACTTGTTTGTGATCTTTGTGAACGTTTCAACGTAACAACAGCGTCAGAGGCAAGATGCAGCTTATTGTTACCATGTTGCAGCATGGTTATATATGGTAAGCTGCCAAAGCCCTGTAATGAATATTTTAGATGGGGAGGCAGTAGAAGAATAGCAGGTTATGAGAAAAGACTTTGTGACATGTGCATTTGGTGCAGCGTAGAAGGGTGCTAGATAGCTGTCCTTACATTGTTCTTCAGGTTGGCCATTACCTTGCACACTTGGATACGGGTTCTATTACTGTTGCTGACAGTATTCACTCTGTAAGCTATCTCCTACCAGGCTTGCAGCACCAGTTATTTCTGTGCAGATGCCTTTTGCTGTCAAAAAGAGCAGCTTTCCTTTACCTTCCTTTATGCATCATGTGCTTCACGCATGGCATCAGTAAACCTGGTGATAGTCAAGAAGCCTTGCATTTTCCAGAAATTGTTCACCATCCATTCTCTTCCATTTAGCCATCTAAATGGATCCTGGACTCCTCCTAACTTTTAATAACCTCAGCTGTTGACTTTCTATATATGCAAAAGCTTGCATGGAATAGACAAATTATGCAAATCCAAATATTGGGGTGATTGACTATGTAAGTGAAAAACACTTACAATGTCCTGTTTACCACCGCCCCCCGCCCCCAATTTGAGCATGAAGATAAATTTACAGACTATGGAGATGCAGTAATATTCAATAATATGTGGTCATATGAATTTGCATCCACTGCATATGTCAACTGATCTTAAAAACATAGATGTCATTTGGAGCTGAAATGAGGTGCAGTGCTGGTATATGTATTGCAGTTTTCCAGATAGAATGAAATAGTTGAATCACAGTGCATGTCAAGCAATGATTAATGTTTGTGGGTGTAAGAGCTGCTGACAAACTATCAGTATTAGTAAAATTGTGGCTGAGGAAATAAGCACATGAGTTTGAACTACACAATGAGCATTAGGTAGACTACAGCTGATGCAAATGATTCAGAGCATATAGGTAGTTCTGTTAAAGAATGCCGTAACTGGAATATCCTCTTTTCAAGGTTGCTCTTTTGCTTGAAAATATGGACTGATTGAAAGGGTTAAATAAAATGATAGCGCTGTAAAATTTAGTCATCTCCCACTGGTGAAAAGCAGGGTATTTAAATTTTAAGCCTTGACGTCCTTTGACCACTTGCAATAGAAAGTGCAACATGAGTTCTTAAGAGGATACCTGGGAGGAATATCAAAAAATAAAAATAAATGTGATAACATTCAGCTAAAGATATTGTTATCCTTGTAATTGGTCAAAAGCACTTGAAGAACAATTCCATAATCCAAGAAATACCAACATTGGGGGGGGTTTAATAATTTTGTTTTCTTCATATAGTCTCAATTTTTAAGGCAGTAAGCACTGCTGCTTTCCACTATTATGAATTCTTCTCCTGCTGAATATTGGAGCGGTCTAGTCCACTTTGCGTGGCATGTGATAATTTTCCCTTTTTTTCTCCATCTCCCCAGTGGGCATTTAACAGTAATTGGGAGGCAGTGGCACAGTGGTATTGTCACTGGATTAGTAACCAAGAGACCCAGGGTATTTCTCTGAGGACAAGGGTTCAAATCTCACCACAGCAGAAGGTGGAATTTGAATTCAATTCATAAATCTGGAATTAAAAGCTAGTCTAATGATGACCATGAAACCATTGTTGATTGTTGTAAAAACCCATCCGGTTCACTAATGTCCTTTAGGGAAGGAATTCTGCTGTCCTTACCTGATCAGGCCTGCATGTGACTCCAGACCCACAGCAATGTGTTTGCGCTTAAACACCCTCTGAAATGGCCTAGCAAGCCACTCAGTTATATCTAACTGCTACTATGTCAATAAAAAGGAATGAAACTGGACGGACCACTCGGCATCGACCTAGGCATTGGAAACGACAACGGTTCTATCAACCCTGCCAAGTCCTCCTTACTAACATCTGGGGGCCTATGCCAAAGTTGGGAGAGCTGTCCCACAGACTAGTCAAGCAACAGCCTGACAGTCATAGTCACGGAATCATACCTTACAGACAATGTCCCAGACACTGCCATCACCATCCCAGCAGAGGTGGTGGCACAGTGGTATACAGTTGGGAGCGAGTTGCCCTGGGAATCCTCAACATTGGCTCCAGACCCCATGAACTCTCATGGCATCAGGTCAAACATGGGCAAGGGAACCTCCTGCTGGTTACCACCTACTGCCCTCCCTCAGCTAATGAATCAGTACTCCTCCATGTTGATCACCAGTTGTAGGAAGCACTGAGGGTGGCAAGGGCATAGAATGTACTCTGGGCGGGGGACTTCAATGTCCATCACCAAGTGTGGCTCGGTAGCACCACTACTGACCGAGCTGGCCGAGTCCTAAAGAACATAGCTGCTAGACTGGGTCTGCAGCAGGTGGTGAGGGAACCAACAAGGTGGAGAAACATTCTTGACCTTGTCCTCACCAATCTACCTGCCACAGATACATCTATCCATGACAGTATTGGTAGGAGTGACCACCTCACAGTCCTTTGGAGACTAAGTCCCACCTTCATTTTGAGGATACCGTCCATTGTATTGTGTGGCACGACCACCGTGCTAAATGGGATAAATTTTGAACAGATCTAGCAATGCAAAAGTGGGCATCCATGAGGCGCTGTAGGTCATCAGCAGCAGCAGAAATGTACTCAACCACAATCTGTAACCTCATGGTCTGGCATAATCCCCACTCTACTGTTACCATCAAGCCAGGAGACCAACCCTGGTTGAATGAAGAGTGCAGGAGGGCATGCCAGGAGCAGCACCAGGCATACCTCAAAATGAGGTGTCAACCTGGTGAAGCTACAACCCAGGACTACTTGCGTGCCAAACTGCGTAAGCAGCATGCGATAGACAGAGCTAAGCGATCCCATAACCAACGGATCAGATCTAAGCTCTGCAGTCCTGCCACACCCAGCAGTGAATGGTGGTAGACAATTAAACAACTAACTGGAGGAGGAAGAAAGGGTCACAGACTTGAAACATTAACTCTGGTTCTCTCTCCACAGATGCTTCCAGATCTGTTCAGTATTTCCAGCGCTTTCTGTTTTTATAATAGAATACTTTCTTGTTATTTTCTTGCTCTCTTCAAATAAAATAATATGAGAGATTGTATTGATTGAATCTTTTTAAATGTTTTGTAAAAAGTTCATATTGCCCATAGGAACATCTTAAATCTGATTTAATGGTATCTTCTCTCAGTTCCTTCTTGCATTCTGAACTTGCTCAAATAATGCCTTGGAATTTTGGAGAGCAGAGAGGGATGAGAGAACACAAGAAATAGGAGCAGGAATAGACCACACAAGAACAGGGGAAATAGGAGCAGGAGTAGACTATATGGCCCGACAAGCCTGCTCCACCATTCAATTATATCATGGCTGACCTTAGGATTCAACTGCACTTTCCTGCCTGCTCGCCATATTGCGTGATTCCCAGAGAGATCAAAAATCTATCTATCCCAGCCTTAAAGGTATTCAACGATGTAACATCCACAACCCTCTGGGATAGAGAATTCCAAAGGTTCATAGCCCTTTGAGTGAAGTAATTTCTCCTCATCTCAGTCCTTAATGATCAGCCCCTTATCCTGAGACTGTGCCTCGGTGTTTTAAATTCCTCGACCAACGGAAACAATCTCTGTGTCTACCCTATCCAGCCCCATCAGAATCTTGTCTGTTTCAATGAGATCATCTCTCATTCTTCGAAAATCCAGAGAACATAGGCCCAATTTACTCAACCTCTGATCATAGGATAACACCCTCATCCCAGGGACCAATTTAGTGATCCTTTGCTGTACCGCCTCCAATGCAAGTATATCCTTTCTTAAATGTGGAGACCAAAACTGCACACACACAGTACTCTGGATGTGGTCTCACCAAAACCCTGTACAATTGTAGTAAGATTTCTTTATTCCTGCACTCCAATCCCCTTGCAATAAAGGTCAACATGCCATTTGCCTTCCTAGAAGACATTGTGAAATTAGAAGTAAGAACTTGCACTGGGATGCAGTCAATCAGTTTACATTCTGATTTAAAGAGAGACAGAATTTTAATGGAAAATGAATTTGCATCCAATTGATCCTTCCAAAGCCATCCCTTGTTAAACCTGTAATTCTCTTTGGCCTCCTTATCTCGAGAGACAATGGCTAAGTGCCTGGAGGTGGTCAGTGGTGTGTGGAGCAGTGCCTGGAGTGGCTATAAAGGCCAATTCTAGAATGACAGGCTCTTCCATAGGTGCTGCAGAACAATTTGTTTGTCGGGGCTGTTACACAGTTGGCTCTCCCCTTGCGCTTCTGTCATTTTTCCTGCCGACTGCTAAGTCTCTTCGACTTGCCACACTTTAACCCCGCCTTTATGGCTGCCCGCCAGCTCTGGCGAACGCTGGCAACCTGTAATAAGCTGAAAGTAACTGTGATAAAAATCATCCACAACAAAGTATAAGTCCAGAAAGCTATATCTGAATTAAATTGTAGATACTCAGACTCCAATAACTAAGCACACGAAAAGTTCCTCTGTCCCCTTAAGGTACCATGGAAGAATTTCACTTCTTTGTTGCAACTTTTTTAGTCTTCTGCAGTCTGTTTTAACTTTGTATTATATGTTCATTGATATACTTTTCGCACAAATTTTAACTGACAGCATCTGTTAAAATTGGTGCAACTTTTCTTGCCATGATCTAGGTGAACTCCCCCATTACCTGTTATTGCCACTTTCATGGTCATTTTAAACATGATTATGCTGGTTTCTAATAGTAAAAATCCTAAGCTGAAAGTAGTAGCTCCATAATGTCCTTAATTATTTTGTCACAAAATTTGTATATTCTGTGAATTCGGGCTCTCTGTGATGTTTCCTGTGCTTAAAATATCAATAGCTATATTATAGTATTTCTGCCTCCAACCGAAGCATCACTTCTCTGTCCCTTGCCATCTGAATTCCCTGACATCTTCCCTGAATTCTTTCATGTTCCATCTCCATCCTTCAGTTTCTCTTGTCAATTCTCTGTGGAGTCTACAACTTCTCATCTTTAGCTCCTAGTGTCTTTTCTCTCCCCAATTTATTTTTATATCTCTGTTGAATCTCTTATGTAATCCTGAAACTTTTTTTGAATTTCCCCAGTTCCTGCTCACTCTCTGCTTTTTATTAGTGACATCCCTGGTTACTTTTGCTAGCTTCATAATGATCCGTGCAGATCTACGAATTCCTCAACATTGTCTATGTGAATTTCCTAGAAAATACCATGAGAAAATTATAGCCGTCATCAGAAATCAGTATAAGTGGGTCACCTTATAATGTCCCTCACTTTTTAAAGTATTATTCCAAGTCCAAATAGTGGGTCAGTTTTTCTGAAAATTGTATCTAATGTTACTTTCCAGATTATTTAAATGTATGGCTCATCTGCCAAGCATTTGTGCCAGTGTCATTGGAATCCAAATTCTATTTGTCCAATTTCACAAGTAAAGAGATTTAAATGGAGGTGAATAGTCATGAAAGAAACCTTTTCATTTAGTTACTGTTTCATTAATTTCCAAGATTCCACTGTCAGTAATTTCAAAGGTCTGCATATAATTGCAGGTAGAGATATGAATCTTTTCAGTTCTTGCTAATGTAAATGGCAGTAACGGCTTTGAAATGTCACTGTGCCATGATATCACCTCATGTCAAAATTATGACACTGCATTGACTCGAAGGCTCAGATGCATAGTTAAGATGATCTGTAAATTGTTTGTATTTTGATTAGTATAATAAAGTAGCAGATTATTATGAATTCATATTCATAATTTGCTGCAATGACTGGAAATTGCTAAATCATCCAACCACTGATTTGAAATAATTTCTCCAAACATCACAGAAAAGGTGCATAGGTGTCATCACACTATTTGGAGAGTTTGCAACCAGCTACAGTTTCTGGGTGAAATTGCATTATGCGATATTTGCAAACAAACGTGTTGTGTGAAATTCCTCCAGCCATTATTTTAATGAAGCACTCACCTGATAATGGGTTAATGTCCTAATTTTTTTTTTTAAATGGTTGAAGGATTTTTGTGCAAATACATTAAAACATGTTTATTCCAATATCACACAGAACAGTTTCACACCAGAGGTTCTATTTCTTTCTTTCTTTTGGGCCTCCTTATCATAACTGCTGCAGAAAAAAAAAGTTTATACAATTTTTCACTTGGATCTTCTCATTTTTTTTGCTAAACTTTCATTAACAGTCGTGAAAAAGCAATTGGTATTGTGATGACATGATGAAAGACTTAAAAAAGCTAGAGCTCTATTTACTGGGACAGAAAAGGTTAAGAGAAGATTTAACAAAAGTGCTCAAATCTAAAAGAGTTTGATAGGGTAAAACAAAATGAAAGATTATTTCAACTCATCAATGAACTGTAAATAAAGGAGCATAAATTCAGGATTAGTACTCGAAACATAAAGGAAAATCAGTTGATTTTTTTCACACAAAGATCATTCACATATGGAATATATTACCACAAATGTTGAGTGTGAATCACAAGATTTAAGAAGGGACTGGATAAGCACTTGAAGAAAAATATTAAGGGTTCAAGGAAAGAGCAGGGAAATATAACTGTAGCAGTGATCTGGAGCTAGTATCAGTTGAGAAATGATGGGCTAAATGCCTCACTTCTCCGCCAAGTTTATTACGATTTTGTAACGTAATTGTAAGGTCAATTCATTTATTTTAAAACAACAATAATTTCTTTTAACAACCTAACTGTTCTGCTGGGATAATTGATGTGTGACAAAACCCAAATTATACATAAATAGCTAACGTGAGTGTGAATTCCACATTACATGGAAAGTTGCTGCAAAATTTTACTCTGACTATAGTTATACTGCCGCATTTATGTTGATGCAAAGCTGTACCAGGTTCACATTTAGTGTATAACTCAGGAGTCAAGTTGGTAATCAAACTCTGGAGCACATTAAAGCAAAATTTGTGACAGTCTTACAACATTTGGCCTTCATGGTGAGTGCAGTATATCTCCAACCTGAAGTCTATTGAACCTCCTGGGAACTTGGCAAACATGTTTATGATGATAGGAGAAAGTGGGTGCTCTTGCTCATGCTCTCATAACTTTAAAAATTAGGTATCCACAGAGAAAAGTTCTGTATATGCGTCCAAGCGCACATGCACAGAACAGTGTCACTATTCTTTCTACCAGGTGCGATTGGTAGTGTAATTCAGGTTTACCAACTTTACATTACATGATGCAGGTATTATAAAGACAGCTGTAGTATAACTACCACTTTGATGTGTTGTCAATATGGGGCAAGAGTTTACATGCCATGGAGCATTGTAGCGGTAACTATCCAGGAAAGAAAGTTCACATAGGGCCATTTAGCCCCTCGAATCTATTCCAACATGCAATGAGATCGTCTCTGGTCTGTGACCTAACTTCATATAACACCTTCGCCTCATATCCCTTAATACTTTTGGTTAATAAAAGCCTATTAATCTCAGATTTAAAATTAATTGATCTAGCATCAACTGCTGTTGGCAGAAGAGAGTTCCAAACTTCTACCACCCTTTGTGTGTAAAAATGTTACTTAATTTCACACCTAAAAGGTGTAGCTCTAATTTTTAGACATGCTTCCTCATCCTAGGCTTCCCAACCAGTGGAAATAGTTTCTCTCTATCAACCCTACCTGGTCTCCTTAATATCTTGAAAATCTTTGACCAAATTACCCCTTAACCTTCTAACTTCCAGGGAATATAACCCTAGTTTGTGTAATCTTGCCTCATAATTTAACTCTTGGAGTCCAGGTATCATTCTAGTAAATCTACGCTGCACTCCATCCAAGGTCAATATATCCTTCCTAGGTGTTGCGCCCAGAACTGCTCACAGTAATCCACATGTGGTCTAACCAAGGGCTTTGTATAGCTCCAGTATGACGTCTACCCCCTTGTATTTTAGTTGGCTAGGTATAAAGCTAGCAGTCCATTAGCCTTTTTGATTATTTTGTGTACCTGTTCATGACATTTTAATGATCTCTGTACCTGGACCTTTTAGGACATACTTCAGTACAGCTTTATGCATCTCACTGCAAAATATGCTTTTCAATATTTGTACTCATTTAACTTCATTAACGTGTTCCAGAATGTGTTCTTCTAGAAAGGTCATGGAAGTTGTAAGATGGGAATTGTTACAAATGGAATATCTTTTTCGAATGGAGTAGTTCCAACAAAAGTTTTAAAAATCAATATTGAACAAAAATGAAATCAAACTCAGAATTTAGAAAAAAACAATCTTTTCCCATGTCAATCATTTCCTTAAAATATCCAGGAAACGGCCACAAACCTTTGCAGTGACCTATTATTCTTGTTGCTTCTAAGCTCATTGCCTCGCTAGGCAAATGAGAAAAGAATAGCCATTTATAAAGGTAATAAAATATGTCAAAAGAAGATACTTTGCAATGTAAAGCTTAGCTGGTATTGTAAAAAAATCAAGCTGTTACTGCTGAACTGTCACCTTAAAAATAGGCATTTATTATCATATAAATATAATTGTTTTTCGTAATCTAATCTCATTGGTAAAACTGAATTCATATGTTAACTGTCAGAGTGGATCTTTTGAGCAAGATGTATTAATTCTGCTGTAGAACTAATTCCCATTTTTATTATAACAGCACAGCTGCAATTTAGTCCATCACTCTGTCATTTGTTTATTCTGCCTGTTCCCAGCGGTAGTTTTAATAGTTTTTCAGTTACTCTTACAAAAAAAGCTGTGACAACTGACGGACACTATTTGTTTCCAAAAGAAAGGTGCCAAGACGAAGAGAAAAAAGTGTTGCATGTACAGTTCTACATGTTCAACCCTCTGCTAAGGTCATCTCCTCCATTTGTTTTCAAGCAAACGTGTTAGACTTCACGTCAGTTTGGCTTTCAAGTTAAGCATCGTTCCCTTACTGCAGAATGGGATCCTATCTTTATCATAATTCAGTAGAACGGGCTGCTGCAAATAAGCAACACACCATAATTAGCAATTGGCAGCATGCACTGTAAATCTGTGTGAGTGCAGAACGATTTGCTTACATTGTTGCTTTGTTGACAAATGATGCTGTACATGTTAATGTTCTTGAAATGTCCCCATTGCACCTGATGTGACAATAAATGTCAGCCAGCTGTATGAATTATGGAAATAAGATTTTTGTTTATGAATGTATCTTAGAAATTTATTTTACTGCACGTCTGCTGATGGATTTAATGTTCAGAGCTGAATTGAAAGGATTTGTAGTCATTTTTGTGACAGAAACATTTAATGAAAACTTCTTGGACATTTTAAAAAAGTAATCCTTTGAGTATTTTTAACTCTTATAATACTGAGTCTGCTTTTTTATTCTGAACATGTCTGGAATGGGTTTCCTGTCAGTTAATATTGACGGTGACCTGAACCAGATCATAGTGAACGGGAGCCTGACTGCATGGTGCTACTGTGGCTTCAGATACTGTGAGTAATACCTTTACATGTGGAGTGCTGAGGTATTGTTTAAAGCCTGTAGACTTAGGATGTGTTCCGTGCAATCGCCAATGAATCTCATTACTGTTTAAGAAAAAATCTCAGCTTCAAACGTGAATATGGCAAGTTGGTTTAAGCATCAATGTTGTACTTTAGCCAGATTTCACTGCAGGGCTGTGATATTTGAGCTTTTGATTCCCAGTGATTTTTGTGGACTATGTCTGAAGTCACATTATTTATAGGCCTTCCCATTCTTTTTGCTTGCTCTGAAATGGCAACCAAATTTACGCAGTAGTGTAACTGTACTGGTTTAACCATTCTTATCCAGCATAGATATTATATCCTCACATCTGAATGTAATCAGTTCTTACTGCATCTCCTTCACACCAATTTTTAATACAATGCATTCTTTCACAATGTACTCTGAAAGAAGCGAACAGATTTCAACCATCAAAATATATTTCCAAAGTTAGAATTAATTTATATCTGTGTTCAAGGCACTAATGCATATAAAATCATACAACATGGCAATTATACTTATTTGTTCAACAAGGTAATAATTAACATTCCTAAGTTTACCAGTTAAGTTTTGCAATCAAATAGATAAATAGATTTCTTACTATTTTACAGTTAAGCAAATATCACAGAATCACAGAATAATACAGTGCAGAAGAGGCCCTTCGGCCCATCGAGTCTGCACCGATGCATTAAAACACCTGACCTGTCTACCTAATCCCATTTGCCAGCACTTGGCCCATAGCCTTGAATGTTATGACGTGCCAAGTGCTCATGCAGGTACTTTTTAAAGGATGTGAGGCAACCTGCATCTACCACCCTCTCAGGCAGGGCATTCCAGACCGTCACCACCCTCTGGGTAAAAAAGTTCTTCCTCAAGTCCCCCTTAAACCTCCCGCCCCTCACCTTAAACTTGTGACCCCTCGTAACTGACCCTTCAACTAAGTGGAACAGCTGCTCCCTAACCACCCTGTCCATGCCCCTCATAATCTTGTACACCTCGATCAGGTCACCCCTCAATCTTCTCTGCTCCAGCGAAAACAACCCAGGCCTATCCAACCTCTCTTCATAGCTTAAATGTTCCATCCCAGGCAACATCCTGGTGAATCGCCTCTGCACCCCCTCCAATGCAATCACATCCTTCCTATAATGTGGCGACCAGAATTGCACACAGTACTCCAGCTGTGGCCTTACCAAAGTTCTATACAACTCCAGCATGACCTCCCTGCTTTTGTAATCTATGCCTCGATTGATGAAGGCAAGTGTCCCATATGCCTTTTGCACCACCCTATTAACCTGCCCTTCTGCCTTCAGAGATCTATGGACAAACACGCCAAGGTCCCTTTGTTCCTCGGAACTTCCCAGTGTCAGGCCATTCATTGAATACTTCCGTGTCACATTACTCCTTCCAAAGTGCATCATCTCTCACTTTTCAGCGTTAAATTCCATCTGCCACTTTTCTGCCCATTTGACTATCCCTTCTATATGTTCCTGTAACCTAAGACACTCCACCTCACTGTTAACCACTCGGCCAATCTTTGTGTCATCCGCGAACTTACTGTTCCTCGCCCCCACATAGTCATCTATGTCGTTTATATAAATGACAAACAATAGGGGGCGCAGCACAGATCCCAGTGGTACGCCACTGGACACTGGCTTCCAGTCACGAAAACAGCCGTTTGTCATCACTCTCTGTCTCCTACAGCTAAGCCAATTTTGAATCCACCTTATCAAGTTACCCTGTATCCCATGTGCATTTGCTTTCTTGATAAGTCTCCCATGTGGGACCTTGTCAAAGGCTTTGCTGAAATTCACGTAAACTACATCAACTGCACTACCCTCATCTACACACCTGTTCACATGCTCAAAAAAATATAATGTTATTTTAGATCTACAAATGGGAATGATACTGGATGCTTTACAATAATGACATAGAGAAATCACTAGAACAGCAAATCATTCCCTGCAATTGCTGTAAGGTGTTTATTGTAACCTGGAACTGGAATGTTGACGGTGAAAGAATGAAGGACGATTGTGCATCTGAAAATACGTTTCACTTGTCCAGAAGGCGATTCCCAATCTCAGTCATTGCCATTGTGGAGGCACTGGGGCAGCAATTGATATGTATTGCTTCCATTTTTGGGAAGTTAAATGTGTGCAATAATGGCAAAAAAAAAATTAGCATTGGGGCAGCTCATGCCCAATCTTCATGTGCATTCGAGCCACCCCTAAATTTGCCAGGCCCGTTTTTCAGGCAACTTGGGCAGCAGTCTAAAACAGTTGCTTTATGTGTGTAAATCAGGGACCTAACTAATATTTTAGGTCCCTTTGCTGGAATTGGTTGGTGACGAGTGAAGGCAGGAGCCAGGCTTGGTCAGCCTCATAGTTCATCAGCTGCCTCTGTGGCCACCAATGAAAGGTAAGTTTTCTTAAAAAGTTGGAAGTTATTGCTGCGGTGCCAGGCGAGGCAGGAGTGTTGTCCAGACTCCATAGGACTCATGATTGCTTTCTTTACCCATCCCCCAGGGGTTGTGGATCCATCCCCTTCCCAAGATTTGCCTTCGGGCTACTTCTAGTAAGATAAGCAGCCTGAAGTGCATCTTTAAAAAAAGCAGTTAGCTGCCTCTGGAGGAGTACAGATATTCGTGGTTCATCTAAGTAATGACACTAAGGCCAAGGAACCAATTTTGAGCTGACCCTGAGGCTCCTGGTTGTGCCCCGCTTTGTTGGTGCTATGCTTATTATGAACCCGAAAATGAGCCATAACCAGTTTCTACCCAACTGGCTATAAGGAAAAAAGATTGGATTAGACAGGTTAGGCCACTCTCACAAATGTCTTGGTTCAAAAAATGGCATTAGGAAAGGTTTAATCGATAGTTGCCTCGCAACCCTCTCAGTTCATAATGGATGAGTAGCTTAACAAGAAACATTACAGGTGGAAAAATACATTTACAAAACAAAAACTCAAAATGGAAAATTATTTCCACAATGAGTTTCCTAATTGGCATCACTGCATGGCTCAGTAGATGAAGCCTGACATCAGAAAAACACAGATTACTTATGCCAAATAAGGAAGAGCGTCACTATTGTATGATCGCCTTAAGAGTGATGTCCCTTTAAGAACTCTGTATATTAATGAGCTAAGTACCAGGATGTAGTCATGTGACTGCAAGTCAGCGTCACTCTGCAACTGTAACACCTAGAGGAAGGTTCTGTAAATAGTTTGCTTGACTGTACATACTAGTTTAGCTGTTAATAAACCTGCTAGAGATCTTCAACGATCTGAACTCCACCCATCTCATTTTTGTTGCACAAGACAACATAAAGAACTCATTACAATCACTAAGTTTTAATTCCAAGAATGTTATAAAACAAATATTTATCATTGCATACTGAGTAAACTATTGTCTTTTGTGCGGCAAGAAATGGTCTTTAATGTACAATAAATTTTATTGCAAATCAGTAGTTTCTTTCCTCATTCTTAATCAGTTCTGTATCTTAGATCATTAGCTTACCACTACAGTTCTCAACTACAGTCAATTTTTGTATAAAACCGTACAAGATTATGGCTGCAGGAGTAAATGAACTTGTTGCTTGTGGGACCTAGATGTGTATAAATTGATTGCTGAGTTTCCCAACATTAGAACAATGACTACTCTTCAAAAATTACTTAATTGGCTGTAAGGTGCTTTGGGACAACCTGAGGTGATGAAAGGTACTATATAAATGCAGGTCCTTTTTGTTCTCTAGGTTAGTCCCTACCTTCTAGATCCTGAAACGCTTGGGAGTCTGCTCTGCCTTAGTTTTAAGGTGAAAACTCTAGCCCAAACACAAAAGCAAAATACTGCAAATGCTGGAAATCTGAAATAAAAACAGAAGATGATGGAAATATTCAGCAGGTCAGTGGAGAGAGAAACAGAGTTAATGGCCTGGATTTTCAAATGCCAGCGAGAGTGCATGTGGGCGCAATTTAAAAATTGCATCCCCGAGGGCGGTACTGGAACCTGCCACCTCTGCAACACGATACAATCTTCAAAGGGAGGGCAGAAGGGGGATTCTGATACCTGCACACCTCCAGTTAAATGCTCGTTGAGCTCTTTGATGAGCTTATTAATAGTCTCATAGAAGCAGTCTCAAATTTTTACTTAGCAAGCATGGGGTACACCGAGGGGGAATTTTATGGAGGCAATGATGGTCTCGCCCACCAGCTAGAGAGCCGGCGAGAGACCCGAGTTGCCACCCATGGAAAGGCCTGCTGGTATTATGTGCCAATTAGGCAGCTTCGAGGTCACCAGCAGGCCTTCCCCAGGATTAGGACCCCAGGGGCGGGTAGTCCCACCCGCTGAGAGCTGCCAGTAAATCCGAGGCCGACAACAGTTTTGCTCAGTGCCACTGGGATCAGCTGTGGACCATGGTGGCGGTGGATGCTGCTGGAATGACACCCCACCGGAGGTCCAGGATCACGGTGCAGCCCAGGCCAGAGGTAAGTGACGGGGGGAGGGGTTTTGCGGGGTGGGGGTTGCAGGGGAGGATGGTGTAGGGGGGTTGGCAGCAAGGGCAGGGGGATGGCTCTCAGTGGGCCCTATCTCCACCTTTCCGATATAAAAACAAGAAACGCTGGAACCACTCAGCAGGTCTGGCAGCATCTGTGAAAAGAGAAGCAGAGTTAACGTTTCGGGTCAGTGACCCTTCATCGGAACCGAAGTCAGCTAGCTCCATTGTATCTGCAAGTGGCTGAGATGCCTGTGGCTTCCATCCTCATTGCGGAGATGCCTGTAGGGGCTCCATAGGTTGCTGTGCCTGCATCATTGCAGGGGTAGCCTATGTCACAGGGCCTTGCAGCATGGATGGTTCCTCAGTCAGAGGGGCGGCGAAGGATGATTCTGGTGCCCCCTGAGGGGTCCCTCCATCATCAGCACTTTCATGACGACTTTGCATGCATGAGGCCACTGGCTGGTACGCAGCTGGAATCCACTCCAAGCATCTATGCGCCACCAGTGACACTGAACAATCCATGCTACAGAGTCTTACTCTTTCTGTGCATGACAGTGCACTGCTTCTGCAGCCACTCGGAGTGGTGCTGCGTATGGCTCTCCAAGAGGGTGGCCACTCTCTCAACGGAGGAGCTCATGCGCTCAATTCCCTGAGCCATGACGAAGGACATGTATTGCATGCACTCCTCCATTGCCTGCCCATGGTTCCACATGGATCTCCAACATTCAGTAACTCATCTGCCTTTGCTCCAGAAAGATCCTCCTTGCTTTGCCCGGCAGAGCATGGCTATGTCTGCCTTCTGCCCTCTGAGGGGGACTACCCACAGCTGACTCTGCCTCACTCTCCTCCTCCTGGTCACTGATGAGGTTCCGCTCCCCATTCTAATCATAATTAAGGCTCAACAAATCTCTGTGTGTCGGCGCTGCTGGATGGTGCAGAGGTATGATGTGACAGTACAAGCTCTGTGGAGTCTCCACCCGCTCAGGAGGCCAGCGACAGCTGTGCAGGACCATTCTGCTTCGCCTCCGCTGCAAGCCTTGTGGGAAACATAAGAAGGTGGTGATGAGAACTCGGGCAACTCAGAAGGTGCCTCAGCACAGCCAACCTCATAGATGACTGCGGTTGAAGAGCCACAGCACATATTGGACAGGAGTTTCCTCTATGCCTTCACCTGAAGATAGAGCATTCAAATAACCCTGCTGTTCACGGTTTCCAGTCTCGCCATTGCCGATGGAGTAGTGAGACTCTCTGTAGCATGGATTGTTCAGTGCTGTGATGGTACTCTCGCAATGTCCCCCACCACCTTCTGTCGGTGTCAGGTCGTGAAGGTCAGCAATACCACCACCCATTCGAGCCATCTCATGCCTGCTGTGTGCTCGCTTTTCCTGCAGGATGAGTACACAAATATGTATGGGTGGGCTGCCCTCCAGCACCTATTCCAGCATGACAATGACATGATCTGTTGCGCTACTCAGCGATGCCACCTTCTTAATTGCACCCTATATGTGAGGGTGGCTGATGTCTCAGCGATACAACTGGACACATTCTCTGACAATGTTAGGGACACGCAGAGGTCTGTCACCCAGGTGTCACTTGCCACTCACCTTCCCAGATCTTTGAACCTCTTGCAACATTGGACCCATATCCTCCATGCCACGCCTCTACTGCTGACCTCCGTGGTGACCTCCTTCCAGGCCCTTTTGGTCTCCTGAGGCATCTTTTTTCTACCAGATGCCGGGAATAGAATTTCTCACCTCAAGGCGACTGCCTCTGTCATGCCTCGAGTGGAATCAAAAAGTCTTGATACCGCCCTTGGATGCTTGCTCGTGCCAACGCCGGCTCAATCAGTACCCTCTTGTGACATATCCTCAGCAAACGGTCAGCCCAGTCATGGCTGCCGCTCGCCTTTTCAAAGGACCCTCTGGATCCATGTTCCGCCTCCAGGCTGCTCCTGGCACTGCTGATTGGGGGCTGAACTTTCCCCCAGGCCAATTAGCTACTTTACATGTAAAAATCACGTTGCATCACTGACACTGATGCAATGTGGGATGGAGACCCGAAAATTATCCGGGCGACAGGTTTCCAATCCCAATTTGAAAATCTAACCCAACATTTCAGGTCGACGTCTGCTCTGATGAAAGGTTGGTGACAACAGCAATGTTAACTCTTTGTCCACGGATGCTGCCTGACCTCCTAAGTGTTTCCAACATCTTCTGTTTTTAACTCTGTCCCAAATCCCTGTTGGTATCTTCTGTTCCCAATGAAGCAATTAAGCCTCCAAGATCATTCACTTTTCTCTGGCAAATGTTAGAGGCCTCTTAAAGCCCTTACTGGAACTCATGTCAGCTCGCAGGTGGTGTGAGTTCTAGTAAGACCAATGGAGGGGATAAAGGGTGAAATTTCCATGGATACTCTGGGTACTCCACCAGACATGTTCTCTTGACGTTAGGGAATAGGCAGAAGATCGACCTATGACCTCCTGCACACAGTAATTTAAAAGCCTACAGCAAATGGGGCAGAATTCTGATATTCTTGGCCACCCTTTTTGTTTAAACCATTTCCATCTCTAAGAATCCTGAGGCCTTATTTTGTAGTTTTAGTTTAGTTTCCATCACAAAATCAACTATAAAGTGTTGATTTGCGCCAACCTGCATTTGAATAAAGGAGCTATTTTTATTACACTTCACTGCCATATCCTAACAGTTTATAACAATATTGTTTGCCTCTGCTATCCAAGTTTTACTGTTTGGCATATTAAATCTCAGCTGGACTGTGAATTGATGGTGTTTTGCTCTTTCTTGTGTGCACACAAGACACCTTATCAGCTCATCACCATCCCAGTAACTCAATTTTCTTAGACCAAGTATATCAAAGATGAATTGTATTGTCTGCTGGTTTGGAGAATAACTTGCATCGCTGAAAGGATGGTATTAGTTCATTAAAAGGCATTTTGGTCAGGCAGCTGCAAAAGGTAAATATGTATCTTGATTTAGAGAGAAAAATAAAAACAAAACTTATCAGAAATGTGGTTTACATGCTATGTTATCTTTTACCATTCATCCGATCCTCATGTGGTGGCATGATATGTTGCAAAGCAATGTAACATATACATAAAGGGGGCAGATGATTTTTCATATTTCAAAAATAAAGTGAATTATTTGAAACACAGGGGAGCATGGAATAGAACTTTGAAAAAAAATTAGAATGTTCAGCAAGTTTGTTCATGAGCCAGTCCTCTCACTGAATAGCCTTCTTCCCTATTTGCGACTTTTTTTGGATTGAATGTCAAAACTATTCAGTGTCAATTAAAGCTCCTGTAGTGACCTGTGAACACACTACCTTTTTAAATGTTATTGTCAATGCATCAAAAAAGATAGCAATCACAATGAGGCATGAAAGGTGGTACAACCTTTACCAGCTGCTTGGGTGGCAGAGTCATGAAAGATCGCTCATTGATGCCATTTATGATCTAGCAATAAGTCGATGACTTCAATGAGCAAGTTTTTCCAGCTGTCAGTTTGGACAGTAACATGCATTTGATAATGTAATGTTCTAATTTAAGGAGAGCAGAGATAGGAAAACTTGCAGGACTGTTGATGTGTCTATCGTAGTAACATTTCCCAATGATCTGTCATGAAGCAGTGTTTTAAAAAGCCAGCCTACTCAACCTGCTTAAATGGCAGCAAAAAACAGTGTCAAAGTATCTTAGGAGCAGATAAGTCTGCTTCCCGCACCATAGCGAAGTGTGATTGACTTTAAATGACATTGGTCAGATTCCATCTTGAGTACTGTTCACAGTTCTGGTTGCCAAAGCAGAAGAAAAATATGATTTCCGTTGAAAAGTTACAGAAGAGGAGTAAAGATGATTCCTGGAATCAGGAATCTAAATTATGAGGAATGGTCAGAAAAACAGGCCTTGTTCTCTTTGGAAAATGCAAGGCTTTGGGAATGAAGTTGTACTGTCCAGTGTTAACACATGATTATATTAATGTATTTGAACATTATTGTTACATAAATCATTTCAGATTATTTTGGGTAACCTAATTGACATTTGCAAGATTGCAAAGGATATTCGTAGAGTTTATCTTGTCAAATTGTTCAAAGGGTTTAAATATCAAGAGAAACTAATTAATTAGGGGAATGGAAGTAATAAAGAAAGTCTAGTGGAACTTTTTTAACATAGAATGTTAAGATTTGACCAGTAAGTTACCAGTTTAAGCCATTGAAACAAACAGTATAAATGGATTCAAGATTTTGGGACAGAGAAAGGATATAGGAATGTAGGAACTGGGATAGGCTATTTAGCCCCTCAAGCCAGTTCTGCCATTCAATAGATCATGGCAGATCTGCGACCTAACTCCATATGTCTTAATTAGTAATGGGTTGAAAGGTTATGGAGAACAGGCAGGAAAGTGGAATTGAGGCCGAGATGAGATTAGCTATGATTGTATTGAATGGCGGAGCAGGCTCGAGGGGCTGAATTGCCTACTCCTGCTGATTGATAATTTTGACTTATGACTGCCTTTGCCCTATATCCCTTAATACCTTTGGATAATAAAAAATTATCAATCTAAAATTTAAAACAAACACTTGATCTAGCATCATTTGCTATTGGCAGACAAGAATTCCAAACTTCTACCAACCATTGTGTGAAGAAATGTTTCCTTATTTCACTCCTGAAAGGTCTGGCTCTAATTTTTAGGTTATGTCCCCTACTCTTCGACTTCTCAACCAGCAGAAATAGTTTCTCTCTATCTACCCTACCTTTTCCCCTTAATACCTTGAAAATGTCAAACAAGTCACCCCTTAACCTAATAAATTCTAGGGAATATAACCCTAGTTTGTGTAATCCCTGCTCGTAATTTAATCCTTGGAGTCCAGGTATCATTCTGGTAAATGTATGCTGCACTCCCTTCAAAGCCAATATATCCTTTCTGAGATAAACACAAAATACTTTCCTGAGGTTTGATTCCCAGAACTGCTTACAGTTCTCCAGGTAAGATATGATGAGCAAGGAGGTAGGTGGGATTGAAATTATTTAAACTGAAAAAGCCAAATGATTTTTCCTGGCCTTGGGTAATCACATACTCTTAAGGAATTTTTGATCAACAAATGGTATTTATAAAATCAAAGCAAGGCATTATGGAAGTGGCATCAGTCATCTTACTTAATATGTGGTTTTGCTCAGAAGAACTTCCACCCAATACACAATTTCTGATTTCATTACTGACTTAGGTTTACAATGCAACTTTAGCAATCCATTTAGCATTGCCATTAAAGTTTTTTTGTAAGTCCAGAGTTGGGGCCCAAATTGACTCAAGAGTGAAGTAATGTTGCACTCCCTGAAGGGTGTTGATTCACATTTCAGTTTGATGCCATAAGCAGTGTAACTCAAATCTAAGTGCACTCTAATATCATTGACAACCTCTTTTTAGTTTAAGGGAAATCACTGCAATGTGCATCTACCATAATCAAACCTGCTCCAAAATGTTTCAGCTCAGCTCTTCCGTAATATTTTGGAAGCAGATGTCAGGCTTACTAGCATTTACAGTCTGGTTGGCAGCACAGTGCATAACCCTATTCACAATGCTTGGAATATCTATTACCATTAAAGCTATGGCATCTCTTACTCAGGGGTGCTCTAGACAGTTCCAGGATGAAAAAAAAACCATTACAATATTAATAAAATAGACATTAATTCAGTCACTACTGAAGCATAGTAATTTTACTTTGAGTTAAAAAATCTGAACCATAAAGGCTAGTGAATTTGATGTAAGCCTTCCATATGCACGCTCTCTTTCTCTGCTCTTTCCATTATTTGGCCATGAAATTCGATAAGGCCCACAAACGGGCGAAAACAATTAACCCAAGCCCGTTGTTTACAATGGTGCTCCCTGCTCACTTAATGATTGTAATGTGCTTCCAGTGCCAAGTGCGGTTTTGAGTGACTGCACAGCTTACAGGGGATGCAAAATTGTGAGAGGCTCGCACCATTTAAAACAGGCCTGCACTACCTAAGGCCATCCTGTACCTCATAAAGGGGAGGTGCATTCTGGCTGGTGCAGGTGCAGGAACTAGTTTAGAACAAAGTGTGAGCAAGAAGAACACTGAATTATAAATCAACACAGCAGAGAGTGGGCTCCAAAACCTTCCAATGCTGCACTCAAGGCCGTGATCGAGGAGCTGCAGAGGAGGAGAGATGTCATCTGTCCGCATTGTGCCAGGAGGTCCTCCAAACAAACTCTCAGTAGGACGTGGGAGTAAATAGCTGTAGCGGTCTAGGAGTCTAGCCCCAAAGACCGCGAGGAAATGCCACAAGAAGTTTAATGACCTCATACATGTGATGAAGGTCAGTAAATGCATCTTCAAATGCCATATCCCACAGGCTGCACCACAAGCCTCACACACTGCTCAATGCATCACACCTTCATGACTCACCTACCAACAATCTCTATCAATCACAGCTTATACCTAACATTCATATGCCTCACCTCACCCTTATACACTTAGCACTGCTGCAAGCCTCAACCCACATCTCACAGCTTGCACCTATTGCCAGGTATTCAACCATGACAGTCATAACAAAACACATTTGTAACTGAAAGCAGCATGAGCTGTCCAGCAGGAGACAGACATGGCTGTATGTCCTTACCCTTATGGAGGAGACGGTGCTCGCTATCATTGGAGAGGCCATGGAAAGTGTTGGCACTGAAACCATTGAAGATGACTGTATGCCCAGACCTCTCCTCCTTTTCACATCCCACTTCCCCTTCATTCCACAATCTCTTCTGATTTACAAGCTACAGATGATGTAAGCATGTATCTATTGCTTTCCTCTCGCCCCTCATCACAACCCTACTCTTGTGCCTTTCTCCTTTCAGAAACATAAAAACTGCAACCTGGCCAGGCAGTGGTGGAAGAGCAAGAAGACAGTGTTGAAGAAGAAACACTGTCTTCTTGCTCTCACACTCACAACCACAGTTGACACAGCGCATAATTTAGAGGATAGCTTAGAGGCTGGACCTTTGTGTGGTGAGGCTTGGGCATGAGTGGCCTGCAGCCAGGGCGGGGGCAAGGGTAGCACAGGTGCCAGCTTGCTGGAGGGTGATATTGCACACAAGTTCTTCTGCAGAGGACTCAAACTTCAATTGAACAGCCAACAGAAGAAGGCTGATGGGTATGCATAATATAAGTTTGTTCAGTTTGCTTACCCACTGTTTTTTTTTCATGTTTGCACTTGCTGCTGTTCAATATTCAGTCCGTTAACACCGCTTCTGTACTAATGCTTTGTCTTTCAACACACCATTAACATATCGTTTGCCTTTGCTCCATGACCTTTTGGTCAGCTATGTGGCCTTGTCCAATCTACACCTTCTCCTTTGTTATCTCTTGCCCCACCCCCACCTCACTTGCTTATAACCTGTGACATTTTTAATATTTGTCAGTTCCGAAGAAGGGTCACTGACCCAAAACGTTAACTCTGCTTCTTTTTCCACAGATGCTGCCAGACCTGCTGAGTGGTTCCAGCATTTCTTGTTTTTAATGCATAATAGAATGCTTGGTGCATTGGCAGGCCTGCGGAAAGCCTGTGATCACTGTCAAGGAGCATGGAGGAGTTTGGCACCAAATTGGCATAGGGCTTGTACAGAGCTTGGAGCTCATCCTTTTCAGCGTGGAAGTGGTGGCCAACTCCATTAGCACACTAGCAGAACCAAGCATGGTGCAGCATCTGATGGCCGATGTCTCAGATTCCATTGCAGCACAAACAGAAGCCACCCAACGTCTGGCTGCTGGAGTGGAAACTCAAAATGAAGTTAAGCAAGCTCAGCTTGCTGCCACACATGCTCAGACTGCTGCCATCATAACTGTTAATACCAGGGTGTATAGGGGCTTGCAGGGTGTCACGACAATCCAGCAATCTGTCTTCCAATATATTACTAGGATTGCTGCGATGCCCCCAACCCCATCCCTGTTGTTCTCTCAGAGGGTCGTTCATCTTTGGAATTCTCTTCCCCAGAGAGCAGTGGAGGCTGGGTCATTGAATATATTTAAGGCCGAGTTAGATAGATTTTTGATCTACAAGGGGGTCGAGGGTTATGGGGGGCTGGCAGGAAAGTGAAGTTAAGGCCACAATCAGATCAGCCGTGATCTTATGAAATGGAGGAGCAGGCTGAATGGCCCTTATTTTCTTATGTTGGAGTGGCAGTGGCTCCATAGAGTAAACACCTGCTGCCCTCTCACTGGATGACAGGATTCACCCTCCCACAGTGCCACTTCGCCAGTGCCCTTGCTGGTGCCTGTCAGCCAGTCAGCCCAGACTGCTGCCGCCCATGCCAAGGTGGTGCAGTCCAAAGCCGAGTACTCCTAACATCAGAGCTGCTCAAGGTTATCCTGCAGGACCTTCTGCAGACTCTCCCACTGAAAGTCAGCAGCCTTTTGTCAGCCATGCTGTAGCCACTGGGTAGCAGTGTGTAGCAGCACTAAGGCAGGCAAAGGCACATGAAAGACAGATACTAAGGGAATGCACTAGGGAGATTAGCTGATTTCTATAAGGATTGTTGGATGGTTTGATTCATAAAGTTAGTTTGGAATGTTTATTTTGTATGGCTTTTATTTCAGCATTTTAGCCAAGAAAACTGTCTGACAAGCCGTTATCAAGCCTCATCACCTCTGATTGCTTCCAATATAGATTCTGAATTATCCTTTTATCATGTCTGTCAATTTCTAGTTTGTTTAAGCACTTCAATATTTTCTGATGGTAAACTCTATCAAAAGCCTTCCCATAGTCTTTAAAGCAGATATACACAGGTTTTTGTACTTCCAGATATCTGTTAATCATCATTTTCAAGTTAAAGTGCCTTCTCTTGTTCCTTTCTTTGGTCTTAATCCTGACTATCATCTAACCCTGCTTCTATAGATTGGTCATTTCTTTCCAAAATGATTATTAAAATCATTTTCATCACATGACTCAGGAGGCTTATTGTCCTGTGCTGTGAACACGCTAGAGCTTTTGGTTTCTTTGGGAGCTTAATGAACACTGACTGCATAAGATCTACAGGTATGAATCCTGTTCTGGGAAAATTGACAAAGGTGATGATCTTCTCGGTGGCAGAGAACATAAAAATGGAGTTCGACTACCAGCTCCTTGGAGGCATAAGTATGTGTTGCATAGCAGTGGGAGACCAGTGCTCCTTCTTCGCACCCATGCTGTCATGGATGTGCGGCTGACAAGGGTACAAAGGGACTACTCTTCATATACTACACCATACACCTCTCGATGCCCCTTATCAGACAGTTTCCCAATCAGTGTCGGACAGTTTCCCAATCAAAAGAGGGGTGCGCCAGGGTTGTGTTATGTCCCCAAAACTATTTCACCTGAACACTGAAACTATCTTCAGAGACATAGAACATCTACCAGGTTGCAATATTGGTAGATTGAACATTAATAACTTGAGATACGCAGATGACACTGCACTGATTGCAGAGTTAGAAGAGGTACTATAGGAAATTGTGAACAAAGTGAATGCAAGGAGTGTGGAATATGGATTAAGACTGAATGTGAAGAAAACCAAGACAATGGTGATAAGCAGAGACCTAACTCTGGAAGTGAAAATTGAAGTAAATGGACAAGACCTGGAACAAATGAGAAGATTTACATACCTTGGGCAGCTTATCACAGATGATGGGAGATCTGACTGAGATTCAAAGGAGAATTGAGATAGCCAAGACCAGCTTTGTCACAATGAAGGACTTGTTAACATCAAAGAAACTGACCCTGAATCTTAGGGAAAGAATGCTGAGGTGTTACATTTTGTCATCTATGTTATATGCCTTGGAGACATGGACAACAAATAAAGAGAATATTGATAAGCTGAATGCATTCGGGATGTGGGCATATTGGAGGTTGTTCCGCAAATCTTACAAAGACAGATGAGGAAGTGCGGGAAATGGCTGGAGAAAAGAGGAAATTAGTGCATAACATCAAAGAGAGAAAGATACAATACTTCAGTCACATAATTAGAACAAAAGGTAGACAGAGACAATTATTGGAAGGAAAGATCAATGGAAAACGTAGGAGAGGGAAGCAGAGAAGAAAATGGTTGATGGATATAATGGACTGGATGCAGCTGACCTTGCAGAATGTGTAAAGACAGCACAGGATAGACAGAGGTGTAGATCCATGACAGTCAACTTTCTGGGAAAAAGATGACACCAACGAACGAACGAACTGGGCATTGACCTGCATGATGCGTTGAGTATGGTTGCACACCAGCTGAACACTGAGGGAGTTGAATCCCTTCCAGTTGCAGTACATCTCAGAATTTATATGCGGTGCCCACAAAGCGACATGCATTCAGTCAAAGGCATCCTGCACCATGGGAAAGCCAGCAATTTTGAGAAAGCCGCATGCTCAATCCACATCATCTCATCACTCCACAACAGCATCTCATTTACCGATTAGGCACACTACAGCCTGCCGGACTGAACATTGAGTTCAATAATTTCAGAGCATGACGGACCCCCCATTTTACTTTTATTTTTAGTTATTTTTTCTTTTTTTCTTTTTTACATTTTTTACAATTTTTTTTAATGTTTATTTCATTTCATCATAGTTTGTTCAGTTTGCTTACCCACTTTTTTTTTCATGTTTGTACATGCTGCTGTTCAATCTTCAGTCCGTTAACACCCTATCTGTACTAATGCTTTGTCTTTCAACACACCATTAACATATTGTTTGCCTTTGCTCCATGACCTTTTGGTCAGCTATGTGGCCTTGTCCAATCTACACCTTCTCCTTTGTTATCTCTTGCCCCACCCCTGCCTCACTTGCTTATAACCTTTGACATTTCTAATATCTGCCAGTTCCGAAGAAGGGTCACTGACCCGAAACGTTAACTCTGCTTCTCTCTCCACAGATGCTGCCAGACCTGCTGAGTATTTCCAGCATGTCTTGCTTTTATTGCTCACTCCATATGCTTCTCTCTGGCAAGATAGGTTCAGATAGGAGATTTGATCCCTGAATACCTTGGGCAGACATGCTCTCCTGCTGAGAGCCCTTCTCGTCCTCTTCCTCCTCCCTCTTCGAATGGCTTGACCTTCTCTGTGTCACCTCTGCTCCTTCTCCCTGTCATGCTGCAGGCCAAAGTGGATAAAAACTACTGCCCATGTCTGGGAGCAAGTGGTCTGAGCAGAACCCCGAAGTCAGAATAAAGTCCTTCACTCCCTGTAGACTTCAGCAACTTTACAAACACTTCTACGAACTCAGCAAAAACCAGTAGAAATCAATCAGCAACTAAAAAGGAAGAAAGAAAGACGTGCATTTATATAGCACTTTTCACAACCACCGAACACCTCAAGGTGCTTTTACAGCCAATGAAATACTTTTGAAGTGCTGTCACTGTTGTAATATAGGAAACACGGCAATAAATTTGTGCGCAGCAAACATCCACAAACAGCAATGTGATAATAACCAGATAATCTGTTTTTGTGATGTTGATTCTTCTTTCTTCTTCTTCTTCTGTGAGGAATAAATATTGGCTAGGACACCAGGGATAATGCTAAAATAAAATCGAAATACTGCAGATTCTGGAAATCTGAAATAAAATAGAAAGTGATGGAAATACACAGCAGGTCTGGCAGCATCTGTGGAGAGAAAAACAGAGTTAACGTTTCAGATCTGTGACCTTTCATCAGAACTCCTGCTGTGACACTTTCTGTTTGTTCTACATGAGGGATAACTCCCCTACTCTGCTTCAAATAGTGCCATAGGATCTCTGACATCCACCCAAGTGGGGCCTCAGTTTAACATCTCAATCCAAAAGATAGCACCTCCAACATTGTTGTACTCTCTCAGTACTGCCCTGAAGTATCAGCCTTGATTTTGTTGCTCAAGCCCTGAATGTAGGACTTGAACCTTGTGACTTACAAGCAAGAGTGCTACCACTACACCACAGCTAACCTGAAAATAGTTGATGATCCCATTAAATAGTGGTTGGTGAGGGGGGGGGGGGCGGGGGGGGGGGGTGGTGGAGGGAAGTGTCCTTCCTTTTCCTGAAAACATGTTCAGCTGTACACAGTTAAGAAAGGATGTTAGCTGGAGCATTCAAGTCGTAGCTGGCACCGTTGCGTCAAGCTGACTAATGTCACGACCTGCCTGCGCTGCATACTTCCAAAACTTGCTCCCCATGCCTGCGCTAATGCTTTTACCAAAGTAGCAACCAGGACAGCCAGCATCAGAAGTATGCATGTGCGCTGCAGATGCCATTTTAGACCCAAAACAGCACATGTAGCACTGAAAATACAGACACTATGCAACTGAATTTTGCGGCCATTACATTTTCTATTAAATGGAATTAATTCATGATCTTGATTTTCATCAAATTTGTTTTTATCTTCACAGAAGGGTGACTCCCCTTCATGTGAAGAAATGAATAATCGTAGGCAAATAGAGGCAGTTTGTAAAACAAAACAACAAATCAGAGAAAATGATCAAAAAAGCATGAAGAGGGGATTTTCCCTCCAACAGAGTACGTCAGATCTAAACTAGTCACTCATTGTCAGAACTTACTGTTTCGCTTTTACAAAAGTAATGTAGAAGTTTCTGAGTGGAGCAGTACTGCAGGGCATGAGACCAGACAATGTACAAATGGAAAGAGACTCAAAGCCCTAACAGACTATAGTTTTATATTTGTTTTGGGATTTGTATTTGTTAATGTTTTAAAATCAACCTCAATGTTTTGGCCTCATAGGACACACTTTCATTAGTTATTTTGGTAAGTGAAAACCTTTTCCTACTCATACATACTGATGGTACCAAACATTACTTCTGCTGGCAATTTATATCTCCCTACTTGATGCCTTGTTCGTCTTCAGTAACGCCTGTATTCCTATCTCTACCTCCAGCCATCTTTGTTGCCTCTGAGCAATATTGCTCACTTAGTCCCATTTTATGCATGCTACACAGCGTGTATATCTACTAAGAAACTGGGTTGAAACAATCTAAACTAATTCCATTTAGAAATCTCAACAATGGTCCAGGAATGAGAATGGAGGGAGAGTCAATTTACCTTATTTATTACATGTAGAAAAATCATAAACTAATTGACAATATTGCCTATCGCTCTGCATTTGTATCAAAATGGAAAACTTAAAAAACATGTTTACAGTTTCACTGCAAATAACCAACAGAGAAAACCTTCTGCCAGAGTTAGAAAGCTTTTGACCCATCACAGTGGGTACCTCATGTATCTGATGTGAAAGGTCAATGTTTAGACTGCGTATACTGCACAATCCTCCTAAACTCTTAAGACAATGAAATCAGGTTGTGCAATATTAGTGCGTAAATGCTTAACATGTTTATAACATTGCATTGTGCTCTAAAACAGAACTGTTAACCTTTAAAATAAACAGACAAAGGAATTTAATATAAATCCATTATGTTCAAATGTACAGATCAATTTTTTTTTAAATGAGACTTTTTTAACAGCTGTTCTGCCAAGACAATTCATTTTGTTGCACTACGGCAGTCATTTTTTCTTTAATAGTTTAGAAAATGTCTGAACACGCTTCTGTAAAAGAATTCCGCACTTTTTGCAAATTATCACCATCATGGACAACCTAAGCTTGGCATGGTTATCATTGGTAACAGTTTGCTAAATTATTATTGCAATTATTCCTTTCCATATCCTTCCTGACAGGATAGTCTTTGAAATTATATCAAAGGATGAATGAACTGGGCTCTGTTTGGATGTTTAGTTGGAACACTTAAAGTGAGTTGATTACATTTGGGGAAATAAAATTGGTTTAAAAAATATTCAGCTGTACATGCTCAAAGTCCTGCAATGGGGTTTAAACAAGAATCTTTCATAACATCCAAGATGTGTCACCAAAGGGATATTAAACACTGCTACTAAATAACCTCATTGATAGAAAGTGGCAGTGAGAACGTCACACACCATCAGGTTATAAAAATTCAATCTGGTAGAATGAAAATTTGGTTTAGTAGCTCAGTTCACTTGTTGAATGCAAATAATGTTTACTCACAGGAGCTGCTGTAGGGAATGGGCAGTTTGATCATTCTTATCAACCCTGACACCCTCCCACCACCATCCCCCCACCCCCCCCCCCCCAACACAACCCACCTTGCTGATACGTAGCAAGCTATGTGACTGGAGAAGCTTGGATTGTTCTCAGAGCAGAGAAGGTTAAGGGGAGTTTTAATAGAGGTGTCAAAATCGTGAAGAATTTTGGTAGAGTAATTAAGGAGAAACCTTTTTTCCACTGGTGGAAGGTAGGTAACCCAAGGACAGCGATTTAAGGTATTTGGCAAAAGGACCAAGGGCTTGATTTTCAATCCAGGCTCGGGAACCCCTCGCTGCATCTGTGTCACTTACACGATGCTGTCTGCAAATGCAAATGCAAATCACCTATTAGGGCTAGAGGCAAGCATGGCACCCAATTAGTGCTGCCAGGAGGTGGGAACTGACTGCTGAGTACAATCCTTAAAGGCAGACGACAGCCATGACTGCTCTTGTTGCTGCCTTGCAAAATAGAGGAGGCTAGAGATTAGAGGGTCAACAGCATCACGGCATAGAGAAGTGGCCAAATGGCCAACAAAAAGGTACTACACCCATTCACAGGAGCTGCTGTAGGGAATGGGCAATTTGATCATTCTTATCACCCACCGCCCCCCAACCCCCCCACCCCCGACATCCTCCCCCCACCCTTACTGGTATGTAGCAAGCTATGTGACTGGAGAAGGTTGGATTGTTCCTTTTTGCCAAAACATTTTCGTCATCATTAACATGACTTAAGGGCTCCCCAAATTGCACCCGACAGCCGCTGATTGGAGTCATACCTAACACAAAGGAAGATGATTGTGGTTGTTGGAGATCAATCATCTCAGTCCCAGGACATCACTGCAGGAGTTCCTCAGGGTAGAGTCCTGGGGCCAACCATCTTCAGCTGTTTCATCAATGACCTTTCTTCCATCATAAAGTCAGAAGCAGGGATGTTCACTGATGATCCTGCACAGTGTTCAGTAAATTCGCAACTCCTCAGACATTGAAGCAGTTCATGTCCACATGCAGCAGGACCTGGACAGAATTCAGGTTTAGGCTGCTAAATGGCAAGTAACATCCATTTCCACACAAGTGCCAGGCAATGGCCAGCTCCAACAAGAGCGAATCTAACCATCTTCCCTTGATATTCAACGCCATTACCATTGCTGAATCCCCACCATCAACATCCTGGGGACATTGATTAGAAACTTAACTGGACCAGCCATATAAATACAAGAACAGGTCAGAGGCTGGGAATTCTGTGGCAAGTAACTCACCTCCTGACTCCCCAAAGCCTGTCCACCAGCTACAAAGCACAAGTCAGGAGTGTGATGGAATACTCTCTACTTGTCTGGTTGGGTGCAGCTCCAAAAACACTCAAGAAGCTCGACACCATCCAGGACAAAGCAGCCTGCCTGATTGGCACCCCATCCACCACCTTCACGATTCACTCCATTCACCACTGACACACAGTGACAACAGTGTGTACCATCTACAAGATGCACTGCAGCAACTCACCAAGGCTTCTTAGACAGCACCTTCCAAACCTGCAACTTCTACCACCTAGAAGGACAAGGGCAGTAGATATATGGGAGCAAGTTCCCCACCAAGCCACACACCATCCTGACTTGGAACTATTTCGCCCTTCATTCACTGTCGCTGGGTCAAAATCCTGGAACTCCCTTCCTAACAGCACTGTTGGTGGACCTACACCCAAGGACTGCAGCAGTCCAAAAAGGTAGCTCACCACCATCTTCTTAAGGGCCATTATGGATGGGCAATAAATGCTGGCCTAGCCAGCGATGCCCAGATCCCACGAACAAATAAAAGAAATAAGAACTGCTGGCTGGATATCTTCTGAGGCTGTTGCACAGTTCGTCAAAGTGGGCAGGATGGTGTAAGGCTGCTGCACAGTTGGCCACAGGTTGCTGGGCAGGAAGGTATGAGCCAGCATTTCAGTGCTGGTGGCCCTTTAAAGATAGTGTCAGCACATCCGACCACATCAGCTGATGACGTGACTGGCAACTCCGTCCCGGCCGCTGGCCTGTGAATGGCTCTCCACTCTGCCTGCCGGCAGGTGCGAGATTACTCAGAACAAGTATTGAAGTGGGAACACCAGCGCCACCTGCTTCTGGTCCCACCTTCCCCTCGGCCAGTTCACGTAAAGTCCTGGCCCCTGAGTTGGTGGTGGAAGCATATTCAATAGTCACACTCAAAAGGGAACTGAATAAATTCATGAAGGGGTAAAATTGCAGGACTATGGGGAAAAAACATGGGATAGCTCTTTCAAAGAGCTGACACAAGCACGATGGACCAAATAACTTACTTCTGCATCATAAGATTGTATGATTCAATGATAGGACCTCATATTTCAGTGTTACTAAGATCTAAAATATTGGGGGGAATTTTTGCTTATGGTGGGGATCTCAACTTTGGGGGAAACCGACGCTGAGATTGCTGCGTTCGCCTCTTTTACGGAAGGCCTGCTGAATGTAGCATCAATCAGGCACTTAAGTGTACACTGGCTGGCCTTCCATAGGATTTAGGACCCCATCACCCAAGTCCCGCCCTTGGAGAGCTGCCGGCTGTAGCTGCACCTATCGGAGGCCGAGGAGCCTCGCTGGAGCCAGGCCTCAGGTAAGACAAGGCAGGAGGGGTCTCACGGTATGGGGGTCACAGAGCGTGGGTAGGTAGATTGATAGCATGGGCAGGAATGTGGCCCTCACCGACCCCACTCCTTCCCGATGCTGGGTCTTTCGTTCAGGCACTAAGTGCCTTTGAACAAGGAGCACCACCACCACCAACCCACACCCCCCAACCCCCAAAAGCCAGGGAGCAGCCTGCATGGTTTTTCCTACTGCACTTCCAGTGCGGCAACAGGGCTGTCCACTGCACAGGTAATTGCGGCTGCGGCAGGAAGAGGTCCTTAATTGGGGGTTAATTACCCAGTTAAGGGCTTCAGTTGGCAGAGGGGCGGGAAGGCCATTCACAGGCCTTCCTGCCCCAGACTAAATTTTGGTGGAGGTGGGACGCTGGCTGGAACACACCCCCACCACCATCCCACACGATTTTATGCTCTCCCCACCTCCAAACCCACCATGAGGGCGAACATAAAATTCCACCCATTGTGTTTCTCAAAGAAGTAGAATTCCAACTAAGCAACTAGAACCAGGTTTTATTCCAGAACCATCAGCCTTTTTCTTAACATGTGCTTTGCAATTACTAGAACGGTTGATGAGAAAATCCAGAGATTCTTCAAAATTTTCTAAAGCTCTAAGTAGTATCGGTTAGGGCCTGTAAAAGGCTGTAGAACCAATACCACACAAACCTTTCACCAAGAGGCCCTTGGGCCTCATTTCCATAATTTCGGCAAGCAGCCGGCATCTGATGTATCTGCAGAGACAGCCCATTTCAAGGAGATCAGTTAATTTGCCATTTTAACCACTCGCTTGCCCCATTCCCAACAGGTGGGCAGAGTTAAAATCAAGTGGTGGTAAAGTGGGAATGATTTTACTGAAATTTGTATTGTGAAAAATTTTCCTTGAAGGAGGTCAATCCATGATTAACTAGTAGAACAGATAAGGGAGAACCAGTGGATGTGGTGTATTTGGACTTTCAGAAGGCTTTCGATAAGGTCCTACATAAGAGATCAGCATGCAAAATTAAAGCACATGGGATTGGGGGTAAGGTACTGACATGGATAGAGAACTGGTTGACAGACAGGAAACAAAGAATAGGAATAAACGGGTCTTTCTCCGAGTGGCAGGCAGTGACTAGTGGGGTACCGCAGGGATCAGAACTAGGATCTCAGCTATTCACAATATATATTAATGATATAGATGAAGGAATTAAATGTAATATATCCAAGTGTGCAGATGACACAAAGCTGGATGAAAGTGTGAGCTGTGAGGAGGATGCAGAGAAGCTCCAGTGTGATTTTGACAGGTTGAGTGAGTGGGCAAATACATGGTAAATGCAGTATAATGTGGATAAATGTGAGGTTATCCACTTTGGTGGCAAAAACAGAAAAGCAGATTATTATCGGAACGGCAATAGATTGGGAAAGGGGGTGGTGCAGCGAGACCTGGGTGTCCTTGTGCACCAGTCGCTGAAAGTAAGCATGCAGGTGCAGCAGGCAGTTAAGAAGGCAGTATGTTGGCCTTCATAGCGAGAGGATTCTAGTACAGGAGCAAGGATGTCTTGCTGCAATTATACAAGGCCTTGCTGAGACCACATCTTGAGTATTATGTGCAGTTTTGGTCTCCTTATCTGAGGAAGAATGTTCTTGCTGTAGAGGGAGTGCAGCGAAGGTTCACCAGACTGATTCCTGGGATGGCAGGACTGAAGAGAGATTGGGTCAATTAGGCTTGTATTTGCTAGAGTTTCGAAGAATGAGAAGGGAATCTCATAGAAACTTACAAAATTCTAACAGGACTGGACAGAGTAGATGCAGGAAGGATGTTCCCGATGGCGAAGGAGTCCAGGGCCAGTGGTCACAGTCTCAGGATAAAGGGTAAGCCATTTAAGACTGAGGTGAGGCAGGATTTCTTCACCCAGAGAGTGGTGAACCTGTGGAATTCGCTACCACGGAAAGCAGTTGAGGCCAAATCATTAAATATATTCAAGAAGGAGTTAGATATAGTTCTTAGGGTTAAAGGGATCAAGGGATACGGGGAACAGGGTACTGAGTTTGGATGATCAGCCATGATCGTATTGTTTGGCGGTGCAGGCTCGAAGGGCCGAATGGCCTACTCCTGCTCCTACATTTTCTATGATGATGGCAACCTTGCAATTTTACTGTTTCTGTGCAGTTGCATGATTTTACTTACATGATGGTCTATTGAACTACATGTAAAAGGTATCTTTGGGCTGAATTTTATGCCCCTCTGTAAGGCATTTTTTAGGTGGTGGTGGGGGGGCGGGTGGGGGCAGAGAATTGGCATGGATTCATCTGCCACGGAGCTCGACGCCATAATGCTGCTTTCCGATTCTGTCGGAAGCGGCAAAGTGCCATGGCGGCACTTGCGCACTACCGTGATGGCATTGGCATTTACATCTGAATGTGATTAATAGCAATCTTACCAGCCATTCGCAATGTTGTGTTGGCCATGCAGCACTCACGTGCCTTCAGATTTGCACCTTTAAAAAGCTGATAGCACCGAGGCAAAAGGGTAATTTACTTTACCACAGTTAACTAGAGGAAGTGGTTGGTTGGAAGAACTCGGCAACTGCATTGTCTGTGGTGGGGGGTTGGGGGGCTGGTGGGTGTTTGGGAGAACTCTGCAAGTGGTGTCTCTGTGAAGAGGTGGAGTTGGGGTTGGGAGAACTCAGCAAGAGTAGAGGTGGTTTTCTTTCGGAAGGTCAGTGCAGGGCACTTAAATGTTGTTGGTTTGCTCATGATGGCTCGCACTTTTGGAGATGTTGCAGATCCAACATCAATCCATACCATGGAGCTAATGTAGGTTTCCCGTAACGAAAATTCAAACATCTCTTTGCCCAGATAAGTAAACTTAACCTTTTGAAGGAAGCCGAAGATCCAAGGAGGATAGAGATGGCTATGATTCACCCTGTTTTCTTGAAATCCCATGCTGTGCTGAAGCTAATCTGCCGGAGGCAGGCCCAAGAGGCATCTGCGGTGCAAGAGGAGCCTCCCAGACATGAGCAGCAGGAGCCGAGAATGCAACAAAAAGCATAGATACAGCAGCAAGTATACAGAACTCGCCTGACATACCTGCAGATGTCTGAGCGGAACTGCTGGGGAAGACTACAGCTGTCCAGAAAGGCCATCACAGACCTCTGCGCACTGCTCAATGATGATTTATGATCAATGGGTTTTACTAGTCACCCTATGCCTGTGGCCCTGAAGATTACTGTGGCCCTAAACTTTTATGCCTCTGTATCATTCCAGGGATCTATCGGGGACAAGTGGGGTCTCTCAATGCAGAGCACACCGCTGCATCAAGGAGGTCCAATGCTCTGTTCAGGAGGGCTGGCGACTATGTGCGCTATGGGACAGACCCTGAGAGTCAGGCCGAGAGGGCCATTGGATTTGGGGCTAGTGTGGGATTCCCACAGGTCCAGGTTGTGATCGACTGCTTGCACGTGACCACCAAGGCTCCCACAGACCAACCCGCGCCTTCATCAACAGGAAAGATTTTTGTTCCATTATTGTACAATTTGTATGTGACCACAGAAAGCGCTTCCTACAAATGTGTGCCTGCTTCCCGGGAAGATACCATGACTTATTCATACTTCGGTAGCCCCAGTTGTCACATCTTTTCACTCCCCCACAAGCCTTCAAGGGTGGATTCTCGGGGATAAGGACTACCCATTGAGGACATGGCTTCTGACGCCTGTAAGGAACCCAGGAATGATGCAGAAGAATGTTACAACGCCTGTCATGGCTCCACCAGAGTGACCATCGAGCAGGCTATTGGTATGCTGAAGATGCCATTCTGCTGTCTCGATAGATCTGGTGGAGCTCTTCAGTATGGTCCACAGAAGGTTGGGCGCATCGTTGTGGTCTTCTGCGTTCTACATAACATAGCACTACAGAGGGGGGAGGCATTGCCACAGGAAGACATGTGGGAGTATGAGACTTCCTCTGATGAAGAGAACACAAGCAGCCCTGGAAGATCCTAGCAGAGTGATGATGGGCAGATGTCTTGAGCAGCACGCATGTGAGGCAAGGCAGAGCTTTATAATGGAGCCTTTCCAAAATCTATGACTTGCTACAAATATACTTCTGACCAAAACTCACCCTCATGTATGTCGTGTCATGTTTTCTGCCTCCTTACTATCTTGCCTTCCAGCATGAATGGCAACATCCAATTCAGCCATTGCCCATGTGACATCATTCGAGCAATGAAACAGTCATGCTCATGGGCATTTAATGATGTCAGTGGTCACTTTGCCAATGTAGTAAGGCATTTGAGGGGATTGCAGTAGTCACACACACCATGGTGGAATGCGGTTATCTGTCAATGAAGGCTGAGGATTTGCACCAATGAACTTTTAATTACATTAAACACAAGATATCTATTTCATCCGTGAATAGCCATGTGTGTCAAGATGCCTTTTTTTGTACGTTTGCGTGTGCTCCTGCATGGTACATCCCCTGTGACAGCAGCTGGACTGGAGGCAGACTGCTGATCATGATGCCCCTTGGCCTAGGATGACTTTGACAGGCGTCCTCTGGGTGCCTGAGACCTGGAGGACCCTGGCTGTCTGAAGGATTCCTGCACTGGTGCAGGAGTGCACTCGGGCGTCATGGCTGCTGGAGCTTGACTCACTGGCAGAGGGTATGAGGAGTCAGTGTGCACACTTGAATTGCCCTGAGGGGAGACCCAAGATGTGGAGCACATCCTCTCCTCCTCCCGCTCAAGGCTCCTTGGAGCCTCCCAGCTCAGAGGAGAAGAATTAGGAGCCAGAACATTCTCCAGACTCCTGGTCCTTCTCTCACTCTGCCACCGCTGAGAGGACCTTATGGCCAAGGCGAGAGTTTGCAGGTGATGGCATATCTCTGGAATGTGACTCTCCAAGAGGGTTGCCAACCTCTCGATGGATGAAGCCATGCGCTCATACACCTGGGACATGGCAGCATTCATGGCATGGATGGACTCCCCACCATCCGCTCAAGGCTGCACATGGCCTCTGGTATCTCTGCCAAATGTTGCCTTACCTCTCCCTGCAACTCCAGCATGCCCTGTGCTGCCGAAGCAAGAGGTTCGTCATCAGCATGGGGCTCAGCTTGGGCCTGGCAACCCACAATCCTCTGACTGTCAGAGGGCTCAGCTGTCTCAGCCTCAGCCTGCTGCTCAGGCACGTGTGTTGTGCTCTCACCAGGCTGTAACCCTGATTGTAAAGCCGAGTGGATTCCCACCGACGTGAAAGTGTTGGTAGAAGGTGTAGGAGAGTCATGGGATGGTGCATCCTCTGAGTGTTCCTCATCCTCAGAGGTTGCTGTCAGTTTCTTGGAGTCTGTGGTTTCCTGCGAATGGCGAGCTGCAAGATACAATGAAAACAACATATGTGTGAGTCAGGCTACATGTATCTCATTAAGGACAGCATGCCAGAACTAATTCACCATGAATATTGCATTTTTATCTGATCAGCAATAATCAATCTCTTGCGCTGGGACCTCGAGCTCCATGTCTGAGATGGTTCTTTGGCTCCCGGTAAGTTGCAGTGCCTCCCCTTCAGCTTAACTTAAAAGACGTAGGTCGGGCACTCCACCACCGGTCCTTGCCATCTCCCTCCTGTTATGGGCCCTCTTCTCCTGAAAGAGCAAGGAGCAACTTCAACATCACGGTTCTACTAACGAGTGCTTCATTAACACCGAGGGGATGCTTTGTCTGGCATATTGACTCAACCTGTCATGGGCCTAACTTGCTCTGAGGTATTAAAGAGGGAGACTTTATTCATTTATGCAGCCAGTCATCTGCCAGCAATCTGCTATGAACTCCCAGTCTTTGAAATGACAGTGGCACCCATGTGGCATACCATGTAGTGACAACCAGATCACACCAAGCAGTTTTGGAACTTGCCACTTACCTTTGCTGAACACATTGACCCTCTTTCTACACTGGACCCAGTTTCGTCGGGTGAGCCCACAGTTACTAACATCCTCTGCGGTCTCCATCCAGGCTTGCTTAGTCAGCGGGAAGGACCTCTTATTGCCATCACTGGGTAAAAGGACTCGCAGCCTTTCCCTTGAAGCCTGGAGGAGAATAAGCAGGGAGGCATCACTGAACTGTGGGGCCAACCTTGTTCGGACCTCTGACATGATCAGAAGGATGCCCAGTGGGGTGGCTTGCTGAGTTTTAACTTTTTGGAACAGCACAGAACTGTTGTGTCAGTAAGCTTCTATAGAACGCAGGGAGACAGTGAATGCAGGGCTGGCAGGCTTTTAAAGATGGCAGCAGCACCTGGTCCGACATCAGGCGACACCACAACGCCGTCTCCATTTCCGCCCCTGTCATGCAATGGGGGGGATGACCGCCTCCATCATGCAAAATAGCCATTGGCCGTGGAATCCCAGTGGCGCAGACGATCACAGGAACAGCTGGAGCTAAAATTCAGCCTCTTGAGTAGATGGCAGAGTGTGGCATGTGTCTGAGACATTCATTTTCCTCATGTTTTGGGGGCCTGAAAAGCAGTTGCCCAAGGTTTCAGAGTCTAAGGCTGAGGTGCCTGTCTCCCTGTCTACAGAGGCTCTCTATCCTTTCCTTTTAAACTGGGCAAATTGAGAATTTTCCAGGATGCAGTCATTTTTTTTTCTCAGGCTTTGGCCAGTTCATAGCCTGGGCTCAGTGGTAGCATGCTTGAATCAGAATATTGTAGGCTCAAATTACACTCCAGCTCATCCAAAACTGCTGCCCAGATCTTAACTTTCACCAAGTCCCAGTCACCGATCACCCCTGTGCTCTTTGACCTATATTGGCACCTGGTCCAACAACATCTCGATTTTAAAATTCTCATATTTGTTTTCAACTCCCTCCATGGCCTCATACCTCCCTATCTCTAACCTCTTCCAGCCCTACAACCCTCCAAGATCTCGGTGCTGCTCCAGGTCTGGCCTCTTGCTCATCCCCAATTTCCATTGTTCCACTATTGGTGGCCACGTTTTCAGCTGACTAGATTCTAAGCTCTGGACTTCTCTCCCTAAATCTCTATGCCTCCCTTCCTCTCTCTCCTCCTTTAAGACATTCCGTAAAACCTATCTCTTTGAACAAGCTTTCCGTCACGTCCTAAAATCTCCATGTGGTCCGGTATCAAATTGTGTGTGATAACATTGCGCTAAAGACGCTAAATTAACGCAAGTTGTTATTTATTTCATTGCTGTTTGTGCTAGGAGCAAATTCACTGTTGCATTTTCCTAAATTACACCAGTGACAATCCTTTCAAAATAATTCATTGGCTGTGAAGCTCAATGGGTGGTACTGAGGTCCTGAAGCATGTTATATAAATGCAAGGTCTTTCTTTCTTTGGGTTCAGACATTAGCTTTTTGAGAAATCCACTCTGATTCAAAATCTTAGTGCCTGTACTGAATTCCTGAATTCATGATTCAAAAATTGGAGCATTCACTCCACACGTCCATATTCAATGGTATTATTTAACAGATTTCTATTTCAGTAACTAGGACCTTACATGCAGCAGTGTTTGTCAGCTGAAAATTCTTGATATAACCAAGAATTGTCATGGCATGACAATTTAAGTAGTGTATATGTGGATTTTTACAGTCTTTTGAAAAAAAGCAAGTCCCCAAAAACATACAAAGCTCTGCATGTAGGGGATTCTTAGTCCACAGTTGGCCATATGTTAAGTTCAATGAAGGTGCACTTATTTTATGTGACCAAAGCAAATCTAATCTAAACTCCAAAGATTAACATAATTCAGTGGAACCTTGTGAAATTTAGGCAAACTCAGATGGCTTCATGCTTCTCCCTAGCAATGAGTGCCTACTGAGATATCCCTCTATAGTAAAATGATTAAAAAGAGATGTTTTCTTTTTAACTTTCGTGGCTTCCTATGAGGCGTCTCTACTTCACTTTCAGTTGCTCAGTCACTTTATTCATTTTCAATGAGATAGCATTGTTTGCTAGCCAGTCACAGGCTAGCCACAAAAAAAAGTTGCACTGGGTCATGTGCACCAGCATTTCCTGACAGCCTTTATCTCTGTACACACTGAAACAAGAGCATTACTGTCCATGGCCAGCATAGGGAGTCTCCTCGGGCAATGCCAAAAAATGCTTTTCTTATTATAGACCTAACTCGTTGCGCATCACTAAATATATTCTGTCGAAAACAGGCAGCACTTTGTTACAGCACAAGTGACCGGCAGTGAAATAACCTGCTCTGATGCAGCTGCGTACCACCTGTAGGGAAAGTCAAATTAGGGAGAAGTCCTGCTGCTCTGGCACTAATGCTTTTTGTATTGTTGTTTGACTTTTTTTCCTTCCTTCTTTGTATCTTTGTTGGCTGCAGGGGAGTTTGAGGGTGCATTGCCCGGCCTTTTTTTTTTACATATAAGAAAGGCAAAAGAATGCTCAGGTTGAAAGACATTTAAACCCACCCCCACCCCTCCGTGTTTGAAATTAAATGCATTAAAGGAGTCAGTGGAGAAAGCAAGGCCTAGTTTTTCCATTTGCTGTTATTTTAACATCAACTGTAACCCTCTCGCTTTACCTGCTTTACCACCAACGTTAAAATAATATCAATCGGAAAATCTAGGCTTACGTGTAGGTTTGCTGATTTGAAATGGAAGCCCCGTTATTGGTTTAAGTGAAGCAGTGTCAATCTTAAAAGGGCATTACCTTCTCAGTCTGACAGAAGCTAGATCTCATCACTATAAGAAAGGATTCAGTCCTTTCCATAACTCCTTTTTAAAATTTCTGGTTCTTTAAATAGATATAATTTTCATGTGTTATTAAGGATGCCTTAAGTCTTTTTATGTGAATAAGAAGCCAACCTAACCCTGTTACAATTGTTTTTTAAACAGATGTAAGTGCAACAATAATTCATAGTTTTAGCAATTCCATTTTATATTAAGTGTGATCACAAGTGATCCTTTTCAGCTAAGGTTCAGTGGTAGCATGAATTAGGCTCAAGTCCTACTCCACAGACTACAGCACAAGGTCTAGGTTGATACAATGCAGTACTGAGGGAATGCTGCACTATCAGAGCTGCCATCTTTCAGATGAGATGTTAAAGCAAGGCCCTCTCAGGTGAGCATTTTTAAAGAAGAGCAAGGGAGTTCTCCAAAGTGTCCTGGCCAATATTGGGTCGTTAATCGACATTACTAAAAGCAGTTAATCCAGTCATTATCTCATTTCCGTTTCTGGGACCTAGCTGTGCGGTAAATGGCTGCCATGTTTCCCAACATTACAACAGTGATTACACTTCAAAAGTACTTAATTGACTATAAAGCACTTTGGGTCATCCTAAGTTTCTGAAAGATGCTATATAAATTCCAGTTCTTTCTTTCTTTCAGTAATAGTTTATTGAACAAATTAAAGACAAAGAAAGCCATTCAGTCCTTCTCTCCATCACTCCATAGAAACCTATTGGCTATCACAGCATCTAACTATCTCTTGAATAATTCCAGAGTTATATCTGAAATAAAAACAGAAAATGCTGGAAATACTTAGCAGGTCTGGCAGCATCTATTGCGAGAGAAACAGTTAACGTTTCAGGTTGATGACCTATATCAAAACTGGAAAAAAATTATGGCTAACCTGCCTGGAAGACCATTTCATTTTTTGCATGGCATCAGTCGTGAACTTGTGTCTGGAAATACTCAGCAGGTCAGGCCGCATCTGTGGAGAGAGAAGCAGAGTTAACGTTTCAGGTCTGTGCCTTTTCATCAGAACTTAGTGTTCCAATGAAAGGTCACAGACCTGAAACATTAACTCCGCTTCTCTCTCCACAGATGCTGCCAGATCTGCTGTTTCCAGCACTTTCTGTTTTATTTCAGATTTCTAGCATCTGCAGTAGTTTGCTTTTATTTTATATGACTGAATTTTTATCTGTCTGTTTATAACTGTGTCCCTTGGTCCTGCAGTGGTGGTTTAACACGGAATTGTACCCAGTGTTAACCTTTTCTATCCCACTGAGCTTCTTTTATATGACTGTAAGTTCCACTCATTTGCCTCCTTTTATAAGTCAGTCCTGTGACACTAGGGACTGAATTTTCCCAGGCCAGGGAGGCGGGCTAGGAGACAGGGGGAGGGGGGGTGTGGGAAAATAGCGAGGAGCAGCTTTGTGACAGCGTGCTGAAGTTTCCCAAAGGTGGGCTGGCAGGCAGATCTGTTGCCTGCTCAGTGAAAGTGGGCAGCCAATTGTAGTCATTAAAGCCCCAGTTAGAGGCAACTTTTCATGCTCGCTGGCATTTTGCCGGCAGTGGAGCTACCATGTGCAAAACCCACCAGCTTAATGGAGGCAGCCTCCCTGCGGCAGTCCGGGTGGTCATTAAAAGGTGGCCACCATTAGTAAAGGTTGTGTCCGCAGCCTAAGCACTGCCGCCAGAGGGGTTTCCCCTCTGATTAGAGGGGCCTGCTTACTTGGTACCTGTAAAATATTTAATTATTTGTGTGCCTCTGAGGGCATCTCTATTTTGAGGTGCAGTCTCGTTCTCTTACCTACCTCAACAGTGCCCACCTCTTCTGGTGGGGCTGCCGAGGCTCCAGAGCTGCCTCCATGAATACCCCTGTGCCAGTCTTGCTCATGGCAAGTGTGAGCTGAGGGCCCACATTTGGTCCGGACATCTGGGTCCCAAAGCCTGTGGGAAGATCCTGCCCAAGGGAATCAGTCTCATGACTGTTCTGCACCTCTTCAAGGGCCTGGATGTTTTCTTTGTGCATTGATGAGCAATATTCAAAGTACAGCCTGACCAGAGCACCATACAGCTTCAGCATGATAGTCTAAGACTTAGAACTCTTCTGATTTGGCGATATTGCTTCTTATTCTATTTGTATAGCAACAATCTTCAAAACAATCAGTGGAAGTGGTTGGTTTAGAATTTAAGTATATCCCTCGTTATTCCTTCCAAGTTTCTAAGCTTAGTTCGTGTGGCATGCATGCCAGTTAGTATTTCAACAGATGCAGTGTGTGTGTGACCTGTAGAATTATCTTCACCCCCTCCCTTCATTCAGTAAATCCTATTCTGCTGAATCAGTGGCAGAAATCAGTACCGCCATTGTTCTTTAGTGTAACAACAGCAAAAGTAAAACCTTCCGACATGTGCAATATCAATTTTATTGTCACGGCTGGATAACAGTCAATTCCAGGCTGATCTCTAACCCAAGCAAACAATCGTAACAGAATGAACCAGTTCCCTCCAAGCATGACATTTTCCCACAATCCCCTGCACTTTTTAATGCTCATCCCACCAAATGCTGTCAATTCCCTGCTAAATGTTGCCTGAAGACTGTAGCGCAATTTAGAAGTCTATGCACTTTTGTGTAATATTCATGATCTTGCAATTATACTATGTAATGTTTAACTTATACACAAAAAAAAATCATTTGTCCACGATTTTAACTGAGGCATTAATCCATTTTAATATTGCTTCTTTTCAAGACCTTGCAAAAGAATTTTATACAAAGGCATTAAGCTTTCAGATGCTAATGCCACACAGCATAATTTCAAGGCCTATGTTTTAGCCAAATATTTTCTGTGAATTTCTGTTGCATTTCTTTATGTTGAGTAACAATAACAACAGCTTGCATATCATTGAGTGAATGATTAAATCAAATTGATTGTAATACAAAGTTTTGGTGATTGACTATTTTATCAACAGCGGATAGAATTAGCAATGTAAAAGTACAATTTCTTGATAAAACAGTTACAAATCTATCAGGATCAAGTGTGTCTTTATATCCTTGTAGTGAACTTAATGGAACATTTAAACTGGACTTCTAATGAAGCTTAATGGGATAGTTTTTAAAAGCTGGAGCACATTGCATTTTGTGGAAATTTAAGATGACATAAAACGGTACTCTCATTTTAAGGACAATATATTCAATTATTCTCTTCTTGATTTCGCATGTTGGTTCTGAAATATGCCAGCACTTTTTGTTGTGCTGAACTTTTCGTTGTTAAATATGCACCAGTTCCATTTTAACGATATATAATTCATGTATCAACATTTCACTTTGAAAGTACTATGGCTATGATTGGTATTTATAAAGTTTTAAGATGTGATGTCCTCCTCCTAAAATATGTTGTTCCTCTGTGCTGTTCCTTTAATATAACGTCAAAATTGCCTTTGAAGATAAATTATGTTTAAACATCCATTTGTGAGTTCAGTGATACATTTTTGAGGAAACTCGGGATACTCTTCTTTCCACTTCAGACAAATTATCTGATTTGGTCCCTCGGTTGCCTCGAGGTTACCATGTGAATAAGTGGTGCTCTTGTTGACAGTAGTAGCACAGGAAAGTTGTAACAAACAAGATAACGGCAACATAAATCATGATTAAGGAGCACAAAAACCTGCTTTCAGTCAAGCAGTAATTCATTTATAACCAGAATGGATATGACTTATCCACTCATTTTATGAGCTTAGGAATGCAGTGGTCTTGTGATTCTCTGGGTTATGGCAGCTGACATCACCAACTTTGCACGCAGTAGAATTCTGACACTGGGGCACCTTGTTTTTTCGTGGTTCATTCCTCATAGAGAGCAAATTGTATTCCTTGCCTTGTACTGTTAAAGAATACCTTTTTCTTCCAAGCAGCTGCTTTATGAAGTGGAGAAAATGCCACTTTAGCTAATGATGAATGATGCTTGACCTCAGACCTGTGGTGCTGAATTTCATGCAATGCTAAATGAACATGAAAGGCCCAAGACGTGCTATTTCCATTATGCATGCAGTAAAATAGAATCTTGTTTTGCTATTCGATAGTACTAAAGTCTGTTCATTTCATTTACTGCTCGAGGTAATGCACTGGAAAGCTGTGATACAGTAGGTCATGCGCTGGATTTCTATTTAGTCGCTGAATGATAACTATTTTTTTTCTATGGTGATCTGTATGGTAACATCTCCCTTTCAAAAAACCTGTTGCTGTTGGAACATTCTGAATTGGGCAATTTGCCCTGTGCCTGACATCTTTTTTTGTCGTTCATGAAAAATGATGAATTATACAAAGCGACAGTAACTCGAGGTGCCAACATTATTGTAATCTGTATTCAAATAGCCAGGATTATAATCGCTTACTAATTGATTTGCTGGTTCCCTCTTATATTGAATAGAATGATTATTTTATCCCTTGATTACTCTGTGCTTTCTGTTTTCAATGGTATAACAGGAAAAAATGAAGAATTTAAAGGACCGTGAAAGAAAGCTAAGACCTCTGTATTTTCAATAGGCTGTGAAAAACAAGTACCTCTTATGTTGTAAAACAGAACAGTAGCACTTAAATGTCTGTTTAGAGAGTTGTACAACCCTCCAAGGAGCCCAGTAGCATTTCTAAACCAAAATTTAAACCAGAAATAGATTTGATTATGTTTACTATAATATTATGAATCAAGAATCATATAAACTACAACAGAGGATGATAATGTTCAGCCCATCATGTCTGTTCAGAGGTTCTGTATATTTCCCTTAGCCTTGTGTTTTAACACACATCTGCAAAAATTTATGGAGAACTCAGTTTTACAAATGCATTAAAAATTACATCATTTTTCATGGTGCTCTAGATACTCAGCCCACAAATCAGCATTTTTCTTAATATATCTGCCTACCTAAAAACAAAATCTGATTTTAAACAAATCCATTGAGACTTATTTATATATTTGGAGATTGAAATCAAAGATCAGAAATGTGCTTATTTGTCGATGCCAGGAACTGACCTCCATTATTCTCGCCTCAGCACTGCTGAACATCAAGGGTAAACTATGCAAATAGATGGCACATGAATAGATAGTATGTGATAAAAGTTGCTGTTTCGAAAAATGCATATAACCACCTATAGCTAAGGGAGTAGAAATTCGTCTGGACCTGTTTTCAGGCCTCATTTTTGCTTCATTTCAGCCATTTAGCCCACAGGGCATAATTCAAAGTTTGCAGATGACACAAACTCAGAAATGTACTAAACAATGAAAAGGATAGTAACAGGCTTCAGGAAGACATTGACAATCTGGTGAAATGGGCAGGCACATGGCAGATGAAATTTAATGCAGAGAAATGTGAAGTGATACATTTTGGTAGGAAGAATGAAGAGAGACAATGAATGAAGTGGTACAATTTTAAAGTGGGTGCTAGGGCATAGACACCTCTGGGTATATGTACACAAATCTTTGAAGCTGGCTGGACAAGTTGGAAAGGCTGTTAAAAAGGCATATAGGATCTTTGGCTTTATTAATAATGGAATAGAGTACAAAAGCAATCGAGTTATACTAAACCATTATAAAACTCTGATTAGGTCTCCGCTGGAATATGGGTCTGAATTTTACGCCACCCCAGCGGGTCGGATGGTGCCATGGGGGTGGTATAAAATTGAGAGGGAGGCTCCGGGAGGCCTACTCGCCCCGCTTCCGCCTCCAGCCAAGTTTACGGCATCGGGTGGGGGATGGGAAACGGCCACTTAAAGGCCCTCGCCTACCTCCACGGGTATTTTACCCATGGCAAGCAGGCATGCTGGGGACGTGAAACGCCGCCCAGCGATAGCTGCCTCCCAACCCACCCCCAAGATGCCCCCCTCCCCACAAACGACCACTCCAGCCTCAACAGGGAAGGACCGATCCCCCTGGTGAGGCAACCCCTACTTACCTTCCCTCCAGGCTCCCTGGCGTCGGCTGGGCTGCAGTCCCAGCAGCGGCCTCCGCTCCCAGTGGCACTGCTGAGACTAAGAGCTGCCGGCCCGCTAATTAGCCGGCAGCTCACTGAGGCGGGACCTCCTCCCTCAAGCAAGTGGAAGTCCCGCCTCGGGCCAATTAAAGCCCGGGGACCCATAAAATGCGGGACAGATCCCCGGGCTAGGCGGAAGCGGGTTCACCATCAACTTTCACATCGGTGGCGAATTCCCGTCCGCCTAAAGTAAAATCCAGCCCATTGTGTCCACTTCTGGGCACAATATGATCACACTTTAGAAAGGATGCTAAGGCCTTGGAGAGGGTGCAGAAGAGTTTTACTAGAATGGTAGCAGGGAAGAGGAACTTCAGTGTGGCGAGACTGGAGAAGCTGGGTTGCTGTCAGAGCCGAGAAGGTTAAGAGGAGATATGAAAGAGGTGTTCAAAATAATGAATGGCATTGACTGAGTAAATAAGGAGAGACAGTTTCCAGTGGCTGAAGGGTCGGTAATCAGAGGGCAGAGATTTAAGGTGAATGGCAACAAAACCAAGGGCGACATGAAGAAACATTGTTTATACAGCGAGTTGTTATAATCTGGAATGCACGGCCTTAAAGGGTGGTGGAAGCAGATTCAGTAGACACATTCAAAAGAGACTTGGATGAATACTTGAAGGGGAAAAAAATTGCAGGGCTATGGGGAAAGAGTAGAGGACTGAAATTAATTGAACAGCCCTGTCAAAGAATCAGCACAGGTTTGATGGGCTGGATGGCCGCATTTTGTGCTGTATAATTCTAGAAGAATTTTCTGCTAATATAACGGAGGCAACAAGGTCCAACTTCTATCCCCAGAACTTTACACGGAAAATAGTTATATGTTATGTCAGTTGTAAACATAAATATTCAGTCACTAAAATGATTTGCACTAAAATCTCCATATGCTAAGTTATCCATCTTAGCTGTTGCAGTAGTGGAAGGATATTGAGCACAGGGCCAGTGTTTAGCCAAAGGAATTTGCAATTTTGGAGGGAGAACTACCTTAAAAATACTTCTGCATATCTAGTGGCTGGTTTCAGCATGATATTGATAAACACCTGAGGGCAGGTGACTCACCGCCCCCCCCCCACCCCCACCACCCCTCCCCCTTATGCTTAGATGGTACATGGGTAGGGAGGGCATGAAAAATAGTGGGAAAATGCATTGGGAGTGGGAGTCTTACCCTTCAATAACAGCAAAAAGAACTAGATCATCAATCGAAAATACTGATAACAGCCAATCTTATAAACTAATCTGAAAATAGCAAATGATGGTCTTATCTTTTAATTCAAAAGCATTATTATTATTCATGTGGAATTTTAGAAGTTGATTGAAGATCATATGAACTATTTTTCTTTTTTTTTTAAATCAAACAATGTACAATCCTGACAACCTCTGTTAAACTCAGTCCACCTTCCATTTGCTGAGGGACAAGCTATAACGTTTGACAAATGATCTGCTTAAAAGTCAATCAAACTTGAGATTATCTGAAGCACCACACACAAACCAAAAAGAGGAACATCTTCTGTAGACCATTTACCCAGGAGACGCTGTGTGGTTAAGGGGCTTATTCCTTCAGCTGTAAAGTGATGTTTGAAGACTTATTTTACACAAGGAATCACAGACTGTACATATTGCTGGGGAGGCTCAACCTTCCAAAGGATGTCCTCATTGTGAGCAATTTGGTTGGGAGCTCTATGTGTGCAATTAATTGGACTGTGGACATTTGAAAAGCCTGTTATTTGGTAGAAAACGTATATGACTTTCTGTTACTGCTGCACTGACCCAGGAAACCAGATATCAGGGCACGTCACCTAACAAGAATATCTGTCACCTGAGATACATAACATGGCTGGATGAGGCTTGTAAAATCCCTAGCTAGTGTCTAAAAATGAATCAGACGTAAAGCAGATTAATGTTACTGTAACCTTTATATGAACAAGCAGAACATAATTTCTAGCTTTTCTCAATGCAAGGTCTCATTGAGCTACTGATGGACGACTGGCATTGTGTGCTTATTGACCCTCTACCTCCCAGTGACTTTGGTGAAAGTTTGTTCCTGGAAAGTACTCTGCAATAGATGTGCCGCATTATTAAAAAGTATGAGTCAATTAGCATGCAGTATGCTATTTGCACGGCTTGTAACCAAACATAGCGATCTGAAGTGCTCATTCCTTTAATACCAAAATGGTAACTTGCTCATATCTATGACATATTTATTTTATTTTATAACCAGGACACCAGCAAGTTAGTTATACATTTTAATAATTAGATCATCAATTAATTAATAGATCAATCTTCTGAAGACATAATAAGTGTTCAAAAATATTTTAGCTGGTTAGTGTAGCTGCAGTACCAGTAACTAATGTTCACAAAGCCTCCACAGATATCTTTAACAGAAAATCTACTGCAAAATGAGATACTGCAAAATGAGATACTACAAAATGAGATACTACAAATCCAAAACAGCTTAGTGACTAAGAAGTCATTTTACTTTCTCAAGGCATCCAGGCGAGAGGTTCCTTCCTTTGGTATAAAAATCTACTTTTTAAAAATGCCCGTTAATTTAAATTGAAGTAGCAGACACAAACTTGAATCAGTAAGAAAAGATTCAAAGATGTGTTAGTAATTGACGCCATGCTTTTGTTTTCATCAGTATGAAGTTGTTCAGTATTGGAATTGCTACTGATTGTACAGAGTTCGAGAGATTTATATTACTGTGTGAATTGAAAAATCCCAATCAAACGTTTCAAATGAACAATAATCCTTTCATTAACCTTGGTAAAAAAAAGTACAAAGCAGCTATGCAATGATGCTAAACTAATGATAAAGAAAATAATTAATGACATAAAAATAATAATGCATTTTATGTCAGACAAAATAATTTGAAGCCAGTTTAAAGAGAATGGTATTAATTATCACATGTGCACCTTTTTAAAGATTTTTTTAAAAATGAAATGACGGTACTGCACTGTAATGTGAAATGTTGGGAGTTATGGAAAGGGATCAATTGAATTGAAGAAGTCCAGACAATATGGAAAGTGAGTTGGGGTAGTAGGGCTAAGGGGTAAGATTTGAATTGACTGAAGAGAAAATGAAACAGATTGTATCAAAAGAGGCATGTAGGGAGTGTGACACCATGGTGAGAATAAACAGCTCAAAGTAGTTGACAGACTTCAACAAACTGAAAACCTCTGTTCTTTAAAGTGACTGTACGCCACATTAGGCCTTAGGCTCTTGATGTCATTGTTCAGCACTGACTGTTCTGAACAGACCCACTAGGCTATAGTCAATTTAAATTAAAACCATGTAATGTAATAAAGGAATACTCCTGAAGTGTTTTCAATCAAACAGATGGAGATCTGGAGCAGGACAGCGTGTGAATGGGTTAGTTTGATGGTGAAAAGCTAAATTCAAACAAGGATATGTTCAGGTCCAGCAGTTTTGTAACTTACTGTTTTATACAACTTCTACGTAACATTAAAAAAAATCAAGTGCATGGAACAATTTTGTAATGTGATTTTTACTCTTGTACATAATTTTATAAAATGTAAACTACAATGCTTACATGTAACTTACAATATAATGAAGAGCTTTGGTGTTTGTAGTAGCACTAAATGTAGGCAGTGAAAATTGTACCATTGGTTTGAAGATTCAACACACATTATTTATGTTTCTTATAATTCCATTCAAAATGGAAAAATATACCTATCATGAAAGATAATCAGCCAAACACATTATCCACACATTGACACAAGCACAAAGAGTTGAATTTTCCCAGCCCCGAGGTGGGGGGCCGGGAGAATAGTGGGGAGCCGCATTGGGACGGCTGCCCAACACATTCCTGCTGCTGGGGAGCTTTCCCGGGGTGAGGTGGGAAGCGGATCGGCTGTCCACAACATGGAGGAGGAAAGCCAAAATGCATAGCTGAGGCCAATTAGGGGTGATTTTGCAGCCTGTCTGCAATTTTGCTGGTGGCAGAACACCCCCCCACCCCACCCCCAACCACTGGATGCCGGGGCCGTCAGCTAAGTGGAGATGGCCTCCCTGCTGCAGGCTGGGGTCCATTGAAACGGGATGCTCCATTCCTTATAGAGGGGGCTGAAGTAACAAAAGGCTGCAATCGCAGCCCAGATCGATTGAACAGAGGGGTTTCCCCTCCATTCAAATGTACTTACTGGCCTGGATCCTTCTTATTTGATTACTCTTGAGCAGGCCACAGAGGGCGCCTCCATGTTGAGGCATCATTGTGGTCCCTGAACTGCCTTAGCAGCGCCAACATCTCCTGCTGGGCTGCTGAAGCTCGGTCAGTTTGTTTAAAAACATCGCACTGAGTTTCACAGCTGACAGCTGCTGAAGCAGGAACGCTTCCCAACATCGGACAGATTCAGGGTTTTCTGGCGAACTTTTTAAAAAGTCGGAAAACCCTAAAATTGTCAACGTTGTTTTTAAAAGGCCCGCTCTGCAAGAAGAAGACAAAGGGAAGTTTCCCATTTCTAGTCACGGAGCCCAGCAAGGATGAGGAACAGCCCCGGGTACAGTTTACATCCGCAGGCCGGATGGAAACCTTTGGGGGGCCGGATCCTGGCCCGCGGGCCTTCTGTTGGACAACCCTGTTCTACCTGAACGCCATTTTCCTGCACTATCCCCATATCCCCTGATATCTTTAATATCTAAAAATCTATCAACCTCTGTTTTGAGTATACTCAATGACTGAGCCTCCACAGCCCTCTGGGGTAAGAATTCCACAGATTCACCACCCTCTGAGTGAAGAAATTCCTCCTCATCTCAATCCTAAATGGCTTACCTCTTATTCTAAGACTGTCCCCTGGTTCTAGATCCCCCCCCCCCCCCCCACCTCCCCAGCCGGAGGAAACATCCTTCCTGCATCAACCCTGTTGAGCCCTGTAAGAATTTTGTATGCTTCAATAAGATCACCTCTCATTCTTCTAAACTTTAGAGAATACAGGCCCAGTCTCCTCAATCTCTCCTTCTACGACATTCTCGCCATCCCAGAAATCAGTCTGCATGAGGCAGGAATATACCATCGACCTGAATGTTCTCTGCAATGCCGGATGCAATGGTTTCTGCCAGCCCTATGATGCAGAGCACCATCTCCTCCATGTGATTCAGGAGGTGCAGGCGTGCCTGTCCACCACCCTGCACCCGCTCCCGCCACCAGTTCTCCATTGCTTCCTCCTTGTAGGTGTGACTTTGTCATACAAGAGCTAGGGAAGAATGTCAGGGAAATTTGTTGCAATGTTTTTGGGTGATGTGCTTGGCATAGCTGAATAGCTGGAAGTATATGGAAGCTGCAAGATGTGGGTGTGAGGCTGGCAGCGTTGATAAGTGTATGAGGATGAGGTGCAGCATCTGAATGTTAAACTTGAATTTTGATTGCTGAGTGAGTTACAGGAAGTGGTGCATTGAACAGCATGACAGGTTGGTCGTGCGATGAGTAGGAGATAACATTGGAAGAACCATTCACTGATCTTGACCATTTGTAGGGGATCATTGAACTTTTTGCAATACTACAGCCAGGTCCTTGGGGCCAGATTCCTGGAGTTCACCTCCCTGGCCACCTGCTTCCATTCCCTTCACAGGGTATGCCTGAGGGCCCTGTGGAAACATCACCTCCATCTTCCTCTCTGCCTCCTGGATTAAGGCCTCCAGTGCCACATCCGGGAACCTGGGAACCCTCTCTCTGTCCGATTGCTCTGTTGGCAGTCTTCTGACTTCCCTCAAAGTCTTTTAGAACCGTTCTACCAACTGCTGCAGCCTGAATGCGCCTCCCCTTTAAGAAAGGCAAGCTACCTTGAAGATGTGCAGGCTAGCTGTAAGTTGTTCTAGCCCTGTATGCACCTGGGGTCCCTGCTGAGCTTGCCAGCAGTCAGCAGCACATTTCATGCTGCTGCATGCCACAATCATTTAAATGAGCAGGCAGCATGAAGTGTGTATGCTGCCTGCATCACCCTGACCAGGCACAGGATAATTGTGCATCATGATCCCCGCATCCACAAAGGGACCTAATCAATTTTTAGCCCTTTGTATCTGCTACAACTCTGTTCAAAAAATCTGAAGCTGTACTTACATCAACTGGCCACATGTGTCATCCAAATCCAAAGAGATCTGACTAGATCTCGAATTTGTCTTCATCTGATTGACTTCAGGCCAAAATTCCATCTCCATTCTTGGCTTTCTTGATCATTGTACCCAAGCAATAGAACTACAAACAGAAATTATTCAAATGGGAAGCAAATACAGAAAATGCTAGAGATATTCAATGGGACAGGCAGACATGAGACAATCTTTCAGGTATAAAACCTTTCCTCAGAGCAAAAAATATTACAGATAAATAGCATTTAAGAAAGCAAAGAGCAAGAGAAAACAGAATGGAGGAAAAAAGCACATCCACAGACAAAAAGACCACACATCCACATGCAGGAAAGGGCATAAAATGACTTGCATCAGGAAGTGGTTGAAGGGCAGAAATGATATTTGCAAGAGACATGAAAGGAGATATAATAAGAGAAATTATGGGCGGCACAGTGGCGCAGTGGTTAGCACCGCAGCCTCACAGCTCCAGGGACCCGGGTTCGATTCTGGGTACTGCCTGTGCGGAGTTTGCAAGTTCTCCCTGTGACCGCGTGGGTTTTCGCCGGGTGCTCCGGTTTCCTCCCACAGCCAAATACTTGCAGGTTGCTAGGTAAATTGGCCATTGTAAATTTCCCCTAGTGTAGGTAGGTGGTAGGGATTATGGGATTACTGCAGGGTGAGTATAAATGGGTGCTTGTTGGTCGGCACAGACTCGGTGGGCCGAAGGGCCTGTTTCAGTGCTGTATCTCTAAATAAAATAAAAAATAAAAGACATATATAAGACCACACCTCATCTCCTCTCCTCCCCACTATTTGGGAACAAGGAGCTGAATTTTACGGGCCCCCTAGGGGTGGGAAAGGAGTGGGGGGGGCCATAAAAATGCGTGGGAAGGTGGGGGACATAGTGCCTGTCGCCTTCCCGAAGCCTTCCAATTTAGTCCAAGCAGGTAAAGGCTGAGGACAGCCCAGCTCTTCCTGCTCCACCTCAATTTAATGAAAAGTGCAAGGACCCACCATCACATGGAGATACTGCCAGGTAAAACCTGATGGCCTCCTAATGGGGTTGGGGGGGTGGTGGGTGGTTTCCTCCTTTTCGAGCAACCTAGGCCCCCCACCCCGGCGGTGATGGCCACCCCTCAGGAAGATCTCCCGCCCCATCCTCACTGACAACCCCCATCTACCCCCACCAACCCCATTCAGGCAGGCCCTGGCAATCCTGACCCCACTCACTTGTCCCGGGATGATCTTCACTCTTCTCTGCAGGGCTTCATGCTCGCATTGCCGGTACTGCAGAGCTGCCAGCCTTCTGATTGGCCGGTAGCTCTGGAGGCGCGTGCTCGCCCCTTAAAGGTATAGCTTCCCCGACAGCGGGCAGTTAATTGCTTGCCTACCATTAAATAGCACTGGGGGTCTGACAGAGGGCCAAGACGGTGCCTCCCCCTGCCTTCCAACCCACCACCGGGACCCCCATCACCAGATTAAGATCTGGCCCAAGATGTGGGAGCAGTTAAAACCGCTAACGCAGACTTACTGTCCTGTTGCCACTTTCTTCGCACACGCTGCCATTTTTTGGGGGGCTGCATTTAGCTGTCGGTCAAGGCCCCAGGTACAGGCAGGCAGGAGACTCAGAAATTTGATGCAATTCAGGGTCCTATGATGCAGTTAGGACCTGGATCCCATTTTTCTACTAAAATGTAGAAGTCTCGTCCATCAGTCAGCCCTCTAACTAAAACCCGAGCAGGATTGGTGGCAGGTTCATCAGGCTGCAGGATTTACACAAATAAAAACAATTAGGATGTTAGCTCATTGGCATCTATGTGCTCGGGAGATTTTAGGTGAAGGAGTGAATTCAGAGTTGTGATATTGCTTATTTAAATAGTTTTTTTGGTTTATTGGCCCTGAAGAGGGTGTAAAAGAGGGTGCTGCTGGCTATGTTGCAATGGATGCAGGAACAGCTGCAGCAGAGGCCTCAGCATCCACCCGGAGCAGGAGGGCAGCCACTGATACTACAACAGCTGAGGAAAGCCTGCTCATGGAAGGCTTTACTCTTCCAACAAATTATGTAGGCCAAGGGTCACCTTTCTCAATATCTGTGAGAAAAAGTCGACGCTTATTGAGACAGGTAGTTACTGACCTCTGCAGCCTCAAGCAACAGGGCCTGCAGCATGCCATATCAGGGGGCCACGCCAGTGGCTGTGAAGGTGGCCATTGCCCTAAATGTTTTTCAGAGTTCTTCCAGGCTGCTATGAGCGACATTTGGGTTTTGAAGCTATGGCGAGCCTTCCAAGAGTACAGGGCACAAATGACTGCTGGCATGTTGTCATTATGGCACAGCAGGACCAGTCAGGAGCTTTTGTTAAATGCAAGCGATCCACTTTATCAATGTCCAGTGAGTATCTGATAGCACCACGAAAATCATGCAGGTTTATGCCAGGTACACAGACATGCTGCCATGATTCATTCATCAAACGTCCCCCCAGCACAGAAATCTCAGACAACACACAAGAACACAAGAATTAGGCGCAGGATTAGGCCATTTGGCCCCTCGAGCCTGCTCTGCCATTCGATAAGATCATGGCTGATCTGATTGTGGCCTCAACTCCACTTTCCTCTCTGCCCCCCATAACCCTTGACTCCCTTGTCAATCAAAAATCTATCTAACTTAGCCTTGAATATATTCAATGACCCAGCCTCCTCTGCTCTCTTGAGAAGAGAATTCCACAGACTAACGACCCTCTGAGAGAAAAAAAATTCTCCTCATCTCAGTCTTAAATGGAAGACCCTTAATTTTTAAACTGTGTCTCCTAGTTCTAGACTCCCCCACAAGGGGAAACATCCTCTCAGCATCCACCCTGTCAAATCCCCTCAGAATCTTATGGCTACAATTTTACCTTAGGCAGATGGGACCTGGCCACTGACGTAAAAGTTGGTGGTGAACCCGCTTCTGCCTAGCCCGGGGATCCATCCCGCATTTTACGGGTCCACAGGCTTTAATTGTCCTGAGGCAGGACTTCTACCTGCTTGAAGGAGGAAGTCCCATCTCATTGAGCTGCCGGCCAATCATCGCGCCGGCAGCGCTTCGTCCCAGCAGTGTCACCGGAAGCGGTGGCCACTGCTGGGACTGCAGCCCAGCCGACCAAGGAGGATGCCGTGGAGCTGGAATCCAAGATAGGCTTTGGATGCCTAACCAGAGTGATCGGTCGTGCCCCAGTGAGGCAAGGGTGTTTGTTTGGGGGTGGGGGGGGGGGGGGGGGTGGGTAGGGAGGTGGGACCGACCCTCAATCGGGCACCACCGCACCCCCACACCCCCCACCGCGGCACGGAAAGGCCAGCAGCTCTCACTGGGTGGCCTTTCATGTCCCCAGCACACCCACTTGCCACGGGTAAAATACCCATGGAGGCGGGCAAAAGCCGTTAAGTGGCCATTTAAGGGCGTTGATTGGCCTGGGGTGGGCGGACCGTTTCTCGCACCCCCCGCCTCGACCTCCATAAAGTCGGCCGGAGACGGGAGTGGGTTGGGAAGGTCTCCCTAAGCCTCCCACTCAATTTTCCGCAACCCCCAAGCCACCATCTGGCTCACTGGGGTGGCGTAAAATTCCAGCCAATATGTTTCAATAAGATCACCTGTCATTCTTCTAAACTCCAATGGATACAGGCCCAACCTTTCCTCGTAAGATAATTGCTTCATCCCAGGAATCAGTTGCGTGAACCTTCTCTGAACTGTTTCTAATGCAATTATATCCTTTCTTAAATAAGGAGACCGAAACTGTACACAGTACTCCAGATGCGGTCTAACTAAGGCACTGTACAGCTGCAGCAATACTTCCCTACTTTTATACTCAATTCCCCTTGCAATAAATGCCAACATTCCATTTGCATTCCTAATCACCTGTATGCCAGCCTTTTGTGATTCATGTATCAGGACACCCAGATTTCTCTGTACTGTAGAGTTTTTTGATTAGATTAGATTAGATTAGAGATACAGCACTGAAACAGGCCCTTCGGCCCACCGAGTCTGTGCCGAACATCAACCACCCATTTATACTAATCCTACACTAATCCCATATTCCTACCAAACATCCCCACCTGTCCCTATATTTCCCTACCACCTACCTATACTAGTGACAATTTATAATGGCCAATTTACCTATCAACCTGCAAGTCTTTTGGCTTGTGGGAGGAAACCGGAGCACCCGGAGAAAACCCACGCAGACACAGGGCGAACTTGCAAACTCCACACAGGCAGTACCCGGAATCGAACCCGGGTCCCTGGAGCTGTGAGGCTGCGGTGATAACCACTGCGCCACTGTGCCGCCCTGTTCTGCAGTCTCTCTCCATTCAAATAATATACTGATTTTCTATTCTTCCTGCCACAGTGGCCAAGTTTGCATTTTCCCACCTTGTTCTCCATCTACCAAATTTATGCCCACTCACTTAACTTATCTAAATCCCTTTGTAGACTGTTTGAGCTGGATTTTATAAGCTCGCCGCCAAAATCAGTGGCAAGCTTCAAAAATGGCAGACCGCCTGCACCAAAGAGCCACTGCGATCTCAAGCATGGATTGGGCGGGCTGTCTGGCCTGGCAATGGTGTCAGCTGCCTGTGCACAGGTGATAAAGCCATTTTTAAAGGGCTGTCAGCCCTACCGACTTTTTTTTAAATATTTAAAGATACATGGCATAAAATGAAATGAATACATTTATTTTTCCCCTCTCCCACACCCCAATAACAATTAAATTAATTATTTGCCCTTCCACCTGCCAAAACACTTAGCTTTGCCATGTGACCTTCCCCCTGCAAACTGCACAAACTTTAAAGTGCAACCCTTCCCACCATCCCCTACACCCATGACGTGTATTTGATCCCACTGTCCCCCCCCCACACTGATAACTTACCTCCTCCCCCCTCCCCACCAGTGTTGCGCCTCGTTTCCCCAGATGGGGATCTGAAGGCGCAAGAATGCTGGCTGCTGGGCTGAAGATTGCGGCAGGCCATCAAGAGTGAGTCTATTTAAATTAATTATTTTAATTGATTTGACTATTCAAATTTTGGTCCCATTGCCCAGCCATAGGGAGGTCACCACGGTGCCCCGCTGCCACCGGGAGGATCAAACCAGGCCCTGCCGGCGTCGAGGTCCGTGGCTGGCCTCATCTGGGGCCATCTTCAGGCCACCCCCCCCCCCCCCCCCCACCCCCCACCACAGATTCTGACATCAAAGGCTCCTTAAAATCCAGCCCTTTATGTCCTCTTGACAGCTTACTTTCCTACCTATCTTTGTGTCATCAGCAAATTTAGCTACCATACATTCAGTCCCTTCATCCAAATCATTGATATAGATTGTAAATAGTTAAGGCCCCAGCACTGATCCCTGTGGCACTCCTCTATTAACAGCTTGCGAACCTGAAAATGACCCATTTATCTCTATCTGCTTCCTGTTAGCTAACCAATCCTCTAAACATGCTAATATCTTATTCCCTACACCATGAGCTCTTATTTTGTGTCGTAACCTTTGATGTGGTACTTTATCAAATGCCTTTTGGAAACAGGTTCCCATTTATCCACCTTGCTTGTTACTTCCTCAAAGAAATCTAATAAATTAGTCAAACACAATTTCCCTTTCACAAAACCATGTTGGCTTGCCTGATTGTAATGTGATTTCCTAAATGTCTTGTTATTACCTCTTTAATAATGGATTCTAGCATTTTCCCTATGACAGATGTTAGGTTAACTGGCCTATAGTTTCCTGCTGTCTTTCTCCCTCCTTTCTTGAATAGAGATGTTACATTTGTGATTTTCCAATCCGCTGGGACCTATACAGAATCTAGGGAATTTTGGAAGATCACAACCAATGCATCTTCTATCTCTGCAGCCAATTCTTTTAAGACCCTAGGATGCAAGCCATCAGTTCCAGGGGACTTGTCAGCCTTTCATTCTAATAGCTTTTCCAGTACCTTTTTTCTAGTGATCGTGATTGTTTTAAGTTCCTCCCTCCCTTTAACCTTTTAATTTTCAAGTATTCTCGGGTTTGTTTGTGTCTTCTACAGTGGAATTAGACACAAAATACCTGTTCAAAGCTTCTGTCATTTCCTTGTTTCCCATTATTAATTCCCCAGTCTCACCCTCTAAGGGACCAATGCTCACTTTAGTTACTCTTTTCCTTTTTAAATACTTTCAGCAACTCTTACTATCTGTTTTTATATTTCTAGCTAGCTTTCTCTCATACTCTAATTATTCCCTCTATTTTTAAGTCATTATTTGCTGGTTTCTAAAATCTGTCCAATCTTCTGATCTAACACTAATCTTCGCAATATCGTACACTTTTTCTTTCAATTTGATACTATCCTTAACTTCCTTACTTAGCCATGGATGCTATATCCTTCTCATAGAGTCTTTCTTTCTCAAAGGAACATATCTTTGCTAAGAGTTACGGCGATGGCTGTTTAGGGACAAAGGCTACCCCCCATCTCCCCCACCCAACCCCTAACTTGGCTCATCACAACCCTTGATATTTCCGCATTGCCTGGGTAGCTCAGATGTAACTATAGCCATGCCACCATAAGGAGGATCATCGCACTCCTACAACAAAGATTTAGGTGCCGTGATAAATCTGAGTGCTCTGGAGGACGTCTCCTGCAAATTGTTGCTTTCTGTGTCCTTCAAAATGTAGCTGTAAAGAGAGGATTACTACTGATGGAGACAAGTGAACAGGATGAGTGCTGTTGTGGCTGAAACTCAAGCTGCACCAAACACAAATCTTTTGCACCGGTTATGCCTGTTTTGGCCAAATTATGCCATAAAGATGAGTGTAATTGAGCGGAAACTCCAGACCTTGTACCTCATGTCTTTGAACCCTTCTGGATAAAAAATTCAAGTCAAGAAACCCTTGGGGAATAATTTGATACAATGTTATAATATTTTACCCTAAAGTTTCTAACCCGATAAAGCGTGAAGATCTAATGATCAGATTGAATAGTTTAAATCACATAGAAAAAAACAAAGAAATACTTTTTAATGCAAAACCGTAAGACTAAATGAAATGCCAGCTCCAAAACTCCCGACAGTCTTTCCTGGGCCATTTCCCCTTATCCCATCCTCCACAAAGAAGGACATGAATACTAATCTATATTGGAGATTTTCTTTGCCACTGTGCATTCCAATGAAACAAGAACAGTCTCTGTTCAATTGTCAGCTAAGTGTACAATATTGGTGGTATTGACACTTCTGAGTTAGAAGGTTCAAGATACTTGCTGCAGTTTTCACACATAATCTGGGCTGACATTTTGGTGCAGTACTGATGGGGTGCTCCATGGTTGGAGATGTAGTTCTTCCAATGAGACATTAAAGATCCCATGTACTCTTCAAAGCAGAGCAGGGAATTCTCCCAGTATCATTGCACAATTTTCCTCTCAACCAACAGCAGAAAAAAAAGGATTAACTGGTCATTAACCTCATTGTGTAAAATAGCTGCCATGTTTCAATATGTAATAACAGTCACTGCACTTCAAGGTAATTAATTGTATGTAAAGGACTTTGGAATGTTTGAGAGACATGGTAAGGTTCTTTATGAAACAGTTGAAGGTATAATATTGTAAGACTCTAATAATTTCAGTACAGGAGGTGAATGCGCTCGATTTAGAATTGTAACACAGCCACCCTTCTTACTTCAAAACTGCTTGTAGTGATGATTTTCTAGATCTGATAATACTGCCTTGATAATGAAGAAGTGCATTAGTGCTCTGTTGCCCTGGACTTTATGCAGTTGTACGTCTCATTCAGGTTTTTAACTATGGACAGATTGCTTCTAAACTAGAGGGGTATTGTTGATCTGAAATTTGGAAAAACACTGTGTCAATTCAGAATGTTTGTAAATTTATGATTTTTATACCACTATCCTAAAACCCTTTACATGTTTTGTGTTTTGATTGTATGTTTATGTATATGTTATTCTCTTTACCTATCAATTACTGTTCAAAAGCCATCTTCCATTTTCAGCACGGTTTCCCATTCATGATTTTGTTCAGTTGTCAGTCTAGATAATGATAATCTGTGCCAATAAGCTATCATCTGATGCACTTTTACACCAATTGCAGTAGTGGAATTCTATTGTAAGTAATAAGTCAGCAAGAGTTTCTTTTAAAACTGCTGTGCATAGCCAAATTTATTTTTAATAGAAATAGTAACATGCATTCAGATTAAGCCATGAAACAAACTGGGATTTGGTGTAACTTACTTACCCATCTTTACATTAATAACGATGTTCCTGTTATTTGAGTGCAAGTACAGTACTACCTACCTGTTCTTTTTTAAGTCAGGAAAGAATGATTACAAAGAAACAAGATTTTGTTAGAAAGGCGAGTGTGATGATGTAGCTCCTCTTCCTCCCATACGTTCCTAACTGGCACCAATTTCAAGCAAAAAAGGGGCGTTAGCTTTAATTCCCTTGTACGTGGCAGAGTTGACACATGTAAAGTAATAGCTCATTTTCAATTGCCATGTTTAGCATATGTCTCATGTTGGCTCTGCAAGGCCTGCAGGCCGGTCCCATGAGTTCAGCTCAACCAGCAGTTGCTGCCACTGCACAGCCCCCTTAGCCTTGAATGCTAATAGCTTTGAATCATGTTCAATGGTGATGTTAATTTTCCAGCAAAAGCATTATGGGTATAAGTGTACCTGACATCTCCAGTCAATGAGCATGAGTCTTTGTGTCTTTTTGCTTGCGTGTGTGTGCACGCGTGAGTTCTACATTCCTGCAGATGGTATTCTACTGAATATGTCCTTCTGTGGAAAATTGCACAGTTCTAAACCTCTAGGTGCAGGAGGCTGTTAACGGTTGCTGATGATAGTAGGCAAACATTAACATAATAATTAGTGTCTTGTAATTGTTTCATTAAAACCAGTTGTTCCATTTCTCCTCATGTTTTCCCAGAAGAGAAGCTGAATTTGGATGACAGCCAGTGGGAGGACATCCACGTCGTCACCGGAGCACTAAAGATGTTTTTCAGAGAGCTGCCTGAGCCACTTTTTCCATACAGTTTTTTTGATCAATTTGTAGATGCCATAAGTAAGTACAATACAATGTTACTTTAACCCTCAGAGCACTAAAGGAGCAATTCGCTATTCTGCACGCAATCACTTAGCAGGATGAGGTTAATATTTTTTTTAATTTGCTAGCTGAACGACATCCATAAATCAGTGCCCTGAATGTAGTTGTGATTATTCAGTTCCAGTTTCTTAATATTCATGACAGCAATTTATTTTGATAGTACACTTTTGCACTTACTTCATACAAGGTTCTAACACTGAAAAATACAAGCTTTCCCACTTAAATTTACAACCAATATTTAGTTCAACCTGATGGTTTGTCACAAAGTCTGTAAGCAGATTTCGAACCAGAAGGTTTAGAGAAATTACAAACTATTGGTTTAATTACTATATATTCTTAAACGTCATTCTTCGGTTGCATTATGGGAATTTATTACTTAAAAGGTCTCACTGGCACAGATCAGAAGTGGTTTTAACAGTTTTTTTGTTTTGTTGTTGAAGCATTTTCCTTTCAATTCTTTGAAGGAAAACACTTTGAATGAATAATGGGGAGAGAGGGAAAAGGCCTTCCCAGTTATAATTAAACCTAAGTAACAGGATAAAATCATCCAATTTATTCTTCACATTCGAATTCAGAGAAAAATGTAACTTGTAATACAGGAACAAATTGCATTTTTAGCCATTGAGGCTGAATGCCAAAATGCACATGATTAGTATGGTGCAAAGATATAGCTTGAGGAATAAAAGCAGAAGATGCTGGAAATTCTCAGCGGGTTCAGCAGCATCTGTAGAAGAGAAACGAAGTTAATATTTCAGGTTGATGACCTTTCATTAGAACTGATAAAAGTTAGAGATGTAACAGGTTTTAAGCAAGTATGGAGGCAGAGAAAGGTGGGAGGGGAGGAAAGAACAAACGGAAAGATCTATGATATGGTGGAAGGCAGGAGAGATTAAATTACAGAAATGATGATGGTCCAAGGCAAAAGGGGATGGTAATGGGACAAGAAAAGAAACAAAAGAGGGATTTAGAGGAAGTGGGAACAACAATAGCAGAATGATTACCAAGAGCTGCTGTCCAAAAAAGGGAGCAGTAGATATGATCTGAAATTGTTGAACTCATGTTGAGTTTGGAAGACTGTAAAGTGCTGTTTCTCGAGTTTCTATTCGAGGAAATCTGTGTAGTTTTGAGTTAGCTCATACTTTTTTTCTTTAAATTCTGCTGATAAACAGGTTAGCAGAGCACAACTGTTTGGTATAAAAGCTGGCTTATTATATCCTCTAGTCATGATATTGATTTCAAACATCTGAAAGCAATCTTGAGCACTCAGGTGGAATAACAAATATTAAAGCCTTTACTGTTTCAACTTACATACCATTGTTATATACAAGGGCATTACTCACAGCATTGAGTATTTTCTAATTTATTTGTACTTTGGCAGCATTGACCATTTTTAGGACTCATCATTTATTGAATTTATATTCTAACAACATACACTTGTTGTGCTACAAAATACAGGAATGAAACCTCCCCACCACCACCACCTCCCGCACCCCCACCTCCCTCCACTCCCCTCCCCCACCCCGCCCGCGTTTCCTCACTATGTTACCATGTTATGATAATTTTCATTATAGTGCGACTTTTAAATCTGTCCAATTTCTCTCAAGCGAATCATAGAATCATCAAATCTTACAATTTGTATCTTAAAAAGTCTGTGTCAACTCTTTAAAATTCTATCCATATAGTTCCATTTCCCTGTTCTTTCCCCATAACCCTGCAAAAGTTTCCTTTCCAAGTATACCAAGTATGTAGCCAATTCCCTTTTGAAAGTTACTATTCAATCTGCTTCCACCACCCTTTAAGGCACTGCATTCCAGATCATAATAACTCACAATGCAAATAAAAATTCTCCTCATCTCACCTCTGGCTCTTTTGCCAATATCTTAAATCTGTGTTCTCTGGCGACCAACCCACCAGCCAGTGCAAACAGTTTCTCCTTATTTATTCTCATTTCATAATTTTGAATACCTCTGTTAATTCTCCCCTTAACTTTCTGTGCTCTAATAACATTATAGCTTCTTTACTCTCTCCACGTAACTGAAGTCCCTCATCCCTGGTGTTACTCTGGCAAATTTCTCCTGCACCCTCTCCAAGCCACCCTTGACATCCTTCATAAAATGTGCCCAGGATTGGACACAATACTGTAGCTGAAGCCTAGCTAGTAAAACAGGGGTTTCCGGTCATTACAAAATTTTCACCTAATTACTTAGATTTTTTTTTAATTCTGTAAATTACATAAGTTAACAGGTGATCAAGTAATGGTTTTTTTTCTAAATGGCAAGTTTAAACTGCTGCACGTAAAATGAGAAAATAAATAAATACGTGGTTTGAACACAGTGTGTGGAATCTGCCCCACTGTAAAAGAATTTTGCGCCAGTTATGCCTATTTTGGCCAAATTGTACGTGTCAGAATTGTGCCCTGCAGCACGATTTTATGGGAGGTGACCAATTAACAGGATGTCTCTGCATTTGCTGTCCAATTAAGGATGACAGGCAGGACATGGATGCCGAAGCCTCAAGGGGAGGCTCTGTAGGACTGGCTGGCCGGTGGCCTCATTCCTATTCCTCAGTTTTTTTCCCCCATAACCATGCAAACGTTTTCTTTCCAAGTATACCAAGTATGTAGCCAATTCCCTTTTGAAAGTTACTATTCAATCTGCTTCCACCACCCTTTAAGGCACTGCATTCCAGATCATCATAACTCACTATGTTAAAAAAAATAAATTCTCCTCATCTCACCTCTGGTTCTTTTGTCAATTATCTTAAATCTGTGTCCTTCGGTTACTGACCCACCAGCCAGTGCAAACAGTTTCTCTCTCTTTATTAAACCCCCTCATAATATTGGAAGAGGTAGTTGCTGCTGAGGCAGATGGAAAGCACAATGGAGACACTGACAAAAGACTTCGGAGGGTTGATAAGAATTCAGGCCAGAGTTGTTAGGGCCATCAGTATGGAGGGGGAACTGCCCATTTCAGCCTTGCGGCTCCGTGATAGCTCCATGGACTGCAACCTCCGATGTCCTTTTGACCTCCCGCCGTGAAGCTGCCTCCGACGACCTGCTGAGCTCCTGACACCGCATGGGGCCCACGCGATTTCCACAAGATTGCATTGCTCTGCACAATTAATTGTGCGTTTAAATAGCTTGATTGGCTACCCACCATGGACAGATGGGCAGCCACTGCCGCAGGGAGCCCGCCTCCAGGGAAAACTTCTGTAGGCAGAAAAACGTCAGGGAGCAAATCTGACGTGCCTCAGTTCAATTTTCCATGCTCTCCCAACTCCAAAGCTGCCACCACGGGGTCAGGAAGATTCCGCTCAGTATTTCAGTTGAATGTGAATCAGTTCGGATTCATTTTGAAAAATTGAAGGTTTTTGATTTAATTTGGCTATATTAATCAAATTCCCTGATGATTTAATCTTATCCCTAATGAATGAAAGGAGTATGTCAAAGTTTCCTTGTCATCCAGTGGGCAAAGCGCACTTGTTCTTGTAGAACTTAGCACTGGGAATTAACTCAGCAGTTCTCCCAACTGACTGCCATAACTTCAGCGGAAGATCAGCAAAAAACCCATTTGTTCTTCTGTCTGGGGTTTCCACCACTCTTCCATGAAGTTACAGCAGTCAACTGAGAAAATGCCAAAGGAAATTCTCAGTGTAGGAACCTAACAGGGCAATTATCTGAACTCCATGTTGTTCCAGATTAAGCAGAATTCAGTGGCATTATTGTGGTGGGTTTGCAGCTATTTCCCTAGTGTTTCATTGTGGCTGAATCAAATTCCCTCGTTTTCTGACAGGAACAATTAGGTGATGTGTTTGGGGTCTTTGATGGGGGGATAGGGAAATGCTGCCATTCTCTAGTAACCTAATTGGGAGGGAGAGATGTGTTGGGGTCTCTCTCTCTGTCTGATTTATTCTCACTCTCAAATGCATACTGCTATCAGTTTTCACATTTTAATCATTACTAATAAATACCTGGATGTTTTTAACATGTTGCCTTTATAAGGATTAGGGCAGAACCTTAATTTACTGTAGGTAAACTGCTAGTTAGTCAACAGACCCAGTGCACATAGCACACTTTTCAACTGAATTAATACATCAATCAAAAAGTTTTATCAAAAGACACATCAACTTTCATATAAGCAGTATAACATATATTTTTATATATATATATATGGAAATGACCACATGATTCCATTTCTCTCCAGTACATTACTAAGATGAACAATTAAACCCATGCTAATATGCAATGTGCTAAAAACAAAAATGAGAATTGCAATGATATACTTTGGTGATTTTTTTCTCCAAGTTTTTTTTCTGTTCCTTTTTCTTCAAGAATTGCAACATTTGCTATTTCCCTAATGCTGTATTACACTCAGTATTCCCAGTCTGCAGCACACTCCCTCTATGTTTCCAAAAGGAAAGCAAATGCAGTATGCATTTGAGAGTGAGAATAAATCAGACAGAGAGAGAGACCCCAACACATTTTAGATTATTATGCAATGCCTCTATTTCACGAAGTAATGATAACATTAGTTGAATAATACTATATCATGGAAATAAGAGGTACACATAGAACCCAAATTATTGATAGATTTGCATGCTGATTGCACTGCTCCAATGTAACCAACCAACTACTTCTCTCGAGCACAACACAGTCCTACATCCAATTGAATTAAGCAATACAAAAATGAAGAAAAGTGAACTAACTTATATACTTGGCTACTAAATCCTTTCAATTAATTTCTTTTCCATCTGCTAATATACTGCATGCAACTAGACCACTTCCAAACTACAGTTGAAGATTCACCACTGATGGCTGGTCTCCATGTTGCTAAGAATCTCTTTCCAAATGATGACTTTAAATTGAAAATGGTACACAAACATACAAACATGAAAATAAGAGTGAGAAAAGACCATCGGGTCCAACCAGACCTCGGAACGAGTCGATGCTGCAACCCTGTTACATAATTCACCCATCCCCAAACCATGTTATCTCTGGAAGAGAGGATAGAATGAAAAACAAAAATTGTGGTCAATTCGCAAAAAGCTCTAGGAAACTGCTGACTGGCTTCCTAAAGTAATCTAGCAAGGTCCAAAAAACTGTGATAGGTCATGACTCATCATAATCACTAATAACTAACAGCTTATCCTCTACAACTGGAAATACCCTCTTCTATCAAGAACTTGTCAATACTCCCTTATTAAGAATTGTAGTGACTCCGTACTCACCACATGTCATAGCCATCTGTTCCAGATGGCAGTGGCTCTCTGTGAAAAGAAATACTTCTTGACATCTAATCTAATTTTGCCTATGGAATTTAAAGGCATGAACGCTAGTCCTACCATCGCTAACATTTCAAACAAATTATCTAACCATATTGTATCTAATCTCTCCAGCATTTGTATTCCCTTCTAGAATATGCTTCTCCAAAGTAATAATGCTAAGATTTGGAATCTTTCTTCTCCCCTCCTGCACTCTTTCCATGGTTAATATCCTTCACCACATGCTGTGATACCTCCCCACCAACTCTATGAGCACTTCTGTGCTACCAGGCAGCTTGTCCAGTTTTGGATCAGCCATAATTTCTTCCCATTAAATATTGGGAAACTAAAATAATTGCAACCTTGACGTCCTGATTGAGTCTGAGATGAATTTCCAACACTATATCCTTTGCATCATAAAGGACACTTACTTCCGCCTTCACAACATTGCCTGCCTCGATGCCTATCTTGGCCTATCTGTTACTTAAACCCTCCTCCATGCCTTTATCACCTTTAGACTCATTGGCCCAGAAATTGGCTTGTATCTAAGAGCAAACCTGACAGTGGCTACAAACACCATACCAAAACTACTGAGCAAGACATCCACACAAAATTGGTCCCCTTGGTCATCAGAATACAACTGGTTTGCTGGAGATATCAAGCATGCCCCAAGAGGTAGTGCAATGCTCATAGAAAAGACAAAGATTGACTGATGGAACCAAGGCACCGTATTTTCTGTTAGTCGCAGAGCAGGTGGAGGAAACGATCGGTGGGGACGCAACTGGTGTCCAGCAGCTGGCTGCAATTTTAACATGGAACCAGGAGGAGCATTCCTACTCTTTCGTAAATGTTTAATTGAATCTATTTGGCCACTGTCCTTTGCAGCCGTGGCACTTGAGAGGCTCATTGCCGGTATCCATGTTGTCATTTTGGTCCTCTATGACCCAAAAAGAAATGTTTTAAATGTCAGGATGGAGATGGTACACAACCACCAACATAGAATTATGTAGGATATTGAGGCTTATGTGATTCCTTTATGTAAAATACTCATTTGTGCCCATATTTGAGGGGGAATGCAGAGAGTTAAGATAGCACCAGGGAGACAGAGACTACTCAATGCAGTCATGAAATGAAGGATCCATGCACCAGCCACAGCCAAAAGTCAAGTGTTGGTATGACAAAGCTCAAGCTACAGAATTATCAACCATACAATTGGTGTTTTGAAGCAATGTCTGGACTGATCAGAGACAGCCTTATAACTTAAATCGCTCAGATTGTCATCTGCTGTATGCTCCATAACTTCACCTTGCAAAGAGGCTCAGCATGCAGCTTTTAATGACTGGGATAGCCAAGGCATGGCAAAGTGAGAAGGAGAAAATGCCAATAATGAATTAGCAGAAGTACCAGCAGTATAGGAAGGAAGACTGGTGTGCCAGGCACTGTTTCCAAATGGCTTCCAAGGATTGCTGCAGCTACAACATTTCTTATAGGAGAAATCATAAACTGCCAAGTAAACATGCCCAAACTAACCTTGTCCTGCACTTACATACTTAGTTCTTATCTATTGGCATCTTATGCTGGAATCTTTCTGTATGATAACCAATAACAAATAAATTCTCAACACAAAGTTCAAGTCAAGCGTGAGGTGTTTATTTCATTTATTTGTAGCTTGGGTTGACATTGTATTCCTTCTTGGTACCTTTGCTTTATTTCAGATGTATGACATCTAACTTACCACAACTTAAGGACTCCCTTGTGCAAGTAGTGCATCTGTTGAATGAGTGTAAGGTTTCACTGAGAGCTTGTTAAGATCCTGGTGGCTTTGAACCTCCCCGGGTTGTAATTTTGAGAGTTTGGTATATGCTGTATCCGGGACTGCAGTGGCTGTCCAATTTTGCCTGCATTAAGTTGTCTTTTCCCATACTTGCTTCTGAAAGGGAGAGAATGGCCATTGGTCACTTAATTTATGTGTCTTTCTTTCAGTCCTTGTAGCTCCTGGTATGTCCAATTAATGGGCTGAATTTTCTGTTTTAAACGCCGGTCCCACCATGGGGTACAGAGTCGGGAGCAAGACACATTGAGGGATGGAGCAGTCAGCTGCATGCTTTTCAGTGGTGGCCAGCCAGTTAAGACTAATGAGCCGTGAACTCCGACCAATTGCGTGGTCGGAATTGGGCCCGGAGGTAGGGAGCACAGCGCCAGGTGACGTCTCAGCAGGGTCTGCCATAATTTTTAAAGGGCTGTCAGCCCTGCATTGAGCTCTGCATTGGGAAGGCCTGGAAGAGGAGGAAGTGACATTGGATGATTAGAGATGGCTGAGAGGAGACCCTGTGCAACCCCACACTTTCCTGATGCCTCCCTCTAGGTGCTACTCGAGGCTGTCGGGGAGAGGAAGGACATTTTGTTCCCAAGGGACGGGAGGAGGAGACTGGCAAGCCAAACCAAGCAGGCCTGGCTCCAGATTGCTGAGGAGGTCAGTAGTTGAGGTGTAACTGCGCGCACGTGAATACAGTGTCGCAAGCAGACCTCATTCGGGCTGTGAAAGTGAGTATCATTTAATCCCTCCATCCTCTTGAGCCTTGCATTTGTTGAAATAAGACACTGCATTGGGATGAGAGCGATCTACCCACCCTCACCCCGAGACGTGAGCAAAGGGGCAGGGGTTGCAACATGTCATATTTGAATCGCGCGAGATCCCGGGAGGGGAACACATGCAGGAGGTGTCTATATGCCCCCATCAGTGGCAACTGCACTGCCAGTAGTCTATGTATTGGGATTGATGATGCTACAGGTCCAACATCTCCCTTCCCTCTGACTGCAGGAGAAGATAGAACATAACGTAGGGAGGGGGCAAAGACCAGGTGGGCTCCCATTGCTGCATATCCTTACTCTGATAGAAGAGGAGACCATGGAGCTTGCCGGACTGCTGGATGGAAGGAGTGTTGTGGACGGAGAGACAGGGGCCCCTTCCAAAGATGATAGGTTAGGGTCTACATGGGGCAAAACGCTGTATCTGCAATGATGGAGCCATGCTGCTTATCAGACATCCAGTGCACACAGGGATCTGCGTAAGGATGTCTGCAATGGAGGGATGGCAGGCCCTTGACCCTTACATGTATTTGATCCGTCATGCAGGTCTAAATGTGCCAAATCGGACACCGGTAGAAAATACTGTGGATCCTGCCACCTCTGAGGGTGCGGAATCAGCCTCAGAGGGTCCATCGGCATCTCATACTCCTCCAACCTCCACCAGCACAGATACATGCACCTTGGTGGGTTTGCGCACATGTTTAGATATGGGCACAGAATCTGGTGGCGGAGGTGGTGACAGCCCTTGCCTCTGACAGTTGGAGGACTGTGGGAGGCCAGACCCATGACAAGCCTCAGGCTCATGATGTGCCTCTGGTTTCGGCAGCAACAAAGGAAATGCTGGAGCTGCAGCAAGAGGTGCGACGGAATCTGGCAGAGATGCCAGAGATCTGTATGTGCCCAAGAACGGTCGATAGAGCAGTCCATCCAAGCCTTGACTTCGACATTGTCTCTGACTGGTGCATGAGTGGCCTCCTCCAATGAGAGGTTGGCGGATCTGATGGAGAGCCACATCCAGCAGAGCATTCAGTGTTTGCTGGATCTTCATGCAAACCTCCATACCCGCGTCCTGACCATGGGCGCAAGGCATCAGTGGCAAGGCGAGAGGAGGACAGAGGACCTTTAGTCACCACTAGGTCCTCTGTCCTCTCAGGTTGGCAGGGAGGCAGAAGCCTGCCTTGATAGGGAGGAACAGCGTCTGCCTCCCACAGCTAGGGATTCCTCTCAGGGTGATCCTGATGTGAGCAGCAATTCCTTTGCCAGTGTCATGAGTTCACCCAACATCCCAGCCAAAAGAGGGCAGTACTGCTTCTTTGCATGAGGCCCATAGCATGCCGGGGCTCTCCAGGCCCAAGGCATGCAAGGATGGCCACCAAGATCATCCATAGCAAAGGGGCACCAAGGTCAGCAGTCAACCTTCTCAGCTGACAGCACGAGGGCAGTACCATGTAGGAGTTCACACAAGCTAATTAAGAAGTGCACTTAGAATCACTGGGTATTCACGGGTGAATGTTTGTCTATCATTACACTCTCTGCCTCCATTATGACTGTGAATAAATCTTTACTGCTAGGCCAGAAAGGCCAGAAAGAGCTTGATCATTCACTGCATCTCAGCCTCTAGAAAGAAGCTGGAGGTGCTCACTGATGCAGCGCGTGCTGAACTCTGGAGCCTCACCAGATCCGTTGTGCATGAATGCTCAATATGACAATGCATCATTAAGGAAGGAATGGTGAAAGATGACTGCATAAAGGAACATGTTTTTTGGATAAGGTATAAAGGCCGTAAAGGATCAAATGAAATGCCAATGTATAAGGGCATCGTGAGCCTTCCCCTGGGGTTCTTCATCTGGCCCAATTTGCCCATCTTCCAGCTCCACATCCTCATTGTCTAAGGAGGCTGTCTGCCCCTCACTTTCCTTGTTGCCCATCGGCTCGTCCCTCTGCAGGGTAAGGTTGTGCAACGTGATACAGGAGACCCTCGCCAGGGCATACTGAAGGGCTACCCGGCCTGATCTAAACACCTGAATCTCATCTTCAGCAGACCAATGACCTGCTCAATGGTAATTCATGTTGTCCCGTGGCAGGCGATATACCTTTCCTCAGCATCCATGCATGGATTCTTCTCAGGCATCAGCAGCCATGTCCTCAGTGGGTAGCCCTTGTCTTCAAGGATCCATCCCTGAAGGCTGGAGAGAGGGCAGAAATGTTCTGGTACCTGGGTCTGCCTCAAAATGTAGACATCATGGCAAACTACCAGGAAGCATGCACAGTCCTGCAGGATCCATTTACGGTGCTCACACACCAGTTGTAAATAGTGGGAATGGAAACCCTTCCTGGTCATGAAGGCTGCTGCCTGGTGTTCCAGAGGCTTGATGGTCACACGTGCACTTGGGGGAATCCAGCAATGGCCCTGAAACCTTGGGATCTGTGCGCAAGTGCATATACTCTCCAGCCCTCCTGAACAGAGCATCAGTGACCTCCTTGATGGACCGATGTGCCACAGAATGCGAGATTCCACAAATGTCCCTGTGAATCCCTGGAATGACCTGGTGGTGGTGGTGCAGAGGTTTAGTGCCATGGTGACCTTCAGAGCTACCGGCATTGGATTGCCACCCATTCCCTTGGGGCACAGCTCATTATGCATCATTGCACACAGGTCTGTGACAGCCTCCCTGGAGAGCCGTAGTCTTCGTTGGTACTGCCTCTCAGACTTCTGCAGGTAGTTGAGCCTCGAACTGTACAGTCTTTCTGGAGCATATCTCCTTCTGCGCCGGCCACCTCTGTCTCTCTCTCTCCTACATCTGGACACTGCTGAGGTCCCTCCTGTGGGCTCATAGTTTGTTGCAGTGCTGCTGAAGGTGCCTGGTCTTCCCTCCTGCTCAGGTGCACGTCATCTTCAACAGGGTCCCTGAAGCCTGGGTGGATGAGTACCATTATAAGTGGCCTCTCCCTTAATGGCAGTCTTCCCCTGCCAGTGTCCCCCTCTTAATGCCCACATTTGTGACCGTTGCCCAGGTATCACTTGCCCATAGCCTTCTTGAATTAGCCCCCCTGCAATACAGCAAACCTTGCCCTCACTCCTGACACACGAAGCTCAGCCCTCCCTTCGTGGCCCTTCTCGACCCTCAATGTTTGCCCTTCCAATAGTTTTCCCTTCCAGGCGGGCATGATCTGCCATCTTAATGTCACCTCCTTGAAGGAGGCAAGACTCTGAAGCCCTGTGAGACCCATGCGGCATTTATAAAATTGCCTCCGACACATAAAATCGCTTTCAATTGGCCAATAGCTTAATTACTTGCCCGCCATATCATTGTTGGACCTCCACCCTTGCTGTTTGCCGCCATGGACAAAATCAGAATGCAACGTCGTGTTTGACGTGTCCTGTCCTGGTTTTTTGTCCCCGACACCTCCATACCCATGAACATCATTCCCTTAAAATACAGCCCAATGTTTCTCACTCAGCGATACACAACTCTGCAGCAATATGGCGAGTAATCAGCCTTCCACAATAACTCAGGTGCTTGAATCATTCTGATTGCAATTCAGAGGATAAGTGCTATTTCCTTTTAATTTACTGGTCCACTGTTTTGGGAAGAAATACTTTTATTGTTTGAGAATCTTATGAACAATAGCGAAGGTTTCCTCTGTGTATTTTATATACTAAAATTGAAAATTCATTTATTAGAAACACATTTATCATTTCAACACTAATAATGAGCAGAAGAAATGTTTCCCTATTTTTTCTTCAATTTGATTTCCATTGAGCTTGCTTTACATTCTACTCTCTGATGATTATCAAATTTTCTGTCAGTTTTAATTCATGCTATGGAAGAAGCATCGTTATATGATAGACAATGCAAATAGCAATGCTTACTTAGATGATGTAATATCTCTTAACAAACAAAACTGTAGAATAATTTACATTCATGGAAACTTTAGTCTGAGAACTAATCTCAAGCTTGTAATTTTTTTAATGTGTTCAAGAACTGGACTTGGGGTCATTCATGTCACAAAACGTTGTAATTAGAACCAACCAATTACAGGTGGAAATATAAGACTAGATGTCCTCCATTATCAATGCAAATGTAAGAAAAACATTTTAGTTCAAATAATGACTTTACATAATTTATCTTTCTCTTTAAGAGAAAATCTCAGCTTTTAGGAACAGTGCTGAAAGAGTGTGATCATTAGACAGAAACTTATTCATCAATGTCAACCATTTCATGAGGATTGCATTACATAAGGTTTTCTAGGTCAAATTTGTGGGAGTTCAGCAACTGTTTCATAGTAGGATTCAAGACAGTGGCAATGCCTGGAAAAGCTCGTGTCTCAGAAGAACCCTAAGTTTGAAATAGTATCTGTGGGTCTGATTTTTTAAAATTTTAATCTGAAAAGCAGCAATGAAAACTGATTCTGTTTTAGTGAAACCTCTCCATCTCAACTTAGTCTGTAGATCGCAGTGATCAGTTTGTATAATTTTGTCAAAAATGAGAAGAGTTAAATGTTTAATTTCTCTTTTTGGTAACTGTTTAATATATTTGATTGTCTTGTGTTGCATAACATTCATCTGTATGCTATTTTAATGCAGTTATTGCCCAATTAAAATAAATAGGCTGGTAAATCTATTAAAATGGTGCACAAAGGAGCTTTACACAAACGTGTTAAGCAATGTGCTAGAGAAAATTAAACCCATTGGAGTAATATAGTAAAATAGGCTTTGAAGGGTTAAATGACTATTGCATAATATATCCCTGGCTTCAGTTAAAAGAAACTCTTGGAAAGGATGACTAATTAAAGTAAGTAACTTAAAGCAGATATGTTATAGTCTTGCATTCTTTAATACGTAGATGTATTACAACCCAGGTGAAAATTACCTTTTGAATTCACAGTTTATGGATGCATCACAGTTTGTGGATACCACATTTTAATTGGTTTTCCTTATACAGTTGCTTAACAAATGCTAACTGTGCATTTTTAATCATTTCCTATATTCTTCATGCACATAATAATTTGCTGTGCAGTAAAAGTTAAATAATCTCCTCTGTTACATAGTGTTTCTGTGCTGCAGGTATAATACATAGCTAGTAGCTAGTATAGAATATACCTCATGGATATATGCTGTTGAACTCTTCTCAATGATGTCAGGATGTTCAACCAAAGAATCAAACATCCAGCTTGATGGCCAGTAATTGTAGAACCTTTAAAACAATAAAACACTATTTACACAGAGTAGTAACCACATTTAGAACCATTTGGAAGGTTAAACCTACAGATTCCTTTTATAATCTTTGCCATTCCCCTTCCAAACAAGGAAGGATCCAAAAAGAATATTATTTCATCAATTTAAATTTTATTTATACAGCTTCAGTCCCTCAGTTTAGGACTGTCACATTGTATTGTAGAGGGACAACACATTTATTGAATACTAGTTCTGTTCATTTTTTGATGGCAGCACTGGACTGTTCAGGGCAGGAATATTTCGAAAGCCATACATTAAGTCGAGCATGTCCCATCACATCAAGTAATTTTTTTCACTCTCCAGATGTTTATCTCTGATCTGGTGTTGCCAAACCAGCAGAATTTTATGCTGAAGATTCCCATTTCTGAAAGACTATATTTCGATTGCCAAAATTCATTTTATTTACAGTCGCTGATCACTGTCAGCAAAAAACATTTTGTCATTCATCCTACTGTTGGATTGAAACCATGATTTTTCTAAGTGAAGAACTGGGTCTTTGACCAATGTCTTAGTCCACCAAATTATCTAGCCGTCAACAAGCTGCCATTATTTTGTTTATAGGCCGGGTCCTCAGGTGGATTTAGAGAACTCCTCCATGTCTTTCCAAGCTGTTATTCTGGAAGAGAATCAAGGCAGCTGTGTTTACTGCCTGGAACTTGGCATAAATTTACAAAAAAACTAGAATTTATATCATTCGGTATCACTGAGAGATCTCAAACCACCTGCCTATGTGACAAATTCACCCTATTGTGAGCTCGTTGTTAATGACATCATGCAATAAAGTCAACAATTCATGTTGATGAATTGAGGTTTTATGAGCATTGCTAAAAGATATACCCATAAAGGAAACATCACAGTGCAGTGCTTTCACCAATGAATCAGTTTTTCAGAAATTAGAATATGTGAATTCTGACCTGCAACCCTAGAAATACATCTTATGGAACACGAGCTTTATTTTTATTAACCCTTGCCTGGTGAAACCACATAAGGATAGCATAACATATTCTTGGAGAAACACTGATGGAAAAAGACCAGTACATTTTGCTAATTACTCTGATTCAGTTCAATTGCTTCTTGTTGCTAGTAGTACAGGTTTGACTGCCTCTGAATAAAGAAGAGGAATTGGTGCTTTGCTAAATTGTGCTCTCTGCTCCTCAGCTGTGTAGTATGAGATACAAAAGCAATGCTGAAAGGATATTTGAACTGCCTTGCAAAATTGAAGATTGGCTGGGCAATTGAAAAAGAAATATAAGTTTTCAATTTTTCAGTCTATGTTCAGTTTTCTAAGATAGAAAGTGCAGTTATCCATGTAATCATACATTAAAGATTTGTGTATTGCAGTTCCACATTGTTTTAACATTTTGAAATGTTTATTAAATCAAATCATATGCTGTTATGGCCCTACTCAGTGTCTGGCTGAATCTTTACCATATCATCATGGCTTTCTTAGGCATACTCAATCTTATCAACTGTCCAAAGCCAATGGAATTTATTTCTGCTGTTAATAAGAAATAAGTCCATTTCAGACTTCTAGTGGCTCTAAAAATTCAGCCCTGGGTGTCAGACACAGCTCAGAGGCAATGGATGGATGAAAATGGTGTAAAACAGATAGAAGGTAAGTCTCATGGATGAGATATGCTGAAGCGGGATATTGAAGAGAAACTAGAAAGGAATGGGAGGTTCAAGTCTCAGCTGGAAGGGAAGGAGTGCCCAGAAAGGGGACAATTTGGGTTGGTGGACAATATCTATATCTTGATGACAAAGGAATCCATGAGATCCTCGGACTTAGAATTAGATTCAAGAGGAGAAAGGTTTAAAAAGGCTATTGGTAGAAGAGAAAAGATACCGGTGGTTATCTTTATTTCCAATGTGAGCCGGGAATAGTGGATTGTTTTGGAAAAGAAGAGTAAAACCTGGCAAGATGTTATCTGGCCTAATCTGACAAGAAATTACTATGCCAAACGTGCACCATATAGACTCAATCTGCACCCTCTCCACTCCCTTGGACTTGAGAGATCTAAAATGGAGGATATGCCAAAGGAAATAGCAGGGGTACGAGACAGTGAAGGTTTTCCTCAGGCCTTGGGCATCAAAGTTGGAGGTGAGTGAGTGGTTAAAAAAAATCACCAGACTTGGATGTATCATGATGGATAGAGGACCAAAGGATCGGCCGTTGGGAGTCTGAAAATGCAGTTGTGATTGGCGGATGCCGTAGAATGTGCTGTTGGAAGTTGAGTAGAGAAGTATGGGAGATCAAGGACATAAGGAAGTGGTCAGAGTTTGCTTTGTTAGTGATTGAGACTCTTGCAGTAAGAAAGGCCATTGGAGATGGTACAATCGAGGGGTTGGCTATGTATATGGGTTGGGGAGATTAGATGGAGAGAGAGGTTTATGGAGAACAGAGGGCAATGAATTGAGAGGAGAGAAGGCAAGGGGAGATAGAAATCACTGAGATTATTTTCTGGTGAATATGTTTACACATCACAGGGTTGAACTTTGCCAATATAGTACCTCAGTTCTTACACTGTTGCAATGTATTAGTCCTACCATTTATAGTGATCAGTAATGCAAATGTCTTCGTGAGAATGGATAGATAAATCTGAAATATCAAAAAATGCAGTGAAGCTGTACACAACAAACATTCTCAAAAAACTTCTGAGTTTTCTCACAGCTTCTGATTCTTTATACAATTTGACAAATATCTCCTAAAATACAGTAGTTCTCACAAATATATTCAGACCATTTTTGCTTCTACAAAATTATAACATCTTCTGGAATTTAAAAAGAAATAACCATCGCAAGAATTGAATGTAAAAAACAATGTCCTGGACTTTTTCAAATAGGAAAAGTACAATACCAGGATGTTATAGACGTACTTCCAGTGACAAAGTAGTTAATGTGTTTTTATTCTGTATCCTCATATTTACTTTATTTGCTGAAAAAGTAACTCTTCATTGCTCCCATAGGGATATAACTTATAGAAATCTGGCACTTAAATTGGGAAACAGCTGTTCTTCAACTAATGGCAGGTGTCCTATACCAGTGCAGTTTGTTATTATCTACACACTGTTCATCTGTAATAATCTGTTTTCCTATAACACGACAGTTCATTTTTGCAGCCAGTATTAGCTATATTTTAAAATGTGAACACCCATTTATAGAGAAAACATATCCTTGTTTATTATCCTTGGCTATGTTACATGCAAAATTATAGTAAAATGTGTGCACAGTAAGGGCTGAAATTAGTTCAGTCATTTGGAGCGGGAAGAGTGGCATAGTGGAATGGAGAATCACATCGGAAGCATTCGCCCGGAAATCTGGCGTCATGCTGTCGGTTCTAGATTTAGTCAACGGTGGGAAAACACCAAGTAGCATCTCCACCCCGACGCAACGGGAAAGTAATTTAAATTGTGGAGCACTTACTTTTAATACATTTGCATCTAATTCATCGCGATTCAACAGAGGGCTTAGGATTAAGTGGATGGCAAGCGGGCCCCACATGCCTTCAGATTTCCGCAGCCTCAGTGCTGCGACCGATAGGCAGCCATGTCCAGTGCAGCAGGAGGGAAAGAAGTGGGGTGCAGAGGCTATTGTCAGCCTACAATGCTGTGCACTCCGCAAGGGGGCATCGGGTTTGAGGGTGCTCTGCAGGGGGGTTGGGTTCTCGGGTGGGAGTGCCGGCTGAGCACTGTCTTGGATGGTGTGTTGGTGGGGGTGGGGCGGGGTGAGGGGCAGGGAGGACGGGGTGGAGAGGCTTGGGTTTGGGTGGCTGTATTGGGTGACCAAACTATTGGGTGAGAAGTTTGGTTGCCCATACTGTTGGATGAGAGGGTCGGCTATCAGCAAGGGTGAGCACTGAAGGCCAACAGGGATTCTGCTGGGAGAAGTAGCAAAAGCTCAGTTGCCAAGGCAGGGTTGTCTCTGCATTGATAGTGCTCTGTAGGCCCCTTGGTCACCTGGCATGGGTCTTATACACCCTGTCTTTTTTGGACCCTCGTGGCATGATGCAACACCTCCGATGGAGGAAGAGTCAGAGGGCAGCTGCGCCTGCCCGTGCAAAAGGAAAAATCAGTTCATGAGCGAGATAGACTCATGGGACTCCTGCACTTCCTGCCTGGTCCTCCTAGACTTTCTGGTGGTCACCTATTCCCTCTCTGCCTGCACGCTCCTAACCTGAGGTGTGATCATCTCCCTAAATGTGCCACCCACGTAGTCCTCAGCCTCACAGACGCTTCACATGGACTCCAGACACTGCTCGAGTTCTGAAACCCAGAGCTCAAGTTTCTGCAACTGGTGATGCTTCCTGCAGACGTGTTCATGAAGGTTACTTGAAACGTCCACAACTTCCCACATACCACAGGAGCACATTCCACTCGGCTGAGCTACCCTGCCATACCTTAACCTTATTTTTGAACTAGATACTAGTAGAATGTAGAATTACAGACCCACACTCACCAATCAGCTCCTTCTCCTGTTCTCCTGTAGATAGCTAAGGGTTATTTAAAACGTTTATGTTTTTCTATTATGCAGCTGTTTACACACAATCTCTTACAGTGGACACTCACTGACCTATCGGCTTATGAGTTAAGTTGCACTTCCTACCTTGGAGACAAAGGGAAAAAACTCACCAACTACTGGAAGCTGAAAAAGGTAGAAGGAGTACCCCCTTCCCCTCCTCACCGAACGCCCTCACTCACCGAACTCCCACCTTCATACTCTTTGCCCAAGCCGCACTCCATGAAGCTCCTTGATGAATGCAGCAACATCCAGCCATGCCAAGAAGGGCCCGCCTATACCAGAGAGTGTACTGGACTTGAATCTGCTACCTCCCAATGTCCGAGTGGCATTGCCAGCAAAGATGACCCATCTCCATGGAGGCCATCAGTGACTCATGTGTCCTGCTGCAGGATGAGTTGCAAACTATGGGAAAGGGGTCACCCTATGCCAGTGGCCTTGAAGATCACAGGGGCACTAAACCTTTACGCATCTGGATCTTTCCAGGGATTCACCGGAGACATGGGTGGAGTCTACCAGGTGGCAACCCACCACTGCATCAATAAGATGACCAATGCCCTGGTCAAGAGGGCCAGCGAGTACATGCGCTACCTGGCTGACCCTGACAATCAGGTTGAGAGGGCCATAAGCTTCAGGGCCATCACTGGATTCCCCCAGGTGCCACATTTGAACGACTGCATGTGGCCTTCAAGGCTCCAACAGACTAGCTAGCCACCTTCATTAACAAGAAGGGCTTCCATTCCATCCACATTCAATTGGTTTGCGACCACCGAAAGCATTTCCTGCAGGTGTGTGCCCACTTCCTGGGAAACAGCCATGACACCTACATACTTACCCAATCCCAGGTGCCACAGCTTTTCAGGCCCCTCTCTCACCTTCAGGGATGGATTCTTGGAGACCAGGGCTACCCATTGAAGACATAGCTACTGACACCTGTGAGGAACCATTGCACTGCAGTGGAGCAGAGGTACTACACTAGCTAAGGGGCCACCCAAGCGACCATCGAGCAAGCCATCGGGCTGCTGAAGATGAGATTCCACTGCCTAGATCGATCCGGTGGATCCTTGCAGTATGCCCCAGCAAGGATTTTGCATATCATTGTGATCTGCTGTGCTCTGTACAATCTAGAACTGCAATAGGGGGATGCCTTGCAAGACAATGACATAACTGAGTGCCACTCCTCTCCCGATGAGGAATACACGGAGAAGGGAGATTAGCAGCAGCACTGGATGTTGAAGTCGTTGTACCAGAGGCCAGGCAGAACGAGCAACGAGCTAAGGAGGCAAGAGATAATCCAATACTTATCTGCTTCCAGCCACCATGATGGCCACTCAGAGTAAAAAATAAATAAATATTCACCTCAATGCATGCAGACTGTCGCTTCCTTTCTATTTGTCTTCCATGTCTAGCACCCAGCTGAACCATGTGCTAGTGCCCATGGGAGATCCTACTCAAATGAGGGCTGTGTCTACATTGGCATTCCACTAAGGAGGAAGGGGGAAATCAGCAGCTCACAATTAATGCATGATAGAATAATCACTTTTACATAATGAAGGTTAATTATTTGAACAGAAGAACTTTATATGATGCAGCACGTCAAATTTCAAAAACCCTTGAACCGAAGTGTGTCTCGGTGCTTTTCTTTATACGTTTACAAGTGCTTCTATGAGGTGTGAACACAGCGCTAGCAGCTGGGCTGGAGGCAAGCTGCTGATCATGCTGCCCCTTGGCCTGGGACGACTTTGGTAGGTGCTTTCTGGCTGCTTGAGGATTGGAGGGCCTTGGCTACCGAAGAGTTTTTTGTGCTGGTGCAGGACTCTCCTCAAGTGTAGTGGCTGCTGGAGCTGGGTGTCGTGTTGTGCTGTGTTATTAAGTCGTTAAGTGACAACCACAGGTTTTATATTCAGATTCAACACAAACACTATTTATTGTCTTACTTATTTACACTGCATGATTTCAGGTACAGGTCTTTTCCTTGCTGGTGTGTGTCTTCTCTCTGTAAAACCATGTGCTGAGTGAGTCTCTCAAAAAGGTGTCTCGTTATATATGCCTGATGAAGTCATCAGTTGCATCAATCGCCTGAACTTTTAAATATATGATTTCTTAAAAGCAAAGTCACCACTGCACTACATTACACTGGTCTCACTGGAAGAGGGGCTAAGGAGGCGGTATCCACACTCAGAGCACCCTGAGGGGGTCTCAGCAAGGGCCTGGCCACCCACAGTCCTTCGAGTGTTAGTGACCTCGGCTGTCTCAGCCTCAGCCAGCTGCTTGGGCATGTGTGCGGTGCTTTCACAAGCCTGTGATCCTGATTCTACAGCTGAGCGGAAACCCTCTGAGGTGAAAGTATCTATGCTGTGGAAGGTGTAGGAGAGTCATGGGACGGTGCATCCTCTGAGTGCTGCTCGTCCTCAGAGGTTGACGGCTACCCCCTTTTGGTTGAGTGTCCTGCGGACGCCAACCTGCATGAGAGAATACAAACGTGTGGGTTAGGCTGTGCATATTCCGTCATGCCAACCATACGTGATATGGGTCTCCAGAGTGAGTTCTATATTGATGGAAGCCAATCCTCACTCTCTTGCACAGAGACTACAGCCTTTCCATCTGATATGGAGTGGCCACCCTGGGTCCCTGCCAATTATAATGCCTTTTCCTCTGCTGTGGAGAGATGAATCCGCCAGTCCGGCTGTCTCCCTCTTGTTATGGGCTCTCTTGTCCTGCAAGTGGAAAAAGGGAGAAAGTCATACTTCACAGAGAGATCAGTATGACAGTTCTGCTAGTGATAGCAGCTTGTCCTCTACTGGGGTATCCTTTATAGCTCTTGCTCTGGTCTGCACTCAGTGGAGTTAATGTGGGTGAGCTGTGAAAGAAGGTGACATGTGGCTGAGGTGCAGCCATGCATGCATCAGGATGAGGTGTTGCCTAACCTCCTCTTCCATCGCCATTGTTGTGCCTCCCTCCCCAGGTCCCGCTTCCTCCTGCGTCGCCACTAAAAATGAGAGAGGTGCAGAGCTCCACTTTGGCAGAATGAAGGAGGTCGCTGACGCTCTTGGGACACTGAACCCATGTCCAGGGTGGGGGTGGGGGGGTGACCCCATGGCTGCCGTCCTCCTCAGCTATCTCCATTCAGGCTTGCTTGGTCAGACAGGAGGACCTCTTCTTGCCATCTCTGGGGAAGTGGACCTCACACCTTTCCCTTGCAGCCTGGAGGGCATCACTAAACCGTGGGGCCACCCTGTGTCTTGCCTTGGCCATCCTGTGAGGTCTGTCTCGATGGGGGTGGGGGTTCCAGAGTCACTGCAACATGGGTCTCAGTTTTGACGAGCCAACAACAAATGAGTGCAAGGAAGCAATGCAAGCAGGGCTGGCAGGACTTTAAATATGGCACCAGCACCTGCTCCAGAGTCATCTGATGCTGTATTCGGTATTTGCAACTCGTCCCCACTGCATGAGTGGACAGTTCCCATGCCTCCATTATGCAAAGTGGCCACCTGCTGCTGCCCATGCGACTAGTGGGAAGGGTGGTTACTTCCAAGTCTACTGCTGGGACCAACAGCGAGCTCACTAAATTCAGCCCTAAGGTTTGGAGTTGGCCTATTGCCGCCCCATCACCAAGCAATCCGACCAAGGATAGGATAGGCCGACGACAGCTTTCCCGCCCAGAGCCAATTGAGGCCCTTAAGTGGCCTATTAACAGCCCCTCAAGGGTCACTTCCTGTTGCCGCTGGGATCATACCAGCAGTGGGCAGTGCCTTGTAAAATGATGTGTCCGCCCTCTGGGCTTGGGGATGGCGTCCCTCTTCCGTGGGCAATCTGTGGCCTACAGAGGGCCCCGGCCAGGAAACAATGCACTTCTGAGGACACCCCCACCCCCTGGGCTTTACGACCATCTCCCCAACCCCTCTCGCCAGAGCTTTCTGGACTGGCCCCAACAACCCCACCTCACTTATCTGAGGTCTGGGGTTCCGGCACTGGGCCTAAATCCAAGGCCTCTGCAGTACTGGCAGTGGCCACCGCTAGCAGTGGTGCTGCCAATACTGCTGAGCTGCCGGCATTGTGATCGGCCACAGCTCTTGGAGGCGGGATCCTCGTCATTAAAGGGACGGAGATCCCGGCGCTGGAAATATCACCGCCTGAACAATCGTGCCAGGGGGTCATGAAAAGGCAAACTTTTCGGCCCGGTGCCAGGAACTCTGCCTCTTACACGAAATCCAGACCTTAAGTGTGCATTCTTTATGTAATAGTGAATCGCATCATTATGTACAGAATAGAGAACAGTTAATCAGCAGTCTGCTATGGAATGGCTTCCTCTTCAATGCAGGGAGTTTGCTGCACAGCGAAAGAGATAAAAATTATGAGGAAATAATATTTAAAACATCAAACATAAAATCCTTGGAGGACTCAATACTCCCAATCTGTCACATGATCAATAAAGGTCAATTTATTTAACTCCGTTGATGATACAACAGAACTGGGTTAAACCCCTCACTTTTTTGAAGTTTGACTAGAATGCCACTAGAAATACATTCAATTTAAAACTTCTTTCAGACATAAATCTACTCTATCAAGAATAGTGATGTTTCAAACATTGCTACCATGGTTTATATTTATTGTGATGCTTTCTTCCCCCACCCCACTGTGATCATATGACTTCATTGCAAGGTCAACATTGTTCGGTGCCTCAAATCAAAGACTTTGTTTAATATGAAAATAGTGTAGTATGGAGATAACAAATAATATCAATTTAAATTGAATGCTGATGGAAGACCCATATACTTACTCATGTCTTGACCTTTCATATGTTATGTGGATTATTGACACAAGTGTATTATAAATTGACATTTCATGCTCTTCTATACCATATCATTTTAAATCAGAAGAAACAGATGTAGGACTGCGTTCCAACTCTGGACCTCCAACATATTTCTTGTGCCTCCAGAAGTTTCAATGTGATTGGATGGACAGAAAATGTGATCAGCTTTATTTCCCACTCGGTTAATATTGCAAAATTCCAAGCACATGGAAATATCATGATCCTAAAAAGTGCATTATATCTCAGCACTAAAGATCTTGTTACATTAAAGGAACATGTCAATACTAATCATCACAATACTGTTGTAATGAATGGTTCTGGATCACTGATAGATTGACTTTTCACCTTCTGGACCTGTTGCCTGTTTATTTGTACATTCATCCAACAGTACTTCCCCCTGAACCTCATAATGTGTTTGGTGCATTAGCGTATTAGATTGTTCCACATATAACATATAAATTAATCTTGTCTTTATTTTCTTATAAAGAAAATGCAGTATGTAAAAACAAAATTACAGGTATTAATATTACCCAAAATGTACTGTTTGCACCAATGCTATCAGACACATTTTGGATATTTTTTGGTTTGATTACCAAAAGAACATTAAATATGCATAATTGTTGAAAGTAAGTGAGTGTGCCATTTCTAAATAGGAATGCTGTAATGTGCATGGAGATAGATTTTAACAACCTATCCATAATTTATTACAATTTTTCTTTCATGTTCATCTTAGTTTGCATAAAACTAATGAGTGAATAAATGTTATTCATCTTTAAAACATGCAATGATCAGCATGAAAATTCAAACTAAAGTCTAATCTTAACGAGACTGACTTCAAATTGTAAGCATAAAGATCAGGAAGCATTTTAATTGAAGATGGAGTTGCAGATTTGATACATCAGCCAGGTGTCATTCTGAGAAAAATATCTGTTGGAAAAGAAAGGATACTGAATAAAATAAAGTTAATGTGAAAATGTGTAAAATGTGTTAAATTTTCATGGAGATGGATGAACAAATACTTATTGCATCATTGTGCTATTTTTATTAATCACTACTATAAGATACTTAATACATATGAAATGCACTATTATACGTACACTACTATTATAATACATAGGCAAATTATACTGTTCATAGGATGTTTTGCCAATTTGATATCAGTTTACTATTTAACCAGTTCATTTGATTCAAATATTTAGTATTTAAAATATTCTGAAAAACCTAATGGCCCAAATATTTTTATGTGCCCATAGTAAGATGGGCAAGGATCTAGATTTACGTTATGGGTATACAAATACAGCAGCAATTGTACTTAAGACTTATAATTTATACAATGCTCACTGAAAATGACATTGATATTCTAAATAATTTACAAATTGTAGCAATGAAGAAGAGTATAGTGTCTGATCTAAAAAGTATAAACAATTCAGAAAACACAGAACCTAAAGAGGAGCTATTTAGAATGCAGTCAAACTGTCCAGAGCCATCGAATGAATTTCTTGCTGTGTTATAAATATTGGTGTAATCAAGTAACAAAAGGTTGAAAGGTTGTAAATCAATTTAGATAGGTGACCTTTGTTGCTCATGTTTCTGCCCCTACTGATATGTCAACCATGGCAACCTTAAACAGATTTTGATAGAGCCAGTCACATACTTCATTTAAATTGCAGTTTAAAAGCACTTAGATTGGTCTTATTTGCATTCGACAAATGGGAATGTGATGAGCAAAATGATAAAATATATGTAATATAGCATATCTGATTCTGCTGGCAAATAAAGAGCTCTTGAATGTGTTGAACTAAAGGAATTTTAAGCTAAACTGCATTGAGTTAAATATAAATGATCAAAAGTTGTATTAAAAAGACTACTTTTGAAAACATACTGGGAAAACAACAGAGTTGCACTACTTAAATATGTAATTAACAAATTTATTACAAATTCGTTGCACTTCTTGCGTATTCAGCTTTTTGGCAGATGAACATTAATTCGCAATGGCAGAATGAAGCTAATTTCAACACTTTGGAGAAATGAATGCCTTTTTATGTGGCATGTTACACTTATCTACATGCCGCATTATTGTAATAAGTACATTCAAGAATAATTTCTTTTCAAATATTTTTACAAATCTCTCCCTCATTTGCATGCAAGTAAGTTGTCAGCTTAAATCTTTGAAATGCAAAATGTATCTCATTTCTATATTTCATCAAGGGGTCTTTCATGTTTAATAAATTACAACTTAGATCCACAAAGACTTTGTTTTTCCCCAACTAAAAGCAAAAGGATATGGTTAAAATCTTAATCAGAACCTGGAAGGTTATTTGCATGTTGCTGATATTTGGCTGGATGAGGTTTAATTCCAGCAAGCTGATCCTAATGGCAAGGTTACACTGTTAAATTGCCTGAAAGAAAAGAGTAGCTTTATTGTACATTGTAAAAAAAAAACTTGCATTGCTGCTCCTGTTGGGATTATAGTATTCTGAAAATACAATAACTATACACGTAATATTTGGCAGGCTAACAGGTTTTCAAATTATATATAATAATGGTTCCAGTGTGAGGAATGAGATATTAACCCAGTTACATTTGAGAAAATGTTTCTGAATGAACAAAGCATATTTCTATATAAAAAAGTAACAAGTATTGGATGCAAACAAGAATGGATTAGGCCATAATAACAAATTCACTTGTCTTCTGTCAGCACTCAGGATATCCTCTAAAAGGCTGGAGGCCAGGTCTCTTTTTCAGGACTTTGACATGACTCAGACATATTTGTTTATTTAACTTGTTTATCCCCTATATGTCAATGCAGATTAAAATAATTAAAACATTTTTAAAGGGAGTTACTCTATTAAATATTAAGTTGTATATGTCTTTACAAAGCTTTATAAAAGGAAAAGGCACATCAACACACAGAATGAATACCAGGCTGTTAAGAAGTATCTTGGTATTCTCATAAATTATTTTAGTAGTTAACATAAGGATAGTTGAGGTAGCAAGATATTTTTTGCCTAAAGCATTTACTTTGTACACAATCGGAATAATAAAAACAATTTAAATCTGCTCTGCTTGGTAATTTTTATTGTGCTGGTACAATATTGCTCATACAATATTATTCATGCTGAAAATAACAGTTCCTACAATGGGCAAGAGGTGTAGGGTGTGTGAGGTAAAAAGAAATAAATCATTGTAGTCACAGAAACAGTAATCCTTGTTGAGCATTTTGAACTGATTGATATAAATAACATCTTTGCAGCCATCTGTCCAAAGAGGGACCAGGCAGTGTTAAGCTGCAACGGCAGAATAATTAATGAATGGTGTCCTTTGTACTAGTAATAAAGACAAGACAAATTATGTTATAATCCAACTGCTGGTCATTTTTCAAAGCCAAATAAAATGACAAATAAAAGTTTGGAATACTGTATCTGCTTAATACATTGCAACCTACCTTTCTTTTCAACTACATCAGTAATTTTTGTATGAGTCTGATTATTCATAAAATGGCTGGCACTAAGTTTGTTAAAAAAAAAATGTAATTACGAAAAAAGTACTTTGATGTTTTTTTATATTAAATCATCCACAGCATGCAGTCTGTAGTCTACTTTGTGCTGAGGGACCAATGTTGGCATACTGAAGGGAGATGTCATCCAGCCCTTGAGCATGTTCAGCAAGTCCCAGTGCACACAGGTTTATGAGGGCAGAGTGTGGCTGTGCGCCTAGTGAGTATACTAACCTCTTGGGCAGACGGGCAGGGTTGCTTTATGTCAGTCTGAGCTGGAATGAGCCACATGTTGAAAATGGGCTGAAAATTACTGTCTGAACTGTATTCAGTCGGTTCCTTTTATTACTGGATTTGCTTTAAAGCTGTACCACATTAGAGAAAAACATGGTTTCTGCTCAAATTTGGACTTGCACCTATGCCAAGATGTCATTTAAAGATCCTGTAGCATTAGCTTTTGGTGATGTCATTGTTGATGGTTGATGTCATCCTGTCATTTTGCATTTAGCCAACTCTGAGGGGAGAAATTATGTGACTAGCTTACTAGTACTGCATGAAAAATCACACAGACCTCTTTGCCAATTGATCAGTTTCTGCTCTTCTAGGTTGTTCTAATAATTATGTTGGAATGCCACTGATAAACAGCCAGAAAAAGTGATCATGAAAATCCATTTAAAACTCAAATGGCCACAAGTTCAGACCGTTTAATATTTTAAATCAGCTGCCACTTTTAAAAATGGGATTGCACAGGCACAGAACAACTGACCTCTTTGTATACATATATGTTGCTATGATATAGATTTCACCAAACATTTGTCACCATATGTGAGTTGATAGATGGATTCATGGGTGTTACTGAAGGCACAATAGCAAAAGTAGGTTGCATTGAAAAATATTTAGTTTTAGTACCTGCTTGTTTAATTGGGAAAAACGGACTGGGAAAGGATTTTCCTGGAGGTTGTTGGCAGGCCAATAGATTTGAGGAGAAGAATAAGGTCTTTGTTTGACTTTCAGTGGCAAAGAGGGAATCTGTAGTAAATTGTTTTGAAAGATCATTGGGAGTAGAAATGTTTTCTACTAATCCAGAAGACCCACGTTATCTGGCAAGACTGATCTGTAGATTTGGTTCTGTAAATATCAAGATTATAAGCCGCAAGAAGCAAAACTCACAAATAGAATCAAAATCAGATGTCTAACACCAAGTTCCAACATCCCCTATAGTACTTACAGTCCCTTAGTACCCTACATACGACTTGATATTGTAGATACATTTGTAGGAACCAATCTTTAAGAAGTGGCAATGTTGACATTCAAAGAATGTCATGGAGAAAAAAAAGTCATGCAAGATGGATAATGGCATATAAAAAATCTATGCTGTAGACCTTGTCTGCACCTGCTTTCCTGCATTAAAGGTCAAAGTAGTTTATTCCATAACTTCATTTTATATAAATAAGCCAAAAAATTAATTCCTGTCTGTACTGAGGCTTTGAAGCCACAATATGCTTTAGAAGATGCTTTTAAAATTAAATTAAGATTTATTTCCCACAATCTATTCTTCCGTTCGAGTAACCTATCCCCATATAATCCTTTTTACCCTGGAGGAGGCTAAGCCTCAGGTAAATGTCTGCTGCCAATCATTATCAGCCAACAGGCAGTATGGTTTGAGTACAATAAATTGGACTATGACAGCTTCCCTGATGATGTTTTGTGTAGCTAAGAAATAACAAAACTTGAATAAGTGAATTCCAACAACAGGCAAGCTTTGCAACTTGAACCTATGACCTGGAAGTGTATTCTTAGCGATTTGAGTGACTGCATAATGTCAGAAAATTGACCAACAATAGAATGCATTAGAGTTTAACGAAAATCAGTGCAATTAGTGTACAAAATCAATTATCGTGAATCAAATATCTTTTAAAGCTTTGAGAATAGATCATGTTTACAGTTTGTTAACTAGGAAATCATGCTGCAGGTTTTGACATGAAATTTCACTTGAAAAGACCATAATAGCAGTGCTCTATAGGAGGTGTTGCCAGTGCAGTGGCTCTGTATGCCCATGTGGGATTGAATCAGTCGGCACAACAGCTGCACCCAAAGCTGGCAGCAGGCAGCCATGAGCCCGGCTGTCACTGCTGGAGGAAATAGAGGACCAAAGTTGGTAGGTGTGCTATAAATGCCCTTTGAAGTTTCCTGTTATTTTAAGGTATATGATGTTTCACATCATTTTCCAGAGGTTCCATTTAATAGCAAATGCTTGCCACATCAACATGCATTATTATGAACTGCATCCCAGATCTGCACATTCTGCCAGCAAGCTGAACAAATTCATTGACAATCTGAACAGCTGCTATCATCAGCTGTTATTATTCTACGTTAAGCTGCCTTTTTTTACTATTTTTTTCAATTTTAATTGTACATTGTTTGAGATGGTGCCTGGAAGTTGCAGCATAACTAGGTAAATTCATTTATGTGCAAGTATATTAAGAATTGATAGTATTTTTTCAAAGTAAGAATATCAAAATAGGCAGAAGCAGGAGTAAGATTGGTTCATTCATCCATTTCAGCTTCTTTATCATTTCAGTCCATATTATGATCTCATGTGAACCATTTTATCTCCCTTTTCACTCAATGCAAACTTCCTCCCTCTACTCTCTGATGAATTAAAGATTTGTTCATTTCCTATGAAAGCCTCAACTGAGTTTCTATTCACTGCCCTTGTTTGTACTCTATTCCACAAGTTTCCCGAGATGTTCCTCTGTGGCGCAATCACTGCAGATGCTGGAAAATTGATGGAAACATCAACAAGTCAGGAAGCATCTGTGGAGAGAAAGAAAGAGGCTCACATTTATATAGTGCCTTTCACAGCCTCAGGATGTTTCAAAGCGCTTTACAGCCAATGAAGTACTTCTAATGTGTAGTCACTATTGTAATGTTGGAAACAGAATTAACGGCTGGAATTGTATGGGCCCCGAGGGACAGGAACGGTGGTGGGGGGGGGCGGCCATAAAATAGCGATGGAAGGCAGACGGCTGAGTGTCCATCACCTTCCCAGCGCCATGTAATTTTGTCGGAGGCGGTAAAGGTCGAGAACGGCCTTCCCACCAAGAGGCCAGATGAGGCCACTAAGGGCTTCCTGCCGCAGCTGGTAGGGGTTGGGAGTGGGCCTCCGTCACATGGGGAGGTCGCCCAGTAAAACAAGTCAGTCTCCCTGCGGGCTTGGAGGGGGGAACCTCCTCCATGGGCAATCTGTGGCCCACAGAGGGCCCCCGATGGCAAAGGCTGCCCCTCCGCAAACATACTCCACCCTCAATGACTACTCTCCGCCCCACCTTGCCGGGTCTGCTGGACTGGCCCCGGTGACCTTGCCATACTTAACAGGGATTCGGAACTCCAGCAATGGTACTGGTCCCCAGGCCCTGTAGTATCAGCAGTGGCCACCGCTGATTGGCTGACGGTTCTTGGACGTGGGGTCCCTGTCCTTAAAAGGGCAGGGACCTTGGAGCGGTGCAGTTAATTACCCGAGCACTGTTAAATAAAGCTGGTGGGGTCACCAAAGGCTGAGGCAAGGTTACCCTTGCCTTTTAGGCCCGGCATCAAGACCCCACTGGCTCCACAAAATTCAGTCCACTGTTTCAGGTCAATGACCTTTCATCTGAACTGCAAGATGTAAGAGATGAACAGCCTTTCAGCATATGAGGTGAACAAGTAAAAAAGGCAAGTGAAAATTCCATCAGAGAGTAGAATTTCTTCAAACTGGTCATACTGGAAACACTTAGCGGGTCAGGCAGTATTTGCAGAGAGAGAAACAGAGGTAACATTTCAGGTTGATGACCTTTCATTTGAATTGAAAGATGTCCTGCATTGTCCTAAATTAGCACGGGTAAATGAGTCATGAGTGCCATCAGGTTAACTGGTAAACTCATCCATAATGAACTCCTTGGCATCAGATTCTACCTGTAAATCCATAGGCTGGATATCTCTGCTATCAGTGCATACTTGCATATTCTCAGTGGTTCAAAGTCATTAGGGAAGTCAATAATAGCAAACAATTCCTCTTTGATTTTTTGTTACCGCTGCAAGGGCATTTGGAAGCTAAAATAACATTTTGTCATCCTCAGCATAGCAATAGTAAGTTGAGAAATTGTTTCAGACATTGCTGACTGAGTGATGCCCATGGTTGCTATGGCAGAGGTCTGAAAGGTGCCAGTGGCACAGAAGGCAAGTGCAGTAGATGCCTTCACTGGCACTGACAGGAAAGCTGATGTGAGCCTACCATTCCTAATACATTTTAAACTCTTCAGAGGTCAGAGTTTTGTTGATTAGTTGTAAGTCTGTCCAATCATTCAAATGAACTAGTGTCACATCTATAAATATTAATGGGTGTACTGCTTTACTAACTTCTAGAATGTGCGTACATAATAGCATCCATCTATTTGAAATCGGCAATAGCTTCTGAATGAGCAGCCATTTTATGCTTCACCTCCCATTATTTTTAAAAAAGTAACGAATGAGGCATAATGCAAAGACTTTAGCACAGAATTTTTGTGAATAGACTCACATTTTGTGCCAAAGTGCCTAATATACACAGACACAAAATGTGTCAACACACTAAAAAGGTCAAGGGTATAGAGCATGTCTCAAACAACACTTGGAGCAAAATGTCTCCAGGCACATTGGTACAGAATTTACATGTAAGTATGAAAAATTAAGTTGCATTTAGCGCAACCTTTTCTAGCTCGCATTTCTCCTGCAACGATTTTTTATAATTCATTGATGGGATGTGGGCATTCCCGGCAGGGCCAGCATTTATTGCCAATCCCTAATTGCTCTTTATAACTGAGTGGCTTGCTAGGCCATTTCGGTGGGTATGTAAGAGTCAACCATATTGCTGTGGGTCTGGAGCGACATGTTGGCAAGACCAGGTAAGGACAGCAGATTTCCTTCCCAAAGGGACATTAATGAACCAGGTGGGTTTTTACAATAATCAATGATAGTTTCATGGCACCATTACTGAGACTAGCTTTCAATTCCAGACAGTTTTATTAATTGATTTTAAAAAAATTAATTAATTGAATTTAAATTCCACCAGCTGCCATGGTGGGATTTGAGCCCATGTTCCCCACCCCCCAGGCATTAGCCTGGGCCTCGAGATTACTAGTTCAGTGACATTACCGCTACAGCACCTTCTCCCCATATGTGCACCCTAATCACAGAGCTCTATGTTTTGTCCAATTGCTAAGTAGCCCCTGGGATACCATGTAGGCAGGGCAGCACCATCTGATTTTATCTCGCTGCTCACTCCACTGCTTTGAGTGCTTTATTTACAACTGTAACTAATTTTATGAACCCCTTTGTGACTTGGATCCTAGCCTAAACTGTAGCCAAATGCCCATCATAGCAGGAGTGAAGCCTATGGAAAATTAAAATGATGGCACACATACATTAATTTGTCCTTCTACATATTTTTCAAGAGTCAAATTTAGGCCAGCTCAAAAATTCCAACTGAGGCTAAATTTAGATATTCACCAAATTAATCTAAATTGGATTAGTTCTGGATTCAGACCACATATTAATTGGAAATCCACTCAACTTCCTCCTCACAGTTTACTTGTGGTACAGTTCCCTTGATCAATTCTTTTTTCACCTTATGCTGCAATTCAACATCTATCCTCGTGCACTAGTTCCCATTGAAGCAAGATCCTGAAGGAGAAACAGGTTTGGCAATTTCAGTGTTAGTATGTATCGGCAGTAACTTTTCACCAACTAGGTTTTCATTTGTTTATTTGGCTGAACAATTAAATACAAAAATTAACTTTAAGGAAACCCTTTCCGTCTTAATGTTAAACACAATAGTAAACAGAATAAACCTGATGATCAGTAACATCACGCTTTAAATTCACTTATGTGGAAGAGAGAAACTCTTGCTTTTGAAATATACATCTACATTTCCCGTCTCCTTCTCCTGTTTATTAAAAGGTCATCCCCACCCAAATTATAGTTACAGGCAAGTAAAAAGGTCAGTTACCATTAAAATTAATTTGGTTATTTTCCAACTAAACAAAGCTGCTGGTATCCACCTACAGCAATACTATTGTCCATCCTACCTTAGAGATGTTCTAGCGCTTCCTCTGGATCACTTCTTTTTTCAAGCATTTATTGATCTAAAAGTGAGGAGCATTTAAAATGTAGTTTTGCTTTCTCTGTTTGTGTATGACTGAAATTGTAGAGGTAGTTTAGTTGCAAGCAGACTTTGTCTACCTTATGAAATACACAAAATAATTCCTCCTGCACAGCTCTGTTAATAAGTACTTCATGTGACACCAACTGTTTTGCTCAGCTGCAGAATAACAAACATTACTAGACTTCTGTGCCTTGTGATCCATAATAGCGAATCGCTTGAAGTTACCTTTCATTGTTTTAGTCAAACCTCCATACTCTTGTGCCATTCTGCTGATGAGTCAAAACCCAATGGAGTTGATTTTCAGCTTGCCGCTCGGGTGTAAAACGAATGTTCCAGATCAACCATTCATTATATGAACCCTCGCTTTTCATTTCCACTAATCTCAATGGAAATGGAAATAGGGCAGCTTCTATAAAGGGCAGCTGAGTAGCAATGGCAATATTGCATCCTGGCAGGAAGTAGAAAATCTACCACAATGGCTGTGAGTTTTACTCCGTAGTATCAGATTCCTTTATGATAATAAACAGCTATTTTAATCTCTTCAAGAACACAGTGCAGAATAGGTGAATTAGATATCAAATTCATAACCATATTGTAGTTGGTATAGGGAGCAATGACAACAAGCATTGAGCTGGATCCTCTGGGATTGAAACAAAACTTATAGACCTACTGATCTTTCTGGACTGCTATTCAAAATGGCTGTATGTAGGTCCACGCTCAGAATATGTGGTAGAGGATGCCTTTCAGGGCACAGCCGCCAAGTTGCCATTAGGTATAAAAAAGTAAAACTTGTGGAGCTCATGCAGGATGCAGTATGTGCGATGTCTGATCTTGAGCTGGCCTTTCTACATTTTGGTGATAGTGTTGAGGATGCATCTCCATACCTCTTTGAAATCTTTCCTTAAAAGATAGCCTGGGTTTCACTTACAGGTGTTCTTTCCCAACTTGGTCGTAGAGATGACCACGTTGCACAGAGTGGAGATGCATTTACAGGAAGCTGTTGGGGAGTGGAGGAAGAATCTGAAGGGGCTTGTCTCGCACTGATGGCTGCAAAATATTCCAGGGTTATTGACTTATATGTAACACTGATCAAGGTCTCTATTGTTTTATATGTGCTATTCTCCTTACATTCTTTGATTTTACAAACGTATATATCTCCTATCCTATTCTATGAGTGAGGCATTCCCGAATATCTATTACTGCAATTTCGTAATAACGTGAAAAAATATACAGCATAAATAAAATATTTTTATATCTTGATGCAGTATTGATCTTAGCTTGTGATAATTGTCCAAAAAATAGTTGCATTTAGCTGCCATTATGTAGTTGTTTTGAGAGAGAGAGTGAGTGAAATTTTATACTCTCCCCCGCGGCGGGTTTGGAGGCAGGAGGGCATAAAATCAGGTGGGATGGTAGAGGTGGGGGGCAAGGTTGTTCCCACCACCATCCCGCCTCCGCTGAAATTTCATCTGGGGCGGGAAGAGCTGTTAACGGCCTTCCCACCCTGCTGCCAATTGAGGCCCTTGACTGGGCAATTAACCCCCAATTATGAGCCTCTTTCCACCACAGCCGCAATTACCTGTGCAGCAGGCGGCCCTGTCGCTGCACGGGAAGCACAGTAGGAAAAACCATGTGGGCTGCTTCCCGCCTCCGGGGGTGGGGGAGGGCCGTCCCTCATTCAAAGGCACAGTGCCTGAACAAGGGACCGGCGAGGGGGTCCTGCTGCGTGCCACACCCCTACGCTTACTGCCACTCCCACTCACCACCACTCCCCCACCCCACAAGACCCCTCCTGCTCTGACCTACCCGAGTCCAGGCTTCAGCGACACTCCTCAGTCTCCGGTAAGTGCAGCTACAGCAGCAGCCACTGCCTCCGTGGTGGCAGTGCAGCTGCCGACTGCTGATTGGCCAGCAGCTCTCCAAGGGTGGGACTTCCAGCATCAGGGTCCTAAATCCTATGGTAGGCCCACCGCTGTCCACTTAAGTGCCTGATTAGCACTAAATTGGCAGGTCTTCCGGAAAAGGGCGATGCAGGGATCTCGGTAAATGTTTCCCCCAACATCAGACCCCTTCCCCCAGTATATTATATGAGACTATTGTACAGGACAAGAAAAGGTCACTGCAGCCCATTCTGGCCAATCCCAAAGTTCAAAAAATACTTTACATACTCTATCTCTTATATTATTCAATTGTTTATTTAATCGAAACACTAACCAGTTCCCTCTTGAATTAATCAACACTGTTGGCTCTGCTCTTTTACTGTGCAGGATTTTCCACACTTTGTCATCATCAATGTAAACATTTTGTGTTCTTGTCCCAACGAAAAATAGTTTTCATGTGCTTTTTATTTAATTCTAGAGGATAAGCGCGCTCCAAAATAGTTCTTACTGAGACTGGATATTATTGAAACTTAAAGCTTAATATCATGCTAGGCCCACCTGCCAAGAATGAGGCACATCAATTTTGTCATGAACATTGATTTTTAACTCTTGTTGGAGCAAGGAAATGACTTGTTAAACAGATCAGTCCTGGCTGGAAATAAGCATTTACATACTAATAGACATCGAAGGTGAGGAAGCGCATTCCAGGGCCTGCTAAGGTGGATGCAATCCACAGGGGCCAGGACTGGTTAGACCAGCTGGTCACATGACTAACTGGCTGTTCCAGGGTTTTCTTTTGAACTGGCCACAAAGAGTTTAAACTCTGAAAGACTGTTTGCTCCTGGACTGAGAAGATCTCTCCTGTCTGCTCCCATCTCTTTCTCACAAGCCTCAGAATCCACTGAAGACACATGAACCTCAAGAGAGAAAAGTCTCCTACAGCAAAGGTTTAGAAGAATACTGGGCCCCAACGAAAAGCAAGACCTACCTACAATCAAGGACTCTATAGTGAGCTCAAAGACCTCAAAAAACTTTTCAGATATTGCCTCAAATTTTTCGACTTCATTTTTCTTCTCTTTTCTGTCTCTATTTGCATGTGTGTATCGCGTATGCATGCTAGCGTGGGCATGTCGTGTATCCATAGGCGTTAACTGAATTAGAGTTTAAACTTAAGTTTAATAAATTTCAAATTTTCTTCTTTAATCCTAAGAAAACCTGTTTGTGCTGGTTTCTTTGCCTTATAATTGGAAAGTGGTGAGCAAGGGGGAGCTAAAAACATGGTGTTTAAAATTAAACTCTGTTACAGTAAGACAAGGTGAAGGCTGAGAGGGACTCCTAGACACCTTTCTCACTGGGTCGTAACATTAAAAATGACTGTTGCTGATGTTAGTGGATAAACACTATGTGAGATATTAACCTGTTTATTTTAAATAGGTTAATGCCTCTCTTAAAATCTCTTGGTATTTCTTCACCGACGAAGATTTTAGGAAAGTTGTACTCATCGGTTGCAGGCCTGCTGGTGGCTAGTCAGGCCTATCCATGACTGGCAGATTTTCCCACAGCGGGTGCCAGTGAAGGTGTAGTTGTTGCTGGGGGTAAATGGATCTATCCTTTTCCTCCTTTTCTCTTTCATGCTGGTTCTTTGCTCGGTCTCAAAGACGTCTGTGGTACTTCTAATGGAGCATCTCCAGTCATCATGATCTATGGTCTGCGTTTCCCACTGGCGATGGCCGATGTGGCACACAGAAAGGGACTTCTTCAGGGAGTCCTTGAAACATTTGCGTGGGGCCTCTCTGTTTCATTTACCAGTGGTCAGCTCTCCATACAACACGATCTTGGGCAGGCAACTGTCATCCGTCCCTTAAAATAGCAGACAAGGATATCACATAAGTGAGTTAAGAGTTCATTTACTAACATTGTGGACAATATTTTCTAGGCTACATTCATGTGTGAGTGGTGATTTGAAGGTAATCTGAATCTGAAAGTGGCTCTATGTAATTCTGTTTATAATGGAACTTCATTAAATTGTTAAGGGGTGAATTTATAAGCAGAGTATACAAGAGATTATTTCAACATTAACTGAAAAAAGGGGAGAAGAAATGTGCTCAGATATTTTTCGTAAAGAAAGGTCCGTTTAACCTTCAAAGCACTTCTGCCTTTGAGTATATCTGTAGATCTGTAGACTGAGTTTTTGTGTGTAAAAAATGTTTTAAAGATTCACATCAGTCTTTCAAGTCTGGGCTTCCAGGTGACCGGAAAAATGATCCAATATTTTTTATAACTTGCAGTCACCTCCAAAAGCATCATGGGAAGACCAGTAAAAAGAAGTAACAAGGAAAAGGAAATATCTTAAACGTAATTGGTCAGGGACCTAACCTTAGAAAAGAAGTGGGAGAAATAGGAATGGCAAGAATTACAGGCCCTCGAATTGTGTCAGGTTGAGATCAACTCTGAAAGTTTGCTTTGTTCGTTTATTTTATTTATTTAAAGATACAGCACTGAAACAGGCCCTTCGGCCCACTGAGTCTGTGCTAACCAACAACCACCCATTTATACTAATCCTACATTAATCCCACATTCTCTACCACATCCCCACCATTCTCCTACCAGTTACCTACACTAGGGGCAATTTACAACGGCCAATTTACCTATCAACCTGCAAGTCTTTGGCTGTGGGAGGAAACCGGAACACCTAGCGGAAACCCTCGCAGACACAGGGAGAACTTGCAAACTCCGCACAGGCAGAACCCAGAACTGAACCCGGGTCGCTGGAGCTGTGAGGCTGCAGTGCTAACCACTGCGCCACTGTGCCTTTCTAGTGGAGATACCAAACTGATTAAATTAAATGGGTAGCATCTCTGCTAAAATATTAAAGCAAGGGATTTCAGAAAACATGATAACCATTTACCACCCATTTGTGGTGTAATTTCAAAGGCAAAGTGATTTTTAAAAATTCATAATTAAAGTTTGTTTGTGACTTTATTTTAATAGTTGAGGATTAATATTATAATATAAAACTACTAATAGTTGAGTAGCTTTATTACAACACTATGTATATTTCACTGTTATTTTGTGAGTTGAAAACGTGTCTGCCACAGGGAGACTATCATTTCCCAGGATCTGCGAGCAATTCTAAGAGTTAAGTATCTGCAAAACTGATGCAATCTTACATAATAAGACATTACTAGCTGCAGTTAATGATGATTCTACATGCTTGGAGTCAAGTACCAGGAAATTTGCAGTCACCTAGTTTATCAGTGAGTTTGGTTGTTTTAAGAACTGAACTATGTGGTATGATGGCACAAAGTGCTTTAATCACTATTTTGGTCATCAAGATGGTGGGAAATTGTCAGTAAATTCTGAAAACTAGTCAGTAGAATATTTATTAAATTTGTCAACAGATTGACTCCTTGTACTGCTGTATGTATGATCATGGAAATCCCATTTTTTTGCTTATAGCATTAGGTTTTCTAGCTTCATTTATGCACCAAATATTGCAAATTTATATGATCAGTTGATATTCTGAGAAATTCTTTCTGATTCTGCAATCTTTTGGCAACATATTGCATGCAATAGGGTAGAATGATTTTTCATTCTATGCAGTGTTTAGTGAAATTGTTCTAGTTTGGACACAGCAGGTAATTTGTAGTTATATAACAATTAGTACAGTAAATTCCTCAGTGATTTAAAAATTCTTTGTGAAACTTACTGAATTTTCAGTGTGTTCTGGCAACAGTTTGCTCAGAATATGAAGCCATTTTGCTTTCTTATTTAACAAAAACTTGTCAGATGATAAAACAAATCAAATTGAAGTGTATTTTAAATTTATCTGGAACTTGTCAAACCTCATAGAAGTGCAATGGGCTATTACAGGGATTAGAAACAAAGGCAGGAGGGGGTACTGGGTTGAAGCATGTAATTAATGGAGTGGAGTGCGGGCACAGAACCAAGCTCGTAGCTAATGCCTCAGGTGTGTGCCTAGGTGTAATAGAGCGCTTATAATGAAAGATGGGGTTCTGATTCAGGAAATAAAAATGTGTTTTGCAAATCAGCAAAGTTTGAACAGAGAAGTCTTTGCCCAGAACACCACATGCTCATTTCATAAAATCTAAAAACCTGGCACTCTCACAGGCATCTGCCACTCGATCTAATGCCAGTCTATAGTATACTTAGAAACATCTGCTTCCCTGCACAAAAGGGACAGAGAGCGCTTGACAGGTCTGTGTTAGCAAGACGTGCTCTGCCAGTTTTTTTTAATGAAAAATTCTAATGCTTCCCGTCAAACCATTAGCAATGATACAATCAGCACAGACCCATTAGAACATCAGTGTCCACCTGTGATAAAGAAAGCCATTTGTTTTCTTAAAGCTCACTTAATGTCCGTTTAACTCAATTTGTCAGGAAATGTGGAACAATTTCCTCTCAGCCTGCAATTTTGTAGCATTTTTCAAGTCAGAGGGACAGTAGAACATGAAGTCAAAGTGTTTGAAAGTCAGGGCTGCGCGAGGGCTGTGTGAGGGCTGTGTGAGATTGTTGACATCTGCTGAGGTGGGAGAGATCAGTAAGCAGGAAATGGGGTGTCACTCCTAGTGGTAGTTGCCATTATCTTGGCATTCTAATGAAGTGTCTGCAGCACAGAGCCTCTGGATGGCATCTTAACGCACGGATAAGCAAAAGCACTTCTCCCCCTTGTCACTGTCATCCATCTGCATGCACCCCTACTGCAGCCAATGGGATGGAACCGTGCTACAACATTCAGTAAGCCATTTAGACTTTATGCATCACATGATTGGTCACACCAAATATGAAAAAATTTGTATTTTATCGGTCATTCTGTTGTAACACTGGCACCTAGAGTTTGATATGCCGATGCTGGCCTCAGTAGCGTTTCTGCTAATGATTCTGAATATATTTTGTATAAAACCACTGACAGAGTTTAAGTAACTGCTGTCAAAAACACAAATTGACAACTGTAATTTTACAAAACATGACTACTGTCTCATTTGTAGTGTATTAAATTATTCAATTAATAATGCACTATAACAAAAAGTACCTTAATATTCTGTTTGAATAATTTAAATATTCAAATTTTTATTCTCCTCCTATTTTTTCTATTGTTGTGGCAAATCACAATAAATACAAATGATTAGCTAGGTGGCGCAGTTGACTAAGACCTGGGTTCAAATCCAGCCCAGGGTAAGTAAATGGAAGGCAGCCCTGCTGAGTAGCTGTTGTCATTCACAGGATAAAAGAGTTTTGCTACATGGTGTTCAAACTGGATTCGGGGTCAGGTTCAAGTTCATGTGAGACTGTTGGATTCCTTGCAGACAAGTGACTATTATCTTGGTAACATGGCAGACAGCAACATGCAACTTAATGGATATATGCCGTTACTTTTGTGGCATATAATAACGTGCCCAGATGTTCATATATGGTGGCACAATGACCCCGCCAGTACCCAGCAGTGATAGTCTTCTGAGTTTATTTCTTCAAATAAATCCAAACTGATACTCAATCATCTTCAGTGCCTACTGGAACACCTCTCCAGGAGTATAATCGGATCACGTGTAAGAGTCCAAGATTCAGTGTGAAATTAATATGTAGTGGGCAAATATCCAAAGCGCTAAGTCACTGAGAATTTCACAGTTATACTGTATACCAGGTTAAATGGGTCTGATTAACTGGGTGAGGCCGATCATTGCCTCTATTATGCCCTGAAAACAAATCTAGTCTGTGCTTAATGGAACATTAAATTCGCTCGCAACAGAACTGTGCCCATTTTGCATGTCAGTCTGTTTTCAAGTGTAGCTTGTAGCTACTCCATAATTTAGTGCTTCTTCAATGTTTTCCTCCATTGGCTTGAGTATAGGAAGTGGCATGCTGTTGTGTTTCAGGCAAAGGCTCTTGAAATGGTAGTGGCTAACAACCTCAGTGAGCAGAAGCCTGAGATGACCCAACTGGATACTGCACCACTTTGGTAGGTGCACAGACAGCCTGACCCTGATGCCCTGATGCTCTGTGGCATGTGTTCATTCATTGGATGTGGCAGAAAGTACCAATCTCTTGTCATCCAGAGAAATAGCAAGACCATCTCTGACTATTCCATGTCTGCCCTGTAACTCAACTTGCCCATTGATCTACATGAGAGCAGACTCAACAAGAGCATTGAAGCTACTGAAGCCCCTATCAATGGATGTCTCAATACAATCTCCTGACATGTCTAAGTATGGGCTGTAGTATGGACATTCCTGAGACTGCTGGTATAGGCTCTTCTATGGGAGATTTTGCTGAAGATTACCCTGGAGTTGCCATGCACCCCATGGTGAACTGCAGAAATTTTGATCCCTTGCACCAGAACCTTACACGTGTGGGTTATAGTATTTTCCATATTAACTACCATGTACTGAAAGCTCCTAGACACACTTTCAAAAGACCATAGCAACATTTTATGCAAATAGAGCATCCTTCTTTTAATAGCAAAGACCCCTGAACTCTGCATCCTCTTTTGCAGACAGAAGAAGCCACCTAGTTCCTTTTCCCCTAATGTCCCCATGCCTCTCCTGCTCATTTTTCCGCTTATTATCACTTAATGCACTCCCCACAAAGTCACTCTCTAAGCTCTACAGGCCGGATATAATTGAGCTATGATAGAATGGGGGCTTTGCAGGGCTAGAAAAATAGTTCCTGTTTAGGTTCCTTCAAGTATATCACTGGACCCCAATCCTATAGATATTTACCTGGAGAAAGCAAAGATGAATAAGCATATTGCCATCTTTAATAGCAGTTTGGTCACAGTTTTTATTCGACACAAAGACACAAAGGTGTCTTAGGCAGGCTTCTCAAAATGTATTAGAGGATGGAAGTTTTCTGGTCCTTCTTTGCTGCTTTTCTCCCTCTTAGTTGTGTGTACTCACCTTTTGAGTGGAGTCAAAAAAGTTGAAAATTATTATTGGCAGGAGGGCTCTCAGGTATAATATCAACATCATGCTGCTATGTAGATATAAGGGGTTCTCAGGAAGAACAGTATTTCAACATTTCAGGACAGTAAGTGTTAATGCAAAATGGAAGTGCAGTGAAGTCTTCCCTGATATATAATGGGCAAACTTGGGCAATTTTGAGGTACCATTGTATTTTTCATGGTTGTAACATTACATCAACATGAGATCTGAATGGGATTTCCTACCTTGACATACCTGGCATAATCATTGAACTTTTCCCTGCACTATAACCATGTCCTTAGAACAACACTGTTAGTATTGACATGGTTTTCTACTTCCTGTTGAGCATCATGACCAAACCTCTGAGATTTAACACCCATTGGGACTACCCTCCTCTGCTGCTCTTGGTTTAAAATATATAACACATATCTAACAAATGGTCCATCTGTAGGTGGCCCACCTGTATAAACTGCCACTCACATACTAGCTTGTAGAAACTGCAATTACGTTATAGCTTTGTATTCTCCTTTATCGACAAAATCATCAATGCCTTTTTAAGCCTTTGGTAGTCTTTAAGATTTGCAGCAGCATACAATTTCATACCCCTAATGGGCCTACTGCCAATCCCAGCCATAACACCCACCTGCAGTTTGCCCACTATGTGGAAAATAGGTTGAACAGGCAAACTCAACCAGGTTCAGCATTTGATGAGAACAGAAAGTGCCGGAAATACTCAGCAGGTCTGGCAGCATCTGTGGAGAGAAAAACAGAGTTAATATTCGGTCACAAACCTGAAACGTTAACTCTGTTTCTCTCTCCACAGATGCTGCCAGACCTGCTGAGTATTTCCAGCACTTTCTGTTCTCATTTCAGAGTTCCAGCATCTGCAGTTTTTTGCTCTTATTTCAGCAATATTCACCCCTTACCCACCTCCCTTCATACTCTAAAATTGGTCCTGGTATGTTTGAATCCAGATAACCCAATCAGAGCTGGACTTATGTTTCTTTCTGATTTGATATGTCAAGCCCAACTTTCCAGTATGATTGCAGCATTTTTATTCCCACATTGTTATGTTAACCATTTTCAGAGAATAGTTTATCAATTGTGAGAAGCTGAATGAATCATATTCCATACATCTGCAATTATATCTACTTCAGATTCAAACTGAAAATTGCCTGATAGAACATCGTTCCAGTTAAGAACCAATCATTGATTTATTTATCTTTTAACTGAATCTGCTGAACAATTAACTAATTATGTTAGCTTGAAAGTTTTTTTGGCCTAATTGTATGAAAGAGGATGCACTGCTTCTTAGCAGTGGAAAATATAGTTCACCAGACTAGCCAACATGAATTGCTGTATCTATCAGCCCTGAGTCCAGTTATGGGTCATAAAAGAAGAGTGATGAATGGTGGGATTGTGACAAGCTCCATATCCTCCAAATACTGTGCTCTGTCAGATTAACATTTCTTGTTTTTCTACCTTCAAACACAGGAAATGCAGAATTCTACAGAAAGTAGATTGATAAATAAAGGGCTGAATTTTACCTTAGGCTTTAGGACCCTGACGTCAGAACCAGATGGAGGTCCCGAGCCCGCACTTGGCGGCTACAGGACCAGCTCAGCGATTTTACTGCAGGCGGCCTTGCCTCCAGGCCTGCCGTCCAAATAAGCACAGCGTGCGGGCTCCTGATGCTACCAGCCCAATCAGAGGGCAGGTAGCTCTGAGGCCCCAGCAGCCCCATCTGGAGAGGACACCTTGGAGGTAAGTATTATTTAAAATTCTGGATGGCCAAGGGCGTAAGGCCCCACCGATCAGAGGGGAAAGCCCTCTGGGGGGAAATCGCTGGGGCCACAGGGGCTGCCTTTCCTGCATGTGGCCCCCTATTTACGCCATGGAGCCTCTGGCTCCTATAGCCTCCCCGGGCTGCCGCAGGGAGGCTGCCTCCATGAAGTTGACGGCCTCTTCACATGGAGGGAACTGCCCCAGCTCTGGCAAAATGCCAGCGTCCCCGCTTCATTGTCCCTAATTGGGGCCTTACTTATGCAAATCGGCAGTCCACCTCCGTGAAGCAGGCAACCCATCCATCCGCATCCCGGCTCGCCTCCTACCTGCCACTGGGAAATTTCCTTGGCAGCAGGACTGCATCGGGGAGCCATCCCGACACGGCTCCCCCTATTTTACCGGTCTCTGCCTCTGTGCCCCCCAGACGGGGGGCTGGTAAAATTCAGACCAAAATTATTCCAAATATGCATGATCTGGTAAAATATTTTTGTCCAAAGTACTACTGTATATTACTTTTTAGTCACACACTCTCTTCCTGCCACATATAAGGTTAATATCAGCTTTTCCTCTCTCAGTGCATCATATCTCCAAACCCCTCAATAGGATTTCTACCTTATAATCATTTCTATATATTCAGTATTATTTCAGTAACCTATTGCCTGGATTTGTATTATCCTATAATAACCATCTATTAATCTCCAGGTTATAATGTGGTACTAATATAAATGATTGCATGGAAACACCTCACTTGTAAATTCCAGAAAAGTTATTTTGCAATATGTAAATACAGATCTATTAATAAACCTTTGGTATTATTTTGCAGTTCATCAGCTTAAAGGTTAACAAGCTGCTTTCTCAAGAAAATATTAATGAATAATGGTAACTTATTGCCATGACTTTGACCAGTCATTTTATCATTGAGCAGAATTTTATAAAATATTGTTGTCATTTTCCTCTTTCATCAAGCAGTATTGTTAATCCAGTAGATTCTGCCTTCCAAAACTGACTTCAGATTATCAAGTCACTACTGTATTAAGGACAGATTAACCCTTTCAGTCCCAAATGCCCTGGGAATAACATTCTTTGTTATGCTGAAGTGGAGTAAGCCAGTAGTTCCCACCTCTGAATCAGAAGGTCGTGTGTTCAAGTCCCAATCCAGGCAGTGCATTGGAGATATGAGTTCCAGCCTCTGAATACTGGGTTGACATCCAATGGGATACTTGTATCTGATAGAAAGAGAGTTGCAATTCCCCCCCCCCCCCCACCCCAACAACACATCGAGCTAGTCGTGCTGGCAAGGTGCAGTGATTTGTCTAATGAACTATCCATGTAATAAAGGATCATTGTTACATAAATAACCCAGACTATGATCTGATGGATGTTAAAGATGTGGAGGAAATTGGTTACTGTATGTATCCCTTGGCACGTAGGGAAAAGGAGATGATTTGCAATTGAGAGTACTTTACTTGATATTACTTGGTCAACTGAATATGCTTCCCAACGACAAGGTAATCTCAGATTCAGCCAGATGAAAGCAAATAATACCTGCATCATCTTAATAGCAGGCTGCTATTTTCCATTATCCATTGTTGTAAATGCTGGTGTTGTGCAATATCTTTCTGCTGGAGTTTTATTGCAGCAATCCTATAAGGAATCATTCCTTGCAACTGGGAAAATAGCTTGGCAACAGTAGTGTCAGTGGTGGTAACCAAGTTATTATTAGTTCCAGTTGTTAGCAGTCAATTGTTGGACTTGAAAATGGATCAAAGGAAATACCATGAAATCCAGATTGTAAATCAGCTGTGCCTATGAATCACAGCTCTACTTTTACGAATTGTTATTTTGGTTCAAAAGTTATCAATACTATGTGCATATGTTGTATCACATTATTTACAGAATATTGTTGTGACACAGGAGCATAGACATTCCAATCAGATATAAGACCACCTGGAAGTGGGATGCTGCATGAGTAGCGCCTATATAACTTATAATCGTATGAAATTCAGCAGAGGTGTCATGAGCCATAGCTTCAAATGATAACTTTGATCACTCAGGAGTCAGCCTGATATTTGTTTCCATGGGTCAGATATTGGTCGGACTGTGAAAGCATCTTCCTGGGAAGCAAGCATTGTCGTGCATAATCTACTGTTGATCCTTGCCAATGAGCTGAACATAGAGAGAGCACAATCCTTTTTAGATTTCTGTAGTTAGCGGCATTGCACAATAGAACATAAAACTATCTGGGTGTAGCCTATAACTGCTGGGCTTCCGAAATACAGACATTTTCTAATGTTGCAAAGCTCTCATGCTGCTTCCTGTAGTCCATGAAGAAGGGGATAGAATTGGTTGCATCAATCACTTGCTTTATATATCTATGGACTGCAGATTGTCTGATGCATGCGTTGTTGTCAGTGGCCCATTGGAATCATCAATAATATACTTAGAAGCTCAGAGCTGTTGTGACCTCCACAGTCATTGGCAGTTCTTTGCATGGATGAGTTCGGCCGCAGATCACTTTGCAGCATGCGGCACAACTTATTCACACTCTCCCTTATGAATCAGAGCCTTCACAAGCGTCACTGTTCTGATGGCTGTAGTTTTGTACATCTCAGTCTGTTAACAAGGATATTAGAATAATGGTGGATGGATCTGTTTTACATATTTTCAGATCCTTTTCATCCTCCAAAAAGCACAGGTAGAGGGGGAGTCCCATAGTGAAACCTTTCGTGGTATTATTGCAACTTGTTTTTATTCATTCATGGGATCTGGGTGTCGCTGGCTAGGCCACCATTTATTGCCCATCCCTAAGTGCCCTTGAGAAGGTGGTGGTGAGCTGCCTTCTTGAACCGCTGCAGTCCATGTGAGGTAGGTACACCCACAGTGCTGTTAGGAAGGGAGTTCCAGGATTTTGACCCAGCGACAGTGAAGGAACGCGATATAGTTCCAAGTCAGGATGGTGTGTGACTTAGAGCGGATCTCGCAGGTGGTGGTATTCCCATGCATTTGCTGCCCTTGTCCTTCTAGTTGGTAGAGGTTGCAGGTTTGGAAGGTGCTGTCTAAAGAGCTTTGGTGCGTTGCTGCAGTGCATCTTGTAGATGGTACACACTGCTGCCACTGAGCATCAGTGGTGGAGGGAGTGAGTGTTGAAGGTGGTGGATGGGGTGCCAGTCAAGCGGGCTGTTTTGTCCAGGATGGTGTCGAGCTTCTTGAGTGTTGTTGGAACTGCACCCATCCAGGCACGCGGAGAGTATTCCATCACACTCCTGACATGTGCCTTGCAGATGGTGGACAGGCTTTGGGGAGTCAGGAGATGAATTACTCACCGCAGGATTCCTAGCCTCTGACCTGCTGTTGTAGCCATGGTATTTATATGGCTACTCCAGTTCAGTTTCTGGTCAATAGGAGCCCCTAGGAAGTTGATAGTTGGGGATTCAGCGATGGTAATGCTGTTGAATGTCAAGGGGAGATGGTTAGATTCTGTCTTGTTGGAGATGGTCATTGCCTGGCAGTTGTGTGGCACGAATGTTACTTGCCACTTATCAGCCCAAGCCTGGATATTGTCCAGGTCTTGCTGCAGTTCTACACGGACTGCTTCAGTATCTGAGGAGTCGCGAATGGTGCTGAACATTGTGCAATCATCAGCGAACTTCCCCACTTCTGACCTAATGATTGAAGGAAGGTCATTAATGAAACAGCTGAAGATGGCTAGGCCTAGGACACTACCCTGAGGAACTCCTGCAATGATGTCCTGGAGCTCAGAAGATTGACCTCCAATAACCAGGTGGTGGGCAGTCGCCTCCTTGTAGCAAATGTACAACAATGCTGCACTCTGGTTGATCAACGTGTACGCCCCGGTTCAATGCAGTAAGCGGCTGACCGTCTTCCAGCAGCTCCTACTGCTGCTGGCAACGTCCAGGCCGGTCATTCTAGGCGGTGACTTCAACTGCATCATCAATGCAGCTGGACGATCCGGCAGTGATGACAGCAAACTGGACTCTCTATGTCCAGATTTCTAATAGAAACAGTAAAAGATACCAAGCTGCAGGACATCTTCAGCAAACCTGCAGACGGAGCGCAGCGTAGATACATCTGGTTAAGATGGGACAGGTCTGCCCGTTCCAGGATTGACTTCCTGTTTGTGTCCCATGCTGTTACGGTCAGATCCACCGACGTCAAGCCGGTGCCTCTTACTGGCTGACTGTCACTTACAGGACGACCAGCAGGTTGGCGGGGGACATGGAAGCTCAATGCTACACTGCTATCCCCAGAGAAGGTTGAGGAACTCAAAAGGAATTACAAAGGTTGGAGAACCTTGAAACCCCTCTTTGAGTCTCCAGTTCACTGGTGGGAGGCGATCAAGGAGAACATCAAGAGGTTTTTTATCTTCAGAGGTGTTCAGAGGGCACGAGAGACAGAGGGAAATGTCCTGACTCAAAAGAATGCAAAATTTGCTCCAGCTGCCGTCGATGGGGGTCGAGGTCACAGAGGATCTCCAAGAGGTGAAGAGCCAGCAGGCCTCGCTCTTTGCCACAGAAGCCCCCAAGATCATTTTCCGGTCCAGAGTCCGCTCAGTTGAGCAGGATGAGACGTGCTCACGTTACTTCTTCCAAAAGGTACACAGAGAGAGCTCTGTTATCAGCATCCTGAAGGAAGAAGATGGCTCGGTAACGTCTTCGCAGTCCGACATACTAAGGATCAGCAAATCCTTTTATGCTGGGCTGTACGACGTGAAGCCCACAGACAGCACGGCTTCCCAATCCTTCCTGTCATCTATCACGGAGGCCTTAGATGACAGCATGAGGGAGCACCTGGACAATCCACCAACTCTGGTTGAGCTGACAAACACCGTCAGGTCCTTCGAGATGAGTAAAACTCCCGGAAGCGACGGCTTACCGGTCGAGTTGTACTCGGCTCTGTGGAACTGGGTCGGCCCAGACCTGCAAGAAGTTTACGAGAGTATGCTTCTGGCCGGCAGCATGTCAGAATCTATGAGGAAAGGCATCATCACCCTCAACTACAAGCGGAAGGGGGAGATGGCGGAAATCAGAAATTGGCGGCCCATCTCACTGCTTAATGTTGACTACAAGATTCTGTCCAAAGTCATCGCCAGTCGGGTCAAGTCTGCTGTGGAGTTGGTGATTCACCCTGACCAGACCTGCACTGTACCCGGCAGGAAGATCTCTGATAGTCTTGCGCTACTCAGGGATATGATCGCCTATGTACGGGACAGGAGGGTGGACACCTGTCTCATCAGCTTGGACCAGGAGGAGGCTTTTGACAGGATATCGCACACTTACATGATGGACGTGCTCTCCAAAATGGGGTTTGGGTAGGGAATCTGCAATTGGATCAAACTGCTCTACACAAACATCAGTAGCGCAGTCTCAATCAATGGGTGGGAATCATAAAATTTCCCGATCCAATATGGAGGCAGACAGGGCAGTCCTCTCTCCCCTGTCTTGTTTGTTTGCTGCATTGAACCTTTTGCTGAGTCCATTAGGAAGGATGCGGGCATAAGAGGGGTGACAATCCCAGGCAACGGAGGCTCTTAGGTAAAAACCTCCCTGTACATGAACGACGTCGCCATCTTCTGATCAGATCCACTTTCTGTTCGCTGACTGATGAGCATCTGCGACCAGTTCAACCTGGCCTCGGGAATCAATGTCCTCAAGGCCCGACGGGGAAAGGAGATGGTGGATCCTGACGGATGGTTCCCCGAGCAGACTGCCAAAGTCATTTGGCAGAATGCCTCATCACTAGAACTTTCAAACAAGCACCAAGACGTAGCTTGGCTGGTGGTGAGAAGGGCCCTCCCTGTCAGATCCTTCCTGCACACCCGGAGTCTCGCCCCCTCCACACGCTGCCCTCGAGGTGGCTGCGGTGGGGAAGAGACAGTTGCCCACCTCCTTCTGGAATGTGTCTTTACAAAGCAGGTGTGGGAAGAGATGCAGTGGTTTTTGTCGAGGTTCATTCCAAGCAGCTCTGTAACACAGGAGTCTGTGCTGTATGGGCTGTTCCCAGGGACGCACACCGAGATAAGCATCAACTGCTGCTGGAGGACCATCAGCTCGGTGAAAGACGCTCTTTGGTCTGCCCAAGACATGCTGGTCTTACAGCGCGAAGAGCTGTCCACGACCGAGTGTTGCAGACTGGCACATTCCAAGGTCCAGGGCTATGTGCTGAGGGACGCACTAAAGCTTGGGGCAGCCGCTGCAAAGGCTCAATGGGGAAAGACCACTGTGTAAGGGCCTCCCACCAAAGTGAACTGAGGGACTTGACCCATAGGAAACCCCACAGGCTGTATACACCAAATATGGTTTGGCTGCAAAATGTACCTGGCAGGTAAAATGGAATGGAAGGGTTGTGAGGCAACTCACTCCTGTATTGAAGAAAATGGATTTCCTTTGCACTTTTTGGAATGTCAACTTGATGCTGTTTTGAACTATTTTGTAATGTATTTTTTATAGATTTGTAAAGTATATTTTGGGAAAAAAAAGGCACCTCGTGTTCCAAGCCGCCCTCCCTGTGTGGTGGAGGCATCCCCCGCCGCTGGTAAGATCCCAGCAGCAGCGAGAAGAGACCCTTAATTGGCCGTTAATAGGTGACTTAAGGGCCTCAATTGGCCTTTGGGTGTGAAGGCTGTCGTCAGCCTATCCCACCCCCTATCCGCCCCTTCCCCTGCCCCCCGCCACACTTTGCGATACTCCGTGCCTTCAATCCTGTCTCGGGGCCACCTAAAATCCCAGCCACGATGTTATGGAGGTGAAAGATGAACAGTACTTAAACATGATCAGGAGGTGCCCTTTGTTGTTCTCGCCAACATTACTCCACAGACCAGTAGCAGCAAAAAAAGCTCATTAATTGGTGTTTCATCTCACTGCTACTCATGGGATGTTGCTAGCACCGAATGACTGTGTCTACCAACTTAACCAATACAGGGCTTCAAAAATAATTCATTGTGTGTGAAGCACTTTGTGGTGTTTCAACATGATAATGCATTTCATAATTTAGAACTGTTTCTCTGAATCGTTTGTACTCTCATTCCATGTGTGTATCTCTTTGCCATTTTTCTGTTCTAATCATTCCCTCTCTCTCTCCCCTCATACACCTAGCTATTGGCACCCCATTTGTGTTTTTTTTATTGTGCATTTAGTACTTCAGACATCAAGATGTCAATGTGTACTTTACTAATTCCTAATAAATCCCAATAGAACTATTTCCACTTCATATGGGCAAAGATATCATGCACTGATCGTAGACTGATTGAATAGCACGTGAGAAGTTAGAAATAATAGGGAGATAATTAAGTCACACAGGTTACTAGGAGGCCAATTCTGTAGTAGCAAAGGAATTTGAACCCAAGCCCATAGAGTTTGAGGGGTAGAAATGCATCTCAGATGATGGCACAAAATGAGCAAAATTGGATTGGCTGCCTGTGATATCCTGCATCTGATATTTAATTCCATTGACTGTATTGGGACTGAATGTCAGGTGCTGCTGATCTGATACTGCCTGTTTTGCACCACCACTCAAGATGAATTTCTACCGCTAAAGATTCTCAAAAGAACCTAATGAGCCATCATTTACCCAATTTTAATCTTTCCTTTCCTCCCTTTCCTGTTCAGTGTCCTTTACCCCTTTCGAAGCACTCTGAGCTTTTCTTTTTACATGAGGAACAGTATATGAATGCAAATTGCTATTGTATGCAAATACACTGTATGCTGTGGGACAAAGCCATGCAGATCAGGAAGATGCTAGCTTCAGTCCTTAAATTTGTATTGCCTCAGCCCAGATGGCATTTGGTTATTACATTGACAAATACAGTCCCTTGTTCTTGATTCAGGTGCCCTTACTGGGAACACACACATGCCTGTGCTTGGTGAGGACTGTTGTAGATTTGGTTAACATATTGTCTAGGTACAAAGATGGATGAGAGACATATATCAGAACATCACAATTAAACATGGAAACATGCCCCAGTAGAGCTCACCACCTTGTGGAAGGGTTAGGGAAGAAAATTTGAGGCAAGATTAGACAAGGAAAACCCGAATAAGTGCACAGACTTACAATCAGGATGACGTCATTGTGGAATAGCTGGCTCAGCACCTTGGGTTAAAAAGTTGCACTTGTTTAAGTTACCATGAGAGGCCAAAAGCCAGAACTGACTGCATTTAACTAGAGTTAGGGTTGTCAAATACTAATTGACAAATACAAGCAGATGAGTGCTACATTCATTCCATGAACAATGACATCCACTTGAGTCATTTAACTGATATAATTAACTAGAACAATCTGTAACTGAAATAAATAATCAGGTTTTAACAAAAACACAGAATTTCTGTTAATCATAATCACAACCATAGTACAGTATGCTTAGTACATGGTGTTAGTCATAGCCCAGTGTTAGCATTCTTGCCTTCAAGTCAGAAGGTTGTGGGCTCAAGACTCACTCCAGAGACTTGAACAAATAATTCAGACTGACACTTCAGTGCCGTACTAAAGGAGTGTGGGCTGCTTCCTGGCTCTTAGGGGGTCCTTTGTTAAAAGGGACCTGGCACACCAGGAGTGGGGGGCTGCTGAGGAATGCTGCATTGCCAACAATGTTGTCTTTTAGATGAAAAATTAAACCGAAACCCCATCTGCCCTCTCTGGTGGACATTAAAGATTCCATGGCACTATTTTGAAGAAGAGCAGGGAAGTTCTCCCTGGTACCCTAGCCAATGTTTATCCTTCAGCCACCACCACGAAGAAAAACTTATCTCGTCATTATCACATTGCTGTTTGTACAACCTTGCTGTGCGCAAATTGGCAGCTGTGTTTCCTACATTACAACAATGACTACACTTCTGTTACGATCAAGTGAAGAGGGGTCAATGGTTCCCCTTTTTTCCATCTCCTCATTTGACCACAACAGAGTTACTTCTTTTTTGAAAAGGATATACTTGCCAGTTAAATGAGTGTTCAACTGTTTACGCACTGTCATAAAAGAACCACAGAGGTTTTCTTGAGATTAACAAAGAAAAAGGTTAGCTTTTTTATATTTAAACCAATCTAAGTAATATAATAAAATATGCACTGACTTGCACTCACACACACACACACAAATAGGTTACAGAGTAGGGAAGGATAGATTGGTTAAATTAGAGTCCAGAGAAATAAAAGGGGTATACAGTCTGTGGAGATTGGTGACTCGGCTGTCTTCAGGCTGAATTCGGTGGTCATGCAACTTTCCCTCGGTGGTCCTGATGCTTCCGATTTAAAGATGTAGATGGCTGATTTGGCTGTTCTGCTGGATACAGTAGTGCGGGGTTGATTTCCTTCAAGGAGTCTCTGTCTGCTGCAGGGGCGTCCCTGGTGGTCACGGTCAGCAAACAGGGTTCGAAGCTTTCAAGGTGGGGTGGAGAGGGAAGATGGAAGGACCCCCACTCTCATCAGCGTCTCAGATGCCTGTCTCTTTACTGCAGAGAAAGCAGAAGCTGAAGCACACAAGGGTGGGCCTGTCACATGACTGTCTCCCAGTGATTCAAACATGGGTCATTACTAATGCATTCCCCTTTGCAATTAAATTAGTTTATGTCTGGGAATGCCGTTCTCATAGCTAGGGTCTCATTGTTCAAGTGATCCAGTTTTGTGGTTCATCTCCACCAGTTGAACACCTCAAGTGATTGCCTTGATGCCTTGCTAACTCAGACTCCTCGGGTCATTGTCCTTGACGGGTCTTTGCAGACATGGGGTGGGGGGGGGGGTGTAATTTTATGCTTTCCCCCATGGTGGGTTTGGAGGCAGGAGAGTATAACATCGGGCAGGATGGTGGCTGGAAGGGTTCCCACTTCTGCCAAAATTTAGTCAGAGGCGGGAAGGCCTGTGAATGGCCTTCCCATCCTGTTGCCAATTGAGGCAATTAACCCCAATTAAGAGCCTCTTCCCACTGTACCCACAATTAGCCGTATGGCAGGTGGCCACTGTCGCCGCATGGGAAGCACAGCACAAAAAAATGTGCGGGCTGCTTCCCAGCTCCAAAGGTTGGGGGTGGGTCCCTTATTGAAAGGCACTTAGTGTCTGAATGAAGAACCCGTCATTGGGAGGCGCGGGCCCACTGACAGCCACCCCCATGCCCTTGCTGACCCCTATACCCCCTCCTCCGCTACCCCCACCCCACGAGACTCCTCACACCCTGACCTACCTGAGGCCTTTGTCCAGCGATGCTCCTTGGCCTCTACTAGTTACTCCTCCAGCAGTAGCCACTGCCTCCGTGGTGGCGCTGCAGCTGCCAGATTCTGATTGGCTGGCAGCTCTCCATGGGCGGGACTTCCGGCGACGGGATTCTCGATCCTGTGGAAGGACCGCCGCTGTCCACTTAAGTGCCTGATTGGCATTAGATTTGGTTGGCCTTCCGGAGAAGAAGCGACGCGGGTATCTCGGTGTCACTTTTTCTGGACATCGAGACCCCCGCCGCCAGAATAAAATCTCAGCCATGGTGTATCCATCTCAATGGATTGGAATGTGGAAGGTACAGTGATGCAAATTGGGGTAGCAATTTAGCAGCGAGCTCAAATCACCTTTATTCTCTTTTTAAAATTTAATTCAGTTTCCAGCCAGTGGACTAAAAATCATCATTTGACATAAAGCATGTTTTCAAGCAATTCAAAGGGAACTCATTGGCGGTAAAGAGCTTTGGGATGTCATGACGTCATGAAAGGCTCTATATAAATGCAAGCTCTTTCTTTCTTACACAACAAATACCATAACACATTACTATTGTAACTATTTTAGCATTAGGATATCTAATGCCAAATCTTATGTATAACACTTCACAGTTACTGGATGTCACATAACTTATAAGCGTGTATTTTTTTTTTGATATATTAGACCATTTGAGTTCTAGTTCAGCTTAGACACGTGGTCAAAACTATAATCTTTCTGAAAGCTGATAATGAGTCTAAGGATTGACAGTATCAGTCCACTACTCAATAGAGTTGAGTCCACAAGATAACTTGTAAATTTTACAGACGTTCTCCCATATATTGCTCATAGTAAGCCATAGAATATATAATTTTAAAAGGGAGCATTCACCATGTAACACATAATATACTGTCTTGTTGCAAAGGTGGAACTATATGTAATTTGGAATACCTCTTTTAAGGTCACAACGTCCAATTGTTGTAAGTAGGCACACTGTTAGGTTGATTAGAGACAAATAGTTGGCTTATACACTTATCAAAAATTTGACGGAAATTATGCATGGGTGACAAAATGTTACACCTCAAAATGTTGATATTTGTGTAGCTTTTATATACTATATGCAACCACTTTGAAATAAAGCTAATGGATTGAGCAGCATTAATTCTTAGTATCAATTGTTTAACTTGTGCTCCACACAGCTACCTCATCTAAACCATGTTGAATGGGAAGATGTTGAGTGGAGGCTCCAAAATCTCTCACATAGGGGGACAAAGAACATTAGAGCACAGGATCACAACTGGTAAATCATTTGCATCCTTTCGTAGATTGCCCCTCTATTATTGGTCTGGGAGTAAGCCATGTGCCCTCCTTCTCAGCTGTAACAGTGTCATGTGAGGCAGTAAAACAAAGGGGTTAAATTAAAGAGGGCAACAGAGTGATTGATACTCGAAAACTCCTCCATAAAAAGAAAGTTTTAACTCCCACATACCTGACAATTTCAGTTCAACGTAACATTATCACAAGCTTCTCTGTACTCAGGTTGACACAAAATTGCCAGCTAATGTAGAGGGACTTAAAATCCAAGAAATTAAAATAGGATATTGTTCTTTCATTTGTTAGAACTCAGAGGAGGTTGTCAAAAGCTGAAAAAAGAGGGATAATGTGCTTGAAGGAAAGGATGCAGATTTAACTGTGAAAGCTTCCTTCTTCTCATTCTGAAAAGGAAGCCTAAGTGCTGTCCTCTTTTAACACAAACACTTCATTATATTCAGCGGTGAGCTGCCGAGGTAAAAATAATTGTCTAGTTACCATTATCTGCAGTGGTTGAAAGTTTTACAGGAAGCATGAAAATGGTGTCAGAAAAACTAGCCTCAGCAGGTTTGTGTGAAAGAACAAAGCAATGTGACTGGGTGATTTATAACAAAAAAGGTATATAGTAACTGAAATTTTCTACCTAGCTGCGAACTATAATTCATACTGATCTCTCAGCAAGATAAAGTACCTTTTCTGTGAATGACCTGTGTGGTTAAATGATTTTGATAAATGCCAGTACATAATAGGTAACTGCTTTACAAACAACCAAGATAAACTAGGCTTACTGGGAGATGAATGGTAAATCATTTTCCCTGAGTATGTTTAAGCTCGACAACCTCCTTGTCAATGTATAGTCTGCTGACCTCAGGTGGAGCTGTTATAAGATCAGAGGAGCCTTTGTATTTACACTCAAAATGTGGCTGCTGCTTGCAGTGAGAAACAGTCAGCTGCACAAACGTTTCAAAATTACTACATTTGCAGCATTTTGTAGTTGCTGGAAGATATTGAGAGTACTTAACTCTGATGGTCATTAGCATGGAAATGCAAATGTTTGCCAAGGATATTAACACCAGTTTTATCCTAACTAAGCCCTTACATCAGGAAGGAGCCAACAGTATAAGTGGCATGAAATGTGTGGACTTGGAGGCCACAGCCATTCCAGCAGATTCCCACTGTAATTTCAATGGAAATCCATTAGATTGGCTTACAACTTGGCTGAAACCCAGTTATGCCAGATCCCAGCCTAGTGCTGAAGCTTCTAGGATAGTTTGGTGGGGTGGAATGAATCATACATGTCCTATTCTTATTCAAACTACTAAGTAGCCAGTAAAATTAGCAGCAAACAACTACTCAAAAGATATGTAGTGTGGCTCCTTTCATTTTGATTGGAAAATGCTGAATGAGGAAATAATTATTTATTAGGATAAAAGAGTGAATTAAAAAGAAGTAATCCAATTAAGGGTCTAAAAAGCATCACGAACCATTAGAGTTCCATCCTCTTAGTTTAGATGCAACATTCACATATATCTGTTGTCAAATATAATGTATACCAGATAACAAATGTTTGCATATAACATCTTCAAGGACTTCAGAGACAAATCAATGGTTGGAGATGGGGTGGTAGTTTGCTAGGACAGAATGATCAAGGGTTGTTTATGTGGAGGCTGTGATGATGACAGTTTTGAAAAGGTTCTGATGAAAAGAAATGATTTACAATGTCAGATAGCATGGCAACTGGAAGAGCACTTGGGTGGCTAGGATTTTAATGGAAATGGATTGAATGAGCATTTGTCTAATCAACAAGATGGGCATAGGAGGTTTGATAGAGTCATGAAATTATTGGGGTTCAGCAAGCGCTAAGGTGAAGGTTTGACGTTTCACAGAATCACAGAATAATACAGTGCAGAAGAGGCCCTTCGGCCCATCGAGTCTGCACCGATGCATTAAAACACCTGACACGTTTGGCAAGGGAAAGAGGGGAAACAGTAAAGACAGATGAAAGGATGGTTTCTATCTTAGTGAGAAAGAAATCAATGAATTCCTTGCACAAATGGTTAGCCGTTAGTTTCTGCATTGCCTTTTTACTGAATAATCACCTCCATAAACAGACCTGAGACGTTATCAAGGAAGCACTATGGCCTGTAGACTCTGGTCGAAGGGTACCTCTTAGTTGGTTGTCTTCTCCTTTGCTGTGGTCTTAACTTGTGTGCTTCTGTCATTTCCTCATCTTCTTGCTCATGCTACCTCAATTATATGAACATATATGGGAATGCCCACTGTGAACCCCATGGTAAGGGCTTCACTATAGTAAACTGGGAAGAAAAAGATTTTGCTGCCTGATACTGCTAAAAGGCAGCTTGCAAAATCCTTTCTTAGCTATTTTTCTAGTTGCTTTAGTCAAGTCTCAAAGTTTGGGGACATTTAAAACCTGTAAATTCAACCACTCCTGGTTGGACAAGACGTGCAAATAAATCAGTCTCTTTTCTATACGTGTAACTTAAGTCATGTAATGTGCAATACTTGTGTAAGTGGCAAAATTTCTGAGATAACAGCACTGCCGTCATTATCCTGTCAGGCACTACTTTGGGGACTGCCACATCTTCTGCCAGCAGCTAATTGTACCAGAATTTAGTATGTCTTCTGGCTATTCTGATTTATGCAAAGCTGGAATTTCATTGATTTTAATGACGCTGAAATTGCACTGACATTTACGCCACTTTCTACACTGATTTTGCTGAGAGGAGCTCATGTCCAAATTTCCTGCTCTGCGCACCTGCTTATGGTGCAACGTAAAAACCGCCATAACTGTAGTGCCAGCAGTAGAGGTAAAAGTGAGTGGTCTGCTTGTTGTCTTCTGCTGCCATAGTGCCTCACTCTCATCACCTCTTCCCTCTGTTGCTCCACTCCCTCTTATTTTGCTGAATAGGGGTATTCCCATGAGGCAGGTCATTCCAGCTGCTTAGTCCTTTGACGCATGGGGAAAGGGCAAGGGTCTGAAACATATCACATGCATTGAGACTGACAGCACTTTGGTTAAGTATAGTGTAGGTGTCAGTAAGAAAAATTCAAAACAATTCTTGCTTTCAAACTCCAGAAATCTGTTGCACTGATATCAGGGCTATGCTGCGTCTAAATTTTTGGGGTGTAAATCTACGCCAGTGCATTATTCATGCAAGTCCAGAAAACTTGCATAAGCTGGTCATTTGCATGGGGTTGGAGCTTTTAAATGAATGGTAGCTGATTTTGGCACACGTATCTTGCAACTGATGGAAACGAATGCGTATACCGATGGCTCATCGTAAAACTGGCATAAATCATTTACATTCAAATTTCTTCACAAAAAAGTGCTACATTGCTCTTGTAGTGTAATTATGTCAAAAGCTTCCAGGAAATTCCAGGCTTATCACACAAATGTTTAAGGCACGTGTGTCTGTTTCTGCTATTTTAATAATAATGGACAGAAGAAGTTAGTGCTAGTGTGTTAGGCCTATGTACAAAAATCCAGCTGACAGTCATTTCTCCCGTATAGCTCTTTAAGACTCAGAGCTGTGATTAACAGGTTAACAGCTAATAAACAAATTAAAATGAATTGACCATGATCTCAAAAGCTGTGTTTTAGATTTTTCTTTTAAGTCAATGTGTTACAATAGACTTACTGTTTTGATTTTAAAGGCTCAGAAACAGAACTGGAAAACTCCGATGGTAATCTGGGTCATGCATGCCTTCCATCACTGTCATGCATGTCTGGTATTAAGTGAACAATTGTTTAGTTAAAAGAACTAGAAGTGCATTCCGTTTCTCTCTTATTGTAGTATCTTTACTCAGCTGTCACTGCCGCATATGTATCAGAATGCAATAAATGTGTCACAAGGGATGAGCTGAGGAAAGATAACAGTATTCAACCAGTATCCTAACTGTGGTCATTTTTCTCCCACAGAAAATCAGAATTACAGTCAACGTGTTCAGTGTGTGAAGAGACTGGTGAAGAAGCTGCCGAAACCTAACCATGATACCTTGAGAGTTCTTGTTAAACATTTACAAAAGTAAGCAGTGAAATACTTCCATTTTTTCTTATTTATATATCTTAGCACCCAGGATTCATTCAACAAATTTAAACTGCATTACAGAAATTTTGAGCCTCTTATAACCGCAGGAGAAGATTGCATCTGGTCAGTTTACATTAACCATATCCTAAATGCACTCTTTTAAAATGCATTACTAGAAATAGTGAACAGAGGAAATGCTCCTTCCAAATACTGTAAGTCAGTATTACAATGCAGAAAGACACTTATGTTATATTGTCAGGACTACAATAATAACAACAAACATCAACAACTTGCATTTATATAGCACCTTCATTACAAAATAAGTGCACTAAGGTGCTTCTAGGAAGTGCAATGAAAAATGGATATCAAGACAGAGTTATTAGGAGTGGTGGTCAAAATGATGCATTTTAAGGACAGTTTTAAAGGACAGGGAGAGAGATTTAGGGAGGGAATTTCAGAGCGTGGCGCCTAGGCAGTTGAATGCATGACCACAAATGATGAAGCAAAATGAGGAGGGGGTGCACAAGGGGCTGTAGTTTGGATTGGTTGTTGTAGGTTGAGAGGGGTTAAAGAGATAGGGAGGGGTGAGGTGATGGAAAGATTTAAACACAAGGGGAATCATGGAAGTTATGTAGATCAGTGAGAATGGGATTGATGTGTGAGCAGGTGTGGATAGGATGCAGATAGGACAGTTTTGAATGAGCTGAGGTTTATGGTAGACTGAAGGTCAGCCAGTAGGAAACTGGAGTGATTGAGTCTGGAGGAGACAAAGACATGAACAAAAGTTTTAGTGGCAAATGTGGTGGGGTAGGGATTCAGGCAGGTGAGGGATTTTGTACTACAATGCATGAAACCAATGGACAGCAGTAATTTCTGCAGGCTATCAATTAACATTCAAATCAGAAAGCAAATATTCCAAACTTACTTTCAAGGAAGACAGAATTTGCATTTATATGGCACTTTTCACATCTTCAGGACTTCCCAAAGCACTTCACAACCAATGTAGAACTTTTGAAATGCAGCCATTTTGTAATGAAGGTCAGCTGCCAAAGGTCCCACAAACAGTAATGAGATAAATTACCAGATTGTTTGTTTAGTGGTATTGGTTGATGAATAAATGTTGGCCAGGACATTGGGAGAATGCCCCAACTCTTCTTCGAATAGTGCCTCAGGATCTGATAAGAAAAGGGGTCTTAACTTATTGTCTTATCCAGCCAAGAAAATTGGATTATTTTTGGTAAAAGTTGAGCCACACTCAATCCTTCACTAAAAAGCATGATAAGACTTTTAAATCCTGTAGGGCTCTTTATGAAAATATTACAATTCAAATTCCTTATTAAAAATAATAATTTACAACAGTTGCAAATCTGGAATACAGGCCTGCATTTTCAAATTGGCAAACTTATATTGCTCCTCCCACTCTCAATGGATTGTTTCACTGACAAGATCTGGATTCAACTGTGCTGTTAGCATTATCTGTTCAACATATGGCATCGTCCAGTGGAACAGTTCATACAGAAAGAGGAATGCCTCATTACTGAAACAATAATATTTAAGGCATAAATTCCAAATACTAAAACTAATAAGCTTCAGCAGTTATCAAGTATTTTCTCAGGGTAGATATTTAGTTTAAACTCTCTTTTTCTTTCTTAGGATTTAACTCCACTGGTATAACATATTACCATAACACTGATAAGAAATATTATAATGGCTTTAGTAACCAAAGAAATAGCAATAGGCACGAAGTGACAAAAGCTATGTTTTGTATTAATATAATGTGGTCTTCCTCAGGGAATCATTCAAAATCAACCACTTTACAATAAAACCACCAACAGTTGAATTGTAGACCAGTCCTGAGGCATGATAATTTGTTGTTGCCTGCTATATTGATTATCTATGCTACAGTAAGGGGTCAGTTTGGTTCTGTAGGCTTGAATTTACTCCTTCAATGAATCTTGTAAGTTAATGGCTGCTAAATTTTCATCTTTTGTATATTGCTGCTTGTTTGTTGTGAGTTGGAACTGCATTCACCACTGAAGGAAAACTCTGTACTCCCACATCTGACTGGAGTGGCAAGAAAATGATAATTGCTGGAATTTTAACCCCACCCCCACCCCCTGCAGGAGTGGGCTGGTTAGGCGGGGGAGGGCAATTGTAAAATTGAGTGGGAGGCAGGGTGGGGGGCATTTCTGACACCTTCCTGCCCCCACTGCAATTATATGAGGTGTGACGGCAGTGAGAAATGGCCTGCCCACCCCAGACCAATCAAGGTACATAAGTGGCCAATTAGCTGCCCCTTAAGGGCGTCCTCCCGCCACTGCTGGGATTTTACCAGTGGCGTGCGGGCGGCTCAGGCCCTCCAGGAGGCTGCCAAGTAAAACCTGGCGGCCTCCTTGCGGGCTGTGGGGGTGGGAGGGCCGCCTTGATCAGGCACCCTGTGCCCCATGGAGGATCCCCTCATGGCCAACCTGCCCCCACTACACAACACCCCCCACCCCGGTGAGGCCCCAGATACTTACCTATTTTCCGAGCTGGCGTCCACCTTTCTGCAGTGGCTGGGTGCAGTCCCAGCAGTGGCCACTGCTCCCAATGGGATTGAGAGCTGCCGGCCCACTGGGTCTTCCTGCCTCAGAGGGGCAGAAGTCCAGCCCGAGGCCAGTTAAGGATTTGGGGAGCGTAAAATCACGGCATGGTCCCAACTTTTTGGCTGGTGGACAGAGCCTGCTGCCCGACATAAAATTTTGGCCAATAAAACAAATTTGTGGAGCAAAATAGAAGCAATAGATGTCAAGAAAGAACTATAACTGATTCAAAAGTGAATGGTAACCTGCTATAATATACCTGAAAGTGCAGGAAATCATTGGAGAGACACAGAGCTATCAGCACATATGATGGCATCATGGGTAAATGTACTGCCATGTGGTCCTGAGACACACAGACCAGGAAATTCCAGGTTAGACCACTGGTTTGTGCTGACTTAGCTGATCACTGCTGGGGCAGCAGTGGGATTACTCCAATTGGCTTAAGTGTTCATGGGCTGAAAATTGGAACCAGCAGCCAACGCAAAGTATTTATGGATGTCAAGCAAGGGGTGTGATGCCCCTTTTAGTCAAATAGCCTGATGACTCCTGCTGTCTTGACTCGCAAATGGAGAATAATCATTTGGGTTAATTATACGAGCTGCTATCATTAATGTAACCATACCCCCACGTAAAACAATGCCTTGAGCTGAAGAGCAGAGAAAATTGGATGGGTGTGTGGAGATGGTGAAGTGAGGGAGATGATAGGAAGTGGAATTATATGTAGTTAGGGTTTAATATCAAATGGTGATGTGTGCAAGCACAGTCTCAAATTTACATCTCTGGTTGTGTTTTACTCTAGATAATGGAATGATGCATAGAGAAAAAGAGGCATGGATGAGAAAACAGAAATGTTATGTATTAATGGATTGCCTGTGGCATCGCGCATGAGGGGGAAAATTTTAGTTTATCCTGTCGATTCACTGTCGCATAGTTTGCACTATCACACAGTCAAAAATACCACCAGGACCAAGTATGGGTGTCAGGTGAATCAGGATCAGAGGTCAGGGATAATTGAACCAGAGTGTGTAGATATATTTCATTCCCCATTTCAAAGTCATAAATTCTATCCTTATTTTAATCTTTCAGTTATAAATTCCTATTTCCATATTTATGATAGAAAATGCATGTATAAACTTTGCACTATACCCTCCTGCCAGTGATGGCACTGCACGTCAAGTTTACAAAGGCAGTTTCCATCATCTATCTGAATATAGGAATTTGTAATGGAAAAAGTTGAAAGGAAGAGTGTGCATATGTAAGATTTTTATATTAATCAATCTCCTATGGTGTTGACAGATAGTCAAGACCATGTATTGCTTACAAGTGAAGGAGGGTTAGAGGGTAGGAATATTGGATCAGGGCATGCAGACATAATGCACTTCCCATTTCAGAGTGATACACTCTGTCTTTATTTTTATATTACTATTATAAATTCATATGCCCATATTTATATTGGAAGCTTCCTATGTAAATATTCACATTTTAATTACACCCTCCCACCAGTGGTGGTGCTGTAGCATCTCTAGAGGAGCCAGAGTCATTCATACATGACAAGTTTACATCTGCAATTTTCATTCTAGATGTAAACAATTACCATGGAATAAGTTGACAGGAAGCTTGTGTAAGGCCTGAAGTTTTAAATAAATTATAGATAATCATAGATGAGATATGGATGTATTCGTAAATGCAAAGTAAATTTAATTGGATTAACGAAATTCTGCTATGCTGCTTTAGTTAACAGTTTAGTTTAGTTTAGTTTAGAGATACAGCACTGAAACAGGCCCTTCGGCCCACCGAGTCTGTGCCGACCATCAACCACCCATCCATACTAATCCTACACTAATTCCATATTCCTACCACATCCCCACCTGTCCCTATATTTCCCTACCACCTACCTATACTAGGGGCAATTTATAATGGCCAATTTACCTATCAACCTGCAAGTCTTTGGCATGTGGGAGGAAACCGGAGCACCCGGAGGAAACCCACGCAGACACAGAGAGAACTTGCAAACTCCACACAGGCAGTACCCGGAATTGAACCCGGTTGATTAGTAACTTTGCAAAAGGATACATATGAAAAATTAAAATGAATGAATAGCTTTACAACTGGCAAAAAGAGAAATATGTAGAATGTTACAGAATTTAGAAATTTATTAAACTAATTCCAAAGATGAAATACAAACCAATGTATGTAAAATTGAAGGTTATTGCCTGACCTAGCATGATTGCAATGCATCGGCACAGATACATTGCTGATACATTTAATAGTAAATCCTGATAATCTTGGAAAGCCATCAAACTGATGTTATCAAGCTGTATACCTAGCAATATCTGGACTTTATTTAATTTCCTTCTCAAATAAAGATGTTTGTCATAGTTGTCCAACTCAGAATGTAGGTGGGGAGAGTACAGGTTAAATGGACTTGAAGGACGAAAGTATTGAGACAACATCATACTCATTTCAATATTCATTTCTTTTAATAATCCTTCAGCGTGTGAAAAATGTCTGTCGGAAATATACACGATTGCTATTGAGAAGTCAGCTAGGTGATGATTCAAATCAGTTCTTCTATCTATTATGCAAAACAGACAACTCAACTTCTACCTTTCTCAACCATTCTTTTATATTAGCATAATTGCCAATCATTATTTTATAGTATAGCCAATGCACAATTGTTCAGCTTTTTGTAGACTTGTTCAGTTCTTCTTTCATGTGTCATGCATTAACTGCATTAGCATTACACAGTCAGAGCAAGGGAGCTGAGGATCGATTCATTTCCTCAGTAAAATCCAATGGGGGTGGGTGGGGGAGGCGTTGGATTGAGCTCCAGGAGGGGGAACTGGAACGTTTTTTAAAATAATTTTTCTTTTAAGCTCATTATTTGTTGGTGGGTGTGGAGCAGCCAATGCCTGTCCCACTTATCAATAGATAATTCTGTAAAAGGATCCTTGAATAGACATTATGCTCCTAACTAACATATTCAGGGAGCCTATTGCCCAACATGTCTGTAAAAAGTCCGCTCCATGAATTTAGCAATGGGGCCAATGTCCATGCAGATTGAGCACAGGCTGCTAAATTGGTATGTTTTGCACCTGTTTTACACCCAAATAAACAGGCACAACACATGCCAATTATTCACACCTAATCTGTACTAATGCTTTGTCTTTCAACACACCATTAACATATTGTTTGCCTTTGCTCCGTGACCTTTTGGTCAGCTATGTGGCCTGGTCCAATCTGCACCTTCTCCTTTGTTATCTCTTGCCCAACCCCCACCTCACTTGTTTATAATCTGTGACTTTTCTAATATTTGTCAGTTCCGAAGAAGGGTCACTGACCCGAAACGTTAACTCTGCTTCTCTTTCCACAGATGCTGCCAGACCTGCTGAGTGAATCCAGCATTTCTTGTTTTTGTTTCAGATTTCCAGCATCCGCAGTATTTTGCTTTTATTTTACACATGCCAATTGCTCCCCTATAATGTTAATTAGGGACTAACACCTTCAAAGGACACCTTGGTGAAAGACCTATTAGTCAGCGACAAGAGGGGCTGACACCCAATCTGCCCCACACAGGATTCCTCAATGGCCTATGTGACCACCAATGAAAGATAAGTTGCAAAACATTTTTTCATAAAAGAACCCTTTCTATGGAACCAGAAGGATTAGGAGTGCTCCCCTGACTCCCCCGCAATCCCCTGCCCATATCCATTCCAACATGCTTCCCCAAACTTACCAGAGGGCAGCTGTCAGTGAGGCAGGTGGCCTATAATGGAAATTTTCCATCGAACCTATGAAGGCACAACCAACACTGGCAGCTTGCTCAGAATATGCTGATAAGGCCAATTTCTATTGATTATCAGGCATCTTTGTGTGGGGGCATGCTGACTCATTTCTGTCCGACTATTTTTGAACTCTGTGTATTCTTGCTGAGTAGCCACATGCTTTGTTTATTTGGCTTTTAGTTAAACTACATACTAGTGGTTTGAGTGCTTTGCATGCCTTTTTGGACCTTGTGTGTCATGAAACTCTTCATGTTGTCTGGGTACTTACCGAGTTGAGGGAGAAGCACTGGTGAATAATTGCACAGCCAACTAGTCAGCTGCATGGCATTCAGAAGGCTACTTACGATCAGTATTGATGATTAAAAATCATGGACCTGCATCAGTGCTGGAGCTTTTCTAACTGTAGTCATTGTGGGATCAGTACTTTTGGAGGCAGCATCGATTATCATAGAGTCATAGAGTTGTACAGCATAGAAACAGGCCCTTCGGCCCACCGCGTCCATGCCGACCATAATGCCTATCTATACTAATCCCACCTGCCTGCATTAATTCCATATCCCTGTATGCCTTTCTCATTCAAGTACCTGTCCAGATGCCTCTTAAATGTCGCTACTGTTCCTGCCTCCACCACCTCCTCAGGCAGCTCATTCCAGATACCCACTATTCTTTGTGTGAAAAATTTACCCCTTTGATCCCCTTTAAACCTCCTTCCTCGCACCTTAAATCTATGCCCTCTAGTTTTAGTCACCCCTACCATCGGAAACAGAGTCTGGCTATCTACCCTATCTATGCTTCTCATAATTTTATATGCCTCTATCATGTCCCCTCTCAGCCTCCTTCGCTCCAGGGAAAACAGGCCCAGCCTATCCAATCTCTCTTTATAACTCAAGCCCTCCAAACCAGGCAACATCCTTTTGAATCTTTTCTGCACCCTCTCTAGCTTAATCATATCTTTCCTGTAGTGCGGCGACCAGAACTGCGCACAGTACTCCAAATGCGGCCTAACCAACGTTATGTACAACTGTAACATGTCGTCCCAACTCTTGTACTCAATGCCTCGGCCGATGAAGGCAAGCATGCCATACGCCTTCTTCACCACCCTGTCTACCTGTGTTGCCACTTTCAGGGAACTATGTACTTGCACCCCAAGGTCTCTCTGCTCAACAACACTCCCCAGGGCCCTGCCATTCACTGTATATGTCCTGCCCTGGTTTAACTTCCCAAAATGCATTACTTCACACGTGTCTGCGTTAAATTCCATTTGCCACTCCCTTGCCCACTTTCCCAGTTGATCCTGTTGTAACCTTAGACAACCTTCTTCACTGTCCACTATACCACCAATTTTGGTGTCATCTGCCCTTTACATTTGCATCTAAGTCATTAATATATATGACAAACAATAGAAGGCCCAGCACCAATCCCTGCAGCACACCAGTGGTCACCGGCCTCCAATCTGAAAAACAACCCTCCACTACCACCCTCTGCCTCCTATCACCAAGCCAATTTTGTATCCAATTTGCTAGCTCACCCTGGATCCCATGTGTTTGAACCTTCTGGACCAGCCTACCATGCGGGACCTTGTCAAAGGCCTTGCTAAAGTCCACGTAGACAACGTCCATCGCCCTGCCCTCGTCAATCCTCTTGGTCACCTCCTCGAAAAACTCAATCAAATTCATGAAACATGATTTCCCACACACAAAGCCATGCTGACTATCCCTAATCAGACCATGCCTTTCCAGATGCATATAAATCCTGTCTCTCAGAATCCCTTCCAATAACCTTCCCACCACTGATGTAAGGCTCACCGGCCTGTAGTTCCCTGGCTTATCCCTGCTGCCCTTCTTAAATAAAGGTACAACATTAGCTATCCTCCAGTCTTCCGGTACCTCACCCATGGCTAACGATGATACAAAAATCTCTGCCAGGGCCCCAGCAATCTCCTCTCTTGCTTCCCATAGCATCTTAGGATACACCCTGGTCAGGCCCTGGGGATTTATCCACCTTAATGCGCTTCAAAACCTCCAACATCTCCTCCTTTGTAATGTTGATATGCTCCAGGATATCGGTGTTCCCTCCCTTGAACTCACTAACTGCCATGACCTTCTCCACAGTAAATACGGACGAGAAATATTCATTTCAGATCTCGCCCATTTCCCATGGCTCCACACATAGATTGCCACACTGATCCTGAAGGGGACCTACTCTCTCCCTAGCTACCCTTTTAATATATTTATAGAATATTGTAGGATTCTTCTTTATCTTATCTGCCAGGGAAATCTCATGGCCCCTTTTCGCCCTCCTAATTTCCTTCTTAAGTGCAGTCCTACATCCCCTATACTCCTCGAGGGACTCGCTCAATCCCAGCTGCCTATACCTGACATACGCCTCCTTCTTTGTCCTGACCAGACCCTCAATATCCCTCGTCAACCAAGGTTCCCTAAACTTGCCAGCCTTGCCCTTCCATCCAACAGGAACTTGCTGGCCCTGAATTCTTCCTATCTCATTTTTAAAAGCCTCCCACTTGCCAGACGTCCCTTTACCTGTAAATAGCCTCTCCCATTCAACTTTTGAGAGTTTCTGTCTATGTAGGGTTTCATGTTGGAACAGCCTTGCTACTGGTATGAATGTCAATCACCTGCTCCTGTTTTGCTTTAAGCCATCATTTGAGGGCATGACCTCATGATGCCAACTTATCAGTATTATCAGGGAACAGTGGGAACTTATGAGACTTCAGCATCTGTCTCTTATACTGTAACCCAGTTTCAAGTGAGTTGAAGCTGGCCATGAATGAATATTAAACTTTGGCCCCAAAGGCTTCATTGCAGCAGTGGGAGCACTCTTGTGGATTTTCCAACATTTTAAACCCACCAAAACCACTGAAATTATTAGATGCACCCCCCACCCCACATCCTCGCATTTTGGCAGGATCAGCAGTGAAGGTCAGGGGCAGCCAATCTCAGCACCTAGACTGAGATGTGCCACCCTGTTGGTTTTCAGCGTTTTGATGTTGTAAATAACTATGCTATTGGTAAAATAAAATTGGCATTATGATTGTGATGGATAGATCTGTTAATATAATGGAAAATTAGTTGATGAATAGGAGCTAGTGTAACCTTTTGATTTGAAATGTAATATCAGACTTTCTTATCATTAATCAGGTGATTATTTAACTGATAAATTATGGAATGCTTTTAGGTTTAGTTAACAAACCTCAATCTGTAAGAGAGACTGATCTTAGAAGGGAAGAATATCTGTATGAACCCAAAGTGATTAGGAATAACTGAACATGAAATGCACTGACATCAGTGAAAATGGTTTGACATTGAAAGCCTGGACTTACCAGAAAATACTATGAGATTCACACTCATAAGCAGCAGACAGCTGATATGCGCTGTAGTGTTTCTATCTTATCCACCACCATTATCTGCAGAGTTGCACCAGATGCAGAAAAATTAACTACGCTGAAAATGAGATCCATTTGCTTTCAAACCAATGCTTTTACATTATACTGTGTACCTTTAACACAAAAATAGAACATCTGAGACAACACATTCTTTATAACCAGTCTTCGGCTTTAGAAGGACAGATGTATGTCTGCCCCAAATGACTCTGGGATACTTTTTTGGGAGTGACTCCAGTATTGTGGCTGTCACACCCACACCTACTGATGTGGTTCAACTTTACCCTGGAGAGGCATGAAATTAAGAAACTCTGAATCGTTCACATGGATACGTTTGATCTAAATTGCATTGGAAACCACTCCAAATTAAAAGCATCTGTATAAATGTGAAATGTTTGTTTCAATGTCTGGTATAAATAGGACCAACTCTGACAGGCACATGTTCATGTGATGAGAAAGACCACATTTATACGGATCTGTAGGAACATTTGCTTTATATGTAGGAAAGGCTTATTTATTCATTTATGAACATCATTTAGTTATTTTAATGTTCATCCTTGTTTCAAATCTCAGAGCATCATACTGTCAAGAAACAATAGGACATTATGATTATTGAAGAATCTCTTTACTTTGTTATAATCAAAACCATTTGAAAGATTGTGCAATTAAAACTAATGTAATTCTTCTTTAATATAAATATGAGTGCCAACTTATTTTATGGTAACATGTAGTTGAATAGTCCTTGAACAATCCCGATGTTTAGTTGGTTTGGGTAGAAGGTAACTTCTAAAATGCTATCTACACTGAGGATTGCTTGCACTTCATAAATATGCCTACTTTAACCAAATGCTGGCTGGACACTAAGTATATGCACAGTAAGTCCACATTGTCCATTGTGCAGCAGCCACAGTATCCTGATATCAGCAGTTGCCAGAGGCAGTACAAAGAGTGAGGGAGATCCTCTGTGGAAAAAAACATCCTATGTCAAAACGATCTCAAATTTATCTACTGACCTTCAACATAGATTTTGTACTCCTGACCCTAATGAGATGTGCCTAAGGGAGAAAAAGCATCAGTAACCAACTGCTATATCCTGTTGCACTATGGTTCAAATTAGATAGTAATTAATTACTCACAGAATCTTTAGTGGTGCCTATTCATATATGTTGGATTATTGCCCATTTCTGTTGGTTTCCATACCCTCTCAGTGCCCTTTGTTGGGCTAATAATTTTACTTGCTCCTCTGCATCAAGCTTCCTAATTTTTTAACTATCTGTTTTGTTTCACATTATGGCTTCCATGTTTGTCTTTTCTAACTATTGTCAATCTTGATTAATGAACCTTCATTAATAAACATCCTGCTTTTTGGTTTCCACCTACAATTGCTACATGGTGGTGCATGGAATCAATTAGTCTGTACAATGTGATTTATTCTGCTAAGATCTTGGGAGCAGGTCAGAGTTCATTGATGCTAATTGTAGCAGTTGTGATTTTTATACTCGGAATGGTGGTTTATTGAATATTCTAAAAACTAACATCTTAAATGAACTGTAATCATAAGTCATGTGATTTTTAAACTATTTCAGCTTTGTAAAATTCTTCCTCAACTGGTTAAAAATAACTAATTTTCTGAAGGGAACAATACCTAAACTCTTTTTGAATGTAATCTTCTGTGAAAGAAAAAAAGATAATTTATATAGCACCTTTCACAACCTCAGGATGTCCCAAAGCCCTTCACAGACAATTTTTGAAGTGTAGTCACTATTGAAAAATAGGGAAAACACAGCAGCTAAAATTATCCACAGCAAGGTCCCACAAATAACAATGAGTTAAATAACCTGATATCCTGTGTCGTTTTGATGATGTTGGCTTGAGGGATAAATATTGTCCTTGTCAACCTTCCTGCTCTGCTTTGAATAGTGGAATGGGATCTTTCACATCCACCTAAGAGAGGTTAGTCAGGGTCTCGATTTAAAATCTCATTTGAAAGAAAGTGCAGCACTCTGTTATTAACTTCACTGAAGTGTCAGCCTGCATTATGTGCTCAAATCTTTACAGTAGGTCTTTAGAACACAATTTCTGACTCAGAGGTACAAATGGCCCATTCAGCCAAGGCTGACACTTTGTTAGATCACTTTCTAGTTGGATTTAATTGCACTCTCTAAAGGAAGGTCCAGTAACTATTCCACAATGCTTTTGTGATCAGAATAATAGATATTTTCAAAATGTTAAGTATTGGCAGTTTTATCTGTTCCACTCAGCTACAGGATCTGTAACATTATCCACCAATAATGGAGGCACTGTTAAAATTCCAGGCCACCAATGGGGACCCTGCCCCACCATCAATGCAAATTAATAATCCAGTCAATTTACCGACTATTGGTTGGAAGATCATGGTCTGTGAATTCCTGAGTTTCTGAATTGTGTTGCCAGCAGGTGAGGGTGTGTGTCAGCTGCATGTACTTGTAAATCTACCCCCAATGTATAATTAAGAGCTACTGAAAATAAATGAAGCTACAATACAGCCCATTAACGCCTCCCTTCTTGGCACCTAATGAAGAATGAATTGGCAGTTCTCTGGACCACTCAAGATACTCCAACTAAAGCCAATTACCATGCTGTACAAATTCATCATCATCTCATTCTTTTTGTATTCAATGCCCTACATGCAAAATTCCAAATTCCATTTATATGGCTTTTCCCACTTAGAGGTACGCTTTTAAATATCTGATTAGTTGCATCTCTGATCTCTGATTTTAAATTTCTATCAAGAAATGGGCCAATTTTAACTCAGCTAATGAGTCAGTGATGGTGTTAAAATCTCCATGCCAGTTACCATTCCAGTATTGTTAAACTACCATATTTACTGGAACTTTTCATTGGATTCAGGTGGGAGTCTCATTACAACATGCAAATCAGATGCACATTAACACCACACAAGTGCCAGGCAATGATCATTGCCAGCTAAAGAGAACCTAACCAGCTCCCTTTGATATTCAATGGCATTGCATTAACCAAATAATCATTGACCAGAAGCTCAACTGGACCTGCCACTACAGCAAGCCAGAGGCTGGCTAATGGCTCATCTTCAGAGTCTCTGAAGTTTCTTGAATACCATCAAGACACGAGTTAGGAGTGTAATGGGATAGTTCCTCACTCTACTCAAGTAGGTCCACACCATCCAAGACAAAGCAGTCAGCACCTCATCCACCAGCATAAACACCCACTCCCTCCACCACCAGTGTACCGTACCTGCAGTGTGTACTACCTACAGGACACTTCCAAGTCACGCACAAATCCAACTTTTATATATATCACCATTCCTTCATCATTGCTGGGTCAAAATCCCAGAACTCCCTACCTAACAGCACTGTACAAATATCTTGGCCAAAATGACTGCAACCATTCAAGAAGAAGGTCCACCAACACTTTCCCAAGGGCAATAAATGCTCGCTTTGCCAGGGGAAAAAATGGGCCAGGCACTGAAGATGTGTTTACATCTGGGGGCAATAGTTAATTTGTTTTTGTAGCTTTGGCGTCCTACAAAAATCCACTCTCATTATCATTGGGATAACTTATTCATTTGGTCCCAGCATAGGATTTTTGTGAAGAAACTCTCGTGGGCAAAAGTAGCCAGTTTTATTGGCAGGCCTAATGGTGAATCACTGAATAGCGAAGAGGTTAGAGGGACAGACCACCCGCTTTCTGTGGTCAAAAAGAAGAAAAACACTCATTCTCAAGGTCAGTTTATCCGGTTAGATCTAGGAAGGGAGCCCAGCCTTGTGAGGAAAAATTCACTTATCTTAATCACAGAGTAGGTTTGAACCAAAAGGCTAACCAGGAAGTTAGGTTTGTCCACTAATGTGGATAATGTGACATGGTTTCTTATTTTCCTTTTTCACGAGCAGGGGTTTAATGTTAAGTCTTGATTATAACTGTTCCTCTGTATATGTGCTTACTTCCTGCAAAATAAACCAGCTTAACAATTTGTATCTGGCCTTTTCTCATCCAAATGCTTCCAGCCTAGCTACTGACAGGTTGGTGAGGCGCACGTAACGGCACAATATCCAATTCAGACCACAAGGGGGTACCATTGTTATGCCCTCGGGATACTCTATTGTATGATTAGATATCGGGCAGGGTGGGCACACTCCTTAATGCAAGGCATAGGGATCACTTATGAGAGTGGTCCAGTCCCGCTGACCCAGAAGAATATTTAAGGCAGACCTAAAATTTGTAACAAAGCAATACGTCCATGTAAAAGTTGCATTTTAACTTTTAATGCTGGGGAAGCAAACCGTAAAAGATCGCTACCAGATAATAAGTCAACACCCCTTTGATGCAACCTATGCACTGGATTTTATGGTCGTAACTTATAGCCATTCAATACAAGTAATGAATTCTAATCAATTATGCACTAATCACTAATATCAAAATACAAATGAAAGTGTTTTAATTTGATACTTATTATCCTTCTCCCCTCCTTTCAATTCCATTTCTATGATTTTGAACAGCCAGGTGAGTTGGTCAAGGAAACTAAATTTGAAGGCACCAATTTAGATACCATTACTTTGTAGTTTGCCACCTCAGGATTGATAGTGGTGATTCTGTCTACTTTGCAGCTGCTAATTAGGCTTGTACAGAATTTACAGCTGGTCCATATCAAAAGGCATTATGTGGATGGTGCAAAAATGATTACGCTGCTTTTCCTACAAAGTAATAATGTTGCACTGCTGGTCTTAATCTATGTGAGGATCAAAATGATTCAAATCAGACTCATCAAAAAGCCTGATTCAACTAACCACTGGACTTCCACCCCCATGTTCAATCTAGCACATGCAGCAAACTGCCATGTAATAGCTTGTGACACATGTTCCACTTTCGACAGCAAGGTGTTCTGTTAATCAATGAGAAAGTGCAATAGGAGAAAGATGCCATTAGAGAGTCGTAGTGAGCTTCATTTTTACCACTGTGAGACTGTTGAGTCCTTGGACTATCAAAGAGAGGAAGAAAAAATATCCCTAATTCACCAGAGAATCATATAGCTCAAATGAAACCATGTAGATTATTAAACCAGTCAAACCACATTTTGGCCACTAGAAGGAACATGTATTTAAAATAGATAGATCACTACAGAGGTTATATAGATTGTCTCTCAGATGATCTCAGAGACTGAACAGTACAGAATTTCTCGCTACACTTCAGTGATTATAAATATAATTCTTAGGGCATTGCTGAGATGGTACAACTTGGATGCATTATTCAAGATTGGATGGTCAAACCACCATGAAGTTTCAATATATTGGGTGCATAAACCCCCTATAACCACCATATAGCTCTCATGCTTTTGTCCTATATGCTGTAAAGCATTATCGAGATTAGGCATTTACCATCTCTGTAGAATGACACAGAGATTAGAAACTTAATCATCAGTGAAATCACATGCTTGTGAAATCTGAGGCATATAGCTGTAGAAAACAATAGAGGTCATTTTCAACTTCAACTGGGTCGGGAAACTGGCAGTGGTGAATTGGTTGCCATATACAGCCTGCCTGATTTCCCCCATCAAAGTTGAAAATCATTCACAATATCTGGCGAAAAGCCTTATTTTCTGCGTGCATAGAAATTCCACTCTCTTCTAGCTTCTGTAACAGAAAAGCCTACAGAGGGCCATGAGAGTGCACCAACTTTCCAGCTTGCTGCAGAAATGCAATTGAATGTGCGGGCAGTATGGAAAAATATGGTGATTCACATTCCACATTGTAGTATGTCTTTCTGAAGAAGACAGGCTGTTAAAATCCAAATCAGTCAAATCAGGTTTAAAGATATATCTATCTTTAATTTAAAAAGGCCCTATCTATATTGATTCAAATTGAACTTCACCCTGACCTTTTAACCTGCCTACGTATAAGCTCAGATGTGGCTTCAAGTAGGTACTATGTGGGATGGTAACTACATTTTGTGCTGATACTAGTTCACTTCTTTACTGTGGGTTAGAATGAGGTATATGAAAATATCTGGGTTGGACCCTAAATTAGCTCAATTTTGGCTGATGTAGCTGAACCAATGCTGACTAAACATGAATACCAAATGTGCACAGATGTAGCACAGAAGAACATCAAAGGCTTTGTGTTTGAATCTAGTCCATTGGAAGTGATGTCATATGTACTCTTTCAGTAATGACTGGGTTGGTTTGGCGCTTGTATACCTCTTAATACTCCACCAGAATCATGTCTGTAATCCAAATGTTAAGCGAGCCACTTTCCTAGAACAAAAGGACTTCACGCAAACAATCATTGCTGCATCTACTTTGTAACACCACCTGAAATTGCAGGTTTACTGATCAACATTAGTCAAATTGGTCATTTAGTCAATGCATGTGTTTTGATATTACTAATTTGTTCCACATGATTCCAATTAAAAAAGACTGCATATAAACACTAGCTATTTGTGGCACTACCTGGCACTAATGGTATGTCAAGGTTAAGATTTATGATTGCACAAAATGCTACACTTATTACAGTATCACCCCATTTATTGTATACAGGAGGAATGCACAAGAACCTTCTGATGCATTCCACTGAATGAAAGAGGAGACTGTAACTCCCAGGTAGAAAGCAGGGGAGAGGTGCCTGGCTTCACGCCCAGGTGTTAACAGCTCTGATTGCGCTGTTGTAATGATGGAGAAACTGTCATGGTTCGCTGTTATTATAACTATGAAACTGAGAGCAACTGCTGGTGTTTGCACATGCGCAGTTAAATGCAAAAATACAGACTTAGGCTGGAATTTAACTCCACCCACCCCCCCCAGGAGTGGGCTGGGGGTGAGGGGTGCATAAAATCACCTGGGCAGCGAGGAGTGTCGTGCCTGTTGCCTACCTATCCCTGCTGCTATTTTACCAGTGATGGGGAAGGTAGCAAACGGCCCACCCACCCTAGGCCAATTGAGTCCCTTAAGTAACCAATTAATTGCCACTTAAGGGCCTCTTTTCGCCACCAGTGGTATTGTAGCAGTGGCAGATGGGCACTTCAGCACCTGAGGAGGCCACCTAGTAATATCTGGTGGCCTCTTTTGCCGACTGGGTGGGTCCCTCCTGATCGGGCACACTGTGCCCCATGGAGGGTCTGCCCAGCAGCACAGGCTGCCCCCGCCCCAAAACAACCCCCCTTCCCTACACTCTGACCAAGCCACCCCCCTCCCCACCCCCCCCCACATCGCCGGGGCCTAATCGATTGTCTCCGGCGCGGCCCAACCCCCACTTACCTCTTTATAGGGCAACGTCCATCATCCGCTTCTTGCTGGGTGCAGTCCCAGCAGTGGCCATGGCTCCCAGTGACGCTGCTGGGACTAAAGTGCTGCCGACCCTCTGATTGGCCGGCAGCTCTTGGAGGCAGGACTTCCTGCCTTCGAGTGGCGGAAGCCCTGACTAAAGGCATTTTAAGGCCAGGGCCATGCAAAATAGCAGCATGGTTTTTAGGCCAATGGAGGCGGGCTCACCCCTGGCTTTTTAGCCTTAGTCTGCACTTAATCCGTAATTGTAGCGTTAATGCTAAGCAAAACTGTTTCACATCAACACTACTGTACTGATAATATACCCAAATAGAATTATGTTTATGTTTTATAACTGTTCAGTATTACAATTGTTGAGTCGTCATATATTAATGGAAGTTGTTTAAACACAGTGCATCACATAACATTTTTAGGAACAATAAACGAGGTTAATTTCCCAGGATTCCTCATAGGTTAGGTAATCATGGTCATGATGTTATACAACATGCATGCATATCTAGTGAAGCTTGGAACTTACAGTGGATCCTCACAAAATTAATGTAATAGGGCAAGAGTTTCCGCTTCGGCGCAATCAGAATCCAGACACAAATTGAATCCAACATTGTGCTATTTTTGAGAAGTGTTTCTTTCCCTTCAAGTTTCTGCTCAAACTCATCTGTGTATCACTGAACATAAAATCTGGAATGGGCCGGTGTAATTGGGCATTGCTTTAATTTTTTTTTGCATTAAAATATTCCTTGATATATTTAAGAGTAGTAACTTGGTGCAGTTTGATTTATACAGTTAGAAATGGTTTATCATCAAAAGTATACATTTATAATCGGTGTCTAGGCCACAACCTGTGAGCAACCTGATTTTAAATTACTGAAAATGATTTTAAAAAATTTAGACAAAACGATTATAATTTACTAAATTAAAACTAATTCTATTCAAAAGCTTTTAAAACATGCCTATTGGAGTCCTTACGAACTCCCAAAAATGCTTAATTTTTAGGCCCTTCTCAAAGGCCTAAAAATGGGTTCAATTAGCAGAAAATTACCCTGGTGATTAATTTTTGTGGGCAGTGTCAGCTTCTAACACGATGGACTGAAATTTGCTGCTTGCATGCCAACCCCGAGGTCAGGTTAAATTCTGGATCAGGAACCCAGAAGAGCGAGTGGCAGGACGCAAGGTGCAATCTTCCTAGAGGCAGCCAATTAAGAAGCCGCGACTGGGAGTCCTGTCCAATTAGGGATGGCAGCCAGGTTCCAGTGTTGCATGGTCCAATCAGCATGGCCCATGGAGATGGCCGCCATCCACCTTCACAGTGTGGGTGATACCTGGACATCAGCAGGAGCAGTAATAGCATCATGGAGGCGCCTTCAGTGGGAAGGAATCAGCTCCATTGAAGCAGGGCAAGCATTATTGGAGACATCAGTCCCCATGAAGTGGCTGCAAAAGCATTCGCTCTGCTTGGTTTAAATCCCCTTTGTGAATTTCTGAATTGGTGTCAGCTGTGGCTCAGTTGATAGCATTTTTACCTCTGAGTTCCCAGGGTCTGGGTTCAAGTCCCACACTTGATGTTGAGCACAAAAGTCAAGCCTCCAGTGCAATACTGAGGGTGTGATGTATTGTTTGAGGTACTGCCTTTTGTATGAGATGTCAAAGGACTGCAACGGTTCAAGAAGGCAGCTCACAGCCTCTTTCTCAAGGGCAATTGGGGATGGGCAATAAATGCTGGCCTAGCCAGCGACGCCCATATCCCACGAATGAATAAAACAAACGAGGCCCTGTCTGCCCTCTCAAGTGGATGTAAAATATCCCATGGCACTATCTCGAAGAAAAGCAGGGGCCCTGGTCAATATGTGTCACTCAATCAACATCAATGCTCATTATCACATGTTTGTGGGCGTTTGTGCGCAAATTGGCTGTCACATTTCCTACATTACAATGACTATACTTCAAAAATACTTCATTGGCTGTGAAGCACTTTGGGATAAAAACAGAAAGTGCAGGAAATACTCAGCAGGTCAGGCAGTATCTGTGGAGAGAGAAACAGAGTTAACGTTTCAGGTCGATGACTTTTCATCAGAACTGGCAAAGGATCGAAATGTAATAGGTTTTGAGCAAGTGAAAATGGGGAGGAAAGAAGAACAAAAGGAAAGGTCTGGGATAGGGCAGAGGGCGGGAGAGATTAAATTACAAACTTTCATGGAGAAAAAGCGAAGGGAGTGGTAATAGTTGTGGTAAAAGATAAAGCATATGGTGAGAGAGAATGTTAACAACAGAACAATGAACAGCTCTGTCCGAAAGCAAAAACATGAAAAACAAGTTTAAGACTGGCACATGGTTAAAAAAAAAATAATGAAAATGGGGGTCATTTTGAGTCCAGAAGGCTGTAAAGTACCTAATCGGAAGAGAAGGTGCTGTTCCTCGAGCTTGCATTGAGCTTCACTGAACACTGCAGCAGGCTGAGGACAAAAATGTGGGCATGATAGCAATTTGTTGAATTAAAATGGCAAGCAGCTGGAAGCTTGGGGTCATGCTTGTGGACTGAGTGAGGTGTTCCGCAAAGCAGTCACCCAATCTGCTTTTGGTCTCTCCAGTGTAGAGGAGACTGCATTGTGAGCAGCAAATACTGTATACTAAATTGAAAGAAGTACAAGTAAATTGCTGCTTCACCTGCAAGGAGTATTTGGGGCCTTGGATGGTGAGGATAGAGGACGTAAAAGGGCAGGAATTACAACTCCTGTGATTGGGAAGGTGCCGTGGGAAGGGGACGAGGTGTCAGGGGTGATGGAGGAGTGGACCAGGGTGTCGCAGAGGGAAAAGTCCCTTTGGAATGCTGACAGGAGAGGGGAGGGAAAACTGTGTTTGGTGGCGGCATCAAGCACTTTGGGATGTCTGGTGGTCAAGAAAAGAGCTATATAAATGCAAGTCTTTCTTTTACTGTTGACAAATAAATGGAAACCCTCAAATGAGTTGCTGCTCAGACCACCCACTACAAAGCCGACACTGATCCTTTGCCAGGCTGCTGACACAGTGGGGAGCCCATGAGTGTCAGGGAAAATCTCTTGCAGCATGGAAAATTGCAGATAAGTGGCTCATTACCTGCTTATTTGGTTTCCCGCCACTGCCGAGCAGGTTATCATCGAACCTGCTACCCTGCTGCCAGGAAAAGTACACTGAGGCTGGAATGTGCAAATTTCCTCAAACCCCTGCCCCACCCCCCCCTTCCCGGCCACTTCCAAAACCACCTTCACAGCCCTGAGAAAATTCCAACAGATGTTTTTTAAACTAGCTTAAAATATCGAAAAAAACCTCAATGTTTATAATTATGTGATCTTTCGCATTGGTTTGGCTGATTCCAGACGAATTACATTTAAATAAGCACAATCCAGGGGAAACTCCAGGCTGTAAATTTTCTGAAACCTGCAACTATCTGCCATGAATTGAATAAATGCACTGCTTTGATCTCTAGGGTTTCCAGGAAAGGGTATAAGGTGTAACATAAGGAAAATATGGCAGCACTCTGCTTACCGGATCTCTGCAGAGTTAATACCATGCATGCGCTTCTGGGTAGAAAACTAAATGAGTGTAAGAAGATCCCATCTGCAAAGATTATGCTCCCACTTAGAAATTCAGGAGCCTTTGTGCAAGTTTTTTGGCACCTTTTTTTCCAGTTCCATTTGTTCCACCAATGGTTTTCCCCATAGATGTAAACCTTTTGGAGGAAGAAGAGGAGGATGAATGGAGGGATAGCAAGAATGTCTGGCTGCACCAAAGGAATTCTGTACCCATTCATCAGTATCTTCAAAATTGCTTCTACCTAAAGAGGTTTGCATTGCTTTTATTCATTCACAGGATGTAGACATCACTAGCAAGGCCAGCATTTATTGCCGATCAATGATTGCCCTTGGCAAGGTGGTAGTGACCTTCTTGAGTGGCTTGCTAGGCCATTTCAGAGAGCAGTTTAGAGTCGACCACATTGCTGTGGGTGTGGAGTCACATGTAGTCCAGGCTGCGTAAGAATGGCAGGTTTCCTTCTCTGAAAGACATTAGTGAACAAGATGGGTTTTACAACAATCTGATAATTTCATGCTCACCATTACCAATACTACCTTTTGATTCCATCGACTATAGTTGAATTTCCCAGCTGCCCTGATGGTATTTGCACTCATGTCTTTGGATTATTAGTCGAGGTCCCCTGGATTACCAATCCAGTAACACAACCACTATGCTATCATACCCAGATTTCATTTTGTCAGCGAATTAGTGCATGCAGAGAGTTAAATTCTCAAAGGAGGCTATGATGGCAGACACAATGGCACAAATATACTATGTGACGGGGTGACTAACTGTAATGTAAAATAGTCTTGGGAAGAATCCCAATCACAGTATGCCATGCTTTAAGTAATATCAGTAAGCATGAAGATGTGTCAGGGCAATCAACAGCCAACATAAACTGATTAGCCAGGTCCACACAACGCAACCAACCAGATCTGTAGGCACTGGCACAACTACCTGACAACAATTTTGAGGCATTGCCTTTACAAGTTGTGAGTCAGCAGAAGGCCAGATGCACAGCTGTGCCATTTTCTGCAAGGATACCTGCAGCTACCATGCTCATTAAATAAAAACAAATCATCAGAAATGCTCAATGAAATTGTCATCCATTTTGTAAAAACAAACGGAAAGAAGGAGAATGATGCAAACAGCAGAAGAGGAGGAAACAAAGAGAACAAGCACAACAAACTAAAACAAGATGAACAGAAGGAGAACCAGTTCAACAGCAGTGAGAAAAAAAGAAAAACAGAAATAACTTTTACTGCATTTTCAGTGTATGCACATTTGTCTGTGTATGAAGAAACATGCAGAGAGAGCAGGATGAAAATACAATGGAAAGAAATGTGAGTGACAGAAAGTCTGAATAAAGCATGTGGCCAAAATTTTCTGACTTTGCGATTGTCAGCTTGTACTTTTCTGCCTTAAATGAGCAGAAAATCAAGGGCTGATCAGCGCAGGAGTGGAAAGCCAGAGCTCATAGTTTAAAGACGTACATCCAAAATGCTACTGAAGCTTTTACACATCTAAAGTACAGCTGGGATAAGTGTTTCTAGTACTAGTGTTGGTTCATTTTAGGCATAAATCTGTGACTGGAAAGTTCAATGCTTTTAAGTAAATGATGCAATTCTCATCGATATTTACCTCTGTTTGATCTTTGTAAAGAGGATAATATCTGCAAACCAAGATTAGCTATTTAGCACTTGCCTCCAAAAATGGGGTATAAAAATTAGTTACAAATGAGAAAAATAATCAATTTTTGATTGTAAAACTCATCACAGTGGAACTTGTGCAATTTCTGAGCCACTGAGTCATGTTGGAATGTGAATATTTTATTTCCGGTGAGATGTGGCATTGGTGTGTCCAACCAGTAGTTGAAAGTGCCAGCACCACAGCAACAATGCTGCAAATTACAAAATCAATTTACTGTGACTCCTTCCCCATTAACTATTTATACCATACTCTTGTAAACAGAATGAGTAAAGGAAGAAAAAGCTGCATTTATATAGCACCTTACACCACCTCAGCACATTCTGTGATCTGAGGTCAGATCATTTCAATTAATCCAGCGAGCACCTGCGACAGTTTAGACAGACCTTGGCAGCCGCTGGGCAGCGTTAGAACAAAATGCAATGCTAGGAGGTTGTTTTTAAGTTCTAAGTGGGTAGCACCAGCTACAAATTTGTAGCAGAAGGTCAATTTCACTGCAGCTGGTTAAAATATCTTAGTGTTCCAAGGCAATACCAAGACCTGGATATCTCGGAGGTCCCAAGTTTGCTGTTCCATTAACCTAGACCACCAGTATCTTGCTGGCATCCAGGTTGCTTGGGGCAAAGAAGGTGGAAGCAATGGGAATTCCAGTGGCTGATGCAACTTCACCAGCCCCACCTCCATCTTGATGTCAGGCCATTAATGGAGTGAATGCAACTTCTTCATCTACCCATCACCAGCAAGAAGAACCAATCTGCAATCACTGGAATAGAGGCTAGGAGCTGGATTTTCAGCTCCACCGGGGCCAGAATCAGAGATGGGCAGGAGCTAAAGGTAGCCCTGCCAGCCAGCGTGTTGGTTCCCCAGCTCCATCCTCCCTCCGGGCCATTTTCGCAGAAGCTGGATCCAGTAGTCAATCAGTCTAATTGAGGCCAATTAAAGGAGGCCAACTGGAATTTTCCAGTCAGCCTCCAGGTTCCCAGAGGCACAGGGACCAGTTTAGGTGACTTGAGACAGGCACCTGGCAGCATGACAGGGGTGGGGATGCAGTGCACCAGGCAGGCCTAGAGGCGGCCCTGTTAGAGGGGATATCCCACCGCCCAGCAACCCCCCCCCCCCCACCCTCACAGCGATGGCCTAGCCGCTGAATCTATTTTTTAATTAATTTTTTTAAAGTTGGAGCACCCTCTCTCTTACTAACCTTCCACTGCAGCCTGCTGCTCCTTTCAAGCTGGAAGGCCTCTGATTGGTCCTCCAGGTTCAAGAGCCTGCCCACCATCCTTAATTGGACGTGAACCTGCCCTCTGCCTATTAATTGACTTCCCGGTGAAAATCCCCTTGTGGCAGGTTCGGGACTCGGAAACAGAACCGACCTTTGTTTCCCACCCCCGGAGGGGAAATCCAGCCCTGGGTCTTGCCCAATTTCCCGCTCCCACCTGTCCTCTCCCAACCTTTTTAACACCAAAAGTCGTCCACAGGACCTGAGGAAATTTGGAGTCATTAATTTTATTCTATTTGAAATAATATTGTACAGTAGTTCTATATTACTTCTAAATATAATTTTATTAATTGGAACCAAAACTGAGTATTTCTTAACTTTAATTAACTAGTATGTTTTGTTTATTTATATTGTAAAATAATAAGCTAACTTCATATAACATGATGTTAAAAAGAATTACCATCTAAGATGATATAGTGTACTTTATTTTACTTAAGCTAAAAACCTACAATTTTGTAAGAATCATATTTAACAAACTGATCTTTCTTTTAGATCTAAAGTTAATTAAATTCCTGATTTGGGATTAGCTCTATTACATAGACATCAAGGAGTTTACTCTGTAATGTAAAAGGCAAGCAGAAATTTTAATAATATACAAAGAGGAAGGAAGTTTGGACAAAAATGCCAGTGTGGAGCCAAGATGAGTTTGTCAGATATGGTGGAAGAATAACAACACAAAATCAGTCAAAACTTAGAAAATTGATTCTCGGCTATTATGCCCCAATTATCATATCAAGAATTTGACTAATAATGATGAACAACAATGACTAATAGTACTTCGAAACAATTCTTGTTTAGGGAAGACTGAACTGCACCTTTATGCCTTAGCGCATGCAGGGCACTATGGGTACATTAGGATTACGTCAATTTTTATTAAACCCATTGCTACAAAATTTGCAAACTGCACAGTTGGAGAAATGGACATTTCAATATTTATACTGGTGGCTTACGAACTGCTTTAAAAGCATCAAATGACCATTATTATGATTGTGTCCTGTTTGGCGGTTTTTTGTCAGCAAAAACATGTAGTTCTCACTACGCGTAAATTTCAAAGTTACACAATCCCACAATTTTGTTAATAGCTCATATATTATGATGAAAATCAAACAATTAACCCATTATTCAACTTAAGAAGAAAAATATGGCACTAAGAGAATGAGATCTTGGCATGGGAACACTGCGCTTTAATATTACCAGGTTTTCCTTCATTCAGAAAGAAAATACAAAGGAATGAGTGCCTGGTGTTTTAACAAGAACTTAGTCCCGCTGCACTCTTATTCTGGGGATGTAGATCTTTGTTAGTTGATTAGGGGATGGTTGGCGGTGATTAACTAACAGCATGGAACTCTTAAGGTTAACTTTAGCTTGCCAGGAAGTGCTTAAGCTTAAGTAAGAATGTGGTCACAACTGGAATCAATGATTAGAATGGCTAAGACCATCAAGCTGGCAAATGTTTTATAACAACATAGACAAAATGTACAAATAAAAGTTTGCTGGAATTCAATACCATAAGACAGTATTATCTAAGTCTGGGTTGTTCCTTAATTATCACTTTATGCATTAGCTATCTTAAAAATTTGAGGCATAATTTCCCCACCTGTCACTGCCGATAATCTGCCACACTTACTCGTGTCAGAGGAGACCTGAATTCACTACTTTTTCACAAAGAGAATGCGACTTAGCTGGCCTTGGGAATGGCTTGAACCACAGATACTGCTCTTCCTTTTGATGGTCATCAACTTTTAATATCACAGCCAGTGACCTATTCCAAATCACTTGGTTGGTTGTCCACAGAAGTGAAAAATTTGGACTTGTATGTAGTCAGTATTGATAGTGGAATTAAAGGAGGTTACTGTGGAGCTTCTTAAGCCAACAACATGAGGGAGATGAATTTATGCAGTAGATGTCACCTGAGGTACTTTAGATCCATATAGAATCATAGAATGGTTACAGAACAGATCAAAGCTATTTGGCCCATCAAGACCATGCCAGCTCGCTGCAAGAGCAATTCACCCAATCCAGCCTTTTGCCACAACCCTGCAAATTTTTCTCTTCAGGTGCTTATCCAATTCCCTTTTGACAGCTGCGATTGAATCTGCCTCCATCACCTCTTCAGGCAATGCATTCCGAATCGTAACTACTCTCTATATAAAAAAAGTTTTTCCCCATGTTACCTTTGATTCTTTTGCCAATCACTTTAAATCTGAGTCTTCTGGTTCTTGACCCACCAATGGGACCAGGTTCCCCTTATCTACTCTGTCCAGACCCCTCATGATTTTGAATCCCTCTATCAAATGTCCTCAACCTTCTCTTCTCTTGAGGAGACAATCTCAGCTTCTCCAATAATAATAAAAACAAGAAATGCTGGAAATACTCAGCAGGTCTGGCAGCATCTGTGGACAACGAAGCAGAGTTAACGTTTCAGGTCAGTTCTGATGAAGGGTCACTGACCTGAAACATTGGGCTGAATTTTACGCCGCCCCAGCAGGTTGGATGGTGGCGTGGGGGTGGCGTAAAATGGAGCGGGAGGCTGCGGGAGGCCTACCTGCCCCGCTCCCGCCTCCGGTCAAGTTTACGGCATCGGGCGTGGGGGGCGGAAAACGGCCCGCCCGAGGCCACTTAAGGGCCCTCGCCTGCCTCCACGGGTATTTTACCTATGGCAAGTGGGCATGCTGGGGACTTGAAAGGCCGCCCAGCGATAGCTGCCGGCTTTTCCGCGCCCTGGGGAGGGGGGCCATGGCAGTCACCCACAGGGTGCCCAATTGAGGGCCACCCCCGCCTCCCAACCCACCCTGGGACCCAAGACGCCCCCTCCCCCCACCCAAAACGACCACTCCAGGCTCACCAGGGAAGGACTGATCCCCCTGGTTGAGGCAAACCCAACTTACTTGGACTCCTGGCTCTAACAGGTCGGCTGGGCTGCAATCCCAGCAGTGGCCACTGCTCCTGGTGACGCTGCTGGGACTAAGAGCTGCCGGTCCGCTGATTGGCCGGCAGCTCAACGAGGCAGGACCTCCTCCTCAAGTGGGTGGAACTTCCGCCTCGGGACAATCAAAGCCCGGGGACCCGTAAAATGTGGTACAGATCCCCAGGCTAGGTGGAAGAGGGATCGCCACCAACTTTTACATCGGTGGCGAATTCCCGTCCGCCCAAGGTAAAATCCAGCCATTTAACTCTGCTTCTCTCTCCACAGATGCTGCCAGACTTGCTGAGTATTTCCAGCATTTCTTGTTTTGATTTCAGATTTCCAGCATCTGCAGTATTTTGCTTTTATCTCAGCTTCTCCAATATATCCACGTAATTGAAGTCTGTTTTGATTACACTGACAGTGAGAACCATTAAAGTTAACAATCATTTAGGCAAGTGTGGATTAATTAAGGAAAGCCAGCACAAATGTGTTAAAGGCAAATCATGTTTAACGAACATGATTGAGTTTTTTTTGAGATAACAAAGAAAGTTGATGAGGGTAATGCAGTTGATGTGGTGTATATGGATTTCCAAAATGTGTTTGATGAAGTGTTGCATAATAGGCTTGTCAACAAAGTTGAAGCCAATGGAATAAAAGGGGCAATGGCAGCATGGATACAACGATAGCTGGGTGACAGGAAACGGAGATATGTGGTGAATGGCAGTTTTTCAAACTGGAGGGAGGTATTCGGTTATGTTCCTCAGGGTTCAGTGCTAGGGCCACTGCTGTTTTTAATATACATTAATGGCTTAGACTTAGGGGGTACAGGATACAATGTCAAAATATGCAGGTGGCACAAAACTGGGAACTGTAATAAACAGTGAAGAAGATAGTAATAGACTTTAAGAGGACATAGGCTGGTGGAATGGGCAGACATATCCTAGATGAAATTCAACACAGAAAATTGTGAGGTTATACACTTTGCTAGGGTGAATGAGGAGGGACAATACAGTCTAAGTGATACACCTTTAAAGGGGTTACAAGAACAGAGGCCTGGGGATGCTTTTGCACAAATCTTTGAAGGTGGCAGGACAGGTTAACATTCTTTCTTTTTGGGCCTCCTTATCTCGAGAGACAATGGATACGCGCCTGGAGGTGGTCAGTGGTTTGTGAAGCAGCGCCTGGAGTGGCTATAAAGGCCAATTCTGGAGTGACAGGCTCTTCCACTGGTGCTGCAGAGAAATTTGTTTGTTGGGGCTGTTGCACAGTTGGCTCTCCCCTTGCGCCTCTGTCTTTTTTCCTGCCAACTACTAAGTCTCTTCGACTCGCCACAATTTAGCCCTGTCTTTATGGCTGCCCGCCAGCTCTGGCGAATGCTGGCAACTGACTCCCACGACTTGTGATCAATGTCACACGATTTCATGTCGCGTTTGCAGACGTCTTTATAACGGAGACATGGACGGCCGGTGGGTCTGATACCAGTGGCGAGCTCGCTGTACAATGTGTCTTTGGGGATCCTGCCATCTTCCATGCGGCTCACATGGCCAAGCCATCTCAAGCGCCGCTGACTCAGTAGTGTGTATAAGCTGGGGGTGTTGGCCGCTTCAAGGACTTCTGTGTTGGAGATATAGTCCTGCCACCTGATGCCAAGTATTCTCCGAAGGCAGCGAAGATGGAATGAATTGAGACGTCGCTCTTGGCTGGCATACGTTGTCCAGGCCTCGCTGCCGTAGAGCAAGGTACTGAGGACACAGGCCTGATACACTCGGACTTTTGTGTTCCGTGTCAGTGCGCCATTTTCCCACACTCTCTTGGCCAGTCTGGACATAGCAGTGGAAGCCTTACCCATGCGCTTGTTGATTTCTGCATCTAGAGACAGGTTACTGGTGATAGTTGAGCCTAGGTAGGTGAACTCTTGAACCACTTCCAGAGCGTGGTCGCCAATATTGATGGATGGAGCATTTCTGACATCCTGCCCCATGATGTTCGTTTTCTTGAGGCTGATGGTTAGGCCAAATTCATTGCAGGCAGACGCAAACCTGTCGATGAGACTCTGCAGGCATTCTTCAGTGTGAGATGTTAAAGCAGCATCGTCAGCAAAGAGGAGTTCTCTGATGAGGACTTTCCGTACTTTGGACTTCGCTCTTAGACGGGCAAGGTTGAACAACCTGCCCCCTGATCTTGTGTGGAGGAAAATTCCTTCTTCAGAGGATTTGAACGCATGTGAAAGCAGCAGGGAGAAGAAAATCCCAAAAAGTGTGGGTGCGAGAACACAGCCCTGTTTCACACCACTCAAGTCTTTGCTCGAGTCGCTCTGAACAGGCTCCAGAAGCTGGCCGAGCGCGTCTACCCTGAGGCACAGTGTGGCTTTCGTGCAGAGAGATCGACTATTGACATGCTGTTCTCCCTTCGTCAGATACAGGAGAAATGCCGTGAACAACAGATGCCCCTCTACATTGCTTTCATTGATCTCACCAAAGCCTTTGACCTCGTCAGCAGACGTGGTCTCTTCAGACTACTAGAAAAGATCGGATGTCCACCAAAGCTACTAAGTATCATCACCTCATTCCATGACAATATGAAAGGCACAATTCAACATGGTGGCTCCTCATCAGAGCCCTTTCCTATCCTGAGTGGTGTGAAACAGGGCTGTGTTCTCGCACCCACACTTTTTGGGATTTTCTTCTCCCTGCTGCTTTCACAGGTTAACAAAGCATCTCATAAAACATATGGGATCCTGGGAAATTATACTAAACCTATATAAAACACAAGTTCAGCCCCAACTGGAGTATTTTGTCCAATTCTGGGCACTACACTTTAGGAAGCACATGACGGGTTTGGGGCGGGTACAGAAGAGATTTACTAGAATGGTTCCAGGGAAGAGGGATTATAGTTATGTGAATAGACTGGAGAAGCTGGTGTTCTCCTTAGAGCAGAGAAGGCTAAGAGGAAATTTGATAAAGTTATTTAAAATCATGAAGGGTTCAGATAGGGTAAATAAAGAGAAATTGTTTCCAATGGTTGAAGCGTTGGTAACCAGAGGGCAGAGATTTAAGGCGATTGACAAAAGAACCCAGGAGACATGAGGAATTTTTTTTTTCACGAAACGAGTGGTTGAAATTTGGAATGCACTGTCTGAGAGTGTGGTGGAAACAGATTCAATAGTAATCTTCAAAAGGGAATATTTGATGGAGAAGATATTGCAGGGTAATGGGAAAAGAGCTGGGTAATAAGAGTAACTAGATTGCTCATCAAAAGAGCCAGAATTGGACAAAATTGGCTGAATGGCTTCCTTCTGTGCTGTAGTGTTCTATAATTCGAAGCTAGGATTGTACTGCTTAGAGCAAAGAAGGTTAAGAGATCTAATATAGGTATTCAACATTATGTGAGGTTTTGATAGAGCCAGCAGAGAAAAACTGTAAGCTCTGCCAAGTGGGTCAGTAACTGAGGTCATAAATTTAATATAATTGGCAAAAGAACCAGAAGGGAAATAAATAGAAACTCTTTCACACAGAGAGTGGTTAAGATTTAGAACACATTACCTGGAAGGGTGGTGCAAGCAGATTCCATGGGAACTTTCAAAGGCAATTGGACATATATTTGAAGAGAACTAATTTACAGAGTTATGGGGAATAAGCTGGGAGTGTGGGATTAAGTTAAGGAGTTCTTTCAAAGAGTTGGCGCAGGCACAATAGCCTGAATAGCTTCCTTCTGTACTGTAAGGTTCTATGATTTTAACAGGTTCTATAACTCCTACTAGTTAGACGTGACATCAAAATGCACTTACTGTTTAGGAATATTCACAAAAATTCATGAAGACAAAACTTAAATATTACATCAGGATGACTAAAGCAAAATTAAATCGAATTAAATGATCAATGATGGAACTCAAATATTTAAACAGCTATTCTGTATTGTGGTTTGACAATTTTATGTTAATTATGACTCTCTGGTTTGCCTGCAATGTCAGTCTCCGTATCGGCAACCAGGAAAACTGTTAAAGAAACAAGAAAAAAGTTATTCTTGGCAAGGACAAGCCTTGAGCCAAGTCTACTTGGCCATCTCGCCCTCTAGTAATTGTCACTTTACTACTCTAGTTGGGCTAATATAGTATTTTCTCTGTATGTCTTTTGTAATGTTTCATAAATTTACTGCAAACAATTCAAATTTTTCTGAAAATCACACAAAGTAGTTAACATATGTAAGTTACATTGCAAATATAACGCAGGTACAGCAAAAAGCATTCAGGTCTCTTATTATCAGTACATATAACCCATACATTCTGAGCTCACATTTTCAGAAATTATGTTTCAAGACCTTCTCTGTTCAAAATTCTAGTGGAACAACTTAGCCTTATCTACATTATGAACATATATTTGACTTTCCTCATTATGGCCTTTATATCTAGAGGACTAGAATGCAAGAGGGTAGTAGTCATGCTTCAGCTTTACAATAAAAGCAAAATACTGCAGATGCTGGAAATCTGAAATAAAAATAGACAGTGCTAGAAATACTCAGGTCTGGCAGCATCTGTGGAGAGAGAAACAGAGTTGACGTTTCAGGTCTGTGACCTTTCGTAGGTGTGCTTGTACAAGGCACACAGAAAGTTAAAATGCAGATACAGCAAGCAATTAGAAAGGCAAATGGCATGTTGGCCTTTATTGCAAGGGGATTGGAGTGCAGGAATAAGGAAATATTACTACAGTTGTCAAACAGCTTTGAGGTGCTCTCAACCTGTGTGGATGAAAGCAAGGTCTACAAGGTGGATGAGCACACTGTGGTACAGCAAGCCATTCAAGTGAGGAGAGCTAAAAGGAATATAGTGGTAGTAGGGGATTGTATAGTGAGGGGGAACAACACTGTTCTGTGCAGCTGAGAGCGTGAGTCCAGAAGGCTGTGTTGTCTGCCCGGTGCCAGGGTTCAGGACATCTGCTCAGGGCTGGACAGGAATTTGGAGTGGGAGGGGAAAGATCCAGTTGTTGTGGTCCATGTAGGTACCAACAGCATAGGTAGGACTAGGAAAGAGGTTCTGCTCAGACAGTAAGAGAAGTTAGGCAACAAATTGAAGAGCAGAACCTCAAGGGTAATAATCTCTGGATTATTACTTGAGCCGCCTGCCAATTGGCTTAGGGCATATAAGATTAGTGAAATGAATACATGGCTCAAAGACTGGTGTGGGAGAAGTGAGTGTGGGAGAAGTGGGTTTCGGTTCGTGGGGCACTGGCACCAGTACTGGGGAAAGTGAGGGCTGTACCATTGGGATTGTCTGCACCTGAACCGGACTGGGTCCAGTCTTCTAGCAAACCATATAACTAGGGAAGTAGAGAGGGCTTTAAACTAAACAAGGGGGGAGAGGGATCAAGCTTGGGTAGATGTAGCAAATCAAGGGGTAGAGTTAAGGCAGGGGAGCAGAATAGTAACATGGGAAATGATGGTCAGAGAATGGCAGGAAGGGACAGAGAGAATAAACTTAAGAACATACCAACAGTCAAGACTAGATGTTACAAAGATGACAAAAAGACAAAAGTAAAGGCTCTATCTGAATGCACGTAACATTCGTAACAAAGTAGACGAAGTGATAGCGCACATTGAAGTAAATAAATACGATCTGATCGCCATTATGGAGGCATGGCTGTAGGATGACAAGGATTGGGTCCTCAATATTGAGGGGTATATAAAATTTAAGAAGAATAGGAAGCTAGGTAAAGGTGGAGGGGTAGCACTGTCAATCAAGGATGGCATTGCTGCAATAGTTAGGGATGACCTTGGTTCAAGAGATCAGGATGTAGAATCGATTTCGGTGGAGATGAGGAATAGTAGGGGAAAGAAGTCACTAGTGGGAGTGGTCTACATGCCCCCTAATAGTAACCACAATGTAGGATGAAGTATCCAAGAAGAAATATTGGGTGCTTGTGATAAAGGAATGGCAATAATCATGGGTGATTTTAATCTACATATAAACTGGAAAAATCAGATTGGCAACAGTAGCCCCAATGACGAGTTCGTGGAATGCTTTCGAGATGATTTCTTGGAGCAGTACATTCTGGAACCAACCAGAGAGAAGATTATATTAGACTTGGTATTGTGTAACTTGACAGGATTAGTTAATGACCTCAGAGTAAAGGCACCTCTAGGTAGCAACAAGCACATTATGATTGAATTTTACATCCAGTTTGAAAGAGAGAGGAGTGGGTCTAAGACTAGTATCTTAAACTTAAATAAGGGCAACTATGTGGGCATGAAAGCTGAGCTAGCTGAGGTGAACTGGGTTACTAGGTTAGGAGATAGATCAATAGAGAAGCAGTGGCAGACATTGAAGAGGATATTTCAGCTAACTCAATAAGTATATTCTTACTATAAAGAAAAATTCTAAGGGGAGGACCCACCATCCTTGGTTAACTAAAGAAGTTAAGGAAAGCATCAAACATAAGAAAAAAGCATATAATTATGTAAAGATGAGTGGCAGGTCAGATGATTGGTCAGAATATCAAGAATGACAGAGAATGACTAAAAGGTTAATCAGGAGAAAGAAATTAGAGTATGAGAGGAAGCTAGCTAGAAATGTAAAAACGGATTGCAAGAGTTTCTACAGGTATTTAAAAAGGAAAAGAGTAAATAAAGTGAGTGTTGGTCCTCTCGAGAGTGAGAATGGGGAGTTAATAGTAGATAATAAGGAAATGGCAGAGGAAATGAACAAATACTTTGCTTCTGTCTTCACTATAGAGGATACTAAAAACATTCCAGTAATAGCGATAAATCAGGAGGTGGAAGGAAGAGAGGAACATGGTGAAATTACAATCACCAGGGAAGTGGTACTGACCAAACTAATGGAGCTGCGGCTGTCAAGTCTCCGGGTCCTGATGGGCTTCATCCTAGGGTCTTAAAAGAGGTGGCTAATGAGGTAATAGATGCGTTGGTGTTAATTTTTCAAAATTCACTACATTCTGGAAAGGTTCCATCAGACTGGAAAGTAGCAAATATAACCCTTTCTATTCAAGAAGTGGGGGAGACAGAAAACAGGTAACTACAGGCCAGTTAGCTTGGCATCTGTCATGGGGAAGGTGTTAGAATTGATCATTAAGGAGGCTATAGCTGAGCACTTAGAAGAACTCAAGGTAATCGGGAATAGTCAGCTTGGCTTTGTGAAAGGGAAATTATGTTTAACCAATTTATTGGAGTTCTTTGAAGGAGTAACATGCACTGTGGATAAAGGGGAGCCCGTTGACGTACTGTACTTGGACTTCCAGAAAGCATTTGACACCGTGCCATATAAAAGGCTATTGCACAAAGTAGGAGCTCATGGTGTAGGGGGTAACATATTAGCATGGATAGAAGATTGGCCGGCTGGCATAAAACAGAGAGTATGCATAAATGGGTCCTTTTCTGATTGGCAGGATGTGACAAGTGGAGTCACTCAGGGGTCTGTGCTGGGGCCTCAACTTTTTACAATTTATATCAATGACTTAGATGAAGGGAGTGATGGGATGATAGCTAAAGTTGCAGATGACACAAGGATAGGTAGGAAAGTATGTTGTGAAGAGGAGATATGGAAGTTGCAGACCGATATAGATAGGTTGAGTGAGTGGGCAAAAATCTGGCAGATGGAGTATAATGTGGGAAAATGTGAAGTTGTTCACTTTGGCAAGAAGAATAAAAAAGCAGAGTATTACTTAAATGGGGATCGACTGCAGAATTCCGAGCTGCAGAGGGATCTAGGTGTTCTAGTGCATGAGCCACTAAAGTTTAGTACACAGGTACAGCAAGTAATAAAGAAGGCTAATGGAATGCTATCCTTGATTACGAGAGGAATTGAAAATAAAAGTAAGAATGTTATGTTTCAGTTATACAGGGCATTGGTGAGACCACATCTCGAATACTGTGTGCAGTTTTGGTCTCCTTATTTAAGGAAGGATATGAATGCATGGTAGGCGGTTCAGAGGAGGTTTACTAGATTGATACCTGGAATAAGTGGGTTTTCTTATGAGGAAAGGTTGCACAGACTGGGCTTGTTTTCACTGGAGTTTAGAAGAGTGAGGGAAGACTTGATTGAAATATATAAGATCCTGAATGGTCTTGACAGGGTGAATGTGGAGGCATGTTTCCTCTTCTGGGTGACTCCAGAACTAGGGGCACTGTTTTAAAATTAGGGGTCGCCCTTTTAGGACAGAGACGAGGAAAAAATTTTTCTCTCAAAGGTTTGTGCAACTTTGGAATTCTCTGCCTCAGAAGGTGCTGGAGGTGGGGTCATTGAATATTTTTAGGGTGGAGGTAGATAGATTCTTGTTAGGTAAGGGAATCAAAGATTATCGGGGGTAGATGGGAGTGTGGAATTCGAGACGGAAACAGATCAACCATGATCTTATTAAATGGCAGAGCAGGCTCGACAGGCTGAATGGCCTACTTCTGCTCCTAATTCGTATGGTCATATGGGTTTTGGTGAGACCACATCTGAAATACTGTGTGCAGTTTTGGTCTCCACATTTAAGAAAGGATATACTTGCATTGGAGGCAGTGCGGCAAAGGTTCACTAGATTGATCCCTGGGATGAGGGGGCTGTCCTATGATGAGCGAGTAAGTAAATCAAGTCTGTATTCTCGAGTTTAGAAGAATGAGAGGCGATCTCATTGAAACATAAGTTTCTAAAGGGGCTGGATAGGGTAGTCACTGAGAGATTATTTCTGCTGGTCGGGGCTCTAAAATACGGGGGCACAGTCTCAGGATAAGGGCCGATCATTCAGGACTCAGATGAGAAGAAGTTACTTCAGTCAAAGGATTGTGAATCTTTGGAATTCTCTACCCCAGAGGACTGTGGATGCTCCATACATTTAAGGCTGGGATAGACAGATTTTTGGTCTCTCAGGAAATCAAGGGATATGGCGAGCAGCCAGGAAAGTGGAATTGAATCCTAAGATCAGCCATTTTGAATGGCAGAGCAGGCTCGATGGATCTACTCCTGCTCCTATTTCTTGTGCTCTTTGTAAATTCTCTGTGGAGCTGCCCACTGCCTAAATCAAGCTTGGCTATTTTGTGCATTGAAGCATGATTTTCCCACAAGGATACTATGATGGGCTGGTGTTTAACAGCAGTGACGTGGTTGAAATGCATATTTTGAAAATTAATGTAAATGTAGGATCCTCCCTATCCTCATAAGTATAGTCTAGCATTTTCTGCCACAAAATTTCAAGATTCCTACTGACCTTACATTTGTGCTGCCACTGTTTAAACTGGACTAAAATGATTTTTTTTTAAAGTGCAGTGAATGGTTACTTCACTTAAAAGTACAACCACTCCTCAATCAGTGTAATTATGAGGAAATTATCAAGGTAGGCCTGAGAGGGTCAAGATTTCATACACCAAAGAAGTTATTGTCTGTCATGGATGAACCGAGTTTAGATGACAAAACGTGTTGGTCTAACCTTTCTGGTACAATCATTTAAATTTTATGATTATCTTAAAAGATATGATCTCAGTGCTAACAATGTTTTTGTGAGAGGGAGGAAGATATATCAGATATATCTATACCACACCTAAACTTTCTGATCAACCTATATTTCCACTTCGTTGAGGTAACTGTAGACTTTAAAAGTTGAATAAGAATTTAGCAGCAACTTTTTATTTCAGGCAACTAAACATGCAGCCCAGAATTTGCAAAACTATCAGTGTTCATCATCATTACTCCTCTGAAACTGACAGCAAGTTCTGGAGTCTGCACAAATGCAGTTAAACTCAGAAATCCATACGTTTCTATCAGTGATTCTACGCTTCTCCATAGGGTGCACTGTTGAGGTCCCTGTAGACTGCAGTCATTTCAAAGTTACTGAGCTGACAAGAACTTCTCCTTTAATGCTGTAATATTGCTGTTAAAAGCCCTGGAAAAAATTGTGACTTGTTTATAAGGTGGAGTGTGTTTTTAACAGCGTACTATGTCATAACTACTGATGAACAACCTCTCTGGTGCTGGAAAACTAATTCTTTATTTGTGTAATGTCATTTTCTTTCCATTATGATAAAAGATTCCATGGTATTTTTAATGATATATTTAAGTTTTTTAATGATATTTCAGTTTTGAATGTGTATGCCTCAATCTTTCTTTCACTCTACAATTTATGAGAAGTGAAGAATAATCTATGTATTTAACTTCTTGGTTTGCTGTCTGTTAGAATTCTTTAATGTGATTGGCTGCTTACCCTGCTTGATGACATCACTGTTTCTGAAGAACCCCTTGACTAGGCGCCAGAAACAAACTGACACACAGAAAGCCGCTTTGCCGTTGATCATATAATCTGGGCCAATAATTAAGATGTCCATTAAAATAAAGGGACAGTTCCACAATTGGGCACTTCCAGCAAGGAGTGGCACTTGCCCATTGTGAAATATCAGGCCCACAGTGCCTGATTTCTGTCCATTATTTTACTTTAGTACCATTTAAAATTAAAGAAATTATGTTGCTTCATTTGGCTCTGATGGCAGCAGAACCACATAGAGATTTTACTACCAACAGCAACAATTGATATTTTTTTTAAATAAAATTTTTTAAATTGATTTACGGTCACCTAGGACAGGATTTTCGCACCTATATAAGGGCAAAAATGGAGGCGGGCGCATAATTTCATGCCACTGGTCAGTTTGCCAGGACCATCCTACCCCAAAACCATTTTGCTGGAGGCCAGTTTGGGGGCAGAATGGCTACCCACCCACAAGCACCAGTTGGTCAACTGAGGTAAGATTAAGGCAAATTATCAGAGGTCAACTGGAATTTTCAAGACAGGCTTTCAGCCCCACCCCCCACCCCCGCAAACTTGGTCATTGCTGTGACCACAGGACAACTTGTGTAGGGGTTCCATAATGGTGGCCTGGCTGCTGTGGCCATTTTTCATTTCAGATTTTTTATATTTGCTGAGAGGGCATCTAAAGATGGAGGTGCCCCCTCTCTCTCTCCCTTACCTGCAAAGACAAGCCACAGCTCTTTCTGTGCTGGAGGGACCCCTATTGGCTCTCCAGCTTTGAAAGCCTGCCTGCCATCCTTAATTCAATGGTGAGCGTGTCCTCTGGCCACCAATTGGCCAGTTCAGGCAAAATCACTGTCGGGTGCCTGTTCCCGACATACAATGCAGGGTCGGGACCCCCATTCAACCGCAAGGTCAGGGTCTCGACCCAAAATATAAAATTCTGCCCACTGTCTTCTGCTACTACAAGAGATCCCTCATTCAAGTATGACTTGAACAGATTATATCCAAGGCCTCTAATTCACTTGTAGATCAACTGTAGGTCTCCCATTGTGACTTACAGATGTTCTACTGGACAATTGAATTATAGCCTGTTTCTCAGTTAGAAAGTTTTGCTTTTGTTTGCGCCAATCCAACTCATCAATGGAACTTGGTATTTAGTGACATGATTTTGCTAAGATATTGTTTCACATGTGCATATTATCTGTAGGACTGTTGGTTGTATATAGGAAGTGTTCAGTCCTCATGAAAAAAATACTTCAGGTCTTTCCATAAATCATGTGTTCCACATGTGTTTCCATCACTGGGGTATTGTAAAAATCTTACAATATAAAATTCTAGCAAATAATCAAGAGATGTTCTGAAGCTAGGTTTTTATTCTCATTAAAACACAGAGGTGTAATTCTTCCACTGAATCCCATCTGTAGTTAAAATTCAATTTTCATTTTTATTCCAAAATGAGATTATTTTAGATCTTCAACATTGTTAAATTTAGTTAAATGAGAAAAAAAATCCTCTGTATCTAACTTCTTATTGCTTCCTAAACACAGTATCCAATAGGCATGATTGTAATTGGTTCCCATTGACAAAGCTTTCAATAGTACAAATTTCAATAGTACGAATAACCCAAGAGCTTCTGAATCCTAGAATAAATGGTGTTTACACACTTTCTCTGAGGTTTCCGCAGCTTATCCGCCAATGTTACAGCAGATGTGCGTGATAACCTCCGCACCCTCCAGGCAGCCAATTGTACCCACTCAGTAAACTTCACCATGGGAGCTTGTTTTCCAGCACTGTGCTGCTAACATTTCCAATTCTTTTCTTTCATCTTGTTTTCAGTCATCTCAATCTGACTTCCTGCTCGATAGTGTCAACTTGGCACAGTTGGTAGAACTCTCACCTGAAGGGCAGAATATTGTGATTTAAGTCCTATTTGGAACTTGAGCACATAATCTCTGACTGACAATTGAGTGTTGTGCTGTTGGAGATGGCATCATTTGGATGAAATGTTAAACCACAGTACTGTCAGCCTGCTGAGGTGGTTTTAAAAGATCCCATGGCACTATTTGAGGAATTCTCCCAAAGTCCTGGTAAACATTTATCCACCAAAAACAGATTAACTGGTTATTCATTCATTTGCCCTTTGTAGGGCCTTGCTGTGCGTATATTAGCTACCAGCTATGCCTACAGAATAGTGACTATACTTCAAAATGATCCATTGGTTGTAAAGCAATTTAGAATGTCCTGAGGCATGATAAGGCACTATATAAATTCAGATTGATGTTTTCATGGCCACAGTTTCCTCTTGTTGAAATGCTTTCTTACCCCCCAAAAAATTAAGTAAGTATGCGTTGTTGTTGATATCTACTTATAGCAAAGTTTAATTATAATACTTTTGTTACAAATTACAAGGCATTTTGGTGTGCAGAGCACAATATTCAAACAGAGTTTTACAGTCACAGAATTGCATGGGGGTTGCTGCCTCTCAACAGGAAACCATTTTTTGTCTAACCTGTAGATTAATAAAAAAAAATACCCATCCCACCCAGTAAGGATGTACATCTAAAAGCAGCAGCCTTTAATCAGGCTGCAGGGTTTTCAATTCGCTACAAGGTGAGCACATGACTTATGCAGGCAATGGCTTCTCTGAATTAGCAATGCTTTTTCAGCTGGCCTTTGGAAAATATTACACATAGCAAGGAACCATGGTGCATGATTCTACGTTCCAGCATCTTTAGCCTAGGATTATAGATTGTCTCTATAATAATCTTAAATTGATGGATCACTGCTTTTTCCAGTTGTGCTTGACAAGGAATAGCTTTGGCATTTCCTTTCCCCCTCTTTTATGTTATTAAATTTATATTACTTTTCTGTCTGTTGCCAATAGACTAATGGGTGTACAAAGCCTTTCTCTGTAAAGATGAATTCTTGCTTAGTGCTATTAGGCTATAATTTTTAAGAAGCAGTATCCTGTTTGTGTTTAATTTGGCATGTATTTTTGGGATTCATATACAGTTCATAACAGAACACCCCACATTTTTTATCTTTGACAAATTATTTTGTTTCTGCCTTGTATATTTATCTCCTTCCAATGTTGCAAGGATGCCAGTAATGTAATCCAATTGATTTGTGCAAGCTTTCTTTCAGTTACCTTTTATTTAAATGCAGACTGAAGCACCAATTTGTTTATTTCTCATTTATTTTTTTAACTCTGTAAATACTGCTAAAATGTGCAGCTAATATTTACCAATGATCTAATTAGATTCGGCAGCTGCAAAATTCAGTTGTGTATTTCGGCCCTATTGGTGCCATTTCGGGTCCAAAATGGTATCTGTGCCACACGTGCACATTTCTGGTGCTGGCTGCGCTGGATGTAATTTTGGGTAGGTCATTAGTACAGATAGTGGGAGCATTCGCTGGAATTATGCAAATTAGCCAAATCACGATGCCACTCAGCGTGTAACATTGATTTGACTCTAGCAGTGGCATTTTTGACCTTTACACTCCAACTACCATCCTGTCTTATTCTCGAATAGCTGAACATGCATTCAGCAGCACGAAGGACAGCACCCCCTCCGCCACCCCCACCAGTGCTATTTAAAGGGATCATCAACCAATTTCAGGCTGATTGCTGATTGATTACTGCTGGCTGTTGCTGAGTTTGTACTGCTGCTTAAAGTTGCTGAAGTCTGCAGGACGTTGTGTGGCATCTGGTGAAGGTCTTGGTTCTCACTTCGAGTGTTCTGCCCAGACCACTTGCTCCCAGTCATGGGTGATGTTGTTTCCATTCCCCTTGTATGACAGGGAGAATGAGCAGGCATGACATAGAGGAGGACAAGCTGCTGGAAAAGGGAGGAAGAGGGCAAGAAGGGCTCTTACAAGGAGGCCATATACACCCAGGGTCTTCAGGGAGCTCCTACCTCAACCTCAGAGGTTTGAATTGCTTTTACGATGCAGCAGGACATCAAGTTATCTCATTGAGAAGGAAATTAAGTTGAATTTGTCTGCAATTAGTTGTAATTATATGGGTATTTGAACTTAATGAACGACACATGGGGATCGTGAGCCTTCAGACCCTCGACTGCTTCAGTGCCGCCTCTGGAAGCCAGCCATTGTAAGAGTGCTCGTTGGCTAGATCGGGAAGAATGGAGAGCGGAGACCATTGACGGCCAGTGACAGGGGGCCTCTAAGGGTGGAAACTGCATCGGGTGGTGGGCCATCTGCAAGGGCTGAGGGGCATTGTCCCATCTTCAAAAAGGAGTAGCAAGAGAAGGGTTCAGGGGGAGGTCGAATGTGTGCAACCATATTCGATGCATCATGCAAGTCAATGCCTGGATTCCTGGAAGCCTCATGATACCTTTATTCTGTAGCAGTCCGCTGTACCATCAGCATTTGAGCCACCCTGTCAAACTAGATAGTAGTTACTGGGTGAAAAGGGCTATCAACTAACCACCTGGCTCATGACTCTAATAGACAACCCATGCACATGTGCACAGTATGCACATAACAAGAGTCTTATGGTACAAGAAATGTAATTAAGCAGACCATTAACATACTTAAACACTTACATTACCTGGACTGCTTAGGAGGAGCCCTGCAGCACTCTCCAGTCTCATGATTCATCATGGTCTGCTGCATCCTGCACAACTTCACCATCATGAGGGCACAGTCCTTGCCCCCAGGTTTATGGCGAGCAGCTGAGGAGGAGGAAGGGAGGAGGCAACCAACACATCACTTTCTAACCAGTTTGTCTGTATTCGGCTCATCCGACTGTGGTACCAGTGAACACAGTCCCAGTTCCCCATTCACCAACAGTCCCATACCTTACCTTCCCTCTGTTACTGCCTATTACTGCAACCTCTTGGCCACAATGCTGAAATAAGAGTCAACACTAAACATACTAAATCTACTTTATCAATCAAACCATCCAATATTCCATGCAAAAATCAACTAATCACCCTTGCACATCCCCTCAATTCCTGTCTTTCCTGTGCTTGTTCCCCTGTGAGTGCTACCCCAGTGGCTGCAGGATGACTTGGTGGATTCAAAAGTGGCTTAGCTGTAGGAGACAGAGAGTGATGACAGACAGCTGTTTTAGTGACTGGAAGCCAGTGTCCAGTGGCGTACCACAGGGATCTGTGCTGGGTCGCCTATTGTTTGTCATTTATATAAACGACATAGATGACTATCTGGGGGTAGGATCAGTAAGTTCGCGGATGACACAAAGATTGGCCGAGTGGTTAACAGTGAGGTGGAGTGTCTTAGGTTACAGGAAGATATAGATGGGATGGTCAAATGGGCAGAAAAGTGGCAGATGGAATTTAACGCTGAAAAGTGTGAGGTGATACACTTTGGAAGGAGTAACGTGACACGGAAGTATTCAATGAATGGCCTGACACTGGGAAGTTCCGAGGAACAAAGGGACCTTGGCATGTTTGTCCATAGATCTCTGAAGGCAGAAGGGCAGGTTAATAGGGTGGTGAAAAAGGCATATGGGCCACTTGCCTTTCTCAATCGAGGCATAGATTACAAAAGCAGGGAGGTCATGTTGGAGTTGTATAGAACTTTGGTAAGGCCACAGCTGGAGTACTGTGTGTAATTCTGGTGGCCACATTATAGGAAGGATGTGATTGCACTGGAGGGGGTGCAGAGGCGATTCACCAAGATGTTGCCTGGGATGGAACATTTAAGCGATGAAGAGAGGTTGGATAGGCTTGAGTTGCTTTCACTGGAGCAGAGAAGACTGAGGGGTGACCTGATCGAGGTGTACAAGATTATGAGGGGCATGGACGGGGTGGATAGGGAGCAGCTGTTCCACTTAGTTGAATGGTCAGTTACGAGGGGTCACAAGTTTAAGGTGAGGGGCGGGAGGTTTAAGGGAGACTTGAGGAAGAAGTTTTTTACCCAGACGGTGGTGACGGTCTGGAATGCCCTGCCTGGGAGGGTGGTAGATGCGGGTTGCCTCACATCCTTTAAAAAGTACCTGGATGAGCACTTGGCACGTCATAACATTCAAGGCTATGGGCCACGTGCTGGCAAATGGGATTAGGTAGACAGGTCAGGTGTTTTAATGCAGACTCGATGGGCCAAAAGACCTCTTCTCCACTGTATTGTTCTGTGATTCTGTGATTCTGTGAAGAGTGCTGACTTTCACCGGGGGAGACTGCAGATGGCCTTGCAAGATGACCATGAGTGGCTCTGGGCCCAGAAGGCCCAGATTCGGACTGCACCATTTCTGCATGTGTAGCAGAATTCTGGACTGACTGGCTGACAGGCAACAGCAAAGGCACTGACTGAGTGGGAAGACAAATGCAGGTTTGTGCTGCACTGCCACTCGCCCGGGGAGGAGCCTCAGCAATCCTAGCAATATGTTGGAGGACATATGATGGCATGATGGCAACAGTCTGAGCCTCCATGGCAACAAGCTGAGATTGCATGACTTCAGTCTGAGCTTTCACCAGAGCACTCAGACACTGGTTGGCTCCTGCATGTCCTGCAATGGAAGCTGAGACATCAGCTCTCAGCCACTGCATCAGGGATGGGCTCCAAGCTCTGAAAAAAGTTGTGTGCAAGGCTAGTGTTGGATTCCTCCAGGCTCCTTGACATTGACTGCATGCTTTCTGGCAGGGCATTTCTGTGTGCATACCCAGCAGCCTTTCTCTGTCTGCTGCCCCATCAAAGTGTTCAACTGAGTTCTCTGCAGCAGGACTTGTGTACGACCTCACCCTCTGGAGAGCTGGCATCTGCGTTACCCTTTCCCCTGCTCTGGCAGCAAGCCATTCATTCCTGATGTCTCGCCACATGCAGATCCTGAATCTAAACTGTACTCTAAAGAATGCGCAGTGTCAGTATCTGAGCTTGTGGCTTGTTTTTTATTCATTCATGGGATATGGGCAACGCTGACCAGGCCAGCACTTGTTGCCCATCCATAATTGCCCTTGAGAAGGTGGTAGTGAGCTGCCTTCTTGAATCGCTGCAGACCATTTGGGGTAGGTATACCCACAGTGCTGTTAGGAAGGGAGTTCCAGTATTGTGAACCAGCGACAGTGAAGGAACGGCGATATAGTTCAAAGTCAGGATGGTGTGTGACTTGGAGGGGAACTTGCAGGTGGTGGTGTTCCCATGTATTTGCTGCCCTTGTCCTTCTAATTGGTAGAGGTCGCGAGTTTGGAAGGTGCTGTCTGAGGAGCCTTGGTGCATTGCTGCAGTGCATCTTGTAGATGGTACACACTGCTGCCACTGTGCGTCAGTGGTGGAGGGAGTTAAGGTTTGTAGATGCGGTGCCAATCAAGCGGGCTGCTTTGTCCTGGATGGTGTCGAGCTTCTTGAGTGTTGTTGGAGCTGCACCCATCCAGGCAAGTGGAGAGTATTCCATCACACTCCTGACTTCTGCCTTGTAGATGGTGTATAGGCTTTTGGGGAGTTAGGAGGTGAGTTACTCGCCGCAGGATTCCCAGCCTCTGACCTGCTCTTGTAACCACGGTATTTATATGGCTACTCCAGTTCAGTTTCTGCTCAATGGTAGCCCCTAGGATGTTGATAGTGGGGGATTCAGCGATGGTAATGCTGTTGAATGTCAAAGGAAGATGGTTAGATTCTCTCTTGTTGGAGATGGTCATTGCCTGGCACTTGTCGAGGAGAATACTGAGATTCAGGCTACTAGGCTAGATGGGATTGAGGTTCACAAGGAGGAGGTGTTAGCAATTTTGGAAAGTGTGAAAATAGATAAGTCCCCTGGGCCAGATGGGATTTATCCTAGGATTCTCTGGGAAGCTAGGGAGGAGATTGCAGAGCCTTTGTCCTTGATCTTTATGTCGTCATTGTCGACAGGAATAGTGCCAGAAGACTGGAGGATAGCAAATGTTGTCCCCTTGTTCAAGAAGGGGAGTAGAGACAGCCCTGGTAATTATAGACCTGTGAGCCTTACTTCGGCTGTGGGTAAAATGTTGGAAAAGGTTATAAGAGACAGGATTTATAATCATCTAGAAAAGAATAAGTTCATTAGCGATAGTCAGCACGGTTTTGTGAAGGGTAGGTCGTGCCTCACAAACCTTATTGAGTTTTTCGAGAAGGTGACCAAACAGGTGGATGAGGGTAAAGCCGTGGATGTGGTGTATATGGATTTCAGTAAGGCGTTTGATAAGGTTCCCCACGGTAGGCTATTGCAGAAAATACGGAAGTATGGGGTTGAAGGTGATTTAGAGCTTTGGATCAGAAATTGGCTAGCTGAAAGAAGACAGAGGGTGGTGGTTGATGGCAAATGTTCATCCTGGAGTTTAGTTACTAGTGGTGTACCGCAAGGATCTGTTTTGGGGCCACTGCTGTTTGTCATTTTTATAAATGACCTGGAAGAGGGTGTAGAAGGGTGGGTTAGTAAACTTGCGGATGACACTAAGGTCGGTGGAGTTGTGGATAGTGCCGAAGGATGTTGTAGGGTACAGAGGGACATAGATAGGCTGCAGAGCTGGGCTGAGAGATGGCAAATGGAGTTTAATGCGGAAAAGTGTGAGGTGATTCACTTTGGAAGGAGTAACAGGAATGCAGAGTACTGGGCTAATGGGAAGATTCTTGGTAGTGTAGATGAACAGAGAGATCTTGGTGTCCAGGTACATAAATCCCTGAAGGTTGCTACCCAGGTGAATAGGGCTGTTAAGAAGGCATATGGTGTGTTAGCTTTTATTAGTAGGGGGATCGAGTTTCGGAGCCACGAGGTCATGCTGCAGCTGTACAAAACTCTGGTGAGACCGCACCTGGAGTATTGCGTGCAGTTCTGGTCACCGCAATATAGGAAGGATGTGGATGCTTTGGAAAGGGTGCAGAGGAGATTTACTAGGATGTTGCCTGGTCTGGAGGGAAGGTCTTACGAGGAAAGGCTGAGGGACTTGAGGTTGTTTTCGTTGGAGAGAAGGAGGAGGAGAGGTGACTTAATAGAGACATATAAGATAATCAGAGGGTTAGATAGGGTGGATAGTGAGAGTCTTTTTCCTCGGATGGTGATGGCAAACACATAGCTTTAAGTTGAGGGGTGATAGATATAGGACAGATGTCAGAGGTAGTTTCTTTACTCAGAGAGTAGTAGGGGCGTGGAACGCCCTGCCTGCAGCAGTAGTAGACTCGCCAACTTTAAGGGCATTTAAGTGGTCATTGAATAGACATATGGATGAAAATGGAATAGTGTAGGTCAGATGGTTTCACAGGTCGGCGCAACATCGAGGGCCGAAGGGCCTGTACTGCGCTGTCATGTTCTAATTCTAACTTGTGTGGCACGAATGTTACTTGCCACTTATCAGCCCAAGCCTGGCTATTGTCCAGGTCTTGCTGCATTTCTACACGGACTGCTTCAGTATCTGAGGAGTCACGAATGGTGCTGAACATTGTACAATCATCAGCGAACATCCCCACTTCTGACCGTATGATTGAAGGAAGGTCATTGATGAAGCAGCTGAAGATGGTTGGGCCCAGGACACTACCCTGAGGAACTCCTGCAGTGATGTCCTGGAGCTCAGATGATTGACCTCCAACGGCACAGGGCGGCGCAGTGGTTAGCACCGCAGCCTCACAGCTCCAGCGACCCGGGTTCAATTCTGGGTACTGCCTGTGTGGAGTTTGCAAGTTCTCCCTGTGTCTGCGTGGGTTTCCTCCGGGTGCTCCGGTTTCCTCCCACAGCCAAAAGACTTGCAGGTTGATAGGTAAATTGGCCATTATAAATTGCCCCTAGTATAGGTAGGTGGTAGGGAAATATAGGGACAGGTGAGGATGTGGTAGGAATATGGGATTAGTGTAGGATTAGTATAAATGGGTGGTTAATGGTCGGCACAGACTCGGTGGGCCGAAGGGCCTGTTTCAGTGCTGTATATCTAAATCTAAACCACAACCATCTTCCTTTGCGCTAGGTATGACTCCAGCCAGCGGAGGGTTTTCCCCCTGATTCCCATTGACCTCAGTTTTGCTGGGGCTCCTTGATGCCATACTCGGTCAAATGCTGCCTTGATGTCAAGGGCAGTCACTCTCACCTCAGACTACACCTGCGACTGTCTGAGCAAGTGACAGTGTTCCTTCATCATCAGGTTCTTCTCCCTCTGCCTGGCCAGTTTGCAGTTCTTGGGTATCTGAAAGGAGAAGGGCACAAGGGTAGGGTTGTTGGAGGGGTGTTGTGGGCATGGGGGGTTGGGGAAGCAAGAGGTGCTTGCTTAGGTCATCTGCAGCTTGTAAATCAGAAGAGATTGTGGAATGAGGGAGAAGTGGGATGTGAGAAGGAGGATTAGGTATGATCATACTGTCATCTCAATGGTTTCAGCCCTCCCGCTAGCCATGGCCCCAGTCCTCTCCATCAGGGTGAGGCCGTGCCTGAGCCCACCAGTTATGTGCTGCTGCCTGCAGTTGTGCACCACCTTATCCTGCAGATTAGTGTCAGTGGGGGAGGTGCAATCTGTTTGGCTGAGGTGCCAGTCATGGTTGAATAGCTGTCAATGTGTGAAAGCTGTGAGATGTTGGTGTGAGGCTTTCAGCAGTGCTAAGTGTGAGGGTGAAGTGAAGCTATGAATGTGATGTATTAGTCATGTTTGATAAAGATTGTTGCTAGATGAGCCAAGCAGGTGATTGGTCGATTGAGCCGTGTGTGAGGCTAATGGTGTAGCTGGTGGGAAGATGCATTCACTGGCCTCAACAACTTGTGTGAGGTCATTGAACTTCTTGCAGAACTGTATCTAGATCTTCAGGGCCACCCTGCTGGCTTGACTGGGACTGCTTTCACTGTCTTCACAGTGATATCTGGAGGGCCTCCTGGTCCACTATGAATAGAGGACCTCTCTCCTCCTTCCACCTCCCTTCCTCCAGGACTGCATCGGAGAACGTTGGAGCAGATTTTCTGCCATGTTATGCCATTGTTATGTCTTTCTCAGGTCAATCTCACTTTCAGAATAACTTCCAGCTCCTATTTCAGTCAAAATACACCTCCCCTTTCAGAGGTGCAGGCTGACTTTCAGGAATGCAGGCTAGGTTGAACTTGTGCCCGTCTCTCACAATTTTGCACCTCCTGTTCCAGCGTGCAGTCATTTAACAGTGCACTTAGCACTGGCTGGACACTACAATCATGTAAATGAGCAGGCAACACAAAGTTTACACACCGCCTGCAGCGGAAGGAACGGACATGGGTCAATTGTGATGCCCGCACCCATTTTCACGGGCTGTCCAATTTTTCCCCCATATAGGAAGCCAAAGAATACTATACTCTCAAGGATACTGCAGTTATACTAGATGTTAATTCTGCCTGAGTGTTTCACAATTTCCGGTTTCAAGGTTATCAGCTACACAGCTGAGGATTGATAATATTTGAACAAATGAGTAACATGATATGTGCAATCAGAAGAACTCTTTAGAAAAGCAGCCTGAATTTGCTGAGCTCAGCCTGAATGCCTGTACAATTGCCCCCAGCCTTCCTGGGCTAGGGAGAAAGGTAAAGTTAACCAGGGTCCTCACTCTTGGCCACAAGCTCCTGCTTATCTGTCGATGTTGGTTGAGGACTCAGCTGTGGTGCCTTTCATAGTCAAATATCCTGCAGGCACCAATGTTTAGACCTGGACATGACCAATAGACATTTGAGAGAGGTGCCACAAGGCAGCCAGCACCTCTGTGATTTTCAGCATGTTTTGGGGGGGAAAGCTGAGGGGAAAAATGAATTTCAGAAGTAATATGTTGTAACAAAAGAAAATTAGCATTTTGATTTAATAAAAATGCAGGTAAACAAATCGAAATTCCATATTATTGTGGCTGCCCCCAATGACTCAGCTAGTGAAGGCAGTGAGTAGTTAAGCCATACAAACCAGGGGGTTTGCATATTTGATTCCTAGTCATTGCAAGTTAGTTGATCTTGTCATTGCAGAGGTACAGTTGGGCCTACTGGGGTTAGGGAATGCAAAGTCAGTCATTGTACTTGCGACCTGAGTTGCTGATGCTGATCAGGGTACGTTATCGTGCACTCGTATCAAATACCCGATTGCATCAATAATAATGAATTGACTGATATATCAGAGGCTGGTCAGTACTGATGGAACTGGAATTTCAGAAGGCTTCGGAAGAGGGTAAGGGGAGTGAAGAAAGGAAAGTATATTTTTAAACTTCTCGTCCAACCTGAATGCAAATTCAGTCAACTGATATTTTAAATACAAAGTTGGCATTTCTTCTTTCTAACAAGTACGCATGACTGCAAGTTGAAAGAGGTTATTTTTTGATATAATTAGAATTAGTAATGACATCACTGAGTGACCTAAAATTAGAGTCTCCCAATTTACAACATGCATTTGTGGCTCAATTGGTAGCCCTCTTGCCTCTGAGTAAGAAGATTGTAGATTTAAGTCCCACTCCAGAGATTGAACACAAAAATCAAGGTTGATACTGAGGGGCTGCTGTACTGTTGAGGTGTCTTTTTTGGATGAGATGTCAAACTAGAGCCCCATCTACCCTGTCAAGATGGATGTAAAAGATCCCATGGCACTATTTCAAAGAAGAGCAGGGGAGTTATCTCTGGTGTCCTGACCAATATTTATCCATCAATTGACATTACTTAAAAAAAAATCTTCTGGTCATGATCACATTGCTGTTTGTGGGAGCATGCAGTGTACCAGGTTTCCTACATTACAACAGTGACTACACTTCAGAAGTACTTCATTGGCTGTAAAGCACTTTGGAACATCTGCAAACATAAAAAGCGCTATATAAATGCAAATCGTTCTTTCTTGCATGCGTAGGACAGCTTTACAATCCATATCTACCAAAAATTAGTTGAGGCCAACAAGATTAGTTCCTTTAAAAAGCATATTGTTTGTAATTTGGTGTATAAGATGTTAGGAATATACTCGCTAAAAAAAAACAAGTGATACTGTTAGTATGCCTAGCATACTGGGAAATATTTAAAAATGGCTATCCCCACAGTGTTTAATATTCTTCCTCCTTCACCTTATTTTTCAATTGACAAGCACTATAAATGGAAGTATAATGTTTGTTTACTGAGTAGCAGCTAAATAGATAGGATGTATTGGTAGAATCAGAAGTTTCTCTTTGATCATGTTTTTCCTGAACAAATATTGACATGTAACATAGGTGCAATAGGCCAATGTATCTATTCTACAGGTCTTTGTTCCATATGAAGAACAGCAGCCCTTGGTGCCTAGAACAGCAAAGGACAAGATGTACAATGTAGGAAAGGCTCATGTGGTCACTTAAAAGAGATATCGCAGTGCAATTAACAAGCTTTCCCCTCAAAAGCTTGGCCATCAACTCTTGTAATCAGTAAGCCGCTATACTCAAGATGAATCACAATTGGTAACACCAGGCCTGTTCAGTATCGTTACCAAAGGCCAATAAGATGTTTAACATTTAGGCAGCACAATCAGAGACACAATTCTTGTTCTTCACTTTTGTCATTGAAACACCTTCTAGATTAGTCAGGTTTAGATTTCACTCCTTTGTGTTTGCTTCAAGTAATGTCTTATTGTTTTCAGAGTTTTGAAGTCTTGTTTTCATTATCATTTGCCAATAAATGCCACATGGAACATTTTGTGCAGCTAACAACAGCTTGTTATTCTATTCTTTAAAAAGCACATCTGGTCCCCTTCAGACTTGTTTATAACTCAAAATACATAATGTGTTTGCTTTATTAATGTTTTGTTTTCTAATTATAATATCCTCAACTCATGCAGCATCTTATGGATTTTTTTAGAAGGATATGGCTGTGGCTATGTTTTATTTATGTCTTATTCGATTTCCTCCTATTCCTGTGCATTTTCCTCTGTTTGAGATGAAGATGGTCCTGGTAGCAACTGCCCCAATGACCACTGTCAACACAGTTTAAGTTTACTTTAATTCAAAATGGAGTAGTCCAATAATGTCTGCAATTTACCCAAACAGCTATGTTCACTGAAGCAGTCTATCAGCTAATTTAACTCTTATTTTGTCCAACTAATTTTATTCACTTAAATACAGCTTTGGTGTGCAATACCTATTACCTCAATGGTAGTACAGAGTATATTTGTATATCTCAATGGGCTAGATTTTACCAAGCCCACGACAGCAGGCTTCGTGGCAGGAGGGGCCAGAATATGAGTCTGACAGCAGCCCGCCATGGAGGCCGATGCCGGGGAGGCCCAATCCGATCCTCCCAGCGGCGGCAAGGCTCCCTGACGGCCCCCTGCCACTGGGCGACGGGAACTGAATCTAAATATTTAAATGAATGACTTGAATAAATTTAAATAAACTTACCAGAAATCTTCCATCACTCCCGCACCTTCAATTCCCAGTCCAGGGAAAGCCGGCGTGACATTGGTGGGGGGAGGGGCGGAGTTAAGATTTTCAGTGCGGGGGGTGGGAAACGGGGTCAAATAAACGTAATGGTGTAGAGATTGGTGGGAAGGGGTGAACTTTAAACTTTGTGCAATCTGAGTGCGTGGGGAAGCCAGATTTAAAAGGTAAGTGTTTGGGGGGGGGGATAGGCACATACTTAATGTAATTGTTATTGGGGGTGGGAAAGTGGGGTTAGAAATTTACTTGATAAATATTGGGGCGTGTATCTTTAAAAATTTAATTAAAATTTTTAAATATGCCTGCGCACAGGTAGCTGACTCCATTGCTGGCTACGGACAGCACGCCCCTTCCCTGTGATTGAGGGGGGCGTGCCGCCCTGGCTATTTAAATGAACCGCCGTGCGGGAGGTCGTGGCAGCTCTTTGGCATGTGGCCCGTGCATGCGGGCCACCGTTTTTTGAGTTCGCTGCCGAGATCAGCGGTGGGCTCTTAAAATCCAGCCCAATATATCAAATCTTATCAAATTTAGAACGTGCACTCCAACCCTTTATTTGATATTGGTGTCCTTTACCTTTAGTGCCAGTGGATTCTGCCCTCCAGTAATAGTGCTGAACTGTTAAGACCAAATAGTCATTAAACCTGGGGAAGGGAAGAAAAAGAGATTTTTTTCTTGCACTTATGCTCAGCAAGGTCCAACAAGACATAACTAATTTTAGAAGAGCACCAGCATACCTGGTGCTTTAATATGGTATTTGCAGTAGCCATCCTTGAGGCCTCTTTGAGCAAGACTGCCAATTTAGTGCCAATTAACATTGAATTATAGGCAGCTTTGTGCCTTGTACTCAAACCCACCAGGAACTAGCCTGAGATTGTTCGCTCATTAATTAACGTTACTTTAAACCTGTTCTGTGTCCAAGAGCATTTTATACACAAATCGAAGTCAGGTGTAAGGATGTCCATTTTTGCAAACAATATTTTGCCGACATGCAAAATAGTGAGGTTATTGGGGCTAGGCCCTGTAGTATAAGCAATTATTTAAATAAAGGGGTGTCGAGCCAGTTTCAGTGATCTTTCACTTTCTCAGGCTGGTTCACACAATACCAGATGGGGCCACATCTGAAAATTCCAAATATCAGTACCATCAGGAGGCATTCACTTAGCTTTGAACATTTCCCTCGTGTTGTAATTAATGGCCTTTCTTAATATGCATAATAGGGTCTAATAACCTCAGCCTGTTTTATTGTCATAAATGCACGCATTATTTGAGAGACTGGTTTCCTTTATTTTTCCCATTCTGTCCCATAGTTGAAACCTAACATGAAAATATTTAAGCAACATTCTGAGTTCTGTGTGCCATCCTCTGAAGAAACTGATAAAAAAAACACAAATGTAGGAGCACAAATTTGTGTCTGATTATAGCAAGAATGCCACTGTCAGGTTCCTTCACTAAAATTAACTTAAAAGAAATGCACTTTGAATAGAATGGGATATGCAGAAGATAATGCAATACAGCCTCTAGTATGATACAACAACTTGAATTTATATAGCACCTTTAATGTACCAAAAAAAAATTGACACCAGGCCACATAAGATACTATAAAAGAGTCACTGTCTGATGGGCCATATTGCTGTTTTTCTCATCCTTCATTTTTATTACATTGTCTAGAAAATAGTCTTGGTACAGTCTTATTTCATTTATTTATTTTAATTTTAACTAAAAACTTGAAAATGCACTCACAAAATCTGCAATCCAATAGATATACCATCAACTGAAGCATATAATTCTGGCCTCTTGTGCATCCTTGATTTTAATCGCTCCACCATTGGTGGCCATGCCTTCAGTTGCCTCGGCTCCAAGCTCTGGAATACCCACCCTACACCTCTTCAACACTCCATCTCGCTTTCCTCCTTTAAGCTAATCCTTAAAACCTGCCTCTTTGACCATACTTTTGGTCATCTGACCTAATGGCTGGAATTTTACATTGGGTGGGAGTACCCGCCCACCAGCCAAAAAGTTGGGGGCGAGCCCGCCTCTGCCAGGCCTGAGGAGGCCATGCTAGGATTTTATTTATTTTTATTTATTTAGAGATACAGCACTGAAACAGGCCCTTCGGCCCACCGAGTCTGTGCCGACCAACAACCACCCATTTATACTAATCCTATATTAATCCCATATTCCCTACTACATCCCCACCATTCTCATACCACCTACCTACACTAGGGGAAATTTGCAATGGCCAATTTACCTATCAACCTTTGGCTGTGGGAGGAAACCAGAGCATCCGGCGAAAACCCACGTGGTCACAGGGAGAACTTGCAAACTCCGCACAGGCAGTACCCAGAACTGAACCCGGGTCGCTGGAGCTGTGAGGCTGCGGTGCTAACCACTGCGCCACTGTGCTGCCCTTAGGCTCCCCAGGCCCTTAATTGGCCTTGGGCGGAACGTCTGCACCTCTGAGGCAGGAAGTCCCACCTCCAAGAGCTGTCGACCAATCAGCGAGCCAGCAGCCCTCAGTCCCAGCAGCACCACTTGGAGCGGTGGTCACTGCTGGGACTACATCCATGGAAAAGAGCAAGAGGGACACCAGCCCTGGAAAAAAGTAAGTGCCTGGGACTTCGCTGGGGACAATCGGCCAGACCCCAGCGAGGCAAGGGGAGTTGGCCGGGAGGGGGGGGCGTGGAGTGTTGTGTAGTGGGGACAGTTGGGTCATGGGGGTTGACCCCACTGTTGGGCACAGGGTGCCTGATCAAGAGGGCCTACCCCCCTAGCCCACAAGGAGGCCGCCAGGTTTTACTTTGCAGCCTCCTGGAGGGCCTGAGCCACCCGCCCGCCGCTGGTAAAACACCAGTGGCAGCAGGAGTAGTCTCTTGAGTGGCAGTTAATTGGCCACTTAAGGGCCTTGATTGGCCTGGGGCAGGCGGGCCATTTTTCAAAGCCACATCCCCTTGGAAAATTGCTGCGGGGCAGGAAGGCGTCTGGAATGGCTCCCCTACCTCCCACTCAAATTTATGACCCTCCCCCACCCCCCCACCCCCCCCCCCCCCACACCCGTCACCGGCCCACTCCTGCGGGGTGTCTGGGATCGGGGTGTAAAACTCCGGCCAACATCTCTTTTTGTGCCTCAAAGTGTTTGTTTTATAATGCTCCTGTGAAGCACCTTGGGACATTTTAGTACATTAAAAGATGCTATATAAATATAAGTTGTTGTTGTATATGGCCAATGTTGTGGTTACTTTTTCACAGCAACATGTTGCAGGAACAGACCCTGCACAAACCCTCCTGACTGAGGTGTTAAGTCTCCTATAACATCATTTTAGTTTCCTACAGGAAGAAAGCAATTTTCTTAAGCTGCATTTTATTTTAAGAGTATCTATGCCATTAACGGTTGTTGCCGCCAGATGTGAATTTATAAATGCAGACTAATTACAATGCATGCTAGACACATACAGTTCTTTATAGCATTTTAGAGTGTCAGCTTGGCTCAGTAGGTAGCATTCTCACCTCTGAGTCAAAAAGTTATGGGTTCAAAGCCAGCTCTATGCTTTGAGCATATAATCCAAGCTGCTCCTCCAACACAGCACTGAGATATTGCTGCATTGTCGGAGGTGCTGTCCTTCAGATTAAATGTTAGGTCCTATCTGGCTATTCAAATGCTAAAGATGCTATGGCAATGTTTGATAAGGCAGCGTTTTTTTAGTGTCCTAGTCAGCAATCCCCTTCCTATTATCTGAAAACAGATCAATGGTGTCATTGATGTTGTGTCATCTTGTGTGCAAAATGGGTGATGTATTTTCCTACATAACAACAGTGAAAAGTAATTAACTGTATGTGAACACCTTGAGACATTTCTGGGACATAAGTTAGTCTTATGTCAGATAAAACCAAACATAGCCAAGTTTTCACACAGGTGTTAAAATGCTCAATTTTAAATGTAAACAATGATCAAATTTTTAAGAGTTTCTACTCTTCTACTTAAATACACCTCAATGCTTAAAGGTACTGAGCTGAATTTTTCTAATCCCTTCACAGGAGTGTTGGGTGGTACCCCAACAGGACCCCAACTCAGTTTCATCCCTCAGGCCTGCTTTAAAATGCAGAGTGGGCTTTTAATGGGACCTTGCTACCAGGATAGCACTTGTGAAAAGGGAGATGTATCTAGGGGTATTGTGGGTTGTGGAAATTCTTTTGCTGCTGGCCATGTCTTAACTTGCACCAAGTCCCATTCACCTATCACCCCTGTGTTGGCTAATCTACATTGGCTCCCAGCCAAGCGATGTCTTGATTTTAAAATTCTCATCCTTGTTTTCAAAGCCCTCCATGGTCTCACCTCTTCCCTATCTCTGTAATTTCTTCCAGCCCCACAACCTTCCTCTAATTTTGTCCCATTGCGTATCCCCAATTTTAATCACATCACCATTGGTGGCTGCACCTGCAGTTGTCCAGGCCTGAAGCTCTGGAATACCTTCCCTACACCTCTACCTCACTTTCCTCCTTTTAGACACTCTGTAAAACCTACCTCTTTCACCAAGTTTTTAGTCATCTCACCTGATATCTCCTTATGTGGCTTGGTGGCATATTTTGTTTTATAATGTTCCTATGAACCACCTTGGAACATTTTATTACATTAAAGGCACTGTATAAATTATTGTTGTTGGATATTAACTGGAAGTGCTAATGATACCTACTACAACACCAGAAGCAAAGCGATCCGCTTTAAAGGGGGAAGAATTTCCCCAAAGATCAGAGGTCAAATAATTTTTAAGGCCTTGGATTGGGCCTGAACCTAAGTAAGGTGATAGAGCCTGAGAATAGAGGGCAATTCTAGGACTTCTCCCTCCAGAAAAAGCATCATTGGACCTTCCTTGTAAAGCTTGATGTCAAAATACTGCCACCCCTCTACTGTCTCCATGCTGGCTTCCCTACTTGGGCGAGTGAAGAAAATTTAGGACGGCTCGGGGATGCATCTCTAGGTCTCGCTTTTTGATTTTCCCACTGTTTTCACTGATATACCATGTGACTTAGGGCAGCAGAGTAAAATCCGGGGCACATTGTCATCTGTAGACCATTTGATAGTTAATCTTTTATCTTGTGAATATAGTGATAACATTGACGAGAACACAGTGAGCTGATGTGCAGTTGGTTTAAATTGTCTCGCACTCTGGGATTTGGATGTAAATTCAGTCCAAACAGATAGAAGAAAGATAGAAAAAGACTTTCAGTTATATAGCACCTTTCATGACCACAAGATATTACAAAGCATTTTACAGCCAGTGAAGTACTTTAAAGAGTAGTAACTGCTATAATGTGGCAAAAAAAGATAAAAGTCTCTTTTTGTAAGCCAGTTATAAAGATGTGAAGTGGAAGTTTGAACAGTTTTAATCGAGTTCTTGATGTACAAAGAAATATGTTCATAACTTGGCACAGATTGGCAGTAAATCTGCCTCAGCAAACCATAAGGTTGGCTGGCACGGGAAGTGAAAAAGTCACACAGGTGCAGCAAAATATATCTCTTGCCTTCAATGCAACCTCCCCATTTCTTTAACATGCATTGTTTAGCATGTATTTATCCACAACTGGTGGCAACAATTAAGGCTCAAAGCTTTTTAAAAATAAAATTCAGCTTAATATCTCTTTTTTCCTCTAGTTAACTGAGGGAAGGTCCTCCCAGGTTGAGGTTAAAGAGCATTGTCGAGACAGCATATGGCAGGATTTATTCTGATTTTGTACTTGAACTGAGCTGATGCTAACACTAGCTTCAGAATGGTTGAAATTTTTCTACTCCCCAGCATTGAAATCTTTAATTTTTATGAGCTAAAGTTTCACCCAAATACTGGAATATAGTGTATTCTTGCTACTGACTAAAACAGACTAGTGCTGTAATCATGTTTCTTTTCTCTATCCTTTCTAATTCCAGGATTATAGCAAAAGCGTTGGTGAATCTAATGTCATCGCAGAGTTTAGGCATCGTATTTGGACCAACTCTTATGTGGCCTGAAAAGGAAACCTCAAACATGGCAGTGTACATGATGTACCAGAACCAGATCATTGATCTGATACTCTCAGAGCACATTGAAATCTTCGACTCTGAGGAGAAGTGAAGATGTCTCTCATTCAGATGGATAATGGTGTACTAAGATGACATGAGTTTGGTGAATATTTGGATAAGACTGGTTCTGCTGCTTGCACAAAGGCATTACCATTGTCTTTGTTTACTTATTGTATTCTCTCTCACTGTGTTTTCATTTTGTTACGACCAGGTGAGAAAGGTGTCTAGGAGTCCCTCTCAGCCTTCACCGGGTCTTAGTGTAACAGGGTTTAATTTTAAACACACCGTGTTTTTAGCTCCCCCTTGGTGAATCCTTGTTCACTGCTTTCCAATTATAAGGCAAATAAACCAGCACAAACAGGCTTTTTTAGCTTTAAAGAAGTAAAGTTGAAATTTATTAAACTCAAACTTAAACTCTAATTCGGTTGACACCTACGGATACGCGACACGCCCACACTAGCATGCATACGTGATACACATATGCAAATAGAGATAGAAAAGAGCAGAAGAAAAATAAAGTGGAAAGGTTTTAGGCAATATCTGAAGAGTTTTTGTTATGGTTCTTAAGCAGAGTCCTTGATTGTAGGTAGATCTTGCTTTTCATTGGAGCCTAGTATTCTTTTTAAACCTTGTTCCCTGTAGGAGACTTTTCTCTTTTGGGGTTCATGTGTCTTCAGTGGATTCAGAGGCTTGTGAGAAAGAGATGGCAGCAGACGGGAGAGAGATCTTCTCAGTCCAGGAGCAAACAGACTTTCTGCCCAAACTGTTTGTACAAATTCAAAAAACTCAGGTTGCCCAGCAGATTAGTCATGTGACTAGCTGGTTTGACCATGTCCATTTGTGTATTCGGCCATCTTAGCAGTCAACCTGGAATGCGAGCTCCCCCACTTTCAATGTCTGGTTCTCAAACGTCCATGGTGGGTTAAAAGCATCAGGGAATGGCTGCTTTGTCTTTCCAAACACTGTCTGTTAATATGCAAATGTATTTTCCAGCCACGGCTAATCTGTTTAACAAGTTCTTTCTCCACTCCAGTAACAGTTTAAAATCAATGTTCAGGACAAAATTAATGTGCCTCATTCTCAGCAGGTGGGGGCCTAGCATGACAATTTGTATCAAGCTATATAGGTGGCATTTGCCTGAGGCTAGGTTATTACAATTCCATTTTATAATCACTGATTGATAGCTACTTTATTTAATTTTAAATTACTTTCCCAAACAAAACTAACTTGGACAAAACAGCCTCCATTTTAATGAAGTCACTGAAATCTAATAAAAAAACTTCATCAGTTGGTCAGCCAGAATGCAGTCAAAATCACAGCCGCATGGTTAATTGACCAAACAATGACAGCAACAAAACTTTAATTTACAATATCTTAGTAATTCAAAGATATTAAATGTATATTTTTGAAGGGCAAGATTTTTTAAGTTACATGATTTTAAAGTCCATAGCTAGCTCATATCCATTATATTGGCAATATTTTGCTGGAATTGTCTTTTAAATTAAAAATAAAACTTCGTTTAAGTTATTTTAGTTCACCATCCACAAATTCCTCACCATTAGCATTCTCTAAAAATGGAACTTTTCTTTTTGCAATATGCTGGCCTCTTACCAAACTGGCCTTTTAGAATTTTTCATGAGATCTAAAATGTAAAAAAGCTGCTCACTGGATTGGTCTTAGGTGCAGCCTTTACCTATCATGCATCAAGTCCTGCTCGCCCATCATCCCTGTCCTCGCTGATCTACATTGGCTGCTGGTATCCACAACATCTGGGGCTGGATTTTACCAAGCCCACCAGGTGGGGCTGTGAGGCGGGGGGGGGCAGAAGATTGTTCCGGCAGAGGCCATCCATGGAGGCCAACGCCAGGAGGGCCTGGCCCGATTAACCCAGCGGCAGCGAGGCTCCATGGCGTTCCCCCTGCTGCTAGGAGACGGGAACTGAATTGCAATATTTAAATGAACGGGATGAATAAATTTAAATAAACTTACCTTTAATCTTCCGGGCCCGCCACGATCCTCAGTGCGGCGGCCGGCACTCCTGTCTGGGGAAAGCCGACGTGACACTGGTTGGGGGGGGTGGGGGACGAGTTAAGATTTTCAGTGCGGGAGGAGGGGGGATTGGGGTCAAATAAACATAAGGGGTGAACTTTAAACTGGATGGGGAAAGGTCAGACTTAAAAGGTGTTTTGGAGTGGGAAAGGGCAAATAGTTAATGTAATTGTTATTGGGGGGGTTGGGAAAGAGGCGTTAGAAATTTATTGATAAATTTTGCTGGGGGGGGTACCTTTAAAAATATAAATATGCCAGCAAGGCTGGCTGCCCTTTAGAAATGGCGCCAGCTGATGCCATTGCCAGCAACGGACAGCCCACTGCCTCCACGTGATTCGGGGGGGGTGAAGGGGGCAGACCACCCAGCTATTAAATGAGCCACCGCGCAGGAGATTGCAGTGGCTCTTTGGCATGTGGCCCACACATGAGGGCCGCCATTTTTTCAGCTTGTTGCCAAGATCGGCGGCAGGCTCTTAAAATCCAGCCCCTGAAATATAAAATCCCTCCATGGCCTCGCTCCATGTTTTTAAAATAGACTTACCTGAATGCTGAATGTAGAGCCAGAGTGCTGCTCCCCTCATTCCCATCATAAAAGAATGTGGGAGTCACCAGTCAGACTAATGATTTCCTCATTCCCCAACCTCCCCCCGCCCCCCAGGCTATTCAGGAAAGAAATTAGGAAACACTTATTCACATGACTGGTGGTAGAAGTGTGGAAGACTCTCCCACAAAAGTACTGGATGCTAGCTCAGTTAGTAATTTTAAATCTGAGATCTATAGATTTTGGCTAGTGAAGGGTATAAAAGCATATGGAGCCAAGGCGGGTTAGAATACAGATAAGCCATGCATGGTGGAACAGGCTTGACGGGCTGAATAGTCCTACTCCTGTTCCTATGTTTCCCCTCCCATCTTTTTTTTTCTTTCTTCTTTTGGGCCTCCTTATCTCGGGAGACAATGATACGCGCCTGGAGGTGGTCAGTGGTTTGTGAAGCAGCGCCTGGAGTGGCTATAAAGGCCAATTCTAGAGTGACAGGCTCTTCCATAGGTGCTGCTTCACAACTACTAATACCCCACCCCCCCACCTCAACTGTTGATCCCCCACCCACCCCAACCACAGCTACTGCTATCTTGCTTCCTAGTTGCCCCCCTCCAATTTTCTCACTTACCTAAGGGTCACTCCTATCATGGCAGTGGCCCAATCTTCAAACATATTTCGCCAAGTGAGCTGCCTCGTACCCTCCACGGATCATCCACTTCATGGAAATGAGGCCCAAGGACCAATATCAAGGGTGCAACATGGGCACACCCAAATCTTTAGGCCGAAGATAATGATGGGATCAAGCTTGTCTATTATATCTCACAAGATTGAATAGCCCATCAATGCTTACTGTCTCTGTTTACGCATGAAGAATTAGCCACTTGATGAAGTACTAGAGGGTGGTCAGCACCAACAAGACCATACCCTTGTATTCACCTTATTAACTTATTTTTGTTACTTACATGGGTCAAAATCCTGGAACTCCCTTCCTAACAGCACCTACACCATATAGATTGCAGCAGTTCAAGTAGGCAGCTCACCACCACCTTCTGAAGGGCAATTAGGGATGGGAAATAAATGCCAGCGTAGCCAGTGACACCCACATCCCATGAATGAATAAATAAAGGTATATTTAGTGTATTTCTTCCTCAGACTCAAAAATATTCTATATACTGAGACATTCTCTGGTCTATACTTATGGGTACATAGCCTTACTCTTTGAGTGATGAAAGTAGCCTCTCAAACAGGAAAGGTATTATACATTACCTTTTGAAATTGGATTTTTGATGTACTATTTTGCTTTTCACCCTTGCCAAGTTGAATTTTCACTTTAACAAACTGTCACATTCAGCCGGTGGGAGGTTTATCTTGTGCCAGACAGTTTGCTTTATGTCAGACAAAATTCTGGCTGCTTCTCCTCACTGAGGTGAGAAGTTTCCTCCCACCTACCAATCTGGCTTTGAACTGATAACACTGATCACACATGGTTGATGGACTCAGGGGTGTGAGGCAGCCTGCTCTGATTCACAACTGATGCTGATGTTCTAGTCAATAAACTACTTGTGATAGGGTGCGAACCAAGTGTTGCATTAACATCTAGTTCCCATACATCATTTCCAACTTATTGTGCTTGGGTTGAGTTAAAAAAGGGGTTCTGCATGAGTTCTACATAAGAGTTCAAAGGGGATTGTCAGCAGGAATTTATAGCTGGCAAAACCAGAATTCTCATAAAATAGTAGCACAGAAATATAAGTCTTTGGAGCAGCAGTAAGCTTATTTGATTTCCAAGCTTTTGCTGTGAAGAGGTGCTGAATTAAGAGACAGGTATCTATCTGATAGGCAACGGGAAATTAGAGGTAGGTTATCCATGGTTTCTCTTTGAGTCTCCAATCTGGCAATAAAGAATGGCAGCTAGGTTATTACCTTGATATGCAATGCCCAATGGCCTGCTCTCTCGCCTAGTAAGAGGAGACTGGGGATAGGTTATTACTGCAGGTACTAAAGAATAAAACTATACCCTTACAAACATTATTTTGAAAAGCACACATCAGGCTTAAATTCATTGGTAAGTGAATAATATCTAGGAACTTGTAAAATCAACAATGGCCAGCCTTAGTATTTAGTATTCCTGAATAGCTCTGAATTAGATCCATTTTTGAATGTAACAAAAAACAGAAAATGCTGGAAATACTCAGCAGGTCAGGCAGCATCTGTGGAGAGAAAAACAGAGTTAACATTTCAGGTCTGTGACCTTTCATTAGATTTCCAGTATTTTGCTGTTCCATTTTTAAATGTGTCTTGCAATGCATAAAATTTCCATATCATTTTTAAATTAAAAATGTGGTCATCATACATCCCTACAAATGTTATGACCTTTTAAATCATAAAGCTGGTTTGACAATACTGTTTACATCATGCTTGGGTGCAGAAGAGAAGGTATTCTGTTTGTGTTGTAAGGTATCTGCCTTTTTCCTGGAAAAATCAGCCTCAGGATAACATATGAAACTGGGGAAGAAAGTGTGATGCAACTGTGCAGCACATTGCTTCTTTATGAACTAGATGTTCAGATGGACCATTTTCAGTCAGGTGTTCGCTTGTTTTGTTTGTGTGAAGATGTGAACACAGTGAGGGCAAGTGTTAATGAGATTCCAGGTATATTTTCAATGGCTCTTCAGCACTGATTGTGCACTGTTCAGTCAAACTGAATACAGAAAAAATGTTTTTTTTGTTTAATTGTCATTAAACTTGATTTTATATGGGAGAGTTATGAGAAGAGGGAGGGATGTAGCATTATGGTTTGACTTATATTACTAGATTGGGCCTTGTGTGGTCCAATCCAATTTTAATGTTCAATGACAAATAGGAACAAAGGCTTTTTACATAAAATATATGCTCCAGGATGACCAAAAGATGCCTTACTTGTTTTAGCTGACCTTAGACTTTATGTAACAATCACAAATATTTGAAATGCAAAAATAAAATGTATAGCTACCAAACCAGTTTTGCTATCCTAGAAAACAATGACAATCGAAGCTTTGCCATATTTCTTCAGCATGTTATCTCTGTTTTGAAAGCAAAAATAAAAGCATAGCTGCTTAAGCCATTTGCAGTCTGTGATTTAATCTGATTTTTTTGTTTGTTTTCTTTTAAAAGGTAAGATATTTTATTCCCAACTCTTTTGCTCTCTTGTGCCATGCATCATTTCTAGCCCAGTTAATGGACTGATAACCTGTTCCTTAGTCTCTGCCAATGTTACATAGGAGCATAGGAAGTGCTAGATGAAAAGAAGACCAAGGTCCTTCTAATTTGCCTTCTACCACCCTGGTTCATTGTAAAATATAACAATAAAAGAGTTATTGACTAATCATAGCAATCAATCTTTATCAATTAGATTACAACAGACCCAGAAATATAGAAACATAGACAATAGGAGCAGGAGTAGGCCATTCGGCCCTTCGAGCCTGCTCCGCCATTCATTATGATTGTGGCTGATCGTCCAGCCCAGTAACATGTTCCCACTTTCACCCCATATCCTTTGATCCCTTTAAACCCAAGAGCTATATCTAACTCGTTCTTTGAAAACATTCAATATTTTGGCCTCAACTGCTTTCTGTGGTAGCGAATTCCACAGGTTCACCACTCTCTGGATGAAGAAATGTCTCCTCATCTCAGTCCTGAATGGTTTAACCCATATCCTTAGATTATGGCCCCTGGTTCTGGACTCCCCCACCATCAGGAACATCCTTCCTGCATCTACCTGGTCAAGTCCTGTTAGAATTTTATAGGTTTCTATGAGATTCCCCCCTCACTCTTCTGAACTCCAGCAAATATAATCCTAACTGACTCAATCTCTCCTCATACGTCAGTCCCTCCATCCCAGGAATCAGTCTGGTAAACCTTTGCTGCACTCCCTCTATAGCAAGAACATCCTTCCTCAGATAAGGAGACCAAAACTGCACACAATATTCCAGGTGTGGCCTCACCAAGGCCCTGTATAATTGCAGCAAGACATCCCTGCTTCTGTACTCGAATCCTCTCGCTATGAAGGCCAACATACCATTTGCCTTTTTTACTGCCTGTTGGACCTGCATGTTTACCGTCAGTGACTGGTGTACGAGAACACCCAGGTCTCGTTGCATATTCCCCTCTCTTAGTTTATAGCCATTCAGATAATAAACTGCCTCCCTGTTTTTGCTACCAAAGTGGATAGCCTCAAATTTATTCACATTATACTGCATCTGTCATGCATTAGCCCACTCACTCAACTTGTCCAAATCACCCTGAAGCCTCTCTGCATCCTCCTCACAACTCACCCTCCCACCCAGTTTTGTGTCACCTGCAAATTTGGAGATATTACATTTAGTTTCCTCATCTAAATCATTAATATATATTGTGAATAGCTGAGGTCCTAGCACCAATCCCTGCAGTACCCCACTAGTCACTGCCTGCCATTCGGAAAAAGGCCCATTTATCCCTACTCTTTGTTTACTGTCCACCAACCAATTTTCTATCCATCGCAATACACTACCCCCAATCCCATGCACTTTAATTTTACACACTAATCTCTTATGTGGGACTTTGTCGAAAGCCTTCTGAAAGTCCAAATAAACCGCATCTACTGGCTCCCTCTCATCAACTCTACTAGCTACATCCTCGAAGAATTTTAGTAGATTTGTCAAGCCATGCTGACTCTGTCCGATTCTACCACTGTTCTCCAAGTGCTCTGCTATAGAGTCTTTGATAATGGACTTTAGAATTTTCCCCACTACCGACGTCAGGCTGATGGTCTATAATTCCCTGCTTTCTCTCTACCTCCCTTTTTAAATAGTGGGGTTACATTAGCTACACTCCAATCTGTAGGAACTGTTTCAGAGCCAATGCATCCACTATTTCTAGGGTCACTTCCTTAAGTACTCCGGGATGCATACCATCAGGCCCCGGGAATTTATTGGCCTTCAATCCCATCAGTTTCCCCAACACCATTTCTCTAATCATACTGATTTCTTTCAGTTTCTCTCTCTCACGAAACCCCAACATTTCTGGTATGATATTTGTATCCTCCTTTGTGAAGACAGAACCAAGTATGCATTTAGTTGGTCAGCCATTTCTTTGTTCCCCATAATAAATTCCCGTTTCTGACTGTAAAGGACCTACATTTATCTTCACCAATCTTTTTCTCTTCACATACCGAGAGAAACTTTTACAGTCAGTCTTTATGGCCCCTGCAAGCTTGCTCTCGTACTCCATTTTGCGCTTCTTAATCAATCCCTTGGTCCTCCTTTGCTGAATTCTAAACTGCTCCCAATCCTCAGGTCTGTTGTTGTTTCTGGCGAATTTATACACCTCTTCCTTGGATCTAATACTATCTCTAATTTCCCTTGTAAGCCATGGTTTGGCTACCTTTCCCATTTTACTTGTGCACCAGTCAGGAATAAACAATAAGCACCTGCCTCCAGCATTCCCCCTCTACCTGGACCCTTCCCTCTGGCCTCTTACCCGCTCTTGATCTTTTCATTGAAAACTGTCGGAGAGACATCGGCCGTCTCAATTTCTCTGCCCCCCTTACTCACTCTAACTTGCCGCCCTCTGAACTTGCCGCACTCCATTCTCTCAGGTCTAACCTGCAGATAAGGGTGGTGCTGCTGTTGTCTGGCATACCGACCTCTATCTTGTAGAAGCTCAGCGCCAACTCTCAGACACTTCATCCTACCTCCCCCGGACCATAACCCCACCATCAAACATCAAGCTACTGTCCGCAGAACTGTCACTGATCTCATCTCCTCTGGAGATCTTCCCGCTACAGCTTCCAACCTCATAGTCCTGCAACCCCGGCCAGCCCGCTTCTACCTCTTTCCCAAAATTCATAAACAGGACTGTCCCGGCAGACCCATTGTTTCAGCCTGTTCCTGCCCCACTGAATTTATTTCTTTCTATCTTGACTCTATCTTTTCGCCCCTGGTCCAGTTTCTTCCCACCTACATCCGTGACTCTTCTGATGCCCTACGTCATTTTGACAATTTACAGTTTCCTGGCCCTAAACACCTCCTCTTCACTATGGACGTCCAATCTCTTTACACCTCCATCCCCCCACCAGGACGGTTTGAGGGCTCTCAGCTTCTTCCTTGAACATAGGCCCAACTAGTCCCTATCCACCACCACCCTCCTCCGCCTGGCTGAACTTGTTCTCAAATTGAACAACTTCTCCTTCGACTCCACTCACTTCCTCCAAGTAAAAGGTGTTGCTATGGGTACCTGCATGGGTCCCAGTTATGCCTGTCTTTTTGTGGGATGTGTTGAACATTCCTTGTCCCAGTCCTACTCTGGTCCCCTCCCCCAACTCTTTTTCCGGTACATTGATGACTGTATCGGTTCAGTTTCCTGCTCCTGCCCGGAACTAGAAACCTTTATTAACTTTGCTTCTAATTTCCACCCTTCTCTCATCTTTACATGGTCCATCTCCAACACTTCCTCGACTTCTCTGTCTCTGTTTCTGGGGCTAGGCTGTCTATGAATATTCATTATAAGCCCACCGACTCCCACAGCTACCTCGACTACACTTCTTCACACCCTGCCTCCTGTAAGGACTCCATTCCATTCTCCCAGTTTCTCCGTCTCCGACGCATCTGCTCTGATGATGCTACCTTCCATGACAGTGCTTCCGATATGTCTTCCTTTTTCCTCAACCGAGGATTCCCCCCCCCACTGTTGTTGACAGGGCCCTTAACCGTGTCCGGCCCATTTCCCGCACCTCTACCCTCACCCCTTCCCCTCCCTCCCAGAACCGCGACGACAGGGTTCCCCTTGTCCTCACCTTTCCACCCCACCAGCCTCCACATCCAAAGGATCATCCTCCGCCACTTCCGCCACGCCCAGCGTGATGCCACCACCAAACGCATCTACCCTCCCCCTGTCAGCATTCCGAAGGGATCATTCCCTCCGTGACACCCTCGTCCACTCCTCCATTACCCCCACCAGCTCGTCCCCTTCCCTTGGCACCTTCCCCTGCAATCGCAGGAGGTGTAATACCTGCCCATTTACTTCCTCTCTCCTCACTATTCCAGGCCCCAAACACTCCTTTCAGGTGACGCAGCGATTTACTTGTACTTTATTTCAGTTTAGTATACTGTATTCGCTGCTCACAATGTGGTCTCCTCTACATTGGGGAGACCAAATGCAGATTGGGTGACCGCCTTGCAGTCCGTAAGGACGACCCCGAGTTTCCGGTTGCTTGCCATTTCAACACACAGCCCTGCTCTCAGACTCACATCTCTGTCCTGGGATTGCTGCAGTGTTCGAACGAACATCAACACAAGCTCGAGGAACAGCACCTCGTTTACCGATTAGGCACACCACAGCCAGCTGGACTGAACATTGAGTTCAATAATTTCAAAGCATAACGGGTCCCCCTTTTTATACTTAGGTATTTTTTCTTTTTCCTTTTTTATTTGGTTATTTTATTTCAGGTTTTTCAGTTTGTTTCAATTATGCTTACCCACTTTTGTTTTTTTTTATGTGTTTTTTTTAATGTTTGCCCTTGGAGTGCTCTGTGCTTTACAATCATTCACACCCTCTCTTTACTAACATTTTGTCTTTCAGCACACCATTAACATACCGCCTTTGTTCCATGACCTTCTGGTCAATTTTTCTCTGTGACCCTGTCCTATCAACACCTTTACCTTTCTTATCTCTTGTCCCACCCCTGCTTTACTTGGTTAAAACCTTTTACATTTCCAATATTTGTCAGTTCTGAAGAAGGGTCTCTGACCTGAAACGTTAACTCTGCTTCTCTCTGCACAGATGCTGCCAGACCTGCTGAGTATTTCCAGCATTTCTCGTTTTTATTTCAGATTTTCAGCATCTGCAGTATTTTGCTTTTAATTTAATATAGGAATAAACAATTGTTGCAGTTCATCCATGTGCTCTTTGAATATTTGCCATTGCCTTTCCACCGTCATCCCTTTAAGTAACGTTTCCCAATCCATCATAGCCAACATGTGCCTCATACCTTCGTAGTTTCCTTTACTAAGATTCAGGACCCTAATCTCAGAATCAACTACATCACTGTCCATCTTGATGAAGAATTCTATCATATTATGGTCGCTCATCCCCAAGGGTCTTGCACAACTAGATTGTCAATTATTCCTCTCTCATTACACAATACCCAGTCTAGGATGGCCTGTTCTCTAGTTGGTTCCTCAATGTACTGGTCCAGAAAACCATCCCGTATACACTCCAAGAATTCCTCCTCAACGGTATTGTGACTAATTTGATTTGCCCAATCTACATGCAGATTAAATTCACCCATAATTACAGATGATCCTTTATTGCATGCATCTCTAATTTCCTGTTTAATGCCATTCCCAACAACACCACTACAGTTTGGGGGTCTATATACAACCCCCACTAATGTTCTTTTGCCCCTTAGTGTTTCTCAGCTATACCCATACAGATTCCACAACGTCAGAGCTAATATCTTTCCTCACTATTGTGTTAATTTCCTCTTTAACCAGCAATGCAACTCCACCGCCTTTTGCTTTTTTTCTGTACTTCCTAAATACTGACTATCCCTGGATGTTCATTTCCCATCTCTGGTCACCTTGCAGCCATGTCTCCATAATCCTGACTCTATCATGCCGTTTACATCTATTTGCATGATTAATTCATCCACTTTATTGTGAATGCTCCACGCGTTAAGGCACAAAGCCTTCAGGCTTGTCTTTTTAACATTACTTGGCCCCTTCCCACTATTTTTCACTGTGGCCCTGTTTTATTCTGGCCCTTGATTTCTCTGCCTATCACTTTTCTTATTTCCCCTTACTGTCTTTTGTTATTGTCTTTGATCCCCCCTCCTCTGACTCCTTGCAAAGGTTCCCATCCCCCTGCCATTTTAGTTTAAACCCTCCCCAACCACTCCAGCAAATGCTCCGCCGAGGGCATCAGTCCCGGTCCTGCCCAGGTGTAACCCGTCTAGTTTGTACTGGTCCCACCTCCCCCAGAACCAGCCCAATGTCCCAGGAATCTAAAATCCTCCCCCTCACACCATCTCTTCAGCCACCTATTCATCCAATATATCCTGCTATTTCTATTCTGTCTAGCATGTGGCACTGGTAGTAATCCTGAAATCACTACCTTTGAGGTCCTACTTTTCAACTTAATTACTAACTCCCTTTATTCTGCTTTTAGGACCTCATCCTTCTTTTTACCTACATCATTTGTACCAATGTGTACCACACCCATTGGCTGTTCACCGTCCCCCTTCAGAATGTCCTGTGACCGCTCTGTGACATCCTTGACCCTAGCACCAGGGAGGCAACATATCATCCTGGAGTCTCTTTTGCGGCCACAGAAACGCCTATCTATTCCCCTTACAATTGAATCCCCTATAACTATTGCATTCCCACACTTTTTACTCATCCCCTGTTCATCAGAGCGAACCGTGGTGCAATGAATTGGGCTGTTGCTGCTTTCCCCCGAGAGGCCATTTCCCCCAACAGTATCCAAAGCTGTTTTGCAGGGGAATAGCCACATGAGATTCCTGCACTGCCTGCCAAGTCCTCTAGCTCTGCCTGGTGGTATCCCATTCCCTTCCTGCCTGTGGAGTCTGAGCCTGCGTTGTGGCCACCTCTCTATACTATCCATGATACTCTCCACCTTGTGGATGCTCCACAGTGTCCCCGGCTGCCACTCCAGCTCTGAAACACAGGCTTCCAGGAGCTGCAACTGGACACACTTCCTGCACACATGCTGGTCCAGGGCACTGGAATTGTTCCGGCTTCCCACATAGAGCATGAGGACCAGACCACAGCTTTGAGCTCTCCTGCCATGATTTAACCCTTTAAATTAAACCATTTAGAAGATCTTAATATCAAATAATATCAATTACTCTAGGGCCCTTCTTCCCTGGTCCTTGTGACTACAGAACTCCCTAAAAAACACTACTTACTATATATGAAAAAAAAATGACATGAGGCAGACCCCAGTGGTGGAGAACTTTGGGAACCATAGATCGAAAGTCACTTTTTTCCTCCAAGCATGTCATGTTTCAAATTGCTCATATATTGTCTCCTAAAATGTTATTTTCTGAAATTTACGTCTGAATGAATCAATACTGACTGCTCCACCAGCTCCCTCGCTCACTATGGTTTCTGCATTTTAGTTTTGAATTTACCCCCCACCATCCCCCCCAAGCACAGGCCATGTCCTCTGGTTCTACTGTTCTGGACAAGGTGAAATATCTTGTCATGGTCTACAATATCTAGTCTCTTTAAAATCCTAAAAACAGCAATCATATCGTAGTGCAATCCTCCGTTTCTAATGAGAACATGTATTTGAACTGGTCACTTGGAGACATGCAAGACATGAGGAAGTGAGGACACGACCGAATCTCCCTTCCCAGCTCTGGGGAAACACCTGGGGCATGAATTTATCCTGCACTTTGAGATGGGAATGGAGGTTGGGAGAGCAAACAAAATGGCAACGGTTACCGTTCCCAACCTTGTCCTGGGTCCCTGCCTTTTTTCTGGGATGGGAAAGGCCGAGAACAGCCTTCCCACCTCAGGCCAATTAAGGCCCTTAAGTGAGACCTGGCAGGGTCAGGGGTCCCTCCTTTGGGGGCAATCTATGGACCCTAGAGGGCCCTCATGGCAGTGATGGCTACCTCTCTCCACCATACCCCACCACCCCCAACCCCCATCACTGGGGCCAGCCAACCTTGACCCCACTTACCTGTCCCAGGGTCTCTGACATCATCTCCTCTGCAGGCCTCCCGTAATACCGACGGTGGTCACCGCTCCCGGTGGCACTGCCAATACTGCAGAGCTGCTGGCCCTCCGATTGGCCAGCAGCTCCAGAGGCAGGAGCTCGTCCCTTAAAGGGACAGTGACCCCAACAGCAGGCAGTTAATTGGCTATCCGCCGTTAAATTGCAACAGGGGTCCGATGCAGGGCCGAGGTGGGTTCTTCCCCCAACATCTGGCCCACTGCTGGCACCCCCGTCGCCGGAATAAAATCCAGCCCCGGTTTCTGTCCAGTAAACTCTAATCGCAGGACTAAGAGACAAAACTAGAAAGACTCACATCTGAGCCAGCTAATGCTTAGCTCTTTTATAAGTATAGTCGTAGGTTATCAAGTAACATAAAATTGAACTGGTCAGAGTTGAATATGTAGATTGTAATATTAGATGACATGCACAAGCTTTGCTCAATTAACTTCAGAAGCCAAGAAGTCATCGCACTGAATTTCATCTGGAGAATCTGTCACTGGTACAAAAATTATTTTTTTAATTGTGCTCCTCCTCAAGGGCTCAGACCACACTCCTGGCTTGCAGCCCCAGTTGGGCCCACAACCACCAGTGGTCAGACAGGTATGCCTGGTCTCAGAAAGTGTACCTCCATGAATCATATACCAGCTCTGCAGCAAGGCTTAGGGTAACCAGGGAAAGGGTTGGCCCACTCAAGGACAGAGATGGGAATCTATGTGTGGAGCCAGAGGAAATGGGCAAGGTGCTAAATGAGTACTTTGCATCGGTATTCACCAGAGAGAAGGACTTGGTGGATGATGAGCCTAGGGAAGGGAGTGCAGATAGTCTCAGTCATCTCATTATCAAAAAGGAGGAGGTGTTGGGTGTCTGGCAAAGCATTAAGGTAGATAAGTCCCCAGGACCTGATGGGATCTACCCTAGAATACTGAGGGAGGCAAGGGAGGAAATTTCTGGGGCCTTGACAGAAATCTTTGCATCCTCATTGGCTACAGGTGAGGTCCCAGAGGACTGGAGAATAACCAATGTTGTTCCTTTGTTTAAGAAGGGTGGCAAGGATAATCCAGGAAATTATAGGCCGGTGAGCCTTACGTCAGTGGTAGGGAAACTATTAGAGAGGATTATTCGGGACAGGATTTACTCCCATTTGGAAACAAACAAACTTATTAGCGAGAGACAGCATGGTTTTGTGAAGGGGAGGTCGTGTCTTACTAATTTGATTGAGTTTTTTGAGGAAGTGACGAAGATGATTGATGAAGGAAGGGCAGTGGATGTTATCTATATGGACTTCAGTAAAGCCTTTGACAAGGTCCCTCATGGCAGACTGGTGAAGTCACACGGGATCAGAGGTGAGCTGGCAAGATGGATACAGAACTGGCTCGGTCACAGAAGACAGAGGGTATCAGTGGATGGGTGTTTTTCTGAATGGAGGGAAGTGACTAGTGGTGTTCCGCAGGGATCAGTGCTGGGACCTTTGCTGTTTGTAGTATATATAAATGATTTGGAGGAAAATGTAGCTGGTCTGATTAGTAAGTTTGCGGACGACACAAAGGTTGGTGGAGATGCCGACAGTGATGAGGATTGTCAGAGGATACAGCAGGATCTCGATCGGTTGGAGACTTGGGCGGAGAAATGGCAGATGGAGTTTAATCCAGACAAATGTGAGGTAATGCATTTTGGAAGGTCTAATGCAGGTGGGAGGTATACAGTAAATGGCAGAACCCTTAGCAGTATTGACAGGCACAGAGATCTGGGCATACAGGTCCACAGGTCACTGAAAGTGGCAACGCAGGTGGATAAGGTAGTCAAGAAGGCATACGGCATGCTTGCCTTCATCGGTCGGGGCATAGAGTATAAAAATTGGCAAGTCATGATGCAGCTGTACAGAACTTTAGTTAGGCCACACTTAGAATATTGTGTGCAATTCTGGTCGCCACACTACCAGAAGGACGTGGAGGCTTTGGAGAGGGTACAGAGGAGGTTTACCAGGATGTTGCCTGGTCTGGAGGGCATTAGCTTTGAGGAGAGGTTGGATAAAGTCGGATTGTTTTCACTGGAACGACGGAGGTGGAGGGGCGACATGATAGAGGTTTACAAAGTTATGAGCGGCATGGACAGAGTGGATTGTCAGAAGCTTGTTCCCAGGGTGGAAGAGTCAGTACTAGGGGACATAGGTTTAAGGTGCGAGGGGCAAAGTTTAGAGGGGATGTGCGAGGCAAGTTTTTTACACAGAGGGTGGTGAGTGCCTGGAACTTGCTGCCAGGGGAGGTGGTGGAAGCAGATACGATAGCGACGTTTAAGAGACATCTTGACAAATATATGAATAGGAAGGGAATAGAGGGATATGGGCCCCGGAAGTGCAGAAGGTGTTAGTTTAGGCAGGCATCAAGATCGGCGCAGGCTTGGAGGGCCGAATGGCCTGTTCCTGTGCTGTACTGTTCTTTGTTCTTTGTGAGCATTCATCACATTTGTAGTCCCTATCCCAGCTCCATATCTGCCTTGTAATGATGGTTAAGGTTATAATCGGTGGTTTCTCTTCCATCTTTTGTTCAATGATAAAACCAAACTTATCTCAATCCTATTCTAGTTTCCAGCTGATGCAATGGACTCCTGCAAAAATGACAATGGAACTATGCTGAAACGACCATGGGTTTTCAGGCCCAAGCACTATCACAAGGTAGCAAATATCCTACTACCTGATTGTAAAAAAGAATCTCTTTTAATACTTTCCATTGACTTTTCTAGCTGCAAAAGTATTCTCCGGTAATACAATTCCACTGGTCAGGTGGTCAACATCTTCACTTTTTCACGTCCTAAAGATTGTAGCACTCACTGACATCACCCCTCTGGGATCTCAGATCGATCTGAATACTGGCAAACATTTGAGGATTTCCACTGTCCAAGGATTATAAATCAAAGCAATATATATTATAAAAGGTAACACTAGACAGGAGGAAGTTAAAGGCAGTAACACAAACTCAAGGTTCAGATTGCACGCATAAACAACTTGAGCTTACTTTTGCAGTTTACAGTATCGTCTTACCAGCCTAGTAATTCCCTCCCCAATCTGTTGCTCTATATTTACTTTGCTCAGGTATCTATTTCAGCTTGGGTTCCACAGATCTCTCTTGCAGAAGCTATCCTATAGCACCTGACTATGGCAGGAAAGCACATTAATTCTGACACATTCGAGCTTTGCAATCTCACTAGGTAGAAACTAATCTTCTCCTTCTTCATATGAACTGAAACCTCATAAATTAATAACTCCTAAACAGAGATCTTTTCAATTTTGCATATTTTCAAAAGCCTTTGGTTGAATCGCGTGAGCATATAGGGAGAATCTGTGATTTGTTTTATGAGCAGTGCATAGGAAAATTAAAGATACTTTAATGTAGACATGCCTAAAGGGCCTAATTAGTGGAAAGAGCATATTGTTAGTTTAATGCAATTAAAACAGGCATTGCTGAACATGATTTAAGATTCATAGCGATATGATAAACCTTATTAACATGACACTCTTTAGTCTGATTTGATGCTTTTAACCAGTCTACCATGTAAAAGGTACAGAATGTTTTTATATGGTTTGAATTTGAATTTAACCCTTGCTTGCCCAAACAGGGTAAAAGCATGCTTAAAATTATTTGCTCAATAGATTTTTCTAACCTAAACAAAATGAACTTCATTCAATAAGAATCAAATGAGAAGATTCAGAATATTTTGCTAATAGCTACTGGGACTGCATGCCCAGATACCTCAAGCCTGCCACACAGAAGAATGACCTCTTCTTTTTGTCCAGCTCATAACCGCAAGGCTAGTTCTTAAAGGGGCATTATTACTGGGGCACGTGATTTATTGAAGAAAATTATGTACTGTCATATGTGCTCAGAAACTAGTTTCAATGGCTCTAGGACATTAATGCAAAACTGTGCCATTTGGACAGCAAATTGCATGAGATGTGGTAAGTATGGAAATTCACCAGATTTTCTGCTTAAAATCACAATCACTATGCTAAATCACATACTCCAATCATCACCTTACCTGGGAGTGCCACGACTGCCTCATTCCCTGGAACGGCCCGCTCCAAAGGAAAGTTCCACCTGCAGTGGATGCTGCTGGATGAACTGCTGAGTTGTCGCTTTCACAGAAACTATTTAGGAACTACTCATAATACTGGCACAACTAAGATAACAGCACCTACTCCATTGCTGAATAAACTTGACAAATGCCACTCCAATTATTTTACCAGGGCAAAAGCATATGCAGTAGACACAAGTCAAATAGAACATGATCCAGTCTTTTGCTGAATTGCATGTTTTGCTTGCAGTTAGGTCAAAATATCACTGTCAAGCAATCCAAATTTCTCTACTTCAATATAAGATTCTCGGCAAATGAATCCCAACCTTAATGATTGCTAAAACACTGAAATGGAACTTGGGGTTTCTGAATATGAAACAGACCATTAAATCCAAGGGGTCCCACGATCAAAGGTGGTTTAGTGAAAAATAAAGCATGCTGTTTATTTAATGTTTTTTCACCCAGTTTCATCTATTCATTGACCAGCCACATCCTATTCCTCATATGGTAGTGTACACTATCAACCAACCTGCTTTCTGGCCATTACAATACCATGATACAACTGGTCACTAGAAAATGCATGAGAACAGCCTGAGCTTACTCATCACCACATTCTTCCTCTTCATAAGCAACCCCCTCCACCCCACCCCACCCCGTGGGTAAAACCCTTTCACGGAGATTAGGAAACTCACATTGCAATTTACCTCTTGCTATGGCTTGCTATGGCTTCTCTTCCTGCTCCTGCGCCGTTACCTCTGGTGTTCCCCAAGGATCTATCGTTGGCCTCCTTCTATTTCTCATCAGTATGCCCCTTGGTGACATCAACTAAAAGCACAGCATTACATGTACATTGACTATCTCACCATCACCTTTCTCGACTCCTCCACTGCTGCTAAATCATCAGACTGTTTAGCCGACATCCAGTACTGGATGAGCAGAAATTTCCTCCAATTAAATATCGGGAAGGCAGAAGCCATTGTTTTTGGTCCGTGCTCCAAATTCTGTTCCCTAGCAACCAACTCCATCCCTCTTCCTGGCTAATTTCTGAGACTAAACTAGTCTGTTCACAACCTTGGTGTCACATTTGATCCCGAGATGCACTACCAACCTCATATTGGTACCATCACTAAGACCGCCTATTTACACCTCTGTAATATCACCCAACTACACCCTGTCTCAGCTCATCTGCTGCTGAAACCCTCATTCCTGCCTTTGTTATCTCTAGACTTGGCTATTCCAATGCACTCCCAGCTGGTCTCCCACATATTACTCTCTGTAAACTTGAGGCCATCCAAAACTCTGCTGCCCGTTTCTTAACTCGCACCAGGTCCCATTCACCTATCAACCCTATGCTTGCTGACCTACATTGGTTCCCAGTCAAGCAAATCTTGATTTTAAAATTCTCATCCTTGTTTTCAAATCCCTCCGTAGCCTTGCTCCTCCCTATCTCTATAATTTCCCCCAGCCCTACAATCTTGTGAAATATCTGCACTCCTCTAATTCTGGTCTTTTGTGCATCCCAATTTTAATGACTCCACCATTGGTGGCCACGCCTTCAGTTCCCTGGGCCAAACTACTCTAGAATACCCTCCCTACAACTCTTTGACGCTCCATCTTGCTTTCCTCCTTTAAGACATTCCTTAAAACCTACCTCTTTGACCAAGCTTTTGTTCTTATGTGGCTCAGTGTCATATTTAGCTTTATAATGCTCCTGTGAAGTGCTTTGCGACATTTTATTACATAAAGGTGTTATATAAATATATGTGGTTGTTGTTATTGAAAAGGACTGAGTAGCCAGTTCACTGACTCAATATGACTTCTGATTTTATCAGTGAAACGAGCCCACAATGTATTATACAATGAACTGTTCGAGATGTGTCTAATACTCTCAGTAACAGCGTCACCCAGTTACCAACCTGTTGTGGAGTTTAACAAGCGTTCATTTTATTCAGTCACTTACATGCTCCTTATTACTACAAATAAATGGAGCAGAGTGGTTACTTGCAGCCATGCAAACAAGTCATCCACTATATATTCTTGAACCTCAGTATCACCAATGACAGCAGGGTGCAATTTTCATCTACAGCTATCTAGTTAACACAGAACAGTACTGTCTTTTTGTGGGATTTTGCGAAGAATATTGCTCATAGTATACCTACAAGAATCTGCCAAGCTCCAATCCTATTTTTAAGATGTTGTATTCATTCTGCTGGAACTTTGATAGGTCTCTGCCAGAAAAAACAGCATCAAAGTGCTGTGAATTTTATCCATAATAACACCCAAATCATTTTTTTTCAGAATTTATTTCCATTCTATTCCACCTAATTAATGATCTGGTCTTTGAATCAGTCAAACAGTGCTGCTTGGCTGATTGCAAATTCTTGAAACTGATCTGAAATCGACATCAGTACATTGTGAAGTAAAATACGTTCAAAATGAAAGACATGTGTCTGACCCTAAATATTCCATTTGTTCTGAAACCCCTTTACCCACAAAAGTATTTATTTATCATCAGAACTTTTAGCAAAAAGACACGCAAAAACACAGAATTTCTATCTGAATATGCCCTACTTGTTTTAGCACAATGAGTTCTAGGTGTAGATACATGGATAGAGAATAACAAACCACTGGGTGTCCGGCTCAAACAGAGCAGCATTCAGAGGAATCCTATGCAAATAAGACATTTTAAGATGAGTATTACCAAGGGAAGGTCTGGTCCTCAAAAGGTTAATTGTGTAAGGGGGGGTGCAATGCAGTTCATAAATATAAATGTAAAAACACTGGAACAGTATTCATCTGCACAAGTGTACATCAAGCAAAAGCAGCACCTATAGTGGCAGAGGTGATAATCCTCTTTCAAAGAGTTTGTTCCTGTACAAGGGAAGATTTAAAATTAGCATGATAATACCCTTCAGACAAAATACTTGACAGAAAGCAATCAGTAACCAAAATGAGTAGTTAAATTAGTAATCTTGAGAAATGCCAGCACATTTGAAGCAAATCTGTGATCTTACCACAAGTTCTTGTCCAGACTTTAGCAAGCTTCTCAAGGACAGTTTGCAAAGTGGAACAAAGAGGGAAATTGCTTGTCTGTAAATGTTATAATCTGACATCCGAAACCTAGAAGTTATGGAGAATACACATTATCAGCAGGTTAACCCTTAATATATATGGCATTCCACCGTCCAGTATTTTAGAGGACTTTTAAACTCATTTAAAATAAATGTGCTAATGTTTATGGTAAAGTAGATCACAGAGGAATATTGTACGAATGTGTTAAGCATGTGTCTGCTAATATCACTGCTTTGATATTTTTGACCACTTGCTCTGGAGGGATTTCACAGCAATTCTTATGAAGATGGTATTAAACTCAACTCACAAGAGGATAAATCCAAACCATACAAATTTTGGGAATACAGTTTAGAATTCAGCACAAGATGAATTAGAACCAGATAAACCAGCCAGTAAAATAATATTTTCTGCATACCACATCAGCTTGAGATTGTGGTGATTTGTTAAAAACATTCCTGTAAACATTTCAAAATTAATATGTTGGGATGGCTTCATGAATGTGAACTCAGCAGGAATTGAGAAGCAACAGGTGCTTGACTGGAGCACTGAAGAGTGCAGATGTCAGGTCATTGGCGTGAGGGTCCAGCAAAGAGAGAACTGGGTAAGTCTGCAAGAAAGATCGTACACAGAGTGAGACCTTTCTGCTTAAATTTATTGGTGACTACATTCAAAGGAATTACTACTTGTAAATGTGTGTTTAGCCTGCTAACAGAGATAATGTGGCATGCTTTGTAACAAAGCACACTATAAAATAGGTTGGAATTAGCTGTGAACCTCACTTCACATATTATATAGAAATATATATCATTGATTTACAATTGCCCTTGTGCATGAATCAGCCCACCTTCCATGAGTTAAGAAAAATGCATGTGATGGATTGTGCAGGATTATGATACCTGGATCTCATGATATAGGTTTTCATTGTTAATATGATTGTACATCACATAATTGTATAAAGCCAGGGGATTGCTCAATGTTGAGACTGGTGGCTCTGGGGGTGACTGGGATTCCACAAGAGGGCTCTTTCGGAGTCCTTTAATTTTCTCTTGGAATTCAGTCTGCTGGTAGGATCATTTACTTCCCCAGGGGCACCTGGGTACTGGAGGGGGGTGCAGTGTGAAAGCTGATCCATTGTCCCCCCAACACTGAATCTCTCTAAAACCATATCCAGTGTATTCCACCTCCACAATGCAAGTGCTAAAAAAGAATTGCATATCTATATGGATGGTCAGAGACTAAAGCATGATCCCAACCCAACATACTTAGGAGTGACTTTGGATAGACTTTCTCCCTCTGGGAGCATCTGAAGAAAACAGCAGCAAAGGTCAAAACCAGAAGCAACCTATTAACCAAACTTGCTGGATCTATGCGGGGCGCTGCTGCCACGACACTCCGGACCTCAACACTATCATACTCAGCAGCAGAGTACTGTGCACCTGTCTGGCATCGGTCAACACACACACATCTTGATGATACTCAATTGAATGCAACAATGCACATCATAACTGGAACCCTCTGCTCAGCATCCCTCCCCTGGCTTCCTGTCCTCGCAAACATCACTCCCCTATCTGCTGACTGACGAAAACCCACAAGCTGGTTGAAACCACCTGTGCTGCACCTCACTTACCACTCCATAATGACATGTTCAATCCACCTGCTGCCCACCTTCCATCTCAGTACCCCATATGGAGCAACCTTCCTGAACAGGATCTACCAAGGAATGGAAAACATGGGAAATTACTAACAAGTTCCTTGTGACAAATCCCATCTGTCGAATAGAAGGCTTTGAACTACCACAGCAAGAGTTATCCTTGCTAAACAGGTGCACGACAGGCCAGGGCCCCTGAGCATCCAACCTCCACTATTGGGGCCTCAGTACAAACTCCTAATGCATTTGTGAAGAGACATAAACAATGTTGCACATTACCGAGGAGTGTCCCCTCTACAGACTAAGTGGCGGACTAATAATCTTAAACTCAGCAAATGAGGGGCTATCGCTTGGCTCTGGGGATTTGCATTTGCTAAATAAAATAAATAACATAATTGTATGACTATATGTTGGCCTGTAAAGGTAAATTCTTGTTCACTTATGTGGCACTTATGGAAGAAAATATTTAGCACAAACCTGAAATATTTAACAATCACCACCAGTAATTTCCAAGCGTTATAATTTGTGAGTGAAGCCCAAAATAGAAAGATTGGTTGTTGAAGTGAAAGAAATTATGTTTATTCTAAATGAGCTTTCTGTGAACAGAGTTTTATTTTCACTGTTTTTTGATATACTGTAGTCAAAATATTTTTACAGCATGTTTTATGACATTTTAAAAGTTAAAATCAAGTCGCATGAAATTGTCAAACTGTCTAGTACAGTAGTCAGATCACAGCTTGAGTATTAAGTTCAGTTCTGGTCACCAAGGCACATAGATGACACTCAAATATAGACTCCCATGTTTGGCCGCTGCTCCTGGGCGTGCATTGGCTCATGCCTTAATCCACCCCTATCCTCCTAGAGTAGGCTGGATAGTCCACTAATCACATCTGTGCAGTGTACAGGAAGGAATTGCAGTTTAAATTGAGTATATGAGGTATCCGCAGCAGAGCTTTCCAGAATATAGTTCCTAAGACCAGTCAGGGTATAACTTTACATTGGCCATTGTTATTGAAGCCCAATCTACGACATCTTCTTCTTTTGTCCTGATTCAGCTGGGGAATTGATTTGAGAGAATTATGAAATATGGCCTCATGGACCTAATTCCTGCCCTTAGATTTACTCCCATGATAAGTGATCATAGTGAGGGTGTGCCCAGCAGGAGGGGTATGGCTGGAGAAGACACAGATGACCTTGCCATTTCTGAGGGCTATACCATATCTGGTCCATACAGCTACCCTGTGCAGGTGACAGTAGGTGTGCAGGAGTAGCGAGCCATAGCAGCTTTGGGCATGTCTAAAACAGATGCAGGACCATCTGAGAAACCAGCAAAAAGACTTTCAAAACCAACTGAATCCCAACCAGTTCCCACTGAAATCAAATGATTGGACAGAATACTTACTCATGCCACTGAAGAATCGGGTTGAAAAAATCAAAGATTGGAAATTAAGAAGTTGTACTCAATCCAAAACATGAAGAAGTTAATTCAGAAAAAAAATCACTCACACAGAAGACACAGTAAGTGACTCAATTGGTTGCAATGCATTTGAACATTGATTGCGTAAAATGAGGTATCAAAAGTAAGGAAGGTGCTTGGAGCTACTTTTTCAGTGTCATGTGGATAGAAGGTTCCTTCACGAGCTGACCATCTTTTGGTAGAGTGCCTGGTACAACAGCCTTCTTGACTGCATTGACATTTCTGTAGCAACATCTTCTTGGTCATGCCTGTGTTCTGCTCTGGCCTTGTTTGCATATTGGTTTTCCTCTCTTCCATAGCTCATTCTTTTTGCTTATTAAAGTTGGGGAACATGCAACAGGCAGTGATGGCCTTAGAAATTCTCGGTCTGTGCTTTTGGATCTTTTGAGAAGTTTGATGCACTGTTTTAAGATACCAGTGTTACATTCCAAAATAATGATGTTGCTGCATGGGCCTTGTTGTATCTTCCTTCTGCTTCTGTCCATGAGAGTGCAAGGTGTTAGTAGCCAGGGCTGAAGAGAGTAATCCTAGTCTCTAAAGGGTCTTAGCCTTCAAATAAGCCTGCAATTCTCCTTGTAACAGACTGCACAATTCTGCAACTGCTTTATTGCTGAACAGGAGCTTGCAGAGGAGTTCCTCCTCTGTCAGTGCCAGGTAGTTGGTTGTGGGCCTGTTGGTGGCATCTTTGGGGTGGAGGGGGGGGGGGGGTGCAGTTTGGCTCTGGTACCATCTGATGTCCTTGGCATTCTGTTTTTGTTCTCTTAGTCCTCTTCCATTAAATCCTGTTGAAAGAATTTGCCATCGCTTGCAATTGAATGGTCGTAAAAAGAAATGAAGAGTGCAGTTTTAAGGAGTTCCTTCCCAACAGGCAAAAAATTGGCTCTCCTTTAGCATCCTGGCAGATAAATGGCCAAATTAGAAAGTTTCCCCATTCTTTGTTCTGGATTGGAATTTAAAGTAAAACTCAAGAGCAAGCTGTACGTCAGTGCGCACTGTCAACAGTGACTAGACAAGAGATTTCTGAAACATAGATAACATGGAAAGACAAGAGGATCCTGAATTTCCAGCATTCATTCAGCCAGTTCCTACCAGAGGAAGCACCTCTGCTGGAAGTAATTTTCAGACTTATGGGTATATTTGCTCATTGCTTTTTGAGGTTGCTAAGCTAGTAAGCTATTCATAAAAGGATCTTTAGGATGTGTTCTTCACCTTCAGCTATTATATTACTCATACAGGGTTACTCCATGATCACACGTTTCCAATCCAGAGACCATGGGGGCTAAATTGGATAGCCCCCAAATACGGGCATGGGGATTGCAAGGCACAATTATCCCATGCTCGTTCATTGCATTGCACGCAGTATGTCAACTTCATGCTGTCTGCTGGTTTGAATGATTTCAGCGTCCAGCCAGCACGAACTGTGCTTTCGATTGGCTGGATGCATCAGCAGGGGGTCAATATCATGAATGGTTCGCACCACTTAAAGTTAACTTATACTGCTTAAACCTAACCTACAGCTCTTCAAGGCAAGGTGCATTGTGACTGGAACAGGTATTGACAGTTGTATAGGAAGTGAATCTGACCTGGGAAATATTGAAGAATGGCACACTAGAGAGAGCAGGCTCCAAGATCTTTTGGCGCTGCATCGGAGGCCTTGGTGGAGGAGGTGGAAAGGAGGAGAGATGTCCTGGATCTGCAAGGGACCAGGAGGCCCACGAGACACATGCTCAAAGGCAGTGAAAGCAGGTCAATGCCAATAGTCAAGCCCCGAGGACCTGGACCTGGACCAGAGGAAGATAGGAAGGATATACCTTAGGAAGAATACATTGGCCTTGGAGGGAGTGCGGTGTAGATTTATCAGAATGATACCTGGATTCCAAGGGTTAAATTATGTGGCAAAATTCAACAAACTAGGCTTGTATTCCCTGGACTTTAGAAAATTAAGGGATGATTTGATAAAACTTTTCGAGGTACGAAGGGGAACAAATATGGTAGATAGAGATAAACAATTTTAATTGGTTGGGGACTCTCGGACTAGGGGGCATAATCTAAAAATTAGAGCCAGACTCTCAGGAGTGAAGTTAAGAAACACTCCTACACTTTCAGGGTGGTAGAAGTTTGGAATTCTGTTCCACAAATAGCAATTGATGCTAGTTCAATTGCTAATTTTAAATCAGTGATTGATAGATTTTGTTAACCAAAGGTATGAAGGGCTTTGGAGCAAAAGTGGGTAAATGGTGTTAAGTCACAGATCAGCCATAATCTCATTGAATAGCAGAACAGGCTTGAGGGGCTAAAAGCCTGTGTTCAATGTCAATAAGCATGGAAGAGTCCGGCACTAACTTGGCACAGGACTTTGCATAGAACTGGAAGCCAATTCCTTCCAGCATGAAAGTAGTCACCAACTACGTTCACCCACTTGTGGACCCAACCATGATGTATTGTCTGATGGCCAATGCCACAGCTTCTATTGCAGCACAAGAAGCAGCCGCCCAGCGTTTGAGTGCTGCAGTTGTCATGTAAGGTCATCTTGCTGCCATGCAAGTTTAGACTGCTGCCTTCATGGTTGAGGATTACAGTGTGTGAAGTAACTTCCAGAGTGTCACAGCTGTCCAGCAATCTGTCCTTCCACAGATTACTAGGATTGCTGAAGCACCGTCCTGAGGGAGTAGCATGGAGCACAAATCTGATGTCGTCTCTGGAATACAACATTCATCCTCCCACCACTGTCATTCTGCCAGCGCCCTTGCTGTTGCCTATCAGCCAGCCAGCCCAGACTGCTGCTGCCCACGGCGCGATGGTGCAGTCTGCAGCTGGGACGTCTAGGCCCAGAACTGCTCAAGATTTGTCCTCCCAAGCCATCTGCCGTCTCCTCCACTGAAAGTCAGCAACATTCCTTTCTGCAGCCACAGGGGCAAAAATGCATAGGAGCATTAGGACAGGCAAAGACACATAGGAGACAGGCACTAAGGGAATGCATAAGCGTGATTAGTTGACTTTTGTATGCAATATGGCATGATTACTTTTATAAGTTTAGTTGGGATGTTTATTTTGAGCTGCCTTTTATTTTTGCACTATGGCCAAGCACTGTGACAGAGGTAAGGTAAGATGCAGGACTGTAGGTGAATGGGAAGTTGGGGTTGCATTTCACTCAGATGAGTTCTTCACAGAGAGCCCAGGCAGAAAAGGGCTGTCTACGTTGCCTCCCTTTTCCTTCTCTTCCTCCTCCTCCTACTACTCATGTTCCTGCTCCTCAGCTAATTGCCATGTGACTGGTGGCAAGGGCTGTCCACTTATGATGATGAGGCTGTGCCGCATGCAACAGACCACTATGAATCTTGACACCAGCTCTGCCGAGTACTGCAGGGTTCCTCCAGAACTGTGTAGGCAGCAGAAACATTGTTTCAGCATGCCAGTGGCTGCATGGCTTTCATTGTATGCATGCTGCCCACCTGTGGGTGGGTTGTGCATCGGAGTCCTCAGCCGTTCATCAGCAGCTGTTCATCAGCAGCTAACCCTTGATGCCCAATAGCTACTCTTTGGTTTGCCATAGTGGCTCAAATGCAGCTGGCACAGCGGAGTGCCAGAGAAAGAAGGCATCGTGACAGCTGCCAGGGAACTGGGCATTGCCCTGCATGCCTATGGCCACACACCAGCTAGACATTGAGTGAGTAGAATTCCTTTCAATTCTATACATAACACAGTTGATACGCGATGTGCTTGCCATCAATGGTAGCCTTCATTGGAACATAGGAGCAGGAGTAGGCCAATCAGCCCATCGACACTGCTCTGCTATTCAATACGATCATGGCTGATCATCCACTTCAATGTCTTTTGCCCACTCTATCCCCATATCCCTTTATGTCATTGGTATTTAGAAATCTGTCAATCTCTGCTTTAAACATACTCAATGACTGAGCTTCCATAACACTCTGGGCTAGAGAATTCCAAAGATTCACAACCCTCTGAGTAAAGAAATTTCTCCTCATCTCTGTCCTAAGTGGCTTCCCCCTTATTTTGAAATTGCGTCCCCTGGTTCTAGACTCCCCAACCAGGGGAAACATCTCAATGCAGTGGAATGTGGAGTATAGTGATACAAATTGGGGTGGCCATTGTCGCTGCTAGCAGAGTCACCTTTTCCTTTTAAATTTAATTCAGCTTTCCAGGCTTTGAATTAAAAAATTATTATTCAACATAGCATGTTTTTGTGAAGGGATTTTAAGAAAGCATCTGACAAAGTACTACATGAGATGCTATTTAACAAAATTGAGGCTCATGAAATAGGAGGGTCAGTGTCAGCTTGGATAAAAAATTGGCTTAAGGACAGAAAACAGCGAGTCATGGTAAATGGTTGTTTTTCAGACTGGAGGATGATAGACAGTGGTGTTCCCAAGTTCAGTGATAGGGGCACTGCTTTTTTGATATATATAACTGATTTGGATATTAAAATACAGAGTAAAATTTCAGAATTTGCCAATGACATCAAACTTGTGTGGCAGACAGTGAGGGTGATACCAATCAACTGCAACAGGACATAGATAGGCTAGCAGAATGGGCAGACAAGTGGTAGATAGAATTTAATACAGAGAATTGTGAGGTGATGCATTTTGGCAGAAGAGATAGGGAGAGGCAATATAGTGTCAATGGCACAGTTCTAAAGTGTGTGTAGGTACAGAGGGAGTTCATGTGCATTGATCTTTGAAGGTGGCAGGACATATTGAGAGAGTAGTTAGCAAAGCATATGGGATCCTGGGCTTCATAAATAGAGGTATTGAATACAAAAGCAGGGATGTTATGCTGAACCTTTCATAAAGCTCTAGTTAGGCCACAACTAGAGTATTGCGTCCAGTCTGGTCATCACACTTTAGGAAAGATAGGAGTGGGTGCAAAGATTTACCAGAATGGTTCCAGTGATGAGGGATTTTAGCTACAAGGTTAGGTTGGAGAAGCTGGAGTTGTTCTCCTTGGAACAAAGGAGATGTAGGGAGATTTGATAGAGGTGTACAAGATTATCACAGGTTTAGATAAAGTAGACAAAGAAAAGCTGTTCCTATTTGCTGATGGCACAAGTACTAGCAGATATAGATTTAAGGTTTTGGACAAGAGATGCAGGGGGCTTGTGAGGATGAACTTTTTTATGCAGTGAGTGTTAATGACCTGCAACTTGTTGCCTATGAGGGTGGTGGAAGTGGAGACAATGAATGATTTCAAAAGGAAATTGGATGAGCACTTGAGGAAAAATAAACTTGCAGGGCTTCGGGGATAAAGTGGGGGAATGAGACTGACTGCATTGCTCTACTGAGAGCTGGCATGGACTCAATGGGCTGAATGGCCTCCTTTTGTGTTGTTATGACTCTATGACATTGTTGCGCACTCAGGTTCAGATAGGAGAATTACTCCATGAACACCCTAGGCAGATATGGCCTCCTGCTGAGAGCCTTTCTCCCTGTCCTCCTCCTCCCTCTTCCAACAGCTTGTCCTGCTCTTCATTTCCTCTGCTCATTCTTCTCATGCTTATTCCAAGGGAATCTTACTAATGTGCCTATGCCTGACAGCAATTGGTTTGTTCTTTGAAGTCTGGAAAAATTATTTCAGCACCTGCTACACCACTCAATGTAGACTTTGGCAACTTGAAACAACTACAGAAGGCACAAAGCACTTTTAGAATTATAGCAACAGCCAGAAGAAATCAGCCAGCAACTGGCCTGTAAGTATATGATGAACACTTTAAATAGTGTTGAAGGGGGTTCCTTCCTGCTGCTGAACATGTGTTCAGCTGTCTGAGGTTCAGAGAGGGCATTACCTGAAGCATTGAGTTCCAAAATGGCACTGTTAGCATTAAGTCAGCGTTGTATACCTATTGATGTCATGACCTACCTGCTTTGCACACTTCTGACGGACATTCACTGCAGCAGGCTAATGTCCTCAACTATATGATATCCAGCGCCATTCACACCACAATTGTGCATGCATGTGGCAGATGCCATTTTGGAGATCCAAGGGCATTCCAAGTGCCCAATAATGAGTGCTAATGATCCCAACTTCGCACTCTATGAATCAAGTTATGACACTGCAGCACTAATTCATCTTGCCACAGTCCCTCGGAGCTTAGCTCCCCATTGTGCGTGCAGAATGAGTCCTATTATGTGCTTCCAAGACTTGAAAAGTGGATGTTAGGGGATGACTTCAGAACAAAATTGAACTAAATCTGGCTGAAGTTTGCATGATTACAAAGATAGCAAAATCAAATGATTGCCTATCTCTTGCCTGCTGTATGTCGGCAGGCCTGCTCTACGTTAGTACTGTCATGTTGGTCAAAAGATAGCTACAGTTTCCATAATCTAGCATATGTTTGAGTAGTTTCCAAATTAAGGCTTCTAGTGTTAGAAGGGCATGATTGACAGGCCAGGTCACTTGTTTCTCTGTTATCATTTTTCTCTGCTCCAATCTGTCTGATTTCTCTAATGGTCTAGTGGCTGCGCTTTTAGACCATGCATATCTTTGGAAATCTGAGAAGGTTATTAGTTTGAACTGTCCACTTCTTTCACAATCTGATGGCGAGGGGCTTCAGTCTCTCTGAAGCACTCTATTTTACTGAGGTGTTCAGAAGGGAAGCTGCCTTCCTCCTTGGTAACTCCTTGCTCACCATTTCCTTCTTGACGTTAAATGTAGAACATTCTTGTTTCAAGGGGTCCCAATCCACCTTCTGAACTAATCTGAATATACATCCCTTTACAATCCTCCTACAGAGAGGATGCATCTATCATCACAACGCGGGATTTCGAGACTGTCATTGCTGTGAACTGGCATTATCAACTGTATTATAATTTTTAATCGGTTGCTTTGAATTCTTTGCCCTGTTTTACCTTAATTTTTAAAGTTGCCAGCTTTGTGTTGAATGACTGCCAAAAAAAATCCTGGTTCTCAAAATGTATCAAAACATGCACACTATCAAAAAGGTGGCAGGAAGGAATAAGTAATTAGTGAGTTCACTGAGGTCACTACAGAAATATGAGCTACAATAACACAGTACTTTTTAATGTAAGCATTTCAAAAGACTAATCTATAAATACCCAGACTGTACTTTAATTGCCTGTGACCCAAGCAAAGATATTAAGGAATAGGCTGCCGTAAAATTAAAGCTGCCAGAAGTTCAAAACAAATCTAGAAATCTTGATGGAACAACAAAGGCCACACATTATTACTGTTGAAAGTACAAATATGCTGGATCACTATATTTTGGAAAATTACTTCAACTATCATTTCTTTAACTATCAGTCAGAATTGCAGCCAACGAAAATGATAGTAATCTTCATGCATGATATCAATTTTATGTGGCATGTCTGCTTTATTGCAATTTAAATATTGTGGGTGTTGATTTTAGCTAAATGTTCAACACAACAAACATACTGAAGTGGTTTTGTTGCATATTATATGTCAAACTATGGGATTAGACACAAAGACTTCATAAATTAAAATGAAGAGAGAACCAGTTTCATTATTGTTCTAAAGTAGATAGGGGAAATCAGGCCTGACTCTTATTAAAGATGTTGCCTGGGAAGAGGCCAACACTTAAAAGGTTTGTATCTCGAACCTGCTATCTAAATTTCAGATAAATCCATTGAAATATTCTTGAAATGTATTGCATAAAATGTGCCATTTTTGAGATGAATACCAGCAGACAGGAAGTTAACACTATGATGAGCCAAAAATCCAAGAGCATGCTGTACAAGAGTCAGCACACAACACTGGTTCCAAAAATTAAAAGATTTAAGATTGCAAAAAGAAATATCACAGTAAAATTGCTGAGCATATATTTGAAGTAATGCCATGTGATCCCAGTGAAGACTGATGCTTACAGGGACCATATCTCAGGAAATGCTTTTGTGCGGCCTTGAGTTCTCATCCACTTGTCTGAAATCTGCCCAAGATGCACTCTCAGCGAATGCTGCTCCTCAGTGGGAATGTCAGATCAAGCAATCTTGTTCTCACAAGATTTCATGGTTTAATAAAGAAAAACGTTGTTCTAGAACATAGCAGTCACTTTGTAAGACAGCTTTAACATTTGTTGATGCCATCATACTATCAGCACAGCAAATTGCAGGGGTTTAGACATTGTGTTAAGTGAGGAATGAATAAATGCCCAATATTGCGACATCACTGTATCATATACTATGTTGGTTCCTTAGAGGATGAGATTGGGGATTAATAATGGAAAACAAGGAAATGGCAGAGATGTTGAACAAATATTTTGTATCATGCTTCATGATAGAAGACACTAAAAACATCCCAATAATAGAACAGCAAGGGACAAAAGGGAGAGAGGAACTTAATCATTATCATTAGAGCTACGAATAGATAGGGAAATGGTATGGGTGACTTCTACTTTTCACCTCCTAACTAACCACAGACAGTATTTTTTTGAATAATGTTTAGTTCCTGAGTGTTTTGTTTGCCAAATAAACAGACAGCAACAGGTTTTCTCATAGGTTTTTAAAAAAGGAAGGTTAAATATTTATTTAAACAGTAAAATCTGAATTGATCTTATGAAGCTATTATTAAAGACGTTATAGCAGGCATTTAGAAAAATTCAAGTAATCAGGCAGAATTAACATGGTTTTGTGAAAGGGAAATCATGTTTAACCAATTTATTGGAGTTCTTTGAAGAAGTAACATGTGCTGTGGATAAAGGGGAACCGTTGGATGTACTGTACTTAGATTTCCAGAAAGTATTTGATAAGGCATTTGCCACATCAAAGGTTATTGTGGAATATAAAAGCTCATGGTGTAGGGGGTAACATATTGGCATGGATAGAAGATTGGCTAGCTAATAGGAAACATAGGGTAGGCATAAATGAGTCATTTTCTGGGTGGTAAGATGTAACGAGTGGTGTGCCACAGGGATCAGTGCTGGGGCCTCCACTTTTTACAATTTATATAAATGACTTGGATGAAGGGACCAAAGGTATGGTTGCTAAATTTGCTGATAACACAAAGATAGGTAGGAAACTAACTTGTGAAGAGGACATAAGGAGGCTACAAAGGGATATAGATAGGTTAAGTGAGTGGGCAAAGATCTGGCAAATGGAGTATTATGTGGGAAAATGTGAAATGTCCATTTTGGCAGGAAGAATAAAAAAGCATATTATCTAAATGGTGAGAAATTGCAGAACTCTGAGATGCAGGGGGATCTGGCTGTCCCAGTGCATGAATCACAAAAGGTTAGTATGCAGGTTCAGAGAGTAATTAGGAAAGCTAATAGAATGTTATCGATTATTGCGAGCGGAATTGAATACAAAAGTAGGGAGGTTATGCTTCAGTTATACAGGGCATTGGTGAGCCCACATCTGGAGTACTGTGTACAGTTTTGGTCTCCTTATTTAAGGAAGGATGTAAATGTATTGGAAGCAGTTCAGAGAAGGTTTACTGGACCAGTGCCTGGAATGGGCGGGTTGTCTTATGAGGAAAGTTTGGATAGGCTAGGCTTGTACCCGCTGGAGTTTCGAAGAGTAAGAGGTGACTTGATTGAAACATAATAAGATCCTGAGGGGCCTTGACAGGGCGGATGTAGAAAGGATGTTTCCCCTTGTGGGAGAATCTAGATCTAGGGGTCACTATTTAAAAATAAGAGGTCGTCCATTTAAGACAGAGATGAGAAGGATTTTTTCTCTCAGGGTGTTGTAAGTCTTTGGAATTCTCTTCCTCAAAAGGCAGTGGAAGCAGAGTCTTTAAATATTTTTAAGGCAGAGGTAGATAGATTCTTGATAAGCAAGTGAGTGAAAGGTTATCGAGGGTTGGTGGGAATGTGGAGTTGAGGTTACAATCAGATCAGCCATGATCTTATTGAATGGCGGAGCAGGCCAGGGGGGACGATTGGCCTTCTCCTGCTCCTAATTCGTATGTTTGTATGTTCGTATGTAAGAAAGGTTGAACAGTTTGGGCCTATACTCATTGGAGTTTCAAAGAATGAGAGGTGATCTTATTAAAACAGATAAGATCCTGAGGGGACTTGATAAAGTGGAAGTTTCCTCTTGTGGTGGAGACTAGAATTAGGGGACATAGTTTAAGAATAAGAGGTCTCCCTTTTAAGACAGAGATGAGGTTTTTATTTTTCTCAAAGGGTCATTAGTCTGTGGCATTCTTTTTCCCAGACAGCAGTGGAGGCTGGGCCATTGAATTTATAGCTGAGCTATATAGATTTTTGATAGACAAGGGAGTCAAGGTTATTGGGGGCAGACAGGAAAGTGGCGTTGAGACCACAACCAGATTAGTCATGATTTTATCGAATGGCGGAGCAGGCTCAAAGGGCTGAATAGCCTACTCCTGCTCCTAAAACCACGTTCCTATGATCGCAACCTTCACCCACTCACGCATTCACACACACATGCACACATAAGAAGAAAGAAAAGGGCAAGATGCAATTATTGTCTCAAGTAAGAGCTCATGGTTGACAGAAAACTGTTGAATCTGCTCAGGAGGAAAGTCTTTCCAAGGTGCAGGCCTAGATGGACTGTAGCTGTTCAAGAAGGCAGCTCACCACCGCCTTCTCAAGTGCAATTAGGGATGGGCCACAAATGCTGACTTTGCCAGCACCGCCCATATCCCATGAAAGAATAAAAAAAAGATGTTTGCAGTCTTGAACTTGCTAAGGTGTTGTAGATTTCTAGCAGTTAAAACTTCAGTCCGGAGATGGTGATGGAAATTCCTGGTTTACTTCCGCAGGTGGGAGTTGTTGAAAAAAAAGTCACTTTTTAATTTCTCTGCTGTAGCAAGTTGAAGTATAGTATCAGCAGCAGGTCTTCTTGCTTAGCTGGACTGATCGCATAGCCTTTTACTGGAATGTGGCGTTCAGTGTCCTCTTTTGCTGAACTGCCTCTCCCTCCAGAAGGCTACTTTTTAAGGTAAAAGCCCTCAAGTTTGAGTTTTGGTCAGGTTACTAAGGTTTCATTCCCCTGTGGTGACAATTCAATGCTCCAGGTTATGGGAACCATTGTAACATTATGGCCTCTGATTTAAGTCCATTATCAATGAAGTGGTGTTCTTCACACCCATTGTGGTGACCTTGGCCATGGAGACAGACTGTCTGCAGAAAGTATTTGTTAGTTCATTCCTGTAGGTAAGAGGCATCAATATGTAATGGGGTCCTTTCAATTTCAGTGGGTTCTCCCCAAAGCTAATTCAGACGAGGCTAACAAATTTCATCTTCAGCAGACAAACATGTATATTTCCAGTGCTGGGGTAGTGGGGTGCAGGGGGGAGATATATCACATGACCTCGTCTTCCATTTTGTTGGATAGTCAAGTGCCACAGTTTTTTACTTTTTCATTTCATAACTTTTCCAGTTCATTGTTTATTGCATCACGGCTCCTTCCGTGAGCGGGGCACTGGAGAAAAAGTACCAGGCAAACTAATAGGACTAAAGGCTGACAAATATTTCAATGGATTTAGCTGATGGCCTGCATCCCAGGGTCTTAAAAGAAATGGCTGCAGAAATAGTGGGCTGTATTTTATGCACCCCCGGCCGAGAGCAGTAGTGGGAGAAAAAATGGTGGCCCGCGCATCCAATCTGCGGTGTTCCTCATGGTGGCCCACAATAATATGGCAGTTGGGCCAGCCCCCACTATCACCTGGAGGGTGCGGGCTCTCCGATGTCGGCAATGGTGTCAGCTGCCTGTGTGCAGGCGCAGGCGCCATTTTTAATGCCCTGTAGCTAATTAAATTTTTTAATGCCCTGTACTGATTAAAAATCTTCCGCCCTTTTCCCACCCCCCACCCCCCACCCCCCCATCAAAACAATAAAATTCATTATTTGCCCTCTCCTCCTCCCAAAGCACTTACCTTCTAAGCCTGATCTTCTCCCTGCCCCCGCAAACTGAACAAAGTGCACAGGTCACCCCTTCTACTATTCCCTACATTCATGATGTAAATTTGACCCTGTTCCCAACCCCCCCACTAAATTTCTTAAGCTCCCCCCTTCTCCGCCACTGCAGTGCCTACTTTCCCCAGACAGGACAGTGAAGGAGCGCGAGTGCCAGCCACCACTCAGAAGACCGCGACCCAATGGTAATATTGGAATCAATTTTATTTAAATGTATGCATTCTGCTAATTTGAATATTTTAATCCAGGTCCCATTGCCCAGTGGCAGGAGTGCCGCCACGGAGCCTTGCCGCTGCCACCGGGAAGATCGGGCCCGGCCCTCCTGGCATCGGGCTCCATGGTGGGCCACTGCTGGAATGATCTTCTGGCCCCCCTCCCGCCATGGAGTCCGAAATCAGGTGCTTTGTAAAATCCCAGCCAGTGGATGCATTGGTTGTAATCGTTCAAAATTCCCTAGATTCTGGAAAAGTCCCAGCAGATTGGAAAACCACAAATGTAACACCCCTATTCAAGAAAGGAGGGAGACAGAAAGCAGGAAACTATAGGCCAGTTAGCCTAACATCTGTCATTGGGAAAATGTTTGAATCCATTAACAAGGAAGTAGGAACAGGATATTTAGAAAATCATAGTACAATCAAGTCATGTCAACGTAGTTTTATGAAAGGGAAGTGGTGTTTGTTAAATTTATAAGAATTCTTTTTGGATGTAATGAGCAGGGAGGATAAAGGGGAACCAGTAGATGTAGCGTATTTAGATTTCCAAAAGGCATTTGATAAGGTGCCAATGAAAAGGTTACTGCACAAGATAAATTCACATGGTGTTGGAGGTAATATATTAGTATAGATAGAGAACTGGCTAATTAACAGAAAACAGAGAGTCAGAATAAAGGGTCATTTTCAGGTTTGCAAACTGTAGCTAGTGGCGTGTCACAGGGATCAGTGCTGGGGCCTCAACTACTTACAATCTATATTTTTAACTTGGATGAAGAGACCAAGTGTATTGTAGCCAAACTTGCGGAAAATACAAAGATAGGTGGGACAGCAAGTTGTGGGCACAAGGGGCAGAATTTTACCAGCCCCTGGGTAATGGGCTGGGAGATGGGTGGACTGGTAAAATAGTGGGGGAACATGATCCAGCATCCGCCGCTTTGATGGTGACTGCTGAGGCATTCACGTTGCTTGAAGTTGAGTATCACGGTGCCCTTCTACAGTCCTCCAAGTGGGATTAGCAACAGCAATCAATGTCTCCATTAGCTGCTCACGCTCATATATGCAGTGTTTACTAACTGGTGCCACCCTTTCCAACCGTGCACCAATGCCAACTGACATGAGAGTATCTGTGATGGTGGAAGGTGCACTGGAATGATGTGACACCACCTGCTCAGATGGTGGCTCTCCGTCTGAGGTGTCAAGCACTTTGGTTGCTGTCGATGATGTCTTATCCTCGAATTCACATATAAGACAGAGAAGAATGATGTGAAGATACTGCACTTTCCAACAGCTCCTTCTGTCTCTCCTTCTGCTGGAGCTCCCTGTGTTCAGTAACGGGAACAGGTCAGCCATAGTTACCATGTTCATCAGAGGTTTCATGGCCTCTTCCATGAAGTTACTCACTCGCTAGGAGATCCATACCCACCTCACCCTCACTGACAGGCCTGGTGCCGTCCCTCCCAGCTCCATTGCTTCCTCCTTCATCTGTGCCAGTATTGCCAGCAATGGTAATCCGCCTCCAGGCGATCTGCCGTTCCTTGGCGATGTGAGCTCTCTTCTCCTGGAAACACAGTCATACACATTGTCACTCGTCTCTCATGGCCCAGCTGCACTCCTCTGTCTGTGCAGTTTTGATGTCCAACACTATGTCACTGGGATGCCTTTTGCAAATGTCTATTCAGTATTGGCAATGATGCAGGCAAATCTGACTGAGCAGGGGCCTCCGCTAAGAGGCAGATATTCGTCTCAGAGTGAATGCTGGTGCACGGTCATACGCATATGCCTCAGTCAGCGACCTCTGCTCACATTTCATAGACACCTTTTGTGATAGCCAGGGCTGTGAGTTCAGTGTTACAAATTCTACTCACCTTGCCAGTCTGCATTGGGTCATTGAATTGCTTGTGCCACTGCAACCACATTCATGCAATCACCCTGCGGCTGCGTACTTCCTCTGTGACCTCCAGCCACACCTTCTTGGTTTGGCTTGTTGGCCTCCTCTTCCTGTCAACTGGGAAGATGACTTCTTTCCGTGTCTGTGCTGCTTGGCATCACTGAACCTGGGCGCCATCCTTCCTCTAGCTGCAGTCATTAATTCAAAGACTCCACTCTTTGGACTCCCTTTCAGTCTGCAAAGGGATATATATAGGTTAAGTGAGTGAGCAAAATGGCAGCTGGGGAATTTAAATATGATTAATTAAATATAAATCTCAAATATAAAGCTAGTATCAGTAATGCTGACCATAAAAACAGTGGATTATCATAAAAGTCCATCCAGTTCACTCATGTCCTTTAGGGAAGGAAATCTGCCATCCTTGTCCGTCTGGCCGATATGTCACTGCAGGCCTACAGCAAAGAGATTGGCTCTTAACTATCCTCTGACATGACTTAGCATGCTACCCGGTTGTATCAAACCACAACAAAAATGTATAAGAATAAATCTGACCACCCAGTATCAACCTAGGCAACAGACACGATAAAGACACATCCTTCCCAGTCAACCCTACAAAATTTTTCATTCATTTAACTTGTTGGATAAAAAGCCCAATTAAGGGCCTGGGCCATGTAAAATCACGGCGTGGCTTCCAGGCACGGTGGAGACGGGCTCGGCCTTGACTTTTTTGGCCGGTAGGTGGGGCCTCCGCCCTGACATAAAATTCCGGCCATTGTGGCAATTAATTGGCCTGGGACATGCAGTCTGTTTTTCCCCTCCCCCGCTGCTCGTAAAACTTCAGCGGGGTTGGGAAGGCAACGGAAATGGCACCACCCCGCCCTCCCACTCAATTTTACGCCCCTCCCAGCCTCCAGCCCGCTCCTGCGGGGGTGTAAAATTCCGGCCAATGTCTTGTCAGTACTGAAGTGGAAAACCTCTCTTGCAAGCTTTGACCACATCACCAAGGTTAGTTGAAAGGTGTCAGACCAACTTTCAGTTACAATATCTTCAAACAGATGGATATAGCAGTTGAAGTATCTCCATCCCCTGCTTGACTCAAAACTACTACAAAAAACGCTAACTGTCTGAAATAATGTTCCAGCTGGATATTCCAGAGGTACTGATTAAGAAAATGCTTTAGGGGGAAGAAACTGCAGTAAACATTGGGCTCTACAAGAACAATGGTGAATAGAAAACGCCAGACTCCAATTTTTTTCTGGCTATAAATAGACACTCATTATCCAGCTTATAACAGTAATTAATTAATTTAATAAAACTTCAAAGTGAAGCTTTTCCACTTCCTTGGTAAAAGATACTAATTGTTTTCAGGAGATGATCTGGAACAGTTGGTGACCCCACTGCTTGCCACCAGCTGCAATTTATGGAGATCCAAGAGTTTTGTGTGTTTTTCAGCAGAAACCAGAATGACCACTCACAAACTGAAAATTATAACATTTAATCACAAGTAAAAACAAACTTTTATGAAATGTTCTAATTCAAGGATTCTATGTTCTCACTTTCCATGAATCTCAGAAAGCAATGTGACCAAAAAAGCTAATATCACCTTTCAGAAGTTGGAAAAGATTCATTTTGAGAATTGATTTTACTATTGAGGGGCAATGATTAAAAAAATTAGTGGCAGGAACTAGACATTACACTAATGAATCTTTAGGGCCTGGTGTTGTGAAGATGTCTGTCTAAGTAATCAACCATATTCCATTTGGATTCTGAAATAAAAACAGACAATACTGGATATATCATCTGTAGCTCAGTGACAGCACTCTCACCTCTAAGTCAGAAGTTTGTGGATTCAATCCTCACGCCAGAGACTTGAGCACAAAATCTAAGCTGACAGTCAATACTGAGAGACTACTGTGCTATCAGAGGTGCTGACGTTCAGGTGGAACATTAATCAAGGCCCTATGTGCCCTCTCAAGTGGATGTGAAAGATTTCATGGCACTACTTTGAAAGGGAGCAGGCAAATATTTAGGCCTCAACTAACATGGCTAATAAAGAATTTTAAATTTGAATCCTTTTTTTCATTCATGGAATGTAGGCATCAGTGGCAAGGCTGCCACTTATTGCCCATGCCTAATTCCCCTTGAGAAGGTGATGGTGAGCTGCCTTCCTGACAATTGAGAGGCTGACTGCACAATTTCAGAGGGCAGTAAAGAGTCAACCACATTGGTGTGGGTCTGGAATCACAGAGAGGCTAGACCAGGTAAGGATGGCAGATTTCCTTCCCTCAAGGACATTCACAAAGTAGATGGGCTTTTACAACAATCTGGAAGTTACATGGTCACCATTGCTGTTACTCGCTTTTTAATTCCTGATTTATTTTATTAACTAAATTCAAATTCCGCATCTGCTGTGGTGAGATTTGAACCCATCTCCAGATCACTCATCGAGATCTCTGGAGTACTTAGCTAGTAACAGAACCACCACACTATTATCCCCTCTTTGTAGGATTGGAAGACAATACAGATCAATCAGGACAGGGGGATGGGCAAGATAGGATACAGACAGCAGAGCTTTGTATGAGCTGAAATTTATAGAGGATGGGAGACCAGCCAAAGATCATTGAAATTGTCAAGTCTGCAGGGACAAAGACATGGATGATGGTATTAATGGCAGATGAGCTGAGTTAGGAAACCAGGCAGGCAATGCTACACAGGGACAGGAGAGGATGAGGAATCAAAAACTCAGCTCAGTTAGGAGAGGATACTGAGGTTATAAACAGTCTGATTTAGTCCGAGAGAGTGGTCGGAGAGAGGGATGGATTGGGTGGTGAATCTTTTATTACGTATAGGTAGGAAATGATAGGAATGATTTCCATTTTTCACCTCTCAAATGACTGTAGACAGTATGTTTTTGTTAGAAATAAAAATTGAAAGTGCTGGAAATACTCAGCAGGTCAGGCAGCATCTGTGAAGAGAGAAACAGATATAATGTTTCAGGTCTGTGACATTTCAGCAAAACTGGCAAAGGTTAGAAAAGAATGAGGTTTTAAGCAAGTGAAGCGGGGGGCTTGGGGAAGAGAACAAAGTGTTTGATAGGGCAGAGGGCAGGAGAGATTAAATAACAAACCTGTTCTGGGACGAAGGCAAAGAGTGTGTTAATGCTTGTGGTGAAAGACAAAGTCCAGAGAGAGTGCTAATAGCCGAATGATGAGCAGCTCTGACTACAAGAAAAACAGGCACACGCTTAAAAAATAAAATAAAATATAAAAAAGGCCAGTCATGCTCTGAAGTAACTCAATGTTCAGTCCGTGAGGCTGTAGACTGCCCAATTGAAAGATCAGGTGCTGCTCCTCGAGCTTGCGTTGTCGTTCACTGGAACACTGGAGCAGGACAAAGTCAGAAATGTTGGCAAGAGAGCAGGGGCAGGTGTTGAAATGGCAAGCGGTCGGAAGCTCGGGGTCATGCTTTTGGACTGAGCGGAGGTGTTCTGCAAAGCAGTCACCCAATTGGCATTTGGTCTCCCCAATGTAGAGGAGACTGCATTGTGAGCAGCGAATACAGTATACTAAATTGAAGGAAGTACAAACAAACCGCTGCTTCACCTGGAAGGAATGACTGGGGCCTTGGATGGTGAGGAGAGAGGACGTAAAAGGGCAGGTATTACACCACCTGCAATTGCATGGGAAGGTGACGTGAGAAGGGGATGAGCTGTCGGGGGTGATAGAGGAGTGGACCAGGGTATCCCGGAGGGAACAATTCCTTCAGAGTGCTGACAGGGGAAGGGAACAGGTGTTTGGTGATGGCATCACGCTGAAGGTGGCAGAAATGGTGAAGGATGATCCTTTGGATGTGGAGGCTTTTGAGGTGGAAAGTGAGGACAAGGGGAACCCTGTCATGGTTCTGGGAGGAAGGGGAAGGGGTGAGGACAGAAGTGTGGGAAATGGGTCGGACCCGGTTGAGAAAAAAGGAAAACATATCAGAAATGCTGTTGTGGACGGTTGCATCATCAAACAGATGTGGTCGGAGATGGAGAAACTGGGAGAATAGGATGGAGTCCTTACAGGAAACAGGGTGTGAGGAGGTATAGTCAAGGTAGCCGTGGGAATTGGTGGACTTACAATGAATATTAGTAGACAGCCTATCCTCAGAGATGGAGACAGAGAAGTCGAGAAAGGGAAGGAAAGTGTCAGAAATAAACCATGTAAAGGTAAGAGAAGGGTGGAGATTGGAAGCAAAGTTGATGAAGTTTTCCAGTTCAGGGTGAGAGCAGGAATCGGCAACGATAGTCATCAATGTACCGGAAAAAAAGGTGAGAGAGGGGGCCTGAGTAGGACTAGACCAAGAAATGTTCGACATATCCCACAAAAAGACAGGCATAACTAGGACCCATGCGGGTACCCATAGCAACACCTTTTATTCGAAGGAAGTCAGTGGATTTGAAGGAGAAGTTGTTCAATGTGAGAACAAGTCACCTTTCATCTCTGCCTCTAGGTAGTTTAAAGATGGTATTCTGGCAGGGTCCTTATTCTTGCTAGGATGCATCTCCTTCCTTCTGGCTTCTGGCTTTCTGCACATAAAATGTCTCTTATTAAAACTCCTTATCAGATGCTTGTTTCTGTCAGGTGACCCAAGTTTCTTTCCCATTGTGGTGTGGCTATTGTTAGGCAATGGGTTTGGATGTTGCTCATCTCTATTCCATCTTGATAAAGTAGTGTTTTTTCATACCCATTATCCTGAGTTTGAGTCGGGAATCTCCATGTCTGCAAAGTCATTGTTAGCCCAACTTGTTGAAGAGAGGTAGCCATTAACATTGTATGAGCCATTTACAATTCTAGTGCTTTATTCAATGCTTAACCAGATATAGCAATTGGTTCAGTGTTCCAGCAGTTACCATTTGTATTCGCAATATAGGAAAGGTCACTTGACCTCTTACTCTATCTTGTTTTGCAGCAAAAGGTGTCTGTTCTGAATTCCATTCATCAGTTCATTTAACAGTTCATAATTTCTCCTTGCACGAACGTGACACTTTCTAAAGGCTTTTCAAATTCTTGTCAGTCAATTTTGTCACAATTTGAAATCTTTTGACTCTATGTCCACAGAAAAAAATTGAGACAAAGTTTGTGGCAGGAGCAAAGATGATGCTCCGGTCTTCCCAATGTTTAGCTGGAGGAAGTTGTGGCTGATCCAAGACTGGATGTCAAACAGTTTGACAGCAGTGGAAGGGTCAAAAAAGGTGGTAGAGAGGTTGACCGGGGTGTCATCATAGAATCATAGAAAGTTTAAGGCACAGAAAGAGGCCACGTGGCCCATCTTGCCTGTGCTGGCCAAAAAATGATCCACCCATTCTACTCCCACCTTCCAGCATTTGGTCCATAGCCCTGCAGATTACGGTACTTGAGTGCATATCCAGACTCCTATTGAATGTTTTGAGGGATTCTGCCACAACTACCCTTTCAGGCAGTGATTTCTAGACCCCACCACCCTTTAGGTGAAAAAGTTTATCCCCATCTCCCCTTTAATTTTTCTACCAATCACTTTAAATCTATGCCCCCTAGTCACTGACCTCTCTGCTAAGCTAAATAGGTCCTTCACCTCCACTTTATCCAGGTCCCTCAAAATTTTGTACATTACAATCAGATCTCCCCTCAGCTTTCTCTGTTCCAAGGAGAACAACACCAGCCTATCCAATCTTTCTTCATAGAACCAGTTTGAGTTCATCACTTTGACTGTTCAGTTCTAAGGCATTTTGCCAGATGTCTCAGAAGGCTTGCCATGTTATTTTACCTTTCTAACTCCAAGATCACAAGATCCTTACAGCTGAGGAAGACTATTCAACCCATCTCAATTCAACCATTCATCACAATCTTACACTCCCCTCATTTCAGAATTGAACTGTTTCATAAATGGTTTTGGGGTTTTACCTCCACATTCTGACTAGGTTCAAGTGTTGATCACTCTTGGCATGAAGAAATGAGTCCTAATTTGAACCTGTGTCACCTTGTCCTACTTCCACAGTTTAACTTAAAACAGTTAACCTCTATAAGTTCACATCTGAGATGCCTCCTTTCCAGGCTGAAACATTAAAGTCTCTCCAGTCTCTACTCATAATTCACACTTCTCACACTAGGCATTAGCCTCGTGACTTTTCTCTGTAACGCCTCCAGTGCTTGAATGCTTCCCTTGTTTGGAGCTTCTGCGCTGACTCCTTTGATTACTCTGCCATTCCAAGTTTGGTAACATCTGTAAATTTGATCAATTTCCATTGAGTTTCTGAATCCAAATCATTGATGTAAATCAGACATAGCAGTGGGCCAATACTGAGTCCTGGGGCAACCTACTAAGTACTTCACCACCACTCCCCCAACCCCAATATTAACCAACACTTGTTATTTCCTATCCTTCAGTCATTTAAAAAAAATCCAGACCCAAGTTTTGCTCAGAATCCACAGTTTTGAGCTTTCAGTTTAATTAATAACCTTTTTGTATGGAATTTAAAGTACATAACATCATAGAGTTTACAACAATTAGAATTGTCACATTCAAAGCATTTTAATACTCTGAGGTGGACCAAATTCAAAGTCTGATTTTGACATCCTTAATGAGTGGGTAGTAAAAGACAACAGTTCACACTGGATGGACTGAAATCCACCTGCAGTGGAGAAGGAGGTAGAAATGTTAACACTAACAATGCAAGCTCATTTGTTTAATTTAGGCAGTGCGCCCCTTCTTGGTACATCTATACAGTGCAAATTTATACTTATGGTCACAAAGGCAGTTAGGCTTTCAAGGGCTATAAAGACTTTTGATAAGCAGCTTGAGAGACTGCACTGGTCAACGCCAATACCACACAACAGGCTGATGGAAAATTAGCGACCGTTTTACATCAGAATCATTTTTATTAATAGAAAATCATCCATGGTGTATAACAGACTGCCAATTCACCATTAACTCATTTTGTGCTACTGGCATTGGCCAATCTCACCCCATAACCTTTCTTTGGCATTGATTTCTTTGTAATTGACAATCTGCTCCATAATGTTACTTGAATTCAAATTGACACCAGATTATTAATCCTTAAAACAATGTAATGGCAAAATACTGAATATTGTTTATTTAGCTCTGTGGGGGTAAATGATATTCTGGAGCCAGCTAGTGCAATGTTGGGGTAACTTCTCATAGTCTGCATGAAAGCTTAATATAGCCTTTTGCTAGTCCTATAAAATGACATATAATTTTTGTATTACAGTATGAACTTGAGTAACAGACAAAATATTTGGGTCCACAGTGTGTATTAATAATGTGCAGAAATAACTGTAAACACATGTTCTAAGGAACAAGGCCTTTATAAAACATAATGCTTTCGGTTTAAAGTTCCATCAACAGATGATGATTACTGAGAGCATTTCATGGGTTATGTTATTAACTTATTGATTTTATATGGATTAAAAAGACAAGGCACATAAGGTTATTTCAAAATGCCTGAGGTTTGCTTACTCGGTACACCAACAATAAATTACTTGTCATTGACCATCTACTTTCATACATAGTACTTATTTGGAACATACGACTAATGCATTATCTTAGAAAATGGCTTAACTGTGTCCTATTGAGTTTTTGAAGGGTAATAATGCTGATCAAAAATTGCCATTTTGGCATTTAGAGGAAGGCTGATGAATATCAAGTTTAGCAAATCAGTAAAATCTCAGAATTGACTAATTTACTTCTATTAGAACCTAGAGGGAAAGGTTCTAATCAGTTTTGCCCCAAAACCAGGTATAAATTGTCCAAAACCAGTTGAAAATGAGGCTAAAGAACAACCATGGCATTCTCCTGATTCAGTATTCCATGCAAATTTCAACTGGCATTTTCTTCTGGCAACCGCCAGTTTGGTAGCTTATATATTTAACTGAGGTGTTAATGTTCTTCATGCTATTTCCAAATGCTCTCTCCAGGATATTGGTGTTTTACCAATCCGTCCACATAAAATGATCGTCCAAGGTTGGTGGGGAATGGCTTTTACAGAGCACTTATATTATTGGGTGGGCTGCCTGGCCCTGTTGCCTTTCTGACACATGTAGCCATTGGAGGGGATGATAGGTGTGTCAAGACATATTGCCATCTTGAGAAATAGTACAATCAACACTGTCCATTCCATTATTGTCTCTATTCATGGCCATTTATCAGTTTGACAGGAGAGTTAATGGTACCCTTTCGAACAGTGAAGCCCTGCCTTGTCCTTACCTCTAGAGTAATGAAACCAGATGAGATAGCTGACTCCCTCCTGCAATTTCTTACCTCGATGGTAGTGTTACAACTGAGGCAGGAGGAATGCACTGTGAATTCAGTCCCACTTCTCCACAGGTCACAACATATATTTAAATTTTCCCACTTACTGCAAAAATCAATCAGATACTCTATTTTCCCCCCAGAATAAAGCACACCAACCAGGTTTCTGTAATAAACAAATAAATTATCCATAGAACCATAGAAAAATTTCGACACAGAAGGAGGCCATTCAGCCCGTCATGTCCGTGTCCATTTATTATAAACCAAGTCTTAACCAATAATGAAGTAAAACATACACACAAATTGAAGTATTAAAGCCTCTTATTTATCCTAGCCCTCATGCAAACACACATTCATACACAGCTGGTTAACCGGGAAAAATAAGGATTTTTGTTTACAGCTGTTACAAATAAATAGAAAGAATAAAAAAAACTACTTAAGCTTAAAAGAAGGTATGGAAGGAAGTCCTTTGTTTTGGCAAGGTGACTCAAAGGCGGATAGGTGGCTGCCACTAGGAATCTTCCTAGAACAGTTCTTTCCAGGCGATGTTGATGAACAGTCTGAGTAGGCTTTCAAGAGATGCAGCTACAGAAGGCTTCACATAGGTCTTACATCAGGTGTGCAGCAACAAAGTTTTCAATTCTCATATATTCGATGCAAGGTTCCTTCAAATATGCAAGGTTTCTACAAACATGCAGGATTTCTTCAAATACAGCAGGTAACAGTAAAACTTGATGCAGGGATTCTTCAAAGAGAGAGATATCAGCTGACTTCTCCTTTCTGTTTTTTCAGGCCAAACACCAACTGGCTTTTTAACATTTCAAAATGAAACTAAAACCATTCCAGAGGCAAGTCGTGTGATGACCATAAATCTTGTCTTGTCATTTCGTTGTAAATAGCTCTTTCAGGGTCACAACACAACCCACCTCTGGGTTCTTTGTAAACAAATGCTTTCCAATAAACTTGCTTACATTCAGTCCAAACCTTCTGGTAACTTCTTTTAAGAAAAACACCCAAAGTTCAGCTTTTTCTATTTTAAAACATAGATTCTCAAGTTTTAATAAAAAATGCAAACTCTCGTAATACACTCTATACACTCATGGGAAAATCACTGATTGGCCTTGGCAATTCTTACATGGTGGGTTCTGTTGCAGATTGCAAGCCTATATAAATGTGGCTAGTGGTCACAAACCACCCTCTGCAGAATAGTTCCCAACACCTGCACCAGAGCACAATTCTTAGAAAGCAGCCTTCTTCAGAAAGTAGGTCCCCTGAGGGTCCACAACCCCAGATATTGTACTCCAGATATTACTCTTTATAAAATAGGAAAAACAATCAATCTGCACCCATTACTTTTGACCTGCCCTTTACAATCAGGAAAACTCCCTGACCAAACAATTACCAAAAATCTCTCAGTGCCGATAGTCTAGGTTAGGGGCCATTTATGACATTGTTGCCAAAAAAGCGATCTTTGAAATTATACCAAGTTAGGTTAATGAATTCTGAAATATTTTCAAGGTTGGTTGGTTACTTCTCTAGTCGCACCCCTGATGCCTTTATTCTATGGCGATCCACTTAGTTTTTGATTTGGAAAGAAAGGTGCAGGTTTGGATCCTAGTAAACCAGGGATGCTCGCTGCAGCCTTGGCTCATGGCCCTTGTTTGCCTATGTACAACTGTCTTATATAATGAGCTATGTACGCCTCCTTATTGAACTCACCATAGGCAGAGCAAAGCAAAGTTTCCAATGGCTTTACAGATCTGCAGCTTTACCAAAGTGTTTTTGTTTTGCAGCTTTAAAATGGTTAGAGCTGGACTTGCCTCTGACAGGGTGAGTTCCTATGAGTCCACTGGAATATTAACGCTCTTACCCACAGTAAGACGTTCTGAATACCATGTATAGGATTTTCAATGAGCATTCCACTCTTTTGTAGTTTAATGGAGAAAAGGAGAATTTGAAGAGATGCTCAAGGCAGACCCCACCCATCCCCTAATCCTGCCAAAAAATTTACAGTGTGCAGAGTAGATGAAGGTTTCAGTGAGAGGCTCTATGTGAAAAGATTCCTTCACCAAAGAGGCAGTGCGAGAGCTGTACTGCCTTTTATGTGAAGACCAGTGGCTAAGATCATCTCCTCCGGCAGCTTTGCAGGCAGCTGAAAAAGTGATGACTGCATTCAATCATCACACCACAGCCTCAACTCAAGTAGCCATGGGTGACCTGTGCAATATCAGGGCATTGTTAAGTCACGCATTTCACCGATCACTAACATATTTTTAAAGAATGTTGGGGTGTTCATTCAGTTTAAGCAAGGCAGTAGCATGGTCGGACCATCAAGTTTTATTGTGTTGTCGGGTTCCTCAAAGTGCAGGATGCAATATGTGGCATGTAGTAGTATTGCAAGCTCCTATCATTAACCTCTAAAATTTCTTAATAGAAAAGGATACCAGTCACTGATTATCCAAACTGCTTGTAACAGGATGCAAAGAATCCTTCACATGAATGCCAGGTTTGCTGGAATTTGCCATAATACAGTCATCCTCAGGAATCGTGTCACCCCCTGAACTCTTCCAAGAAGAGACTCAAGAAAATTGAAAACTTGGTGATGACAAAACATAGTCCTTCCTTTCATTGATAATGATCCCCGACTAAAGCAGCTCTGGAGTGCTACAAGGCGGCACAATGCCTTGACAAGACGGTTCTGAGAAGGGAACATTGGTGAGGTTGTTATTCCAGGAACTGCTCATCAGCAGCATTTTCACTGTCATTTCGATAGTCAATGAGGAAAGAATTTCTTCCCTCCTCCTCCTCATCAGCATCTTCCTCCTCTTTGTGATCCTTTGCTCTCATCTCATTGCTGTGATGGATATGCAGGAAAAGAGAGCACATGCTAAGAATGGACAAGCACAGCCCCCTTCCGTTTAAGGAGACAGAGCAAGAGTGAAAGCTTCCTGAATGTGTTACTTCATGGAGATACCACAGGGTCTGTCTAGATATGCACCCACTAATCTGACACCTGCACTGTCCCTCAGATCTTACGAGTTGAATGCCTCCCCAGCAACTCATTAGCTTGCTCCTTGTGAAGGGTCAGCCCTTTGATGACCAGAGTGCCCTGCCTCTTACGGACATTCTGCACAGGTTTCACCTGCAACAAGGTTAAGGGCATTATGTGAATGTTAGCAATCGGGGGGATATTTTTCAACTAGCATCAGACAGGTAATGTTACAGATACCTGGTATCATCCTGTTAAAGCGGAGGATGGGTTTTAAGTTTTCATGCTAGGCCCACCTGCCAAGAATGAGGCACATCAATTTTGTCATGAACATTGATTTTTAACTGCTGTGGAGCGAGGAAATGACTTGTTAAACAGATCAGCCCTGGCTGGAAATAAACATTTACATACTAACAGACATCGAAGGTAAGGAAGCGCATTCCAGGGCGTGCTAAGCAGGATACAATCCACAAGGGCCAGGACTGGTTAGACCAGCTGGTTACATGACTAATTGGCTGTTCCAGGGTTTTCTTTTGAAGTGGCCATAGAGAGTTTGAACTCAGAAAGACTGTTTGCTCCTGGTCTGAGAAGATCTCTCCTGTCTGCTCCCATCTCTTTCTCAAAAGCCACTGAAGACACATGAACCCCAAGAGAGAAAAGTCTCCTACAGCGAACAAGGCTTAAGATGAATACTGGGCCCCAACGAAAAGCCAGCTCTACCTACAATCAAGGAATCTACAGTGAACTCAAAGGCCCGTAACAAAAACTCTTCAGATATTGCCACTTTATTTTTCTTCTGCTGTTTTCTGTCTCTATTTGCATGTGTCTATCGTATTTGCATGCTAGCTTGGGCATGTCGTGTATCCGTAGGCATCAACCGAATTAGAATTTAAGTTTAATAAATTTCAACCTTCATTTCTTTAAACCTAAGAAAACCTGTTTGTGCTGGTTTCTTTACCTTATAATTGGAAAGCGGTGAACAAGGATTCACTAAGGGGGGAGCTAAAAACACAGTGTGTTTAAAATTAACCCCTGTTACAGTAAGACCAGGTGAAGGCTGAGAGGGACCCCTAGACACCTTTCTCATCTGGTCGTAACAACATGCAAGAAATTTGGGAGAGGGCAAAATATATACTGGCATATTAAGGGTTAGTAAATCCCTTAGCTACAGGGCAGTTGAAAGAGTTACATGTGCACCTAATTATTTTACAGAGTGAAGATTACGAATCAGTGTTTCTGATTATGGAGACCAAGCATAAAAAGGCCAAGTGGCAAGCACTTCATCTTGTCTATCCTCATCAGATCACTGACCTTTGCTGCCACTTGAGTGCAGTTTTTGGGATGTGCGATGTGGCAATCTGTGCCACTGGCGCCTTCCTCCATATGATATGTGAGACATTATTTTATGGCTCCTACCAGTAGTCAATCAGCTGTCTTTCCTTTGCTGTTGCTGATTCAGGATGGTTCATAGGTCAGAATATTTTTTTCTGCCTCCTTGCAACAGCCAGTTTTCCTCTTTGGGTCTTTCCGGAAGGTCATCTACTTTTTTTAAACATAGTACCTAAACTCACATGAGCCTCTGTTACACATGTTGGCCAGTTAACTTACTCTGGCAAAACATATCTTACTTACTTACCTGTTGCTCCAGTCTACTGCTGAAATTTTCAGCCATTTTTTTGGCTCTTTCAAGATCAGCACCTGTATTTATATTCTCCCCCAGCACCATACTCCCTTGTTACCATATCCCTCTGGGGTGTAAGTATAAGTGGCTTGTGGATCTTCAGGCCCAATATGATTTTCCCAAACTCTGAGCTTGGTCCAGCCATGAAACCTCACCATTGTTGCTATCTATCTTTCCTAAATCTGCTGTGCTGCCTCCTCAAAGAAAATGCTGATGGAGATTTCTCTAGGGAAGCTTTCCTCCTCTGATTATAAGCAGCCTTCACCAGGTAAAACAGTTGAAGGGATTGACTAACTGACTTTGGGAGATGTGGGTTTGGTGGGGCTCCAAATGCCAGGCTGAAAAGGCGAGGGGGGGGGGGGCAGGAGGGGGGAAACCCTACCTCGGCCTTTCCGAGCACCCCTGCGCGATCTTATGTTGTTCTGGCACTTAAGTGCTAGGATCTCCACCCCTTTAAAGACGGGGATCCCACCTCACAAGGCCGGCAGCTCAGCAGTATCGACAGTGCCAGCATGACCAGTGGCCACTGCCAGTAATGCAGAGGCCTTGGTCCCAGGCCCAGTGCTGGAACCCCGGACCTCAGATAAGTGAAGTGGGGTTACTGGGGCCAGCCCAGAATTCTCTGGCGAGGGGATGTGGGAGGGTAGGCATTAAGTGCACAGGGTGGGTGTTCAAGGGAGGTGGAGTTCTTCCTGGCAGGCGTCCTCTGTGGGCCACAGATTGCCCATGGTGGAGGGATCCCCCCAAGCCCACAGGGAGGGCGCCACATATTAATGGGCGAACATACATACGAACATATGAATTAGGAAGAGGAGTAGGCCACTTGGCCCCCTCGCGCCTGCTCTGTTATTCAACAAAATCATGGCTGATCTGATTGAAACCTCAACTCCACATTCCCACCTACCTTCAACAACCTTTCACGCCCTTGCTTATCAAGAATCTCCTCACATGGCGGAGGCACCCCCCACCGCTGGTTAAATCACAGTGGCGGGTAGAAGGCGCCATTTAGTGGCTGTTAAAAGGCCACTTAAGGGCCTCAATTGGCCTCTGTGTGGAAAGGCCATCGTCGGCCAATCCTGCCCTCGACAAAATTGTTTGGCGACAGGGAGGTAATGGGCCCACCCAACCCCCTCCGCAATTCTATGAGCACCCCCACCTCCAACCCTATCTCGGGAGGCCCATAAATTCCACGTAAGTTGTATCAGTGTGCTGTTTACAAAAAGTGTAATGACAGGAACATGCATCATGCAGTCACAATAGGATTTTCTAGGTCGAATAGTAGTTTTGCTGAAAAAAAGAGACATGTTGTTGTAGCTTTTCATCTTGCACTGATCAGAACAGACGCAAGAATGCCAAATTCAAAAAGGAGCAACAATTTATACAGCATGATAAGAGAGTGCTGATTGGTTGGCAAGTCGACTCTGATTAGTCGAGGCGTTGCTATGGAGAATGCACTAAGGAACTATTGCCCCCCATGCTTTTGTTAATTCAAAGAAGGCACAATGCCTGGACATGTTCCTTTTGCCTGCAGAGGACAGGTCCCTGCATATGAATATATGTAGCTTCTAGCAGAATGTCTCTTTTTTCAGCGATACTCAGGTTCTGTACTACCAAATAACTATTTGGAACAGTAGTTATTGCAATATGTGCCCAGGCAGTTGTGGAAAACTTTCAAAGTGTTGCATGACTGTGAGTTGGATGGAACTATTCATAGTCAATAAAATGCTTTTCTATAAAGTTCCAGTGGATGTCGTACCTTAGCATAACTGGTAAGGTCATTAAACTTCCTGCAGCCATAACCTCAGTGCAATGCTGTTTATATTGCTTTGCTTTGTTACTTCCTTCCCCATACCCTGGCTCACTCCTCTGGGCACCTCACGACCATTGAGGGAAAGTGGAGCTCCCTCTTCTGCTGCACATTGTCTGGTAAACTCTGCATCTCCCCATTTGAAAATATAGGTACTTTGCCACTCCCATAGCTGTTAATTGACAAATGAAAGAAAGAAAACCAGTCATTGACCTGAAACCAAAAATGTACAATTTTTAGATGGGGGAAATAGAAATTTCCTGTTAAAGTAATGGCTGGCCTTAAAGGAAAAAGCAAGGTTAGTAGCTAAATATTGTAATTGTCCTTGAACCAGTGATTGGCATAAGGATTGCCTTTGGAGATTTGTGAGTATATATGTGTTATATTTTGTTACAGATGCATAATAATCCCTACAAAGAAAGCCATCCATTGATCAGGGATTTGAAGTTTACAAGCAATACGTTGACTTTTAGTTGACCTCTGCTACAATTATAAGCTGCTACATTGAGTATAGGAACAGTGGCCTTAAAGAGACGGGCCAGGTTAGCAGCTAAGCTTCAAAGCTATGCTCTAGACTTGAGACTAATCAAAAGCAATGCTACAGTATTATATCAGTAACAGCAATGTTGTAGACAGTGAACATCAACGCAAGCTCGAGGAACAGCATCTCATCTACCGATTAGGCACACTACAGCCTGCCGGACTGAACATTGAGTTCAATAATTTCAGAGCATGACAGCCCCCCACTTTACTTTCATTTTTAGTCATTTTTAGTTATTTTTTCTTCCTTTTTTTTGCATTCCTTTTTACATTTTTTGCATTTATTTCATTTCATCTTAGTTTGTTCAGTTTGCTTACCCACTGTTTTTTTCAGGTTGTTTTTCTTCAGGTTTGCACTTGCTGATGTTCTATATTCAGTATATTCACACCTAATCTGTACTAATGCTTTGTCTTTCAAAACACCATTAACATATTGTTTGCCTTTGCTCCGTGACCTTTTGGTCAGCTATGTGGCCTGGTCCAATCTGCACCTTCTCCTTTGTTATCTCTTGCCCAACCCCCACCTCACTTGTTTATAATCTGTGACTTTTCTAATATTTGTCAGTTCCGAAGAAGGGTCACTGACCCGAAACGTTAACTCTGCTTCTCTTTCCACAGATGCTGCCAGACCTGCTGAGTGAATCCAGCATTTCTTGTTTTTGTTTCAGATTTCCAGCATCCGCAGTATTTTGCTTTTATTTTAATGTTGTAGACAGCATGGCTTACAGCACAATTATGAAATTCTGATAACTACTTGGATTACAAGGGGAGTTATAAAATCAGAAAAACTGATCAGTAGTGTCACAATCTGTAAATCACAAAATTGCTAGATTTTATAGAATATATGCAGCATTTATCATTTTTCATTTACAAGTGACTTCTCAGGGCTGCACAGTCTACCACCTAACTGTGGAATCCCCTCTTGATGGTTTGTAGAATACAGCAGACTCTTCTATGTAATGTGACAGGAGAAGGATGCATATCAGGATCACACATATGGATCTGGCTGCATGTAAGTGCAAAGTACCACGAGTAATCCTGCATGCAGAGCAACTACACAAAAAATCTCACCAGACTCTCAATTACACTGATAAACTGCTATTTATCTAATTCTGTTGTTCAAGTTGCTTCTATATCTGGAATAATGTTCCAACTTACTCTGCTAGAGTTTTATCAGCCTGGAGCTGACGTACAGGCTATGCCAGCACATGTTTTGGATCTTAGTGATGGTCAGCAACTTTTACAAAAATGCTGAAATGCACTGTGGTTTATATCTGTGCACAGTGTTACAACCAAGGCGGGAGTAATGCACTGTTAATTCAGTCCCACTACTCCACAGGTCAAAGCATAATAGTAAAGTTTCCCACCTACCAGAAAGTAGCCAAATCAAACACTATTTATCCAACAGAATAAAGCACACAAAACCAGGTTTCTTTAAACAATAACAAAATTAACTATTTATTAATAAACATAGTCTTAAACAGTAATGAGATAAATCTATATGTGAAAGAATTCTTTTCAAACTTCTAATTCTTCTGAACCCTCATGCACACACACATACATTCAGAAAAAATGGTTAACTGGTTTTAAAAAGATGTTTTGGGTTACAACTGTTTCTTAAGAATAATAGAATAATTAGGTTGTAACGTTCTGGTAGGATATTTCCAGGTCAATGAGGTGTACCAGAGTCAAATAGTTGGATGCCACTCAAAGTCTCTCTAGGCGAGATTGATAAACAGTCTGTCATAGGTGAGCATTCACGGTATTTCATCTGCAGCAGGCATCACACAGATCTTTCAGCAAAGGGTATAGCAACAGGTCTACTTGGGTTTTGAAATTGTAGTCTAGCAATAGAACCTTTCTTGAGCTTTCAGGATCTCCCAAGACATAAGAGGCAACAGGAATCACTCCTGAGGCAGAGATTTTCCAGAGACTGGAGGCAATAGGATCTGCTACCTTTAAAAATGCAGGGCTTCCTCTCAGCAAAGGAACCTTCCTCCACAGACAGCAGCAAATCCTCTTTTCCTGGGTCTTTTCCTCTCCAGGCAGACCACAGCCACCACCTCAATGTAGAATTTCTTTTTACAATAAAGGCAAGCCTTCTTTTTACAAGAGAGGCAAGCCTTCTGATAACTACTTGGATTATAAGGAAAGTATTCAGCATGGAGCTCGGTGACCAGTGGTGTTCCGCAGGGATCTGTTCTGGGTCCTTTGCTCTTTGTGATTTTTATAAATGACTTGGATGAGGAAGTGTAAGGCTGGGTTAGCAAGTTTGCCGATGACACGAAGGTTGCTGGAGTTGTGGATAGTGTGGAAGGCTGTTGTAGGATGCAACGGGACATTGACAGGATGCAGAGCTGGGCTGAGAAGTGGCAGATGGAGTTCAACCTGGAAAAGTGTGAAGTGATTCATTTTGGAAGGTCGAATTTGAATGCAGAATACAGACTTAAAGACAGGATTCTTGGTAGTGTGGAGGAACAGAGGGATCTTGGGGTCCATGTCCATAGATCGCTCAAAGTTCCCACCCAAGTTGATAGGGTTGTTAAGAAGGCGTATGGTGTGTTGGCTTTCATTAACAGGGGGATTGAGTTTAAGAGCTGCGAGGTTATGCTGCAGCTCTATAGGGCCCTGGTTCGACCACACTTGGAATATTGTGTTCAGTTCTGGTCGCCTCATTATAGGACGGATGTGGAAGCTTTAGAGAGGGTGCAGAGGAGATTTACCAGGATGCTGCCTGGACTGGAGGGCATGTCTTACGAAGAAAGATTGAGGGAGCTAGGGCTTTTCTCATTGGAGCGAAGAAGGATGAGAGGTGACTTGATAGAGGGGTACAAGATGATGAGAGGCATAGATAGAGTGGATAGCCAGAGACTTTTTCCCAGGGTGGAAAGGGCTATCACCAGGGGGCATAATTTTAAGGTGATTGGAGGAAAGTTTCGGGGAGATGTCAGAGGTAGGCTCTTTACACAGAGAGTGGTGGGTGCGTGGAATGTGCTGCCAGCGGTGGTAGTAGAAGCAGATACATTAGGGGCATTTAAGCGACTCTTGGATAGGTACATGGATGATAGTAGAATGAAGGGTCGGTAGTTAGTTTGATCTGAGAGTAGGTTAAAGGTTCAGCACAACATCGTGGGCCGAAGGGCCTGTACTGTGCTGTACTGTTCTATGTTCTATGTTCTTACAGAGAGTAGGTTTTTTTCTGGTCTGCAAGCAAGTCCCAGCCAGACTTCACTACATGCTCAGCTCACTGGTCTTTCACAAAGCCAAAAGTGAAACTGAAACTCTAACAATCAAGTCATGTGACCTGTCATTTCCCTTGCTGTTGTTTGGAACAGGTGTCTTGCAGTCTGTCCCACTCAGTTCAAACACCATGTTTCAACATTCAATGTTCACAGAAAATCCTTTTTCTCAGTCTTTTAAAAACACACAGAATTCTAAGCTTTCAAATAAAAAAACAAATTCTTATGACAACAGTGAATTTCATTTTCTTTTAAATGGCATAGATATGGGAGTGGATGATATTGCCAACATAACAGGAGTAGGTAATCCTACTTGGTCTCTTCCTGAGGTCCCCACCACCATGGAAAGACATACCCAGCCAATTCGGTTCACTCCTCATGACATTAAAAAGTGACTGACCTTTCCTCCATCACAAGGCCAGGGGTGAGGCTGTTCTCTGATGATTCTTTTCTGGCAATTCTACAGTGTTCATCACCATTCACAACTCATCGAGCAGACCATGTCAACTTACAGCAGGACCTGGATAACATCCTGGGCTGACAAGTGGAAAGTATCATTTCCATCATATAAGTGCCATGGCATGACCACTTCAAACAAGAGAAAAGTCAGACATCACAACACCTTCAATAGTATAACCATTGCCAAGTCTCCCACAATCAGCACCCTGGGGCTCACATTGACCAGAAGTCAAACTAGGACCAGCCATATCAGCACTGGGAATTTTATGAAATACTCACCACTTGCCTGGATGGTCTAGTTACAACACTCATGAGGCTTGACACCATCCAGAATATAGCAGTTTGCTTGGTATGTGCCTAACCCACTGAACTCATTGTTCACTCACTCCACCACCAGTGCACTGTAATTATAGTAAGTATGATTTACAGGGTACACTGCAGAATCTTACCAAGGTTACTTCATGGCCACCTTCACCCTAGGGCAAAAGCATTATGGGAGCACCATCACAGCCAAGTTCACCTCCCAGTCACACACCATCCTGACATGGACATATATCACTGTTCCTTCAGCATTGTTGGGTCAGAATCTCAGCATTCTCTACCTAACACCATGATGGGAGCTCCATCGCTGCAAGAACTGCAGCAGTTTATAGTAGATTGCTCACCACCACCTTCTCAGGTCAGGTTGGGATGGGTAATAAATAGGGTCTTTTCAGTGTCGCCCACATCCTGGAAACAATATATTTTTTAAAAGCCTTCCCTTGACTCCATGTGCAAAAAGTCTTCCCTTGACTCCATGTGTAAAAAGTCAATCTCGCTTTTTAAAATCAAAATTAGGGCCATTCTTCAAGGCTCCAAGGCTATTTTGTTGACCTAGACATTACTGATAGAACCTACTACTAGCCATTTGAAAGCAGGTATGCATCATCTCACTTGCTGTACCTTCCTCCAGTCCAAAAACAGGTCCTGACTGAGTGAGTGCAGCAGGAAAGCCACTGCTTCTGGCTCTGCCCATGTGGGCACCCCCTTGGCATTATTTTCTTGTTAGGGTGGGTGGAGATTCCACACCTTCTAGGTGTGGCCAGAAAATCCCATAAATGGTGAAGACCCAGTGAAACCAGATCCCTGCTTTCCTGGGCAGGTTCTACTGGACTCCCATCAGTTACAGTGCAAGTCCAGTGCAACCTCCATGGATTTTTGGGGCCCTGATATTTTGCCATATCATGAGGGTCTGTCACATATTAGAAGTCCAGTTTATGCAGTTAATTATCAAGTCTCTTGGCTGTAAATATCTAAAGATTGTCTCCATGAATGTTTGGGCTATAGGGTTGGTGACAGACCAATTTTAATAGAAATCTGTTTACTTGGCAGCGGGGTACTGTCTTGAAATGGAAAGGAGCAGACCACCCCTCATTCTTATAGATTCCTTTGGAGAAACACAAAGATTCATTACAACCAAGACAGCTACAATTTCAAAGAATTTGGTCATTACTCTCGATTGCTAAAAATAGTTTTAAAGCCAGTCTTGAGATATGGCTGCAAGTGGGTTCTATTAATTGAACTTGTCCTTGCTCATTCTCCCTCTGCAGCAATTCTTATATTACTTTTCATATAGTTGCCATGATAAGTCTCCTCTCTTCCTATTTATCAGATTGAAAAAGTTCATTATCTTGGAATCAATACAAATGACATAGCCAGCATTCCCTGATAAAATAAATTCCTGCTCTTGGATGCCCTATGTTTTCCTACATCAATCTACTTATAGCTAAAAGGGAAGCAAGTTGTGTACCCTAAATTCAAAGTAATTCCCATAGACTTTTCTTCTGTTTTAAGTAGTAAAGGATAACCATCTGTGTTAGCCCATGGAAATCAGATCAAGGACAAGGCCACAAGTCAATTCCTCCATCAGTCTACACTGTTCCATCATTATTAATATTTGATCACGTTTTCCACTGCTATTGACTCAGTGCCTCTTATCCTGGTCCTTTTCAGATTTCTAAAATCACGACCTAGGGCCAAACAGTAATAGTAAATGTTGTAAGATTACTGCGATGCTAAAGGGAGTGTTTGGTCAATGCCATATAATGATTTAGAGCATCACATTAAGGTGCCCTCAACTGGGGCTAACAGTGCTTAATGAAGTTTCAATGTACTTTCAAAGTCTATGTTTGAATATTCTGTCAGCTTTCAAAATCATTATAAACCAAAAAAATGTGATTGCTGAAAAACAATAGGATAACCTTATCTGCTCTAGTTATTTGTGTTTGGTGATACTTTGGGCTAAACTTTACCAGCCCCTCGACTTCGGGGATCATGGTGGGGGGACCCATAAAATTCTGCCGGGGGAGGCCCGCCTTGACCCCCAACGTTGAGAAGGCCCCACCGCATATCACCGCTGGCGGCGGGACCTTGGTGCAGCCCCCCCCCGCCACTGGGCGACAGGGCCCCAACTACCATATGTAAAGCACTACTTACCTCTCCTGATTATGCATCCCGCTGCCTCTTGCTCCATACTTCCACATTTCATGAACATAAAAGCTGACGGGACATCAGAAGCAGAAGTACTCGACAGTGAAACTAAGTCCAGATATACAGGGGTCTGAAATCTGCATACTTGAAGGGAGGAGGGAGTGGGGGATTACATGGGTCTGAACTCTGCATACTTGAAAGGCGGAGGGAACGGTGATTACAGGGGTCTCAACTCTGCATACTGAAAGGGAGGTGCGAGGGGGGATGGGATTACAGGGGTCACGTCTGCAGATGTGTAAGGAGCCACTGCGATTCCGCCCTCCGTAAAGGTTGCCAGATCTGTGCCATTGATTGCCTCTGTCAGTGACGGAGCAATGGCACTCAATTCACCCTGTATGTCTGGTGTGCCAATTGATGCAGCTTGTACAATCTTTCTGTGGTCATGTGGTGCCACTCTTACTGGGAGCTAAGACGGGCAATGCCATGCCACATAGCTGCTGCATGAAAGCACCTGATGTACCACTCAACATCAATCTCTGCTCTGTCAGGAACCTTCGAAGAAGTGAAGGAACTGAGTTTAATTGCAACTTGGAGATGGGGATGGTTCACCCTATATTAATTGATCCGCTTCTTGTGAGGATCCATATACGCCACAGGCAAACCAACAGGCAGATGCAGCCCACATAGAGGCCTCCGATCGTGAGCAGCAGCACCCAAGGAGAGCTCGCCACTACAGATTGCCATGCACCTACAGCTCCAGCATGACATACCTACAGATGTCAGAGCGCCAGTGTCAGAGGCAACTGCGGATGTCGAGAGAGGTGATGACACATCTCTGTGCCCTGCTGAACGATGACCTGCATGCCAGGGGCTTTGGGGGATATCCTATGCCTGTGGCCCTCAAAGTGACAGTGGCTCTCAATTTTAAGCCTCTGCATCATTTCAGGGGCCCACCGGAGAGCTTTAGGGGTCACACAGTCGGCAGTGCACCGCTGCATCAGGGAGGTCACTGACGCCCTGTCCCGGACGGCTGGTGATGATATGCACTTCACAACGGACCATGAAAGCCAGGTCCAGGCCATCGGTTTTGGCTCCATCGCGGGACTCCCACAGGTGCAAGGTGACATAGATTGCATAGATTCTGATGAAGGGTCACTGACCTGAAACATTAACTCTGCTTCTCTCTCCACAGATGCTGCCAAACCTGCTGAGTATTTCCAGCATTTCTTGTTCTTATTATAGATTGCACCCATGTGGCCATCAAGGCTCCCTCCAGGTGACCAGCTGAATACATAAATGTAAGGGCTTCCACTCAATCAACATGCAGCTCATATGTGATCACCAGAAACGATTCATGAAAATCTTTGCCAGCTTTCTAGGCAGCTGCCATGATGCCTTCATCCTGCGCCAGTCCCATCTGCCATTGTTGTTCACTGAAATGCTTCAGATGAAGGGATGGCTTCTTGGAAACAAGGGCTACCCCTTGCATACATGGCACCTGACACCAATGAGACACCCACCACTGCTGCAGAAGAGAGATACAATGCCAGCCACAGAGCTACAAGAGCCACCATTCAGCAGGTGATCGGCATGCTGAAAATGTGCCTGGATAGATCGGGTGGTGCCCTGCAGTACGAGCCGGAAAGGGTAGCTTTCATCATTGCTGTCTGCTGTGCTCTGTACAACTACACATTCAATAGGGGGAGGCCTTGCAGGATGAAGAGAGACATGAGCAGGACTCATCCTCGGACACTGAAGACACTGAGGACTTACAGCAGGAAAGGCACATGGGAGGACAGAGAGCATCCAGGTGCCGCAAGTAGGGCACAGCAGTGAGCTAGGGATGCATGGCAGCACCTCATTGATCAAAGGTTCTCCATGCCATCGGAACCACTGTGGGCTCTGCAAGCCACACAGCACCCTCGTTCACCTGTTGTTCAGCAGGCATCTGCAACATCTATGCTTCCACCATTACAGGCAGCAGCAAACTGAGCCACTGTCCATGTGACTGCATCCGTGGAGACGCACATAAGTGATACTGGCATGGCAATGATATTATTCTATACATTGGCAGTTCTGAAAGGCCAATGATGTAATGGGAGGAGCCACGATCAGTACATACTGGCACACTTCATTCACACAGTAAAAGCAATGCACATGTTAGTGAAGAAGATTTTGATTTCAGCCATTCTACATTGTTGTGTCACCCATGTAGACCCTTTTGTGTCACAGTGCTTTTTGGGAATGCTTGCGGATGCTCCTACATGCTGCCACTTCTGCGCTATCAGCCTGAATGTAGGAAGGCTGCTGATATGATTGCCCTTTGCTGTGGATGACTTTTGCGGTCGTGCCATGTATGCACGAGGTATAGAGGGCCTCGGCTGGCTGGGGGAGTGATCGTTAATCCTCTTTCGGCATTGGACCCTTTGACTTCATGGCTACTCGCCTCCTCTGCCATCTCCAGCCAGGCTGCCTTTGTCAGACGGGAGGGCCTCTTCTTACCATCACTGGGGAAAAGGACCTCCTGCATTGCCTGCAAAGCCTGGAGGAGAGTGACCAGGGAGGCTTCGCTGAACTGTGGGGCCACCGCTCTGCCATCCTCGGTTTTTGGTGTGGTCCTTTAAATGCAAAGGTGACTCCACAGTGTAATTGCTCTAACTTCTGGCTGCAAGGTTTTTCTTGCACATGTTAGAAAACCAACGCAAGACTCCTGAGGAAATCTGTGCCGTTGTCATGGTTTTTTATCTATTACACATTGACACATGTTCATGTACATTTTGCTTCTGCAGCAGATGATCATAATTATTGGTGTAATATTTCTAATTGGCAATGCAGCTAGAGTATGAACATATTTTCCTAGTTCTTTACAAGATCATTTAATTTCAGTTACATGTCTTTTCACATAACAGTTAGCAGAGAAATGGATACAGATTCCAAATGCATATTAGTCTGCAGCTTTTCACAGTCAGATGATTAGAAGCCCATCGTATGTAGATATTCTTCAATTATGGCTTTATTTCTGTTGTGTATTTGCCTTTTATGGTACATTTAAGTCTCACGTCCTGGTATGTGCAAAATTAAGATTATTCACGTAGGTGCAGCATGCCTACAAGAAGGAATGTTACACTTGAGTGGAAGAAGAGGATCGCAACTTCACAGGACACTGGGACACAGCAGGGTAAGTATGTGGCAGCAAAGCAGAAAGTGCTGGGGAAACTCAGCAGGTCTGGTAGCATCTGTGGAGAGAGAAGCAGAGTTAACTTTCAGGTCTGTGAACTTGGTCAAAGTGTGCTGCCGCAATGTGCAGCACGCTAATAAAATTCAGCCCTTTATATTTATTAATGATAGATGGCAATACTGGGCAAAGGAAAACTTACTGCATTTCAGCACCGAACACCCCTAGGTCAGGAAAAGCACAGCTGAGGGGCAGAGTAAAGTTCACTGTCCAAGGAGCATTCTCTTCAGCACCACTATGGATAGAACTGTTTTCCACACTGGCCATTGCTAATGTTCTCTCGAAATGATTTCAACATTAATGCCAAGTAGTGCTTTTGCACTGGGCCGACAACCGCTAAGAACTGGGTTAAACCTGCCCAAACTCAACTAATTAGGCAACATTAATTTGAGCTCAAGATTTCAAATTGAATCACTGTTTATTTGTTGACTTGGCTTTAGTTCTGAACTCATTTTCAAAGAGGGTTGCATTGATAAGTTAAAATTACAAAACACAGACAAGCTGTAACCCAAAGGACTAATGACAATACAAGGATCTTCTTCTTTGGCCTCCTTATCTCGAGAGACAATGAATAAGCGCCTGGAAGTGTTCAGTGGTGTGTGGAGCAGCGCCTGGAGTGGCTGTAAAGGCCAATTCTAGAGTGACAGGCTCTTCCACAGGTGCTGCAGAAAAATTTGTTAGTCGGGGCTGTTACACAGTCTCTGTCTTTTTTCCTGCCAACTGCTAAGTCTCTTCGACTCGCCACACTTTAGCCCCGCCTTTATGGCTGCCCGCCAGATAATACAAGGATAGTAATACCTAAAAACTACATAACAATTTAAAAATATATGAAAATGACTATTTTTGTACCAAATGACTGGGGAGTTGTTTCTTACATTTGGTGCCAATTTTATGAGGTTTGCTATGAAATTCCAAACTTGCGAGCAGTGAATGAGATAGATAATTGACCATAATTTGTGTATACTTCTGGTAACTTTAAATTAAGGTTACTATGGAAGCCTGCTCTCCATGTATATACAGAAAACATTTCAATGAATCTCAGTGAATTAATCTGCAGTTAATTTTGTTTAACCCTCTCTCTCGCAAAATAGCAATCAAAAGCAATTACATAAAATGAACATAGAATTTCAGAAGTTCCATGTTGTTTGTGCAGCAATTCTGACTTTGTAACATTGACATACAGTGCCACTTCTCAATTATTAAATTACATTTGCCCTGACAAAGAATATAAAGGAGCAGGGGCAGAGCAGAGATTCAAAAAGCAGCAGGAGCCAAATCAAACACAGGAGAAATCAAAAAGTGACGTCAGAGTGATATCACAATAGTGAGAGGGAGGAAAATCAGAACCCAAAGTTTTTTTTTTAAGTAGGTATATAAGTTCAGTATCTATATACCACTTGTGTGTTTAGTATTTTTTAGCATCTGGTTAATTAGTTTAAAAGTCGGACAGCCCAGAGGTAATGGAGCACAAGTGACAGGGAGAGAAATAAAAACAACTAAAGTGACATTTGCACAAGTGAAGGAGCTGATTGGTGAGTAGCTGCTGAGTGTTTATTTATTTAAGTCTTAAGTTTATTTCTGTTAAGTCAGTTAATAGTGTCATAGATAGAAGCATGGCAAGGCAGTTTGGATCCATGGAGTGCACATCCTGTTCCATGTGGGAACTCACTACATCTGCAGGAACTATCATCAATTGTAGCAGCTTGAGCTCCAGACTTTGGAGCTGGAGCAGCAGCTGGCATCACTGCAGTGCATCCGCAAGAATGAGAGCTTTATGGATAGCGTGTTTATAGGTGTGGCTTAAGGGTATGCAGGCAGAGAGCAAATGGGTGACCACCAAGCAGTCAAGAAGGACCAGGCAGGTAGTGCAGGAGTCCCCTCAGTGCATCTCACTCTCCAATCAGTCTCACATTCTGAATACTGGTGAGAATGATGGTTCCTCTGGGGTGTGCAGCCAGAGCCTAGTCCCCAGCACCACAGCTGGCTCAGCTATACAGGCGGCAGGAGGATGAGTGGAAAAGCAGTAGTGATAGGGGATTCAACAGTTAACAGTGTTTCTGCGGCCGCAGACGTGAATCCAGAATTATGTGTTGCCTCCCTGATGCCGGGGTCAAGGATGTCACTGAGTGGCTGCAGAACACTCTGAGGGGGGGTGGGGGTGAACAGCCAGCAGTCATGGTCTATATCGGTATCACCGACATAGGTAGAAAGAGGGATATGGTCCTACAGGCAGAGTTTAGGGAGCTAGGAAGGAAACTAGCAAGCAGGACCTCAAAGGTAGTCATCTCAGTATTACTCTCGGTACCACACACAAGTGAGTATAGAAATAGGAGGATAGAGTTTAATGAATGCATGGCTGGAGAGATAGTGCAGGAGAGAAGGCTTTAGATCCTGGGAAATGGGACCAGTTCTGTGGAAGTTGGGATTTGTACAGGCCAGACAGGTTGCAGGTTGCATTCTGTAATTCTGTAATGATTCCGTGATTCTGTGAAAGACGTGAGGGCATTGGAAAGAGTACAGAAAAGATTCATGAGAATGGTTCCAAGGATGAGGAATTTTAGTTATGAAGATAGATTGGAGAAGTTAGGACTGTTTTCCTTGTAGATGAGAAGGCTGAGAGGTGATTTGATAGAGGTATTCAAAATCATGAAGGGTCTGGACAGAGTAGATAGAGAGACACGGCTCCCACTCTTGAAAGGATTGAGAACGAGAGGGCACAAATTTAAAGTATTTGGTAAGGGAAGTAAAAATGACATGAGGAAAAACTTTTTCACGCAGCGAGTGGTTAAGGTCTGGAATGTGCTGCCTGCGAGTGTGGTTGAGGCAGGTTCAATTGCAGCATTCAAAAGAGAATGAGACAGTTATATGAAATGGAAGAATGTGCAAGGTTATGGGGAGAAGGCAGGGGAATGGAACTGAGGGAACTGCTTTTTCGGAGAGCCAGTGCAGACACGATAGGCCGAATGGCCTCCTTCTGCACTGTAATGATTCTGTGATTCTGTGAACAGAGCCGGGACCAATATTCTGGTGCGGCAATTTGCTGGTGCAATTGGGGAGGATTTAATCTAACTTGGTGTGAGAACCCGGAGGTAACATTAGAGAGGTAAACCAAGGTGCACAGAGAATTGGGAGAGACAGATAGCACGAGATTAGGAAATAGTAAGGTTTTAGGTGCGGTCAGAGTAAGAGGGAATGTAATAAGGTCTAAATTAGGTATACTGTGCATGTATGTGAATGCACGAAGTGTGGTAAATAAGGTTGGTGAGCTGCAGGCGCAGACAGCCACGTGGACATATGGGGCTGAAATTTATAGTCCCACCACTGAAAACAATGGCGGCCCGCCCGTGTGGACTGCATGTCTTGGAGCCGCCACATTATTAAGTGCGGCGGCTCATTAAATAGCCGGGGTGGATCGTCCCCCCACCCCCGGTGATGTGGAGGGGGCATGCTGTCCGTCCCTGGCTATGGTGTCAGTTGCCTGTGCACAGGCACTGACGCCATATTTAAAGGGCTTCGAGCCCAACCTTCCATTTAAATATTTAAAGGTACATTGATGTAAAAAAGTTAAATAAATTTATCTTGCCCCTCTCCCACTTCTGCAATAACCATAGAATTAATTATTTGCTCCCTTCCCCCCAAAAACACTTACCTTGTCCACTGACCTTACCCCCCCAAAGTGCATAAACATTACACTATAACCCTTCCCTCCATCCCCTACACCAATAATATGAGTTTGACCCTGCTTCCCCCACCGAGAAACTTACCTGCTCCCCGCTCCCCACTAGTTTTCCACCTCAGTTCCACAGACAGGGATCCGAAGGTGCGGAAGTGCCGGCCTTCGGCACAAAGATCGCTCAGAGACAGACGGCGGGAGGGTAACACTAATTGATTTGTTTATTTTAATGAATTAAAATATTTAAATTGGGCTTCCATCACTGAGCGGCCGGAGTGGCGGGGGGCAGGGGGCTGGCGTCACAAGGCCTCTCCGCCGCTAGCAAATAGGCCAGGCCTTCCTGGCATTGAGGTCCATGGTGGGTCTCTCCCGGAGGCATTTTCTGCCCCCCTACCCCCAACAGCCAGAACCCCCAACGTCAGGGAGTCCGTAAAATTCAGCCCATGATGTTGTGGTGTCTACAGAGACCTGGCTCAAATAAGGACAGGATGGAATACTAAATAATAAAAATACAAGCTATCCAGGGAAAGAAAGAAGGGGAGTAAGGGTAGCTGTATTAATTAAAGAGAACATTACAGTGCTGGAGAGAGATGTCCTACAGGGGTCAAGGACAGAATCTACATGATTACAGCTAAGAAACAAAAGAGGTACATTACATTCTATAGGCCACCAACTAGTGGGAAAGACACAGAGGAGGAAAATTGCAAGAAAATTACAGAGAGGTGTAAGAATTATGGAGAAGTCATAGTAGGGACTTTAATTATCCTAGTATAGACTGGGATAGTAATAGTATAAGAGAAGATAGGGGCAAGAGTTTCTAGAGCGTGTTGAGGAGAATTTTCTACATCAGTATGTTTGCAGTTCAATGGGAAAGGAGGCATTACTGGATTTGGTTCTATGGAATTCGGTGGGTCAAGTGGATCTACTGTCAACAGGGGAACTGTTAGGGGATAGTGATGATAGGATCATAAGGTTTAGATTATCTTTGGAAAAGGACAAGAAGCAATCCAGAGTAAAAATAATTAATTGGGGGATGGCCAACTACAATGGGGTAAGAACAGATCTGACCCAGATAAATTGGAATCAGAGATTGGCAGGCAAAACTATAACTGAACATTGGGCTGCCTTTAAAGAGGAGATAGTTCCAGCGCAGTCAAGGTACATTCCCACGAGAGGGAAAGGGCAAACAAAACCAGAGCTCCCTGGATGATGAAAGAGATAGAGAGTAAGATGAAGCAGAAAAGGGGTGCATATGACAGGTGTCAGGTGAATAATCCAATTGAGAACCAGGGTGAATATAGAAGGTTCAGAGGAGAAGTGAGAAACCAAATAAGAGAAACAAAGACAGATTATGAAAAGAGACTGGCGGCTAACATAAAAGGGAATCCAAAAGTCTTCTATAAGTATAAAAATAGTAAAAAGGTGGAAAAAGGAGGAGTAGGGGTGATTAGGGACGTAAAAGGGGATTTATACATGGAGGCAGGGGGCATGGCTGAGGTTCTAAATGAATACTTTGCATCTGTCTTTACCAAGGAAAAAGATGCTGCCCAAGTCATAGTGAAAGAGGAGGTAGTTGAGACACTAGATGGATTAAAAATTGATAAAGAGGAGGTATTAGATGGGCTGGCTGTACCGAAAGTTGATAAGTCACCAGGACCAGATGAGATGCATCCAAGGATGCCAAGGGATGTGATGGTGGATATTGCAGAGGCACTGGCAAAAATCTTCCAAACTTCCTTAGATAAAGGGATGATGCCATAGGACTGGAGAATTGCAAATGTTACACCCTTGTTCAGAAAAGGGTGTAAGGACAAGCCCAGCAACTACAGGCCAGTCAGTTTTAACTTAGAGGTGGGAAAGCTTTTAGAAACGATATTTCGGGACACAATTAACAGTCACTTGGACAAACATGAATTAAGGAAAGTCAGCACAGATTTACTAAGGGCAAATTGTGTTTAACTAACTTGCTTGAACTTTTTGATGAGGTAATACAGAGAGGGTTGATGAGGGTAATTCGGTTGATGTGGGTAATTCGGTTGATGTGGTGTATGCGGACTTCCAAAAGGCATTTGATAAAATGCCACACAACAGATTGTCAGCAAAGTTAGACCTCATGGAATAAAAGGGACAGTCGCAGTAGCGACAGGAATCAAAGAGTATTGGTGAATGGTTGTTTTGCGGACTGGATGTGTGGTTCCCCAGGGATCGGTGTTAGGACTCCTGCTTTCCTTGATATATGTTAATGACCTAGACTTGGGTGTACAGGGCACAATTTCAAAATTTACAGATAACACAAAACATGGAAGTATTGTAAACTGTAAGGAGGATAGTGATAAACTTCAAAAAGATATCAACAGGCTGGTGGAATGGGCTGACAAGTGGCAGATGAAATTTAATGCAGAGAAGTGTGAAATGATTTATTTTGGTAGGAAGAACGAGGAGAGGCAATATAAAATAAAGGGTACAATTCTATAGATGGTACAAGAGCAGAGGGACGTTGGGGTCTATGTGCACAAATCATTGAAGGTGGCAGGGGAGGTTGAGAAAGCGGTTAATAAAGCATATGGGAACCTGGGCTTTACAAATAGGGGAATAGAATACAAAAGCAAGGAAGTTATGATAAACCTATATAAAACACTGGTTCGGCCTCAACTGGAGTATTGTGTCCAGTGCTGGGCACCAAACTTTAGGAAGGATACGAAGGCATTAGGGAGGGTGCAGAAATGATTCATGAGAATGGTTCTAGGGATAAGGAACTTCAGTTATGTGGATAGTTTGTAGAAGCTGTGACTGTTTTCCTTGGAGAAGAGAAGATTAAGAGGAGATTTGATAGAGGTGTTCAAAATCATGAAGGGTCTGGACAGAATAGATTGGGAGAAACTGTTCCCATTGGCGGAAGGATCAAGAACCAGAGGACACAGATTTAAGGCAAAAAAGCAATGGCCACACGAGGAAAATCTTTTTAATGTAGCGAGTGGTTAGTATCTGGAATGCATTGCCCGAGAATGTGATGGAAGGCAGATTTAATCATGGCCTTCAAAAGAGAATTGGATAATTACTTGAAGAGAAAAAATTTGCAGAGCTACAGGGAAAAGGCGGGGGAGTGGGACTAGCTGATTTGCTCTTGCTGAGAGCCAGTATAGATATGACAGCCCAAAAGGTCTCCTTCTCTGCTGTAACCATTCTATATTTCTATGATTCTAATTTTCATCATATTACAACTATTAATATGTTATATTCTAGTTAAGATTTTGATGGAATAGTGAAAGCTGTTCAATTTAGTGCAGTAGACAGTTCTCTGATTATCTGATTCAAAGATTCTCAAATCCAAATATATGTTACATTCCCTGTGTCCTTAACTTGAAACCAAGAACATATTTAACAAAAATGTATGCAATCCTGGCACTTTTGGACTTCTTCCCAAGAATGAATGCCTTTAAGAAGCATAATCAATGTCATGGTTATTTAGTGTTTCAAAGGTCAGATTAGCTCATAAATTGAATAAAATCCGATCTCCAAAAGTCAGCATATTCAGGTTAATTCTAGGATTTAAGGTTGGTAAAACCTCAGCAGCTGATGCAAATGAATATCCTGACAGTGAACTTGGGACTGAATACCACCCTTAATGTAACCAATGAATCTCCCTCTTCCATTCATTGCCCATCTTCCAAACACATCACACGACAGTTACTCTATTATTAGCATCCCTTCAACTTCACTATGTAAGTGTACTTGGACAGATGGAACAACAATGCAAGAGAAGCCTGAATGTCTTCAGTATAACGTGGAATGATCCACTCAATCTACCTTTTCGGATTCTAAATAGAGTTTGAACTGCATGCCGAGTCACAATATAACATGCTATTAAAGGTTTGGATATTGTGTACACGAGGTGATTTATGAGTGGAGGCACCTACTTCCATTTATTATTGAGGTTCATTCGACGGCTTCTTACATGTTAAACAATAAAACACTAGCATTCGTATCTTCATTGTAACTGGGCTGTAATTTGATTTTAATATGAATGTTCGTTCGTTCAGTTAGATGTTAAGTCATGTGGGGCATTGAATTTTTTTCACTATACTGTCATGCTCACGAGAAGTGCAATGATGAAAATACAAAAATAAACTGAAGAGTTAAAAAATTAGAACAATTTTTTAAAAGGCTGCTACATTTGCTGTCAACAAAATGGAGGACAAGTCACATGACCCATATCAACTGCTGCACAAAAACACACATCCATGTCTACAAGAACTAAAACCAATTAACTCCATCTACATAGAAATAAGACAGTTTATCACACATGGATGTGAGCTATACACTAAACAAGCTAAAACAAAGTCACTCCCAGATTCTATGTCTCCGGCTGCCCTTACCACAATACAGTATGAACAGCCTCCATCTTCATAAAATGGGTCCATCAAAAGCTATTGTAAAGCCCATCAGTAACTGGAACCTAAAGTCACATGAGAAAAACTAACAATTAATGAGTTTACCTTAAAAGGTAATCTTTTTGAAGAACAAGGGAGTTCTTTCCAGTTCAGTCATCAACATTGAGTCTGGTCTCCCAACCACACGGTCAACACCAAAAGCCATTTTGAATTCCAGCACAAGGCTGAAAGAGAGCGAGAGAGAGAGACCAACTCCAGCTAACACATTGGCACTCTGCTGAGACAAGTTGAAAGCCAACTGCAGCAGAAAAAAGAGAGTGCCTTTGAAACAACTCCTCCACCTGTGAAAAATGAACTAAGAAATCAGCAATGTCTTCAAACTGAAGTGAACCTAGACTTCAGCGACCCAGCAAATACAAGACAACCAGCAAATAGGTCTGCAACTTTACAGTTGTTAATGGTGGTGGACAATTGAACAATTAATGGAAGGAGAAGGCTCCTAGAACATCCCCGACCTCAATAATGACAGAGTCCAGGATGTGAGTGCAAAAGACAAGGCTGAGGCATTTGCAACCATCTTCAGCCAGAAGTGACGAATGGATGATCCATCTCTGCCTTCTCCCTGGGACTAATTATTGTCTTGTTTGTACACACTTCCCAGGGACATAATGTTATGAATACTGGACTTTGTAGTATGATTATGTTTTAAAAACTGCAATTTTTAAATGCACTGTAAAAAGGATTTAGAGGAGACATGTGGCCTCATACCAAGTCTGCCCAGAAACAAGCCATGGATCTTGGTTACCATGCAAACAAGGAACTCAGATCAAAGAGCCTTTTGAAAGCAGAATACAAAGTTGTAACACCTGACGGACAATGGGTTTTGCTCTCCCAGACTCTCAGATCGTAAACAAGGAGCCAGGGGCTTTAAAAATGCAAATTCGAGTTGTAATTGCTAACACCTGGAACCAAAAGAAGGTCCATGTGGTTTTGATATGACCAGACTTATGGACTCTGGATACTGTAAAAGGCAAATAACTATTGACTCGTGATTCTGGATAAATTCAACAGGCTTTCCTATGTCTGACAGGCCATAAGGAAGACCAGCAGCAGCAGCCTCAGAAGAGAGAGAGAGAGAGAAAGCAACTGCTTTCAGGACACAGATACAGGGAAACACTGCTAAAATTTGACCCCAGTTTGAAGGCTCAAGGTTTGCGGAGGAGAGTCACCAGAGATTGCCTTATTAACGAAGGTCCAGGTCAAATGTGCTTGGAAGAATTGGGCAAAGAGGACATTAGCTTTGATAAGGACTGGGAGATCCAATTAATTGCAATTGGGAGGAGTTTGCGACTTTTAACTGCAAAGATACCAATTTGAGGAGAACACTGTGTAACGTATAAATGTGGTGTGGGGTTTTCGAGTGTGTTAATAAGTTAATGGGAAATTCCTTTCGTTGTAATGTAGTGTATGAGCTACTTATAAAGTGCTGTTTAGTTAATGTTGATTTTTAGTTTAGTTGTTATAGTAAAAGTCTTAAAATGTGAAATCGTGTTGTGTAAATCTTTAATTAGTCTGTGGAGTTCATATCTCTTGTTTTAGAGTTATCAGTCTCAACAGAGATCATAAAAATAGAACAAGAGTATTCAGCCCCTCTAGTATGCTCCACCATTTAATTAGATTATGTGTCAGCTGTGGCTTAGTTGGTAGCACTCTTCCCTCTGAGTCTTTGGGTGCAAGTCCCACTCCAAGGCTTGAGTACAAAAATCAGACTGACACTCCAATGCAGTACTGAGGGAGCTCTGCACTGTCAGAGGTGCTGTCTTTCAGATGAAATGTAAACAGAGGCCCCATCTGCTTGCACGGGTAGATGTAAAAGCTTCCATGGCACTATTGCAAAGTAGAGCAGAAGGGTTTATCCCTGGTGTCCTGGCCAATATTTTTCCCTCAATCAACATCACAGAAACAGATTATCTGGTCATTATCACATTGCTGTTCGTGTGAGATTGCTCTGCGGATACTGGCTGCCGCCTTTCCTGCATTAAAACAGTGACTACATTTCAAAAAATACTTAATTAGCTGTAAAGTGCTTTGAGATATGTGGTGGTTGTAAAAGGTGCTATTTGAAGGCAAGTTGTTTTTTAGATCGTGGCTCATCTGCACCTCAACTCTATTTACTCGCCTTCACTCAATAGGCTGAGGTGTGGCGTTGTGAGGTGGGATCAGAGGCGTGGGGGGTGGGCAGGCACAGAGAATCGCGATGGGTAGCAGGGGGCGGCAGGGTGAAGGGCCCGTTGCCTCCATCGACAAGCATTCTTCCCAGGGCCGGGATAGCCTGACGACGGCCTTCCATCCCAGAGGCCAACTGAGGGCCTTAAGTGACCTATTAATTGCTAATTAAGGGCCTGGACCCACCGCCATTGGGATCTTACCAGCAGCTGGGGGGGGGGGGGGGGGTGGGGGGGAGGGGCGGGGGCCTCCACCATGCAGGGAGGATGCCTTGTAACACAAGGCACCCTCCCTGCGGACTTGGGGGGGTGTCCCTCCTCTGTGGGAAATTTGTGCCCCACGGAGGACCCCAAAAGGGAACCAATTCACCCCAGAGACCTCCCCTCCCCCTGAACTGCAAGATCACACCTCAGTCCCTCCTTGCCAGGGCCTTCTGGACTGGCCCCACGACATCGCCTCATCTACCTCTTGTCCGAGGTTCCAGCGCTGGGCCTGGGTACGAGGCTTCTGCAGTACCAGCAGTGGCCACCAATCCCGGTGGTGCTGCCGATACGACTGAGCTGCTGGCCCTGTGATTGGCCGGCAGCTCATGGAGGCGAGATCCCTTCTTTAAAGGGACTGGGATCCCAGCTCATGAATCTTTAATTGAAAAACCCCAGAGGATTGCTCTCGGCCTTACGACGGGAACCACACCTCCGACATAAAATCGAGCCCCATATCTCTTGATTCCCCTACCTAACAAAAATCTATTGCCCTCAAGCTTGAAAGCTTCAATTTTCCCAACACCAACAGCCTTTTGGGGGAGAGAACTCCAGACCAGTTCTGGTCTCTATATCAAAACAAGCATCTACAGCAGAGGAGAAGGTGCAAAATGATTCACAAAGATGATACAAGGACAGAGAGGATATACTTGTCAGCAAAGGCTGAATAAACTGGGGAACTTTGTGTTCTCTATTGTGAAGACAGACACAAAATATTTGTTCAACATCTCTGCCATTTCCTTATTCCTCATTATAATTTCTCCTGTCTCTACCTCTAAGACCCATGTCTAATTTCACCAATCTCCCTCTTTGTCAATTTCTTGGTCACCTTTGCTGGTTTTTAATAACCCTCCCAATCCTCAGGCTTTCCACTCTTTTTGGAGAGAGTATCATCTTTTTTAAATCTAATACTATCCTTAACTTCTCTAGTTAACCATGGCTGTACCACTTTCCCAGTAGAGTTTTATTCCTCAAAGGAATGTATGTTTTTGAGAATTATAATTTTTTTAATGTTTGTTGTTGCTTATCTACTGGCATATGTTTTAATCAATTTCCAAATTAATCTTAGGCAACTTTCCCTCAGACCTCCATAATTGGCTTTGTTTAAAATTAAGATCTTAGTTTTAGACTTAACCACATTATTCTCAAACAGAATATGAAATTCATCATATTATGATCACTCTTCCAGAGGGTCCTTTGCTAAAAGATTACTAATTACTCAATACTAGATCTAAAATAGCCTGTTCCCTCCTTGATTCATCGACATATTGTTCTAGAAATCTGTCTTGAATGCAGTGAAATTATCTATGAATTTTAAGAAAGCGTTTGTAAAAGTATCACATAAAAGGCTGGTTAACAAAATTGAGACTCATGGATTGAAGGATCAGTGTCAGCTTGGATAAAAATTATCTTAAGGAGAGAAAATGGCAAGTCGTGGTAAATGGTTGTTTTTCAAACTGGAGGATGGCATACAGTGGTGTTCCCTATATAACTGACTTGGATATTGGAATACAGAGTAGCATTTCAAAATTTACCGATGATACCAAACTTGGAGGTGTGGCAAACAGTGAAGGTGATACCAATTGACTGTAACAGGACATAGAAAGGCGAGCATAATGGGCAGTAAAGTGGGAGATGGAATTGAATACCGAGAAGTGTGAGGTGATGCATTTTGGCAGAAGGGATAGGGAGAGGCAATATCGACTTAAAGAGTGAACAAGGACAGAGAGACCTAGAGGTTCCTGTGCTTAGATCTTTGAAGGCAGCAGGAAATATTGAGAGAGTAATTAGCAATGCATATGGGATCTTGGGCTTCATAAATAGAGGCATTGAGTACAAAAGCAGGGATGTCATGCTGAACATTTATAAACAAAAACAAGAAATGCTGGAATCACTCAGCAGGTCTGGCAGCATCTGTGGAAAGAGAAGCAGAGTTAACGTTTCGGGTCAGTGACCCTTCTTCGGGTCACTGACCCGAAACGTTAACTCTGCTTCTCTTTCCACAGATGCTGCCAGACCTGCTGAGTGATTCCAGCATTTCTTGTTTTTGTTTCAGATTTCCAGCATCCGCAGTATTTTGCTTTTATTTTAGTGAACATTTATAAAGCTCAGGTTAGGCCACAACTAGAGTATTGCATCCTGTTCTGGTCACCACACTTTAGGAAGAATGTGAGGGTCATCGAGAGCGTGCAGGGGAGATTTACCAGAATGGTTCCAGGAATTAGAGATTTTAGTTGCAAGGTTAGGTTGGAAAAGCTGGGGTTGTTTTCCTTGCAGAAAAGGAGATTGAAGGGAGATTTGATAGAGGTATTCAAGATTATGACTGGTTTAGATAAGTTAGACAAAGAAAAACCATTCCCATTAGCTGATGGCACAAGGACTAAGGAACACACATTTAAGGTTTTGGTCAAGAGATTCAGTAAGATGTGAGGAAAATCATTTTTACACGGCAAGTGGTAATGACCTGGAAGCCACTGCCTATGTGGGTGATGGAAGCAGTGACAATGAATGATTTTGAAAGGAAATTAAATGGGTACTTGAGGGAAATACATTTGCAGGGCTTTGGGGACGGTGGGGGGGGGGGGGTATGGGACTGACTGCATTGCTCTTTAGAGAGCCGGCATGAACTCGATGGTGTTACAATCAGGTGAGGAGGGGTCGCAAGTCTCCCCTCCTGCTCTTCCTCTAGTTTGACCGCAACAGGTTTTATTCCTTTTTAAACAGTGGTTGTCCTTACTACTTCAGTAAGTGTTTAACCTTCTACCTTTGTTGTGATTGTAAAGAACCAATTGGACAGGTTTTCTTGAGTTTAATTAAGAAAGAGGTGAGTATATTGCACTTAAAAAAATTAAACCCAATCTAGATAAAATAATAAAATTATGCTACACATTTACTCACATGAGAATCATACTCACAAATAGGGTACTGAGTGATAAGAAATAGTTTGGTTTGAATTAGAGTCCAGAACAAGTAAAAATTAATACACAGTCTGTGGGGTTGGATGATTTCGTTGCCTTCTGGCTGAAGTTGTGATCTTGAAGTCTTGTCTTGCGGTTGGTCCACCTGGCTCAGGATTTTCTTGGAGACAGAATTGTAGGTGGCTTTCTTCCCTTGGGGTCTCTGTCTATAGCAATCTGTAGCTTGGATGTTATCGGGAGAGAGACAGAGAGAGAGACATTCGGTCCCATTGGGGTTCTGCCTGGTTAGCACATGAAGCCTCTGCTTCAAGGTCTCAGTAGCTTGTCTGCTGTGTGTAACAACACTCCCAGTTTTACACAGCCTGGGGAGAAGGTCACATGGTTCTCTCAATCCCCTTTGTTTTTAATGAGGTCCAAAGTCTAAAACCCAAATCCCCTCTCAGGTGATATTGTCCGTGTTTACCCCGTGGAGGGACCTCTCCACTCATGAATGACTCAAGATGACTTTAAATGACCCACTAATGATGATGATCTGGATTATCTATTCAGTTAGCCAAAGCATTGTCCTAGCTGGGCTTCCTGTTAGACTTGTGTGTCCAATTCAATGTCCTGGAATATGAGGTATTTCAAATGCAAATTGTGGTGGCCATCTTGGCTGCCAGCTTTATAAAAGTTAACTTTAGGATGCCAGCTCTTTTTTTCTTTAAAGGTTTAATGTAGGTTTCCAACTGATTAAAAAATCTTCATTTGGCTTAGCAGGTTTTCTTGACAATGGGCTGAATGGCCTCCTTCTGTGCCATAATGACTCTATGACTCTAAGAACTGAGAGGATATATTTTTCAGGAAAGGCTGAACAGGCTGGGGAACATTTCTCTAGAAAAGAGAAGGGTGACCTGATAGAGGTCTTTAAGATTTAACAAAAGGTTTGATAAGGTAGATGTAAAGAAGATGTTTCCACTTGTAGGGTAGTCCAAAACAGGTAGTCACTAATAAATCCATTATGGAATTTAGGAGAAACTTCTTTATCCAAAACATGGTAAGATTGTGGAATGCGCTACCACAAGGAGTAATTGAAACAAGTAGCATAGATACATTTGAGGGGATAAAAGCAAAATACTGCAAATGCTGGAAATCTGAAACACAAACAAGAAATGCTGGAAATACTAAGCAGGTCTGACAGCATCTGTGGAGAGTTATTCTCTGTGACCTTGTCCTATCAACATCTTCTCTTTTATTATCTCTTGCCCCAGCGCTGCTTTACTTGCTTAAAACCTTTTAAATTTCTAATACCTGCTAGTTCTGATGAAGAGTCATTGACCTGAAATGTTAACTCTGCTTCTCTCTCCACAGATGCTGTCAGAGCAGCTGAGTATTTCCAGCATTTCTTGTTTACATTTAAGAGGAAGCTGGATGTGCAAGTGAGGATGAAAGGAATAGTAGTCTGTGCTAATAGGGTTAGAATGAAAAGGAGTGGGAGGAGGCGTGTTAAGACAATAAATGCCAGCATTGACAAGTTGGTCCAAATGGCCTGTTTCTGTACTGTAGAATGCGATGTAACTAGTATGCCAGTTTGTTACATGAACAAGTGAAAGGGAAACTGTGTGGTCCAGATACTGGTCATCTGGATTTGAATCTAGTCTAAATCGATTAAAGAGTAAATCCATTGTTAACTGTAAGGGTTCAATGCAAAATTATGATGGGAGGTTTTAACCAAGTTTCTAATGGTCTTGAGCACTGTGGACAACTGCCTCTCATTGGTATTCTTGCTCAGATAAGCTACAAGATGACAATTTCCATAAAGAAACTCAGGTGAGCTAAAGAAGGTATTTACCGAACTATCGAAACTCAAAACCACTGCCAGCTTGTAACTCCTTGTGATTTTCAGAGTCTGATCTGTTGAGCTCGCCAGGGAGATATTACACATTACTGCCATATAAAGGTGAATGACCTCACAGAAAGCCCATTAAAAGTAGCCTTTTATGGGTTCAGTTCTCTGCTTATAGCTCCAGCACTGTTCTCACCACAAATAGATTGTAACCACTTTCACTCCATTTGTTTTTTATTACGAGTGGAAAATGCACTTTGGGTGAAAAGGAAAACTTGAATGTCTCTAGAATTGTTGTTAAAATGCAAAACAGAACATTCTATCTGGAGTTCTATTGCTTTCAATTAATATGAGCTGGCTGTATTACAGCAAGCCCTCTACACCAACAATGGAGGAGAAAATCAGTCAATGATGCACAGTGGGGTCCATCCACTCTCTTCTGACCAACCTATCCTCCTCATATTACACAGATAGTAGCTCCTTGCTGGGAAAGCACAGGGACATTGGAACAGACAAACCTTCCAATGGACTCCTAATTGGAATTTTACTGATATAGAGGATTGATAACTTATTTCCCACCTGGTTTAAAAAATCATATTGGGTATGATGCATACACTAGTTTTACTGTGATAAACAAGTCAAAGCTTTACTCTTTGTAATATATTTTTGTACCTGTAGTTCTAATATTTATGTAGAATATTGGACATGTGGGAGCAATTACAAGGCAGTAATCTAATTGGGACATTCAGGTGCCATCACAAACTGTCAGCTGAACTCCTCTATCACGTTACATCCATGGACTGATTCTCTGGTATCTGTTATTACTGTTTTAATTTTATGTGGAAATTTTATTCCATTTTGGGACTGCTCTTGTGCTGACAGCAACTGTCAGTGCCAATGGCAGCTGTCAGTGTATTCCATGTCATTGATGCATGATGACACTTGTACAACAAAGACCAACAACTATGATATTATTACTGCAAGTTAATCGAGAAATAATCAGCAATTGATTAACAGGAAATTCTATATTCAATAGATATTATCCAGCATAAAATTTATAGGTCAGTAGAAAGGAGGTGTAAACAGCAACAGAAGGGAGATATTTAAACAATTTCCATATATTACACAAGCTTCGCCTTCTTGATCGCATCTGAGCCTCTCATTGGTATTAATACTTTGCTATTCCATCCTACCTTTCTATTGTCTTCTGGGAGGGGAGGTTATTTTGATCAATTCAGGAGCAGGGTTGAGCTGGTGAAATTTCAAAAACTGTAAAAATATATAAAGACATCCCCATAAAAATGAATAATTAAAAAAATGTGTTCTCTCTCCAGCTCAAAGGGATTCTAATGTAATCAATGGTGACGTGAGTGTAATTGGCCCTCAAAAAATATTGATCAGCTTGCTCACTCTCACATTGTTATTGGTGACTGATAACATTTTTGTTGCCTTCTTCATAGTTTTAATAATACCAGCAGGATAATGGGAAAGGAACACAGTATAATGCAATTACACTAGACTAAAGCATTGAAGCAATGGGCAGTTGATGCCGGTACAAGTACAGAGGAGATCTGATTCTGCGCAGAGCACAGCCTTTGGAAACAGCAGTAATCATGCAGGGGATGAAAAGACCGATTTTAGAGGAATTAGCATGATAAGCGAGAACACAAAATCAATCCCCATCCTTGTGAGGATGGCTCTGATTGCTTTGAACTGTCAAAAAATGGCAGAATCAAATATAAAGTGCTCGAGGTTACAGGAGTGATTTGTTCAAGAAGAGATCGCTTGAGCAATTGACACAGCTCTTGAGACAATAATTGGGTTATCAAAGAGAAAACAGTTCAAGTACCACAGGGGTGAAGGCTTATTTGCATTACATTTTCATACAGCCAGGCACACCTCCATTTTTTAAGCATAAAATATATATAGCAGGGCTTAGTTTGGCCACAGAATTACATCATTATCAGATAATGCTTTGCTGTGTGGCAATTTCACAGTTTGGTAATAGCACCAATAACACAAAAAGATTCAGAGGCCACTTTATTTGCTTGTGGTGGATAAACAAAAGGAGCATAGACTTATTTCCCCCACTATTTTACATAATGGGCAACTCAGCTCACGATAATTATCAATCGGCATGCAAAGAGTAGCACTCGTTAAAAAAAAGCAATGCTAACATGATGGTCTAATACTCCCTCTCACCTGTCAACATGGAAGAGCAGTTCAAATATGATTAAAAGATAGGTAAATTCAGACACATATGCCAATGTAAACTGAAAATCTAACAGCACAATGTTTCTTCAGAACTTTTGACAAATGCATGCAGTTTTTTTAAAATAAATGGCATCAGTGAGTTCTGACAAATACAACGAGTCAGCGGACAACCACGGAAAATTAAATTAGTCCAACTCAAATTCTGCCCACTATTATTTGGCAGTATAGGAACAAGTGCTTCTCCACTCCACATATGTCACACTGTGTCAGCTGTAAGTATCTGTGTCAAGTTACTTTGTGTGCCTGAGGAGAACTCTGTCTGTGTTAGGGGATTACAATCAAGCTGTAAAACGCTTCACTGGTTTTATAGGCTTTTAACCAAAATCATGGAGCTGAAGAAATGTTTAAGTGTTGGTGCCTTTTGACATATGTCCCTACCTGATTTTGGGAGCTGATACACATGGACGATTTTTCAAGACTGATTTTCAAAGAAAATACAGTATCTTGAGAGGAAATTTATTCATGTGGCTCAACTAACTTGTCATAAAGCATTACTCATTTATTGACATGACAAAAAGGTAAAGATTCCAGTAAATCGATTTTCAAAAAGAACCAAAAGGTCTTTTGAGAGAAAGTTCCTCTACAAGTTTCTTGAAAAGTTGATCTAAAAAAAGGTTTTATTTAACACAGAAATGAATGGGCGTTATGGGGTCGAATATTTATGGATGAAAATTGAAAATTAGGAATTGTTATCACTATCACAGAGGTGATGCAAAAGTAGTGTTAAGAGGCACAGATAGGGCGCACTATAAGTTTCCCGAGGAGCTCAGTCATGATAGGAATTCAGTTAAGAATTTTCAAGAAATCCTAAAGTAACTGAGGTTGCAAGTTGCTGCTCATGGATAGTCAGATGCTGTTCGAACATTCATTCTCCTCAGCCCCACCCTACTTCAAGTCATGCATTAGCAACAAAAAGACAGTTACAGGTGTTGATCTCGAAAACCTCACAATAAAGGTTTCAGTACACAGAAGTGCTAACAGTGGATGGATTAAAGGTTACATATACACCGAATGTCATCTTTAAAATAAATTACTATCAGAAAAGGGTAATGAACAATGTTCTCTGGTGGAAGCTGTAGGGTCACTGAATAATTGGTGGAGTAGGCCAAATCTTGCCAAATGCATATATGAAGAAAATATATTCTGTAGCATTATTTTATCCTGCAGTCTATGCAGTTTTTTGATTATTAATTCTAGAAATGTCAGTCAGTGAAGAAATGGTACAGATTAACTCCAACTGTACCTAACAATACTAAACAACATATTTATAGTCTTTACAATTATGCAAAAATATACAATATTATGAGTGAACATGCTACTAAAATGCCTATTTATAAAGATGAACAATATTGATGTCTGTGCTGCACAATACATTCTCAGACAAGTGTTTGTCAGTTTGAGATGGGAGCTAGCACTATCATTATGTTGGCTATCATTAATTAAGTGTTAACCTAAGTAGCACTCTTGCCTCTGAGTTAGAAGGTCAAGGGTTCAAGCTTCACTTCAGAGACTTGAGCACATAACCTATGCTGACACTACAGTGCAGTATTAAGGGAGTACTGCACTGTTGGAGGTGCTGCTTTTTGGATGAAATGTGAAGCTGAGTCCAGTCTCCCCTATCACAGGACATAAAAGATCCCATGGCACTATTCAAGGAAATGCATGAGAATTCTCCTGGCCAAACTTTATCCCTCAACCAACATCAGATTATCTGCTCAATTATTCATTATTGAGTGTGGGACTTTGCATATGTTGGCTGCCATATTTCCCAACAGTATTTCATTGGCTGTGAAGCATTTGGGACATCCAGAGGATATGAAAAGTCCTCTAAAATGCAAGTTATTTAATATCATGATCAGAAATAGTGAGGTGAAATAGGTCTTGGCAGTTGTTCAAAATGGGCAATAATATATTGTCAGCCCATTTGGTAGTCCACATTGAAGTCCATGGAAAAGAAAATTGGGCAGGGTGTAAAATTCCCATTTTGAAAAATGTAGCATACCACAACAAATCAGGAGACTCTTGCAAGGCTCTAATCAAGGACCCCTTCAGATCTACCCAGGCAAAGGAAACTCTGCTTTAGAATAGTAATTGCTTGCTCGATCCAAACTCTGGTTGGGGTGTGGCTTTCATTACAGTGCTCCTCAGCATCTGTATTTGGGTTCACGGCAGGAGTCAGGAGCCTGGTGATTGCAGATACACCATTCCACACAAGCAGCCATCCTGACACCAAATGGTCTGGGTGGAAGAGAATGGGATTACGGAGTAGTGCAGGATAAAGTCATCATAAATACTGCCAGGAAACTGGATACAGAATTGCATGATTCACTATTTGTGGCCACACCAGATGTACATTCAAGTACTGCAAGCTGTTTCTGTTGATGAATAGTCTGGGGTCTTCATATGAAGCACTCAGGGCAACATGTTTGCAATCAATGAAGTCCTGAACCTGAAGGAAGCCCATAATTCTGGCAAAACCAAAAGCTCTTTCCTCTTGTTTAGATATACACATCAGAAAGCTGATAAAATGGTTGATGCAGCAATGTGCCGCTAATTGACTTATGCTATTCACATCATCCAATTTACAGCCTGGAATGCTCCAGTGGCATAGAAATTCAAGACCACAATGACCTTTACAGCCACAGACAATGATGTGCGTGATCTGGTACTAGGCTGCAGTTGGTGCTGCAACAGACAACATACTTCACTGGCAGCTTCCCTGTTGAAGCAAAGCCGCCAAGCATAATGCTTTCCAGTTAAGCTGAAGTAGAACGTTCTATTGAGGAAGACCCACATACTACAAAACCTCCTGCAGCCACCCCTCCTTCTCCTTCTTTGGCCATCAGATGCAGTTTCCTGCTCTCTTCCTTCCTGCTGTTCCTCCTCATTATCTTCCAGTCCCTACGGCAGACCATGAAAAGCATCGATACTTCATCAATAGTGAGCTCCAGCCCCTGCACAGAGATAGTGCTGATGCTCCTAAAAGACATTTGTGCACATGTTTTGCAAACAACTATAGAAGCCAAATCACCAAGTAAGGCCTACAAACTCATTATCAGCCTAATAAAACTAGCTAGAGACTTGCCTGAGTGCAGCTAAGGACCCCCTTAAATATCATGCTGCTTAATGACTGTGAGCGCCAAGAATTCCTGGGAAGTGTTACAAATCCAGCACTCACATAATTAAATTTGGAAAAGGGGCCTTCAATGGGTGAAGGACCCTTATTTTGTCATATAATGAGGCTCTCACTTCCTAAAGCTGATTGACTTATGCTATTCATATCATCCATTTACAGCCTGGACCACCGAAGCGACTAAAAGTTGCTCAACCCAATATGGAGGCCTGTGTATTTCCAAAGGAAATCAGGTGTGGATGATCACAAACAAAAATGGGTGAAATTATTTTGAATTTCTCCCTGCAAAGTCTCCTCTTTCTTTCGGTGCCAACAATAATTGTTCTTTCTGCTGAATTTAAGTTTAAAAAGAAAAAGATAATTAAAAATGCAATAAAATAATTATTTTATAAATTAGACTTATTTGGCACATATCAGAATTATTTTTATTTAGTGCATAATAATCAAGAACCAAAAACAACTGCTGCAACATTAGCGTCTCTTGTTAAAGAAAGCAAAACATCCATACAAAAATGCAACAGGATCTGGAATTGTTGAAAGAGAATGACAAAAGATTGACTAAATTATTTAGTATTTCCAGAAAATGGTCACCCAAGATATTATGGAGATGAAAAAAATCACCATAAATTGCAACTTTTATGAAAATTGTCATTTTTATTTTGTTTTATATATTCTGTGATTACTCAGAATACATGAGATAAAGGTGAAATAGTGTTGAAACTGAGGACTTTTCCAAAAGTAGACTGGATGTGTCTCAGCCTTTGTAAATTGTGCATCTGTGCATTTAGTCCATTGCCTTCTCACCATTGTTGCTGAAACTGCTTTCATTATTATTTTTGCTTCTCTTTTTTTCTTTCAGACCTCCACACTGCTTTCCCCCTTTAGCTGGCAAGGGTGTTGGCAGCACTTTGATGCCAATGTCATTCTGTTTACAGCCAACAGGAAATATGCTTGCTGCAGGGTAAAATGCAGTGTGTCAGATTTTACCTCCCCAAGGGGAAGTGGTTTGCCACCATGAGGCTTCCTACCTAGTGACTCAAATGACAACTGACAAAACTCATCCCAAGTGTGACTGACAGATTCAATTGTCAGGCAGCCCGGGGACTAGAACCCAGGTCCAGGGATTGTCACACAACAAAGTGGCTTAACCATTATGCTACCAGGCTGGTAAAGTGGCTTTATTCAGCAATCTTCACAACAACAACTTGTTTGGTGAGAAATATAATAGTCTAAAGATGTTAATGGATTGATTTCACAACGGACAAATGTCTTTGGTTCATATTGGAGTACCCATCAGAATGTTACACTTTATTATGTTCCTTTTAAGACTACGGGTATCTGTGAGGGTTTTTATGCATATCAGTTTCATTTTCACATTCTCCCTGTTACTATTCAGCTGCATACTACATGCATCAGCTTATTAAATTTGGCATCAAGAATCATTCCAATTTATACATGCAAATGCTTCTCTTCTCAATTCTGCACCATTAACTCTGGGTTCCCCAAACATCTATTCTTGGCCCCCTCCTATTTCTCATTCACATAGTGCCCCTTGGCGACATCATCCAAAAACATATCGTCAATGTTTACATGTATGCTGACAACTACCTCACCACAACCTCTCTCGACCCCTCAACTCTTTCTGATTTGACACACTGCTTGACCAACATCTAGTCCTGGATGAGCAGGAATTTCCTCCAACTAAATATTGGGAAGACCAAAGCCATTTTCTTCAATTAAACTCTGCTACAAACTCCATTCCCCAGCCATCAGCTCCATCCCTCTCTTTGGTCACTGCTTGGGGCTGAACCAGAACTTTCACAACATTGTCATTCTATATGACCTTGAGGTGAGCTTCCAATCACATACCCGCTCCATCACCAAGACCATCGCCATTCCGTTTCAGTTCATCTGTGGCTGAAACCCTCACTGAACCCAAACTTGAACTCATCCAAAATTCTGCCTCCCATATCCTTACTTGCACCAGGTCCCACTCACCCATCACCACTGTGCTTGCTGACCCATATTGGTTCCTGGTCCAGCAAGGCCGTGATTTTAAAATTCTCATCCTTGTTTTCAAATCCCTTCATAATATAACCCCTCTTTATCTCTGTAACATCCATGAGTCCTACAATCCCGAGATCTCCGTGTTCCTCCAACTCTGGCCCCTTGTGCTTCCCTAATTTTAATTGCCCTACCATTAGCGGCTGTGCCTTCAGCTGTTTTAACCCTTGGCTCTGGAATTCTTTCCCTAAGCCTCACTAACTCTTTCTCCGCCTTTAAGATGTTACTTAAATCCTACTTGTATGACCAAGTTTTGGTCACCTTTCCTAATATCACCTTATGGTAGTTCTGTGTCAGATTTTATTTGATTTCACTCCTATGTAGCACCTTGGGATGTTTTACAACATTAAAGGCACTATATGAATTCAAGTTGTTGTTGTTGCAAAAACTTGTCAGGGCACTTGCTAAAATTGACAGCATTTTAAAAATTCCATTAAAGGAATATTTTCATTTGTTGTTTTCCTTGCACCGAGTTCTCACCAATGATTAAAACTTAGCATTTAAACAAACAGTAGGAGGTAAAATCAAAGATGCCAGAATAAATTGCATCTCCTTGCACCTGCTTAATTTTTAAAGTGGGTTTTGTTGGCCAACCTCTGTTAATAGCCCCTAAGATAGTGTGCCACATTAAGGCCTCTAGAAAACAAAATAGAACCCCTTCAAAAGTAAACCTTTCATTAACACTGAAAAACCTTTTCACTGTTTTGCACAATATTCTGCACGAGCATATTGTCATAAACTGCCGCATAAAACACTTCAATTTACATTCAAACATCTTTTCATCTATAGGAATCACTGATGTCTGACCCAAAAAGACCCCATAACTGCTAAACTGATTCCCTTTGCTATTCCAAGCTACACGATAGAAATTAAGAGCAAGCAAATGAAAAACAAATTCACACAAAATGTGCTGATTTTGTATTGATTGCACACTTTAATGATGTGGAAACTGGCTGGTTTCCAATCTAATTATAAGTAGTGCTTTTCATCAAAGAAGTCAGATCATTCATAATACCTGTTCTGTAGTTTTTCTGATTGCCACAGGACCACCTGTGATAGAATGCCCTGAGAGGGTTAAAAGTCAATGATAATTGCAATGCCATAAACCCGGTGAGATGTCCTATTCTAATCAGGATGCTTTAATTGACCTTGACCTTTGGGCTTGAAAAGCATTTTAATTTCCTGACAAAAGTGCTGTAAACAGTTATACATTAAAACAATTCTAATAACCAAATATATTTGGTAGTGAACACTGTTCCTTTGCCTAAAGTCATAAATAACACTCCTGTGTTTCATTAGGAAAATTATACTTTAATCTATAAACTGACTAAATCACATGGTATAAAAAGACATTCTTGCAGTTTGGTGGCCAATGCTTTCAGGGCCTCTACAAAGTAGCGCTGCAAGGCAACGGAATTTGTACCAACATTTTTTTTTCTTCTTTGGCCTCCTTATCTCAAGAGACAATGGGTAAGCGCCTGGAGGTGGTCAGTGGTGTGTGGAGCAGCGCCTGGAGTGGCTATAAAGGCCAATTCTAGAGTGACAGGCTCTTCCACAGGTGCTGCAGAAAAATTTGATTGTCGGGGCTGTTACACAGTTGGCTCTTCCCTTGCGCCTCTGTCTTTTTTCCTGCCAACTGCTAAGTCTCTTCGACTCGCCACACTTTAGCCCCGCCCTTATGGCTGTCCGCCAGCTCTGGCGAATGCTGGCAACTGACTCCCACGACTTGTGATCAATGTCACAGGATTTGATGTCGCGTTTGCAGACGTCTTTAAAGCGGAGACATGGACGGCCGATGGGTCTGATACCAGTGGCGAGCTCGCTGTACAATGTGTCTTTGGGGATCTATACAGATATTGCTATTTTATGAACTGGAATACTCGGATGGAAATGAAAATTTCTAATCCTCATATTTGGACGCAGTGTGGAAAGATCTTCTGTAGGTTTTAAAGAGTTAACAGTCTCATTTACTGTAAGCAAAAATTAGTTTCCCTAATCTCAGACGGATGACCTAAACATCGAGACGGTAGTCCCCACAGCCTCAAAGTGCATTGATACTGGAGAGAGCTGCATCATACCATTTTTGCTTGTAGTACACTTCCCTTCATGGTGACATGAAGTAACCCTGCACCATTTATGCAAATTATATTTTTTAGCCTGATCCACATCATTCAGAAAAATTCGAGTATGATTGTATTGTACTTCAAATTACTTTTAAACTTTTCTTTTTGTATTTAGTATTAAAAATGTTCTTCAGTTAATGAGCTGCTGTTTGCTCCTGCAGGCACAGAATGTCTGAAGGTCATAAGTTTTACCATGTAATTACTGAGTCAGAGGAAAAGAAATGAAGGGCTGTATTATGTAAAACTTAAAACTTGATTGTCTCCAACATCCAGTCACATTAACTTTTTTAGGGCTTTATACGAAAGACACTGATGTTTCTAGCTGGAAGTCCTGACATTTTCAAATATATTCTATAACTTTAACAGAATGTTATGAGAAGAAAACAAGGCAGACAATCTGGTTTACTGTTTGAGAATATGCAAAGTTAATTCAATCTTGATTTTAAGTCAAACTGTAACTATTTATGGATTAATTACACACGTTACCTCAGGTGCAAATGAATCCATGTTGCTGTACATTGTTGTTAATATTAAAGATTTTAATTTAGAGCCCCCCATTCCCGCTTTAACCAAAAACAGAAGAATACCTGTGTTTTCACAATTAACACTTCTCTAATGAAATTACATGGCTTTGAAACGTGTAATTTTTGAGAATGAAATTTCATTAGTGGTTTGTTAATTATGGAGAAAAAACAGCTTTCTCCCATTACGTTAAAAGAGGAATTTCAGCCCGGAAGGAGTAGTTTGGTATTTTGCAATGTTATCAACAAGAAAACTTTTTCAAAACATCAATGTGAGAAACACAGAAGCACAGAAATGGAACAGCAGGAGGTCATTCAGCCCATCATGCTTGTGCTGGCTGAAAAGGAGCTATTCAGCCTAATCCCACTTCCTCGCTCTTGGTCCATAGTCCTGTAGGCTACTGCACTTCAAGTGCATATCCAAGTACTTTATTTTAAATGTGATGAGGGTTTCTGCCTTTGCCACCCTTTCAGGCAGTGAGTTACAGACTCCTACCACTCTCTGGGTGAAATAAAATCTCCTCAACTCCCATTCATCTTTCTGCCAATTATTTTAAGTCTATACCCCCTGGTGAAATAGGTCCTTTCGATTCACTCTATCTAGGCCTTTCACAATTTTATGCACCTCAATTAAACATCCCCTCAGCCTCCTCTGTTCCAAAGAAAACAGGCCCAGCACATTCGATCTTTCCTCATAGTTAAAATTATCCATTTCTGGAAACATCTTCATAAGTCTCCTCTGTACCCTCTCTGATATGATCATATCCTTCCTGTAATTCAGTGACCAGAACAGTATGTAGTACTCTAGCTGTGGCCTAACTAGTGTTTTATACAATTCCAGCATAAACTTCCTTCTCTTATGTTCAATGCCTTGGCTAATAAAGGAAAGTATCCTGTAGGCCTTTGTAACCACTTTACCTATCTGTCCTGCTACTTGCAGGGATCTGTGGACATGCACCAATGTCACTCTGTTCCTCTACACTTCTCAGTATCCTACCATTTATTTTGTGTTCCCTTGCCTTGTTTGCTCTCCTCAAATGCATTACCTCACACTTCTCAGGATTGAATTCTATTTGCCACAGTTCTGCCCATCTGACCAGTCCATTGATATATTCCTGCAATCTACAGCTTTCTTCTTCACAATCAATTACATGGCCAATTTTTGTGTCATTTACAAACTTCTTAATCATGCCCCCTACATTTAAGTTTTGATCATGAAAAACAAGGGACCAAGTACTGAGCCCTGCGGAACCCCACTGCAAACGGACTTCCAATCACAAAAACACCCGTTGAGCATTACCATTTGCTTCCTGCCTCTGAGCTAATTTTGGATCCAACTTGCCACTTTCCCTTAGATTCCATAGACTTTTACTTTTCTGACCAGTCTGCCATGTGAGACCTTGTCAAAAGCCTTGCTAAAATCCATGTACACTACACCAAACGAGCCACCCTTTTCGACCCTCCTTGTTCCTCAAAAAATTTATATAGCCAGACACAGTCTTCCCTTAACAAATCTGTAGTATGATATAGTATACTGGACACTGAGTTGTTACTGGGTTAAATATGCTAATCATGCTGTATACCACATCCCAGGAAGTGATGTAACACCATGTATGTGGATGTCTCATGTGCAGGCTTGGAAGATGTAAAGCATAATAGTAAGATGTGCTTAATAAGCTCCCATTTCTTTTAACCCATCTGACTCTTCAAATATCAGTACTAGTTTAACAGTAAACAGAATATTATATGGTGATAACGGTAAACAAGAATGATGGAAAAAGTCCCCACCTTTACCAGAAAGCTTTGAAGAAGTCAAGGGCCTAAATTAAGCTGAGGCATTGTTGAAGTGGTATCAAAGATTTGCCAGGTATTGCACTGTGTTGGGTCTAGCTACGAAAGGGATCAAGGAGCTGTTGTATGCGATGGGTGACTATGCGGATGATATTCTTGTGACACAAAGAATCAGTGAGGAGAAAGCCACATATGACAAAGTGATCAAAGCACTTGATGCATATTTTGAGAAAAAAATATCATCATGGCGCATGCCAAATGTAATAAACACACACAGCATCAAGCGGAATGTGTGGATGCATTTATTAACGACTTATACAAATTTGCACAAGACTGTGAGTATGGCGACTTGAATGACAAGCTGATCAGGGATAGAATCGTTGTATTTAATGAAGCCTTGTCTGACCACTTGCATTCAAGAGATGATCCCGAGCAAACGCAATCCAACTGAGCAGACAAGTGGAGGTCAGAAAACAGAATTGATCCGTGGTCCGAGGTGCCAGGGAGAGAGTCCTGTTGCAAGGGCAGCTGACTCAGTTGGGTTTGCTAGGCATAAGAAAGGAAAAGATGGCAGTCAAAAGCAAGGAAGACAGGAGCAGCATCTAGCGGCAGCCCAGGTTAACTGCAGTAGGTGTGGCCGAGAGAGACACAGGTGGGAAAACTGTCCCACCAAAAAGGCCGAATGCTATTCGTGCTGAAAGAGGGGCCACATCCAAGCGATGTGCCATAGCAAAAAGCTGGTACAGAACATACAGAAGGGAAACCTTTTAAAAGTGGAAAAATCCGTGAAGTGGAGGATATTCAAGATGCAATCTGGGATCTCCTGGAGCGCAGAAATTCTTGTAGAGGGAAACAAGGCACAATTTAAATTGAATACTGGAACAGCAGTTTCAGTTCTTTCCAATGCCAAACTGTGGTTAGAGAGAAGTGTTCTTCAACCATCAGTTAAGAAATTATACGGGCCTGGAGAAATAGAACTTAAAGCCATTGGGGTACTGAAGGCATCTGCTAAATATCGGGAAAACAAAAATCACAGAAACATTATATGTGATGCAAAATCAAAATTGTTCACTATTGAGCAGGGAAGCTGAAGACAGCATACCATATAACCCAAGGCTAGAAGCGAAGCCAGTGTGCCTGTTTACACCCAGGAAAGTTCCTCACTCACTCTTACCAAAGGTAAAGAAAGAAATTGACTCTATGGTGAAGCAAGGAGTTATTTCACCTGTGACAGAGCCGACAAACTGGTGTTCAGTTATGATCGCAGTACAAAAAACAAATGGATCTATTAGAATTTGCATTGATCTCACACAGCCAAACAAAGCGAAGCCTATCCAATGTTGTCTGTAAATGAGATTTTGGCTAAATTGGGGATGCGAATAGTGTTTTTTGGTTACTACTCCTTTCTGGAGAGTCTAAATTGCTCATAATCGTCATCACCCCATTTGGAAGGGTTTGTTTCAACAGACTAGTCTTTCATATCATGTCAGTGCCTGAGATTTTCCAAAGGACAAAATCAAGCAGTCTAGAAAGACTAGATGGAGTCGTATGTCATATGGATGATGTCCTGATCCATGGATTCACTCAGCCAGGACATGACACTAGAGTGAGAGCAGTACTGCAATGCTTAGAGAAAGCAGGACTTACACTCAATAGCAAATGTGAATTCTCGCAGCAGATTGTCAAATTCCTTGGACATATTGTAGATGGATCTGGTGTAAGAATTGATCCACAGAAGACTACAGCAATCAAGGAGTTTCCAGCTCCTAGGAATGTGACCGAGCTACAGAGATTTACGGGAATGGTGAATCAAGTTGGAAACTTTTTGCCCAACCTAGCTGTAGTCAATGAGCCACTGCGTCAATTGTTAAGACAAGACAATACATGGTGTTGGGAGGAAGCACAACAGAGATCGTTTGAGGAAATCAAAGAAATGCTGATATTACCAGGTCGAGAGATTGGTCATTCCAAGATTTCTGAGATTAGACATACTACAAAGACTGCACCAGGAAATTTGGGCATCACAAAATATTGAGCCAGAGCAAGAAATTCTGTTTGGTGGCTAGGTCTTTCAAAATCACTGGAAGGGATGATATCAAGATGTATCACTTGTGCTATTCATCACCAGGAGACAAGAGAACCACTGATGTCATCTTCCTTTCCATCAAGACCATGGGAACCTCTTCGAGAGAAACACAGATTTAAAGTAATTGGTAAAAGAAGCAAAAGCGACATGAGAAAAACTTTTTCATGCAGCGAGTGGTTAAGGACTGGAATGCACTGCCTGAGAGTGTGGTGGAGAAATGTTCAATTGAAGCATTCAAAAGGGAATTAGGCAGTTATATGAAAAGGAAGAATGTGCAGGGTTACTAGGAGAAGGTGGAGGGAATGACATTAAGTGAGTTGCTCATTCGGAGAGCCAGTGCAGACATGATGGGCTGAATGGCCTCCTTCTGCACTGTAACAATTCTGTGATTCTGATTCTGTTTTTGAATACAGAGGTAACATGTTCTTGATTGCTGTAGATTATTACTCAAGATGGATAGGAGTCAAGCAATTGCAGGGTCATACTTCTGAAGCAGTGATTACATCGTTGAAGGAGATATTCACAACACCATAGAATCCCAGACCTTGGAATTTCAGACAACGGACCGCAGTTTGCCAACGAATATTTCAAAGAGTTCACAGACTCCTATGGATTTGTTCATACCACCAGTTCACCAAGGTACCCCCAGGCCAATGGTGAAGCTGAAAAGAGGAGTGCATACGGTAAAACCATTGCTGAAGAAGAACGAGGATGTTCAAATTGCACTTTCGAGCTATCATTCAACCCATTCAAAAGTGGTTTAGCGCCATGTGAACTCCTAATGGGAAGAAGGCTGAAAACCCAACTACCTATTCTCACACACACACTCATGCCACAGTAAGAGTTGAAGACTTGGAAAAAGTGAGGGAGAGAGAGGATAGAGATAATTCCAATCAAAGGTGAAATCATGACAGATGTCACAAAGCACAAAACCTACTGGACATCCAACCAGGAGAGCCAGTTTGGATCCAAGACCAAAATTGGGATAGAGAAGTGGTAGAGCAGCCACCACATCCAAGCTCCTACATTATCCAGACAGAGCATGGAATAGTGAGATGAAATAGACTTGCTTTGGTGACAATACGGAAGTCGCCTCCTATCCAGCAAATCAGTTATCTGGAAAATCTAATGGACCAGAGAGGCTGCATTCATCCACCAATCCCGAAGACATCATGAATGATGAACCTGAGTCATCTACCCATTCCACTCTTGTGTATCAAAGTCAGAGAGACTAAGAGGACTCGTTACAGTAGACTTGTGAAAGTGCCACAGCGATTGTCTATGTAAAAAATGGAAGTCAGAGACTTGGGGAAGATGTAGTATACTGTGGTATACTGGACATTGGGTTGTTTCTGGGTTAAATATGCTAATCATGCTGTGCACTTCATCACAGGAAGTGATGTAACACCACATGTGTGGATGCCTCGTGTACAGGCGTGGAGGAAGTAAACCATAGCAGTAAGACATGTTTAATAAAACTCCTGTTTCTTTTAACCCATCTGACTCTTCAGATATTCCGTACTAGTTTAACATTACAAAATCCATGTTGATTTCCCTTGATTAATCTATACCTTTCTGAATGACGATTTCTACTGTTCCTCAGGATTTTTTCCCAATCATCTGCCCACCACTGAGGTTCAGCCGATTGACCTGTAATTACTCAGTCTATCCCTTCCTCCTTTTTTAAACAACAGTACTCTGGCATCACATGTAGGCAGAGAGGATTGGAAAGTGATGGCGAGAGCCTCCAATATTGCCTCCCTTGCTTCTCTTAGCAGTTTGGGTTATATTTCATCCAGACCTGGTGATTTATCTACTTTCAAAGATGCTAATCCCCTTAATATTTCCTCTTTCACTATGTTTATCCCATCCAATATTTCAAACTCCTCCTCCTTAACTACAATGTCTACATCATCCCCCTGTGATGACAGATGCACACATTAGGGCAGGTGGGAAATGGTGTGGGTAACTTCCACTTTTCACCTCAACAGACCACAGATAGTTTTTTTTCAAATAGTGTTTAGTCCCTGAGTGTTTTAAGGGCCAATTAACAGATAAACAACAGGTTTTCTCATAGGTTTAAAAGAACTGTTATGGCCAGGTGGTAAGGGGTGTGGGTTGTTCCCACTGTTCACCTCCCAACTGACCAGAGCAAGTGTTTTTGTTACTAGGGTTTTAACCCCTTGTGTTTTATTTATCAAATAAACAGTAACAGGTTTTCTTGTAGGTTTAAAACAGAAGATTAACTATTTATAAACATACATACGAGCATAAGAATTAGGAACAGGAGTAGGCCACTTGGCCCCTCGAGCCTGCTCCGCCATTCAATAAGATCATGGCTGATCTGACTGTAACCTCAACTTCACATTCCTGCCTACCCCCGATAACCTTTCACCCCCTTGCTTATCAAGAATCTATCTGCCTCTGCCTTAAAAATATTCAAAGACTCCACTTCCACTGCCTTTTGAGGAAAAGAATTCCAAAGATTCACGACCCGCTGAGAAGAAAAAATTTCTCCTCATCTTGATAAATACATGAATAGGAAGGGAATAGAGGGATATGCCCCCGGAAGTGCAGAAGGTGTTAGTTTAGGCAGGCATCAAGATCGGCGCAAACTTGGAGGGCCGAATGGCCTGTTCCTGTGCTGTACTGTTCTTTGTTCTCTCTTAAATGTGCGACCCATTATTTTTAAATAGTGACCCCTAGTTTTAGTTTCTCCCACAGGAGAAAATATCCTTTTCACATCCACCCTGTCAAGACCTCTCAGGATCTTGCATATTTCAATCAAACTGTGCACAGTACTCCAGATGTGGTCTCGCCAATGCCCTGTATAACTGAAGCATAACCTCCCTACTTTTGTATTCAATTCCCCTCATAATAAATGATAACATGCTATTAGTTTTCTTAATTACGTGCTGTACCTGCATACTAACCTTTTGCAATTCATGCACTAGGACAGCCAGATCCCTCTGCATTTCAGAGCTCTGCAATCTCTCACCATTTAGATAATATGCTTGGTGACTTGGGAGAGATATTTACAGAGAAGGGACATGTCACGATTTATGAGTGTCAGGAGGTTTTGCATTGCTGTTTAGTTTCACTTCTGAGATATTGTTTTGGTTCTGTTGGGCTGTGGACTGTGTTTGAAAGCAGTTGGAGATCAACCTGCCAAGAGAGTAACAGCCAGCTTGCTTCTTCCTCTCGTCTCTGTGAAATGCTGCGTTTCTCCTGAGGAGCTCCTGGAAAGCCTGCCAAATTAATTCTCAATGCCACCTGAAAAGAACTGCTCCAGAAAATATCCCATTGGCCTGACTACTTGTACTCAGATGCCAGACTGTATGCCACTTTGGGACACAACATATCTTCCATTTTCTTCAAGAATTAACAGGTATTCGGCCAAAGTATACTTTTCTTTAGTTTTTTTTTGTAAAAGAGCCCTGCTGAGAAAATTTCTTTTTATTTTTTGGTTAATCGCTGTGTGTGTGTGTGTGTGTGTGTGTGTGTGTGTGTGTGTGTGTGTGTGTGTGTGTGTGTGTGTGTGTGTGTGTGTGTGTGTGTGTGTGTGTGTGTGTGTAACTAAGGTAAAAAGGGAACTTTCATATTTCAATCTGTGTGTTAATGCTTTGCTTCGTTGGTTAAGTCTTATTTTATAATACACTGAAAATTTTGTTGTGTATTAAAGAAACCTGATTGGTGTATTTTGTTCAGGGATAAAGAGTAGAGTATATGATTGACTGTAAGGGCAACTGGGTAAACATTTAAATATATATTGTGACCTGTGGAGAATTGAAACTAGAAAAGACAGTGCACTCCCTGAGCCTCAGTCATAACAGTATGCTAATGAGCTAAGTACCAGGACATGGTCATCTGACTACAAGCCAGAGTCACTCTGCAACTGTAACACCTCAAGGCAGGCTCTGTAAATAGTTATCTTTGTACTGTATAATAGTTTAGCTGTAATAAACCTGTTTGAGATCTGCATCCAACTGGACTCCACACATCTAATTTATGTAATCAGACAACATAAAAAGAACTCATTACATGGGGGCACCTGTGGTAAGAAGACAAAGTCTGAGTTTGAAGACCACAGGTAAAACAGCTTTAAAAAAATGACCCCTTCCTACAGCCATTAGAGAGAAAGTGCAAAAAATACTGGTTCAAACAAAAAAAAGAAAGAACTTATCTCCAGCTGTAGAAGACAGAGCTCAGAACGACAGGCTGCAAATAAATTGGGTGAGTCATTGTTCCGATGGTCGAGGGATACTGCTTTTTAAAAAAGCTTTGAAGTCCTCAAAAAGTTGATTCTTTTTTCAAAGGCTCTGTTAGAAAAAATGGTGAAGAATCGACTCCTTTACCAGGCTAATTGAGGTCGGCACCATTACAGGAGGCTTCCATTAGAAAAAAACACAGGAAACCCCTGATCTCTGCAGGCCTTCATCCATGCAGACTAGGTTTAAAAAAATTAAACCACTCGAGTGTGAAGAAGAGCTTCCATTCACAAAATCACAGTAAAAAAACTCCTAAAACCACTCGAGCATGAAGAGCATAAACAAATTCTAGCAGCTAGTGAACAGCTGTGTAAACAGACGAGCTTAAGTGCTGCAACAACTCTAAAAATGTTGAACTGCCTATTGAACAGCTGTGTAAACAGAAAAAGCTTAAGTGTTGGTAGCAAGATAAACACACAGCACTAGCAAACATCTGCTCCTGTTAATCAAAGCAACTAGTCTAAATAACAGAGAGTTTATTAAATGGGAAACAGTGCAGAGCCATAGAACAAATCATAAAGCAAGTTTTAAGCAAAAGAACAGCAGGAAGATGGATACCAAATTTCCCAGCATGAACTGGAAGGTCTTGAATATCCTATCTGAGTTCCAACTGTTCGAACAAAGAATGCAATTATGCTTTACAGCACAAGTAATTGTAGAAATAGAAAAGCAGGCTGTAAAAGTACCAATAGAAATTGGAAATGAGGGGATTACACAGAATCAACACCTCTGGATTATCTGAAGAGGACAAGAAAGATCCCGCAAAGATATGGAAAGTGCTAGAAGATCAGCTCCAAATACGAATGAATTTTAGAATTTACCGCCTGGAATTGATGTCCAATAAGCAACAGCCACAGCAATCAATACACCAGTTTGTCAGCAGATGGAGTAGTGAGGGTAACAAATGCGATTTCTCAAAAACCGAGCTGTCAGACTGCCTAATGGAGCTGGTGATTGTATCAACACCATTGAAGCATTTCATAAAGACCTCTTGGGGAAAAAAAAGGTCACAGCATTGATGCACTGCTGGAGGATGGCAGGAAATAGGAAGGAATAGTAGCTGGACAATAGCACCTGCAAGCACTAGGTGCAGCCAACAGCATCAGTATGATAACCAGGTTGAAAAGAGCAAGCAAGCTGTGTGGTAAGTGTCGGCAGTCCCATTCACCATGATGTTGTCCTGCGTTTCAAGACGTGTGCAAGGCGTGTAGTGCAGAAGGACACTGGACCCAACTATGCAAGAAATCTGGCTCCAAAGATGCAGTCAGAAGTCACAGTAGGGTGCAAAAAAACAGAGGACAGGTGCAGCAACAGAGCAACAGCAGCAAGGTGGTTAGCACCGCAGCCTCACAGCTCCAGCAACCTGGGTTCGATTCTGGGTACCGCCTGTGCAGAGTTTGCAAGTTCTCCCTGTGACCACGTGGGTTTCCGCCGGGTGCTCCGGTTCCCTCCCACAGTCAAAGACTTGTAGGTTGATAGGTAAATTGGCCATTGTAAATTGCCCCTAGTGTAGGTAGGTGGTAGGAGAATGGTGGGGATGTGGTAGGGAATATGGGATTAATGTAGGATTAGTATAAATAGGTGGTTGTTGGTCGGCACAGATTCGGTGGGCCGAAGGGCCTGTTTCAGTGCTGTATCTCTCTATGACTCTAAGGAAAGCAACAGGGAACTGCATAAATGCAATTTGATACACGAAGTCCACATCGAAACAGACCTGAGACAAGACTCAGGGAGAAGTAATTCTCAGTCAGAAGACGATCAGGTGTTCCACATTGTGAACCTGACACATCACATTGATGACGTCAAACAACTGGAAGCTTTCGCCACTATTAACATCATGTGCCTAAAGAAAGTTGGCAGACATACATTCAGGGTTAAGATTGAGACTGGCACTAGTGCAAATATCCTACCAGTCTGACTCCTCATAGATATGTACCGCAGTTGCTGGGAATCAATGATACAACCGACAACTGCCAAGTTACCTGCATATAATGGGTTACCCATCTCTTGCAGTGGCACGCTAACAATGAAATGCAGCTATGGCAAGTTGGAATGGAAACTATAGACTTTCTACCTAGTACGCACAAGAGGACCAGCAGTGGCAGGGCTACCAGTGTGCAAGGACCTCAACATCATAACCATCCATGTGGTCACCGAGGTTCCCATTACAGCAGAAGAGACCAAGGGGAAATCTCCAAGGACCGGAACCCGCTCGCAGACTCTGACCAGCATCAAACAGTGCAGTCTGGAAACCCTGCAACAGCACAACTATGTTGCTCCTTCACTTCTGCTCTCTAGAGAACAGCCAGAGCCACAACGAGCCAGAACGGACAGGCACCTCCATGAGACCAAGTACTCTTCCCCAATGAGTCCTCGAATGAAGCCCCAAGCCTTCAGACATGGAGGATGAGGAGAGGCGAAAAACACGCAATGTCCTGAAGAGGCAGGGGAGGAATGAGTTGAAGCATTGTCTGTCGGCTCTTCAAGATGAGGTGCCAGAACTTTCCAAGAATGACAAGGCCTCAAAGGTGGTCATCTTGAGAAAAGCAACAGAGTATGTTAACAGACTGAAGGCAGAGCAACAGAAACTGAATGCAGAAGAGGAGAAAACTCAGAAAAAACAGCAACAGCTGAGACGCAAATTCTCTGAGCAAGAGTTGTCAAACCACCGAAATGATATATGAACTCTTAAGTACGTGTATAATCTCATCATCTTTATACCTGTGTAAATAATTTTGATGTTATCTAATGTGATGTGTTTTGACTTTTAGCATACAAGACTTATTTTTGGAAAGAAGGGGGATGTTATATGATTGCCTTTAAGAGTGATGTCTTTTTAAGATCTTAGTATGCTTATGAGCTAAGTATCAGGATACAGTCATGTAACTACAAGCCAGAGTCACTCTGCAACTGTAACACCTCAAGGCAGGTTCTGTAAATAGTTAGCTCTGTACTGTATAATAGTTTAGCTGTAATAAACCTGTTTGAGATCGTCAACCAACTGGACTCCATGCATCTCATTTATGTTGCATCAGACAGCATAAAAAGAACTCATTACAGTGGCAGAATAGGAGGGATTTAGTTTCCATTGGCTGTTTGGTATTGGCAATTATTGCCTAAAATGTTCCATTACTTAGCACTGATAACCCCCACTGAGCAATAACCAAATAAAAACAGAATAAAGGTGTTTTTGAGCACTTTTCTACTTTTTTTTCCTAATTTCATATTCTTTAGATTTACACTGAGGAATGAGGGAACGGGTATCTGCAGGTATTGTCAATTGGCAAAAGTTATTTTTTTTCGTTTCTGTGTTTTACATTGGGATCAACTTGCAAAAGCACAAAGAAAAATGTTAAATCAAGTCATGAGATATTTTATTCTTAATTGCAGAAGGACCAAAGTCACCACAAAAGTGCAGAGGAAGCTATAGGAAAGGGTGAAAGAGCATTGCAGCAACAAAAATGGCCAATGAATCGTTCAATGTCAACCAATTTGGAACTTAAGTCCATTTGAAACACAACTCATGGTCTATTGGAACCTGTGCTAAGAGCACCAGTTCTAATTAATATGATTTACAATATTATAACCAGCAGCATGTTTTAATTAAATATCAAACTAATTAAAATGGGACTCTTTTTCTCTCTGCCTGACATGTGCCTGTCTCCTCAAAGATAGCATGATATGATCTAAAGTTGTGGGAGTAGCAAATTTCTGTAAATAAAAATGCTATCAAGTGACTTTTTTGGCATTGTTGTGAGCTTTGCACAGAGATGGCATTAAACAAGTTTGTGGATAGGCATTCCAGTCCCCAGTAAATGAGAAGCATCAGAGAAATGTTCTTCACATGTGGCACTTAGCAAGTTGTTCTCAACATGGCAAGTAAGAGTAAAATTCTCAGTAAGTATCAAGACACCAGATGAAGTGCTTTTACAATTAACTCTATAGTAATCTTGTGAAGGCTTAATGGCCTGGACTTTGCTGTAAGACATCAAAGCTATCAGTGCTTGGCGTTACTAATGCATAAATATGACAGCAACTTCTGGCATTTGTACATGTGCAGTTAAACATGGAAATCCAGAAGTTTCAGTCAGATACACCATGCTCCTCCACAAGGTTGCAGTCCTTGCCATGGACTCCGTGCTGAAATCACGGGAACGGCATGATCTTAGGGTAATTAGCTACTTGACTCACCCTAAAAATGACTGGAAATGTTAGGGCTACTGCATTCAGGAGTAAATACATTTTTAACTGTGTTATAAGTGATAATTATTGTTGAACAACATCTCTGGCCCTGAAGAATTAATTTGATAACTGTAGAGTTTCATTCCCTCAGAAGAAAATTAATGTTGCAGATTTCTTTAAAAATATATTTTTTTAGTTTTTTCTGTTTTTCTCTTTCATATCTCTCCCTGAATCCAATCTGTATGTCTCAATCTTTATTTTGCTTCCTATATGATAATTAATTTAATTTATATTTCCTGTTTATTACTTTCTGGTTTGTGGTCTGCATGTGCCACTGAGGATACTTCAATCTGATTGGTTGAAGAGCCTCAATACTGCATTTCCTGTTCACAGACATCTGAGATCCCCTGTAGAGGGCACCACACTGGATGGCTTCGTAGAAAGCTCTGCTGAAAAGGCTGCAAAGTGTCTCTGGGAAACTTTACAAAAGGTTAAGTGCGAAAACCATTCGTTCACCACCAAGAGCAAAATCCAGCCAATCTTCCTGTAATATGTGTGCATGGAGCAAATGTGCAGGGTGTCCACAGTGATAGACAATCTGTCCCTGATGCAGTGCTTGATACAAGCATAGGAAAAGTGGCTACCACCTTTGGCCAACTTGCAAAACGCGCATGGAATAACACCAAGCTGACTCTTTGGAACAAGCTGATGGTTATAAGGCCAGTGTTCTCAGCACCTTGCTCTATGGCTGTGAAACATGGGCAACTGACAGCTACCAGGAAAAGAAGCTCAATTGTTTCCATCTTCGCTGTCTGTGCTGCATTATGGATATATCCTGGCAGGACAACATCACAAATGTGGCAGACCTCTCAAAGGCAGAGCTCCCAAGTGTGTTGGCACTAATCAAACAGTGGTGGCTTCAGTGGATCGGACAAGTCTGCAGAATGGAAGACGGTCGCATACCCAAGGACCTTCTGTATGGTGATGCAGTCAGGGCCAGATGACTAGTGGGACACCTAATGCTCCACTTCAAGGATGCTTGCAAGCGTGACATGAAGGCCCTAAAAGCTGACTTTCACAATTGGGAGTCACTTGCTGGTGAAAGAGGGAAATGGTGACACATCCTGTGGACTGGTGTGCAGTACTACGATGACCAGTTGCTACAGCAGTTTGACAACAGGAGCCAACTTCAAAAAACAACAACTCACAGCATCACTTGGCAGCTTCATGTGCAGCACTTGTGGCAGAACCTGCCTCTCAAGGATTGGCCTTTACAGCAATCAACAAAGGTGCACCCCACTTTAAATGGATTGTTTGCTGCATGTCCATCAGCTTTCGCAGATGGAAGGATGCCAACCAGCAAATGTGCAATTAATAGTTAGCATTTCCCTAATATTATCTAGATATGAAATTGTTGTTTTTGTTCAAAAATAATTGCTAAATAAAGCTTGTTTCTGCTGATTATGATAGAAACATAGAATCATAGATGAGTACAGCAAAGGAGACTGTTGTGTCTGTGCCGGATCTCTGCAAGAGCAACTCAAGCTAGCCCCACTCCCCGCCCATTCCCCGTGTCCCTGAAAATGTTCTCTCTTCGGGTGTTTATCCAATTCCCTTCTGAAACCCCTGATTCTATCTGCCTCCATGATATGCTCAGGTAGTGCATTTCAGATCCTAACCACTCACTGTGTAAAACCGTTTTCCCTCCTCTCATCTTTGGTTCATTTGACAATCACCTTAAATCGGTGTCCTCTGGTTCTCAACCCTTCTGTCAATGGAAACAGTTTCTCTCTATCTACTCCGTCTAGAGATCCCATAATTTTGAACACTTCTTTCAAATCTCCTCTCAACCTTCTCTTGTCGAAGGAGAACAGCCCCAACTTCTCCAATTTATCCATGCAACTGATGTCCCTGATCCCTGGAATAATTCTCGTAAGTCTTTTCTGCACCCTCTCCAAAGTCTTCACATCCTTCCTAAAGTGCGGTGCCCAGAATTGGACACAATACTCCAGGTGAGGCCAAACCAGAGTTTTACAAAAGTATAAATTTTATTTTTTATACAAATCAGGTGAACTCATATGAAGAATGTGATAAGTGAGTTTCAAGAATCTTACACAGAAAATCCTCCAAAATGATCCTACGTAGTACAAAGTACAGTGTAACACTCCTAGACCCCTTCTTTTGTACTGGAAGTGTAATCTCTTTGATCTGATATAATCCTTACCACCCAAAACACACAAGCACATTTGCAAGACTTGAATGGAAATAGTTGAAATCACTGCATTGGGATGGGTTATTCCATGTGGGATTACAATTCAGAACTGCTTGGGGTTGGAAAATGTTAAATTCCTTCTTACGTGGTTTTTCTTTTTAATTTTTCAATCCAAGTTATATGTGAAAGAATGAATAACAAGATGAATCCTGGCAACTTAAATTAATTGAATTCAATTATTTTACCTTCCAATATTTCCACAGAAACCCTCAACAGTTTCCTTTTATCAAGTTCCCATCAGAAACACCTTCAGGATAGTTAAAGAGTAGCATGAGCTCAGCTCTGCGGGGAGCTCATTAGAGAACAAACACTTACAGACAAAATCTTTATGAATGAAAGTATTCCATTTTAGTAATTTCTATCTGTTGAGTCTTAGTAATATACTTTTACTTACTGGGGTATAAGTTCTATTATGTGTGTGTATAGAACAAATAGGCTTTTGTGTCTTTGTAGGATGAGCATGTCACTTACAAACACAAAAGATGGAACAGCAATGAGGAAAGAAATCACAACAAAATATATTGATTGGATTCTGCATGGAAAATTCCAAAGAGGGAAAGACAATATGCTTTCACCCTCATATTTGCTAGTTGCCTTTGCATTTGTAGTTCCTAATAGTAAAAAGTCTAGAACAACAAATCAAGGCTAGTGGGTTAGTCTTTGCTCAAGTATTTTCCAACTGTTAAGTCTTTTCCCAACTCTGTAACTGTTTGTATGTTATCCATTCATGGTTTTTTTTGTACTCATCAGTAAGAGATGTTAATACCTGGGTGTTACAGACAGAAATGAGAGAACTGAAACCCCAGTTCCTTTCCCTTTACTGTCCATAATCAGTGTCATTTTGACGAGGAAGATGTGTGTGTTTCTTAACCCCTTTTATTCACACGCTCACCCCAAAAGTATAACGTTACATCACCCACTCACCACTCACGCACATAAAGGGCTAGAATTTATGGGCCCTGTGAGGCGGGATCGCACGGCGGGGGGGGCACAGAGTATTGCGACGGGAGGCATGGGGGCCGAGGGCCCGTTGCCTCCCTGTTGCCCAGTGATCTTCCCGGGGGCGGAACAGCATTCCCACCCAAAGGCCAATTGAAGCCCTTTAGTGGCATATTAACAGCCAATTAGGGGCCTCTTCCTGCCGCTGCTGGGATCATACCAGGGGCGACGGGGGCCTCCGCCATGCAGGAAGGACACCTTGTAAAAATGAGACACCCTCCCTGTGGGATTGGGGTGGGGGGTTCCCTCCCCTGTGGACAATTTGTGGCCCATGGAGAACCTCAACCGGGAACCAATTCACCTCTCCACGCCCGCCCGGCACCCCCCTCCACCTGGACTGCAAGACCACCCCCCAGCTCCCCCACTCCCCTCAGTGGGGCCTTACAGGCTGGCCCCGGCAACCCCGCTTCTTGTCCGGCTTTCTACCGTTGGGCCTGGGTCTGACGCCTCTGCAATACCAGCAGTAGCCACCGTTCCCAGTGGTGCTGCCAATATTGCTGGGCTGCTAGCCCTCTGATCGGCCGGCAGCTCATAGAGGTGGGAAACCCATATTTAAAGGTACGGGGATCCCGCTTCCTGCAACTTACATTTAAAAACACCGGAGGATCACTCCAGGGGACCGCAAAATTGCAGAGGCAAGACTCCCCCTGCCTTTTTGGCCTGTGTCGGGAGCCCAACCTCCTACATAAAATCCAGCCCAAACACCCCCCTGTAATTCCCATTGACTTCAATTTTGCTAGGGCTCATTGATGCCATACTAAGTCAAATGCTGCATTAATATCAAGGGCAAACACTCTCACCTCACATCTTGAACTTAGCTCTCTTCTCTATGTTTGGACCAAGGCTGTAATGAGGTCAGGAGCTGAGTGTTCCTGGCGGAACCCAAACTGAGCATCAGACAGCAGGTTGTTGCTGTTTAAGTGCTAGTTGATATCACTGTCGACGACACCTTCCATTACTTTGCTGATTTGGTGTGGGGATGTTCGCTGATGACTGTACAATGTTCAGTACCATTTGCAACTCTTCAGATACTGAAGCAGTCCGTGTCCGCATGCAGCAAGACCCGGACAACATTAAGGCTTGGGCTGTTAAATCTCAAGTAACATTCACACCACACAAGTAACAGGAAATGACGATCTCCAACAAAAGAGAATCTAACCATCTCCCCTTGACATTAAACGGCATTACCACCGCTGAATCCCACGCTAACATCATCCTGGGGTTACCATTGACCAGAAACGGAACTGAAGCAGCCATATCAATACTGTGGCTACAAGAGCAGGTCAGAGGCTGGGAATTCTGCAGCGAGTAACTCACCCCCTGACTGCCCAAAGCCTGTCCACCATTGACAAGGCACAAGTCAGGAGTGTGATGGAATACTCTCCACTTGCCTAGAGGAGCGCAGTTCCAACAACACTCAAGAAGCTTGACACCATCCAGGACAAAGCAGCCCGCTTGATCGACACCCCATCTACCACCTTCAACATTCAATCCATCCACCACCGATGCATAATGGCAGCAGTGTGTACCATATACAAGATGCACTGCAGCAACTCACCACGTCTCTTCCGACAGCACCTTCCAAATCTGCGACCTCTTCCAGCTAGAAGGACAAGGGCAGCAGACGCAGGGGAACACCACCACCTGCAAGTTCGCCTCCAAGCCACACAGCATCCTGACTTGGAAATATATCACCGTTCCGTCACTGTCGCTGGATCAAAATCCTGGAACTCCCTCCCTAAAATCTGGCACTGTAACTGTACTGGCACCAGATGGACTGCAGCGATTCAAGAAGGCAGTTCACCACCGCCTTCTCAAGGGCAATTAGGGAAGGGCAACAAATTCTGCCCTTGCTAGCGATGCCCACATCCCGTGAAACAAATAAAAAAAAGTTCATTAGCCAATGTGCCTGCCAGAGACAGGAGGGGACCTCAGGAATACATGCAAACTGGGGACTTATGTTTCGTTTGGATGTCTGGAAGGTTCCTGTGGCATAAACGTTGAGGATGCTGGTGATCTTCACTACCATTAGTAGTGCATTGCACAAGATGGCACTTCCTACAGCTCTTCATGGCTACGTGGCACACCTCACTCACAACCTCCCCGGTAACCTTAAGTCTCCACATGCATTACTTCTGTGCCTGTAACTGATCCTGTTACAGTGGATCCAAAGTCAAGATAGTGCCTGCCTGTAATACAAAAGCAAAATACTGTAGTTGCGGGAAATCTGAAAGTGCTGGAAATATGCAGGTCTGGCAGCATCTGTGGAGAGAGAAAGAGTTAATGTTTCAGGATGATGACCTTTCATTAGAACCTGCCTGTGCCTCCTATGCCACTGCGTTCCCAGGCTGTCCTCTCCAACTCCAGTTCTACTGATATGTACCTAGCAATGGTCACTACACCCATACTCTAAGATGGGAAACTCTTATGTGCATTCACTTCTTCCTTTTTCACTCACTCAGCATTTCATCTGGAGTAGCAAAATCCACTTTTTTGATGTGACACTGTAACTATGGAATCTGCATAAGCTCATAACTAATGACTAGTTGGCCTTTTATTTTACTCCTTTTCTTTGGGAGGTAGAAATCCTAAGACTAGCCGCAGACCTGGATGATCCATTTGTGCTTGTGCACAATATTCCATCACTGTTTACTCACATCTGCCTTTATACTAAGGTTAGCAAAAACATGGATTTTGAAGTCCTTGTGTCAATGTCAAGAACATCCCCTGTGGGATTGAACCTACCTCTGCTTTGTCCAATGATGGACCTCAACCCAACCTCAGAAGAACAGCCCTTACTACACTATTGCAATACCTTTCTACTTCCTACACTAGCAATCCCATAGCTTTTCAAAGTGAAACGGTCAGATTAATGACAGTTTTGTGCATTCTTTCATTCCATGAAATAGCACATTGGAACATGAACATCCCACCTCCATGACAGAAAAGATTGCACTGACTGCAGCCCACCAGTTACCAAAAAAGGCAAAATATCGGTACACCAAAAAAGAGAGGGTATTTTTTCCATCTATGTTTCATATTGCAGTCTTTTTGTTCATAAATGTATTTTGATTTATAATTAACACCACTTTAAAAGACTCAATACCCTGTTCTTCTTCTGATTATATTTTGAGCTTCTTATTGTAATGAATAAATTACAGCACTCAACACCGTGCAGTTTTGGAATGCTCTTGGATATCCTCTGTTCACAAAACAGTTCAGGAAAAAAAGTGCTCTTTGGATTTTTTTCTTTGTTCCTTATTCCAAACACACGACCTCTACCATCGAGAAGAACAAGGGCAGCAGACGCATGGGAAAACCACCACCCACAAGTTCCCCTCCAAGCCACATGCCATCCTGACTTGGAACTATATCGCCGTTCCTTCACTGTCACTGGGTCAAAATCCCGGAACTCCCTTACTTACACCATAGGGACTGCAGTGGTTCAAGAAGGCAGCTCAGCACCACCTTCTCAAGGGCAATTAGGGATGGGCAATAAATTCTTTCATTGCCAGTGACACCCACATCCCATGAATGAATTATTTTAAAATCCAGACTTAAAAAGCAGCACTTAAATTGGGAAATTTGTACCACTTCAGTTATTCCGAGCTGAAATCCAGAGTGCAAGTAGCAAATTTGTATGAACATCATCCAAGACTCCTTACTATATCGGGGAATCACTATGTTTCCCTTGTGGGAAACTTGTCAATTACATAGGGCACAGATAGATAGCTGGCAGATAGGTTCAAAGCAGTACTTCATTGCATCAGTTAAGATAACAACATAAATTGTCAGAGCAAAGCTGAAGCAGTTTTCAGAACATCAGCAGAAACCTAAGATGGAATTACAGCCATAAATGTAATATATTGGGTATTAGCTATAGTTTTAAATAAAGTTAATTTTCTACTCTTTGCTATTATGTGGCAGACACACTGACTGCAGCAGAGGTGGTATGGTGTAAGTGAAGAATAATAAAGAGTAATGAAGCTGCTAGTGGTGTGAGTCTCCAAAGATATATGGCATCATATCACTGAGACAGAGCTTGAAGATTTGTGTTCTTTTGACAGTGAATAAATGAGAAATAAAGCATATAAGTAGCCAATATTAAATGGAGACTAACTAGTTGAATCTCAATATTCCATTCATGAATTACCTATTGATTATACATAGAAACATTAACTATAGTAGCTGGTGAAGCAAGCAACTCAAGCTAATTGGATTTGAGTCAGGCACTGGCTAACAGGGCTTGTCAAAGAACAATTACTGTGGGGAAGGTTACAATGAATCTAGGGCAATAAAGACCAATGTTCATTGCAAAATGTCTTGAATCCTACATCTCCTCTAATGCTACAGGTGGCAAAAGAGACAGATTAAGCTCCTGAAGATCAAAACTGGGCAGAGTGGACCACAGCAATAAACTGTTATCCAGGAAGGAGTTATTTAAATTTAAGCAAAACAAATGAGTTGACCCTACCCTTCTGCACTCCTAATCAAACTAATTGCTTAATTATCAAAGAAGCTTTAACTCTGTATTTCTTCTTCTAAATGCTGTTCAAACTAATTGTTTAATTAACAGAGAGGCCGCAGCAGAAAGTTTTTCAAGTGGAAGAAACAATTAAGTAAATGCAGCAGGTAGATTTAAGGGTGTGTTGTTCAATTTAAATTTCTATAAAGCTTTATTTAATTGTACATTCAATTTAATTTTAAAGGATGGCTTCTGCCTTCATAATACTGCCAATGGTGTGAAAAACTACCAGTAGCTCCTTCACATTTTTGGAAAATAGAAGTGATTGCATTGTCCACAGAGTTCCTGTACACTCAACTATAGACCTCATTATAACTTTGGTTCAAACATGGACATGAGAGCTGAACTGCATCAAGCAGCATTCGACCATGTTTGGCACCAAAGAGTCCTAATAAAACTAAAGGCAATGGAGATCAAGGAGAAACTCTCCAGTGACTGAAGTCCTACTTAGTGCAAAGGAAGATGGTTGTGGTTGTTGGATTCCAATCATCTCAACCCAGGATATTGTTGCAGGAGTTCTTCAAGGCAGTATCCTTGGCCCAACTATTTTCAGTTGCTTCACCAAGGATTTTCTCTCTGTCATAAGGCAAGAAGGACTGCTCATTGATGATTGCATAGTGTTCAACTGCTTTGGCAATCGCTCAGATAATGAAGCAGGCTATGTCCATAAGTAGCAAGACCTGGACAACAAGTTTGGGTTGATAAGTAACAAGTGTTATGCCAATGTGTTTTGTTGAATGATAATTTTCTTTAATCCACTGACTGGAGGTCTGAATTTATATATTTTTTAAAAGACATTTTAAAAAGACAAGCTGCCAGCAAAGTCATCCTTTCAGTTTATGATGATCACCTAGTTTGATACACTGTATCCTACATTGCAAAGAACTGTGAGGAGAGAGACAAAATATCTGCTCAGTCGCCAGCAAGAACCAAGACCCAGGAAGTTAAAAGGAACAACTGTTCTCTCAGCAAGAACAAAAAATACTGCTAACAGCTATGTTTGAATCACTGAGTGACTGTTATGTGACAAGTCCCTCCACATCTGTGGTTTTAAACTGGCGTTTTCTCTGCAGCAGAGAAAAAGCAACTGGACTCTGACATGAGCAGACCCTAAGTGGGGGTCTCTCTCTCTTCCCATTCAAGCTTGATAACTTTCAAATCCTGCTTGTTGACTGATCACCTTTGCATACTCCGGCTACAATAAGAAACCCCATTGGAAGAAATCATCCGCATCGCTATCTCCACGAGACTCACTGAACCAGTCATCTACCTCTTCAAACTAAAAGCCTCAGGACCACTGAATTCAGCTAGAAGCCAGCTGAATCACCAAACTCCACAAACTGTATACCTTTTTTATGGACTCTAACTCAACCAATCTACCTTTCCCCACTCTGTAACCTATTTGTGTGTGTGTGTGTGTGTGTATGTGTGTAAACCTCTATTGTGTGTGAGTGAAAGTTGGTGCATTGTTTATTCTTTTATTAGTTCAGTTTAGATACAATAAAGTTAACCTCTTTCTCTGTTAACTCAAGAAAACCTGTCCGATTGGTTCTTCTTATCATCATGGCAAATAAGTAATCAAACACTTACTGAATTGGCCAGTACATCCTCTTTAAGAAAGAATTAAACCTGTTGTGGTATAACATGGAGAGGGGAAAGAGGGAAGCCCTTAGACCCCTCCTCACTTGACCATAACACAAGTGACATTTGTGCTGCACAATTGCCAGACCATGTCCCTCTCCAAGAAAAGAGAGCCTACGCACCTCCTCTTGATATTCAATGGCATTACCATAGCCATGTCCTCCCACATCAATATCTCAGGGGTCATCATCCACAATTGGAACAGCCACATAAATGGCAAGGTGACTGAAGCAGGTCAGAGGCTGGGTATTCTGTGCCGAGCGGCTCACCTTCTTACTCCCCAAGGCCTCTCCGCTACCTATAAGGCACAAGTCAGGTTAAGGCTCAAGGGCAACCAGGATGGTGATAAATGCTGGCCTTGCCAGTGTCATAGAATCATCGCACAGAAAGAGGCCACTCATTCCATCAAGTCCATGCCAACTCTCTGTAGAGCAAACCAATCAGTCCTGTTCCCCTGCTTTATCTCTGTAGCCCTGCAAGTTTATTTCCCTCAAGTGCCTATCCAATTTCCTTTTGAAATCATTGATTGTCTCCACTTCCACTACCATCCTAGGGAGCAAGTTCCAGGTCACTATCATTCACTGCATAAAAAAGTTCTCACAACCCCCTGAAAATCCACTGTACTTGGCATTCCCAGGCAGGCTCGCATCCAAGTACTAACCAGGCCTGACTCTGCTTAGCTTCCGAGATCAGACAAGATCAGGCATTTTTAGAATAACATTGGCCACAGGCTTTTTCTTTTCATTTTCCCCCTTAACAGTGATGCCCCCATTCCAAAGAATGATTAAAAAAAAAGTATTTCTAGTAGACCAGTTCAGTTGGAACAGTTTTTCCTTTCTTCCAAGAATAAAATATGTTTTTGTGAACTCACATGAATAAAAATTTAAACAAAGTCATGCTCCACAGGATATGGATGTTAATTTCTAAACAGAAATCAAGAAATTTAATGGGTGGATGTCTTAGGAAGAAAGAAAAATTAATTAGGGAATTGGATGGTATAATGGAGCAACTGTGGAAGAGAGCATGCATCTGGTCTAGACTGATGTATGAAACTGTTCTTTTCCTGTTGGGTGGTTTGTCAATGTTCCTAATTGGCATGTGGCTGCAGCAGGAAACTGCTCATAATGTTGCCCAAACTGGCAACCTCACTTGGAGATTCATATTGGGAAAGTAAGAATTGTTCTTCTGTTAGGGCAGAGTAGACATTGAGTTACATCGAGTCCACTGCACAGAAACAGGCCATTCGGCCTAACTGGTTTATGCTGGTGGTTCTGCTCCACACAAGCATCCTTCTACCTCTCATCAGCTAACCCTATCAGTATACCCTTCTATTCTTTTCTCCCTTGTGCGTTTATCTAGCTTCCCCTTAAATGCAGTTATGCTATTCACCTCACCTACTCCTTGTGGTAGCACATTCCACATTCTTACCACTCTTTGCGTAAAGATGTTTCTCCTGAATTCAGTATTAAGTCTATTAGTGGCCTTCTTATAATTATAGCCCCAAATTTTTGAATTCCCTATGAGGGGAAAAATCTTCTCTATGCCGACCCTATCAAACTCCTTCATCATTTTAAAGACGTCTATCAGGTCCCTCCCTTCTGCCTTTTCTTTTTTTAGAGGAAAGAGCCCACCTCAGTCTCTTCAGATAATGATAACCTCTCAGTTCTGTTATCATTCCTGTAAATCTATTTTGCACCTTTTTCCATGTCTATATCGTTTTTTATAATATGGAGCAATACTCTAATTGTGGTCTAACCAAGGTGCAATATAAGTTCAATATGATTTCCCTGTTTTTCAATTCTATCCCTCTAGAAATAAACTCCAATGCTCAGTTTGCATTTTTAATGGCTTTATTAACCTGTGTCGCTACCCCTGTGGCTCAAACACCTCTGCTGCAAGGTTCGCCATGCACAACATGACCAACCAATATCACCTATGCATGGCCGCGTACATCTTGAAGATGAAGAGACAACAAGCAACACACCAACAGCTCAGGACAATCCTCCCAAACATAATCTTCAGGAGGAGAGGCCAGACAGTTCGAGAACAGACACTGTCACAAGGTCTGGTCGAGTCAGCCGATGACCAGAACAGTTCCAAACATAAACAACACCTTGGCGAGGAGTGTTCCAAATGTTCTTGTTGAATGTTTTATGTAAATAGTGTTATGGTTGTTAGTGGCTCAAATACCCCCGCTGCAAGGTTCACTCCTCTAATCAGCATGGCCTGCCCACCTGGCACAGGCACATTAAATAAAAAAGATTACTTGGCCTTCAAGGATGCCTCAATATGGAGACATTCCCTCTTCTTCCTGCAGCCTCAGTAGCAGCCACCTCTAACGGTAGCGCTGCCAAGGCTGCAGTGCTGCAGACCTCTGACTGGGCTGACAGCTCTGCGAGGCAGGCCACCATCCTCAACCAGACAATGGTCCCTGCAGTGACCTCTTAATTGGCCGCCACAGGTAATATCCCGCCCAAGGCTACATGGTACAATTGAGGATCGGATCCTGTTTTCGGACCTGGTGGACAACCTAGAAATTGGAAAAGTTCCGGCCTATATCTCTTTTGATTTCTTCTTCCAATGCCACGCACACCTTGTTAGTCTCCCTGGTAAATACTAAGGCAAAATAACTATTCAATATTTCTGCCATTTTGCTATCATTACCTGTGAGTTTTGCTTGTGCATTCCTTAGAGGTTCTACCATATCCTGATTTTTCTTTTGTTATTTATGTGGCTGTAGAGTATTTACTATTTCTTTTTATATCCCTTTATAATTCAACTTGTAGTTTCACTTTGCTGTTCTTCTTTCAACTTCTTACTTCACCTCTTAATATACCCTTTTGTCATCCTCTCCTTTACTGTCAATGTACTTAGTGGATGCCTTTTTCTTGAGTTTCAATTTTACCCTTAACTCTTTATTCATCCATGGTGTTCCATTATTAACAAGTGGTCCTTCTTTTTAGATGAATACATTTCTCCTGAAGCTCTATAAATCACCATTTTGAACATTTCCCACTGCTGTTCTATCTCTTTGTCTGCAGAATTGATTTTCCAGTTTATATTCCTTAGCTCCATCCATATCCCTCAAAATTAGCTTTCTTCCAATCTAATAATTTGCTCTTGGTCTAACTTATGTCTTTCTCAACCATTACTTTAAACCTTATTATGTTACGATCACTATTGCATAGATATTCCCATCTGTTTACTTCTCACTTGTTCTGGTCCATTTCCCTTACTAGATCCAGCAGTGATTCTACTCTTGTTGGACATTTTGCTTACTGGGTAAGAAAGGAGTCCTTTCTTTACCTTTTCTTGCTAGTTTATTTGAGGTTGTTAAAAATTTCCTTATTATTGAATAATTTTTACTAATTTCTTCAATTTGCCTAATATTTCTTCTTCTACTTCCCTTCCACTACTAGGTGATCCATAGAATACCCCTATTAACATGATCAATCCCTTCTTATTGTTATGACCAGGTGAGAAAGGGTCTAGGGGTTCCCTCTCAGCCTTTGCCTGGTTTAACCGTAACAGGGTTTAATTTTAAAACACCGTGTTTTTAACTCCCCCTTACTGAATCCTTGTTCACTGCTCCAATTGTCAGGCAAAGAAATCAAACAGGTTTCCTTAGATTTAAACCAGAAAGATAGCAGTTTATTAATCTTAAACTCTAATCAAGTTAACGACTAAAAATATGTGATATGACCACGCTAGCATGCATACGCGATAAACACACAGATAGAGACAGAAAAAGTAGAATGAATAAAGGGGAAAAGTTTGAGGCTATATCCGGTAGTTACAGTCCTTTAAGTTCAATGTGGAGTCTTTGCTTACCGATATATCTTGCAATTCGTCGGGACCCAGTTCAAATTCAACTTGTTCCGATATAGAAGTTTTTTCTCTCTTGAGGTTTACGTGTCTCCTGTGGGTCCAGTGGCTTGGTGAGAAAGCAAGAGAGAGAGAGGCAGAGAGGCTTCCTTGTTTCAGCTTCAGTTGCATATTGCCTTCTGAATTCAAACTGTCCGGTGGCTAGTTCAAAAAAATCTGGACCAGCCAATCAGTCACGTGACCAGCTGATTCAACCAGTCCTGGCTTTGTGGATTGTATTACCCTTAGCAGTCTCTGGAATGCACTTCCTTACACCTTCAATGTCTGGTGATCAAAATCCATTTGGGTTAATTGGAGCAGGGAATCGTCCTTTGTCTCCACAGGCAGCGTGTCTTAGTATGCAAATGTCCTTCCAGCCCAGTGTCTGGTGATTACAAACAAGTCATTTCTTCACTCCAGCAACAGTTTAAAATCAATGTTCATATGACAAAATTAATAGGCCTCATTCTTGGCAGGTGGGGGGGGGGGGGGCGGTCTGCATGATACCTCCACACCCAGCAGAAAGAAATGCAATTTTTAAAAAGAGTATTTCATTAAAAGGGATGAGAGAGAAGATAAGGACAGGAACTCACACATGCATCTCTCTCATTCATTCAGAACCCTAACAATTGTTACAGCCTGTCTTTTCTTGGTAGCAGTGCTGCTTTCAAGGGCCCTTTCTGGCATCCCAATAAACATGTGGTTTTTGGGGAAGTTTTTTCAGTTTGCACATTTCCCTGCCTGCCTAAGGGGTCTTTGTTCTTGTTGCGGTCTGCAGGGGGAGGTTAGGTTTAATTAGCCCTAGGTTGGAGTTCTGCTCAAGGGCGGCGGCAGTGGTTGGTTCCACTCTGAACTCTCTTTCAGTACTTTGATAAGTCATGCAAGGGCTTTTCACCTAAGGGGATGGCTGGGTGCCTTTTTTCCTGACTGTGGGGGAGAATTCTTTGCTAATCTTCCCTTTGTACTCTGGGACACTCCTGCTTGCAGGTATTTGTCCAGATTCTGCTGCACTCCCCTGTGGCACTTCAACTACATGAGGCATCACCCTCACAGTTTCTCTGCCCTCTTGAGGACTTTCTTTGTCTCTGCAGGTGGCTATAAATGCTGTTAGCAACCCTTTTGTTCTCAGCAGGGGTCCCTTACAGGTCACCAGCCCTCTGCTGGAGGGTTCTCCAAACACCGATACAGGACTGGGGGGGACAGATTTCACATAGTTTGGGGTTTCTCCTCAACGTGGCACATGTGACAACTCCGACAGTACTCCACCACATCTTTTTGGAGGTTTGGCCAGTCAAGCTGCTGTCTTATGCGGGCTTTGGCTTTTCGTATACCGACATGTGCAGCCACTGTAATCTCATGAGCCCTTCTTACTATTTCTGTCTGGTACCTCTGTGGCACCACTAACTGATGAACTACTGTACACTCTTTGCTCTCTGGTCGGTGAGGAGAACTCCATTTCCTCATCAGTACCTCATTCTTTAAATAGTAGCAATCAGGGACTCCCTCTGCTTCAATTTCAGACTGGGCAGCCTCTGCTAACTCTCTCAATACTGGGTCAGCTCACTGAGCCTCAGCTAGGGAAGATCCATTTAACTCATTCCCTGGGTCTTCCAACTTTCCAAAGAAAGTCTCAGACAGACAGACTTCATGTTCATCTACCTGCAATGCCAATTCAGTCTCCTCTGGTGGAGTTGGTTTGATCGTGGCCTCACTCATTAGACATTCAGGGAGATTGCAGGGGACCATCTCCTCTCACTACCCTGTCTCACTGACCTCCTGCGGTCTCTCTTTCACTACTGGGGAAGCTACCACCTTCATCCCTGCCAGATAATTACTTAGGAGCAGGTCAACCCCGTCCACAGGCAAACTGGGGACAATTCCTACGGTCACCGGTCCCGAAACTAGGTCGCTCTCCAAGTGCACCTGGTGTAAAGATACAGGCATTTGCTGCCCTCCAATACCATCCACCACCATTCTGGTATTTACTGAACTCTCTGGGGGAAAGGTCAGGCCTTTACCCAGTAAAAGGGATCTCGTGGCCCCTGTGTCCCTGAGGATTACTATGGGATTGCTTGCCCCACTCAAGGGGTATGGGGTTACTCTCCCTTCAGAAACAAACCCCTGACAAGCTTCAGGAATCCTATTAAATTTTCCTGCACTTGCAGAGGTAGACTTCCTGGGTCTCACTCTTACAGTTAAAGCCACAGCTTTTTCTGCAGTGCTCTCCATCAGGGCCCCTTCTTCACTGAGCGCATGTGCTCTGATTAACCCTATAGGTTTTCCCTTTATTTTCCAACAGTCCGCTCTTAAATACCCTGCTTTATTACAATGGAAGCACACAGGTCTCCGGGTCTCACTCCTACTTGCAACACCTTCCTTTTTAGCTGGAGGAGGACCTCCTGTGTCTCCTGCTTTTCCTTCCTTCCCAGGACTGCTTGGGCTTCTATCACCTTCCTTTTCAGATTTGTGGGGGTGATTAGGAAAGGTTTTCCCCTGGGGAACCGACTTATAAATGAAAGCAAACTCATCACGCAGCTGTCCTGGCCGCCGGACTCTAAGAACCTTCTGCTCTTCTACATGTGTCTTTATGGAGAGTGGAAGTGAGTTTTTAAATTCATCTAACAGAATTACTTCTCTGAGATTTTCATAGCTGAGCTGTACTTTAAGAGCCTTCAGCCACTGGTCAAAAGCCAGCTGCTTATTTCTCTCAAACTTCAGGTAAGTTTGTTCAGCTTGCTTCTTGAGGGTTCTAAACTTTTGGCGATAGGCTTCCGGTACTAACTCATATGCCCCGAGGATAGCAATTTTTTGTCAGTTCATAATCTGATGAACTCTCATCTGGCAACATGGAATAAACCTCATGGGCTTTTCCTACTAATTTGCGCTGTAACAACAGAGTCCAAGCCTCAGCTGTCCACTTTAACTGCTTTGCCAGTTTTTCAAAAGACACAAAAAATGCTTCTACGTCTCCCTCATTGCATTTTGGGATCAGTTGGGAGAGTTTTAACAATTCTGTACCCAACCCTGAATTACGTTCCTCCATATTGGCCATGCTTTCACTGGGGTTACTCTGTCGCCCCCAGTTAACTCAAGCCACTTCAGCTCTCTCTCTTCGCATTCTTTCTGGAAGGTTCTTTCTCTTTCTCTCTCCTCTCTTGCTTTCTCTCTACCTTCTCTCTCTTTTTCTTCGCGTTCCTTCTGGAAGGCTCTTTCTTTCTCTCTCTCCTGCCTCTCTCTTTCTTTTTCTCTTGCCTCAAATTCAAGTTTCCTTTGTTCCAATTATATCTTTGCTAGCAATACCTGTCAGAGTCTGCTTCTAACCTGGTTTCTGCTTCTTCAGATTCAAGGGAAAAATGGTTGGCCACTAGTCTTCGGAGTTCAGACTTGCCACATACAGTGATCCCACAGTGCTCAGCCATTTTCCTCAACTCCTCCATGGACAGTGCTTTTAACTTATCAAAGTTACTTCACTCTGGCTTGGGGAGCTACTAGCTTCAGTCGCAGACATGTTAGTATTCTAGTACACACAACCACAAGAAAACCTGTACTGAAATCTTTTCCCTTTTGTTTGGGATCAATTTGGCTTCCCACTTCCAATTTCCTCATTCGTCTGTGGGTAAAATCTTGGACGCTAACCCCCAAATTTCTGTTATGACCAGGTGAGAAAGGGTCTAGGGGTTCCCTCTCAGCCTTTGCCTGGTTTAACCGTAACAGTGTTTAATTTTAAAACACTGTGTTTTAACTCCCCCTTAGTGAATCCTTGTTCATTGCTCCAATTGTCAAGCAAAGAAATCAAACAGGTTTCCTTAGATTTAAACCAGAAAGGTAGAAGTTTATTAATCTTAAACTGTAATCCGTTAATGACTATGAATATGCGATACGACCACGCTAGCATGCATACGCGATAAACACACATGCAGATAGAGACAGAAAAAGTAGAAGAAATAGAGGGGAAAAGTTTGAGGCAATATCTGGTAGTTACAGATCTTTAAGTTCAATGTGGATTCTTTGGTTGATGTTAAGTCTTGCAATTCGTTGGGACCCAGTTCACACTTCAACTTGTTCCGATGTAGAAGTCTTTTCTTTCTTGAGGTTTATTTGTCTTCTGTGGGTCCGGTGGCCTGGGGAGAAAGCGAGGGAGAGAGACAGAGAGGCTTCCTTGTTCCAGCTTCCGTTGCATATTGCCTTCTGAATTCAAACTGTCCGGTGGCTAGTTCAAAAAAACCTGGACCAGCCAATCAGTCACGTGACCAGCTGGTTCAACTGGTCCTGGCTTTGTGGATTGTATTACCCTTAGCAGTCTCTGGAATGCACTTCCTTACACCTTCAATGTCTGGTGATCAAAATCCATTTGGGTTAATTGGAGCAGTGAATCGTCCTTTGTCTCCACAAGCAGCGTGTCTTACTATGCAAATGTCCTTCCAGCCCAGTGTCTGGCGATCTTCAAACAAGTCATTTCTTCACTCCAGCAACAGTTTAAAATCAATGTTCATATGACAAAATTAATATACCTCATTCTTGGCAGGTGGGGGCATCTGCATGACATTATGTTTTGGCTTAATCCAAATTGATTCCGTCTCTATTTTAATGTTTGTTATGTCCATTTTTATTGTCATTATGTTGTTTGTTATTAGTACAGCTACCCACCCACTTATTCCTTCCCTATCCTTTCTAAATACATTATATTTTGCAATATTTAACTACCAGATCTTGGCCGGAATTTTACTCTCATCGGATGGGAACCATCCATCAACCGAAAAGTAGGTGGCAATCCCATCTCCGCCTGGCCTGGGGATCCAGTCTGCATTTTATGGTCCTCAGGCCCTTAATTGGTCTGAGGCAGGAATTCCACCTCTTGAGGGAGGAAGTCCTGCCTAATGGAGCTGCCGGCCAATCAGCGGGCCGGCTACTCTTAGTGACAGCAGCGCCACCGAGAGCAGTGGCCACTGATGGGACTGTAACCCAGCTTCAAGAAGAAAAGCAAGGACAGCCCAGGGAAAAGGTAAGTTTTGGGGCCTCGTCAGGGGTGAATGGTCACAGGGTGCCTGATCAGGAGGGTCTCCCACCCAGGCCGTCAGAAAGCTACCTACTTTTAACAGGCAGCTTTTCACAGGCCTGGGCCGCCTGCTTGCCAATGATAAAATCCCCGTGGCGGTGGGCGGAGGCCCTTATGTATCCATTAGGTGACCACTTAAGAGTCTTGATTGGCCTGGGGTGGGCGGGCAGGTTTTCCCCACCGCTGCCCTGCATACATTGGAGGCAGAGGTGGCAGCGGGTAGGGAAGGGGCCTCCGAGCCTCCCGCTCCATTTTACATCCCCCTCAACCACCCACCACCCCCCCGACCAACCCCCGGCCACCATCCCGGTCTTTGAGGGTGGCGTAAAATTCCAACCTTTGTCCTTATGTAGCTATGTTTTAGTTATCCCTACTACATCTGGCTCCTTGTTATGGATGATTGCGTCTAGTTCCCCTTTGTTTTGTTGCTTTTTCCCCTCACTTTACCTTTAACAGTCATTTTATACTTATGTTCTATTATTATATTTGTTTCCTGTCTGCGTACGTTACCTAATTCCTTACCTTAGGCTTTTAGGCTTATCTACTATTACTTTTATGGACTTAAGTTATTTCACCAGATCCTTCTCCCCATCACCCTCATTTTATTAGTTTAAAGTTCTATCCACAGCCCTATTTATCCTTTCTGCTAGGACATTGGTCCCATTCTAGTTCATGTGAAGCCAGCCGTACAGTTCCTTCCTGAGCCATGTGCTGTGCCCGTCATTCCCACACCAATCTTTCAGCCATACATTCACCTTCTTGATCTGTCTATCGTTATGACATTATCACCTAGCTTGGGTCGTAATCCCAACACTACCACCCGTGAGGTCCATTTTTTAAAATTTAGTTCTTACTTTCTGATATTCCCTTAGCAGGACCTCCTCCTTTTTCTTCCCTATGTCATTAATCCCAACATGGACCACGACAACTGGATCGTTCCCCCTCCCTTTCCAAGTTCCTCTCTAGTTGCTTTGAGATATCCTTTATTTTTGTACCAGGTAGGCAATACATCCTTCTAGACTCTCGGTAGTGACTTCTCATTATCTTCACAGGTATCAAGTACGTTGTAACGGTTGGGGACAGTACCAGCATCTATAGGACCTTCTTCTCTGTTTTCTTTTGATTCCCAATACCCTGTGACTGACAGTTAAACTCTCCCCTTCCTGCACCTTTGCTTTCCTCTGAGGTATGAGTGTACTCGGGAGAAAACTATCCAGATTTCTTCCCGCTCCCTCATGTGTCTTAGTGTTTCTAACTCGCACAAGAACTCAAGGACTCAAAACTGGAGGGCCTCAAGTCAGAGATATTTCTGGCAGATGTAGCAATCCGGGACAGTCTTACTGTCCACAAACTCACAGTCATGACAATGCCATTGCTAGCTTTTATTTATTAATTTATTTCGCAATATTTTCTGAATAGTAATTTAATCATGGCATTAATAGAAATACTTGAGGTCTCGATTATATTTAGTATATGGATTTTAGCTTGATTTTAAATTAGTTATTAATTATACTGAATATTTAATTATTTATTTATAATTTAGTTTTAAAAAACAGTGTGCATAGTAAATTAAATACTTTGCTTAATTTCCTTGCAATCTGTTGCTCCTCATTTCTGCTGACTTTGAGATTCTTCTCTGGGTTTGATTAACTGCTACTTGTCTCTTTTAAATTGCTTCTGGTTTCCCACTTTTTTTAAACAGCTGCTGCTTGTCTTTTTTAAACCCCTCTGATTTCCCGCTCTTCTTAAGCATTTGGCTGCACTTCTGCTGGTCGCTTTTAAACTGCTCCTGTTTCCTGCTCTTTTTAACTGCAGTTGGCTATACTATACATGGTCTAGAAGCAGTTGTTCCAGATTTTGAATGTAAATATGAGAAGAATATTCCACACATTGACATGCTTCACTTCAATGAGTACAAAATTCAACAAAAATATTGTAAAAGGAAAGAAAACCAGTATTACCTTACTGCTGTCCAGCAACATCTGGCGTCAATAATTTAGCTCATTGAACACATGTGAAATAGCCTATGATGGGACACAGTTATTCACTTTTCAGGTCACAGAAGCATACTGGGTACGATCATTCGGCCCACCTTAATTCATGCATCCACAAAAACTCTATACTCACCCACTTCTCCATCTAATTGTCTCTAAAATGATCCCAAGGATTTTACATCCATTATTCTATCTGAAACTCCACTGTAAGTCGGAGGTGCCATCTTTCAGATGAGAAATTAAACTAAGGTCCCATTTGCCCTCTCAGGTGGACATAAAAATCCTTAGTACTTTTCTAAGAACAGTGGAGTTCTATATAAATGCAAGTTCGTTCTTTCTTTTATCATTCCTTGTGTGAAAAAGAATTACCTGATAGCAGCTCTAAATTTACCTACACCTAGATTGAACTGGTGTCCTCTTGCCCTACTTACAGTTTAATTTAGTGCATTATCCTGTTTCACGAAAACGTGCTAGGTCAAATGATGATTTTTTTAAAATCCACCAGCTGGAAACCTGAATATTAAACTGGTGGAGACAAAGCACTGAAACCTTGCAAGCTTCAAACGCTGTCTGCTGACCATAAGCACCGAGGTATATCCCCTGCTGCAGACTGTAGTTCTTTTTTTAGAGATACAGCACTGAAACAGGCCCTTCAGCCCACCGAGTCTGTGCCGACCATCAACCACCCATTTATACTAATCCTGTACTAATTCCATATTCCTACCACATCCCCACCAGTCCCTATATTTCCCTACCACCTACCTATCCTAGGGGTAATTTATAATGGTCAATTTACCTATCAACCTGCAAGTCTTTGGCATGTGGGAGGAAACCGGAGCACCCAGAGGAAACCCACGCAGACACAGGGAGAACTTGCAAACTCCACACAGGCAGTACCCGAAATTGAACCCGGGTAGTGTTCAGTGGTTTAATTGATCTGTGTTTGATTGTGTTAGTCTGTTACCAATTGATGCTCACTGTGTTTAATGACTTAAGTCTGACTGGGGAGCAAGAGAGAGAGAACTTTCTGGAAAGAACAGACAGAAATCTCCCTCGAAGGAATTCATTCACATTGCTGCATCCCAGAGAACCACTGAGTCAGCATCCACATCTTCAAACCGGAAGACTCAGGACCACTGAATTCAGCCTGAAGCTAGCTGAGTCACCAACCTCCACAGACTGTATACCCCTTTTATTTCTCTGGACTCTAATTCAACCAAACTATCCTTCCCCCACGCTGTAACCTATTTGTGTGTAGGTGTGTGTGAAAGTTGGAGCATATTTTATTATTTTTACTTGGATCAGTTTAAGTACAATAAAGTTAACCTCTTTCTTTGGTTAAACTCAAGAAATCCTGTCCAATTGGCTCTTTTTCTGATTGTGGCGCGTAAACAAGTAAACACTGAATTGGCAAGTATATCCACTTAAAAGATAAATAAATCTGTTGTGGTCAAAGGAGAGGGAAAAGACGGGAGCCCTTCGATCCCTCCTCACCTGATCTTAACACGTGGAATTACCTTTCCTAGACCATTAATATTTTGTACATTGTTACAAGATCATCTCTCAGATACCTCCTTTTCTGGTTGTGTGAATGATTCAATTTTCAAATTATTATTGGACAATAGCTGAAAATACATGAGTTGACAGGAATTTAAAACTTTCATTGTTTTCTTTGGGCAGATTAATTTATTTATTTCTGAAGACAATCATTATAAAAGAACATTTACTTTTGTTGTTTGGGAAAACATTACTCAACATGGATATATGCAAGATTGTTCGAGCAACCTGTATATATATTTAAGTTTCTTTAATTTCCCACATAATTTAAACAAAATTATTAACTTCCTTTTCTACCTACGAATGGAATTCCGTTTAAATTTAATCAAAACTGATTTTACCGAAATCCAAATCAAATGATACTTTTTGTTACGATTTTCCAGGACAGAGGCCTATACAAACAAATACATTTTGTGGTTTTAAATATTTCTTTACCTTAATAACATTTTTCTTTATCTGTAGTGGTCTTGCATGTTATATGGAGACTTTGCTCAGGAATTTTTTTTCAAAAAATGTAAGTTAAAATGGAATTTTTGCAATTTTATAGCTTTCGAGGCAAGATATCAACCCATTTATAAATGAAATGAAAAGTAAAGGTGTAAGACAAAGGTTGTAACCTTGCTTTGTATTGTATCAACCAGAACACAATAAACTCATTAAAATGTATTGTCGTCTTTCATTGCTTGTATGCACAAAGTGTGTGCCGGCCCAAAAGCTGTGACCTAAATATGGCCAAAAGATACACCATGTGAATTGTTTAGAGCTGGCCACTATGGCCTGAAGCTATGGTAGGAGTTCGATTAGTGGATGTTCGCATGGAGAAGCACAGATGCTACCAGGTGGTCAACATATTGTCCAGAGATGACCCCAGCAAATTGCTGAAGACTTTCAATTCAATTTCCTCAGTCTTGTTTATCTCTAAATATATGATATGGCATGTTTGAGTTAGCAATGAATTACATCCTCTCACTTCAATTAGTGTATACATTTATTGATGAGAGTCAGTGGAAAGTATCGATCATGACCTCATCACAACCTTCAATGAATGGAATGGTTCAAATTTGATTTTATGACCCTAGACAGCTCAGGAATGGCACAGCCCAGTTTTAAGAGATCCAAGTGCAGATACATAGGTTCATTTTAGAACACACAATTTACAAAAAAAAATACAGGGCTAAAACAGAACTAGTGAAAAATTGCACTGTGTGGTCAAAATGATACTGAAACGCTAGTATATGTTGTGGGGAGTAAACCTACCTCAAAACTCCGGTGGAGAGAGACTATGGGGCTTGATGTCAGAGGAGGGAGCTTTCACAGTAGTAGTTTCAGGGCAAAGTTTCCATAAAGTGCAATTGGGTTAATCCATAATTGTAATCTCTCTCTTCCAAGTTGCTTGTTACTGTTTTTAATTAATTGCATTGCTTTTCAAAAGAACATTTAGCACAATTTACAGGTAATTACATTTTGCATTAAATATTTTCTTTCTTGAATGCTATTGCAATCTAAGGGCTGAATTTAGTGAGCCCGTCAAAGATCCCAGTGGCAGACCCAGAAATGGGCGCCATTCCCAGTGGTCATGTGGGTGGCCACCCCACCGCATTCACGTAACAGGCAGCCATTTTATATAATGGAGGTGCGGGGCGGAATACGAGATGCCGAACATGGCGTCAGACAACTCCAGAGCAGGTGCTAGTGGCATATTTAAAGACCTCCCAGGCCTGCTTGCATTGTTTCCTTGTGCTCATTTGCTGCTAGCTCGTCTGAGACCTATGTTGCAGTGACTCTGGAACCCCCACCCTCCTGAGGCGGACATCACAGGATGGCAGAGGCAAGACACAGGGTGGTCCCACAGTTTAGCGATGTCTCCCTCGAGATTCTCCTCCAGGCTGCAAGGGAAAGGTGGGAGGTGCTCTTCCCAAGTGTTGGCAAGAAGAATTCCACCTGCCTGACCAGGCAAGCCTGGATGGAGATCGCTGAGGAGGTCAGCAGCCATGGGGTCGCCCCCCAGAGCTGGGGACAGTGCTGTGAAAGGATCAATGACTTCTTGCATTCTGCCAAGGTGAGTGCTCCACACCTCTCTCATTTCTAGTGATTACAAGTGGCTATGCAGGAGGAAGCAGGACATGGGAAGGGAGGCACTACAAAGATGATGGCAGAGGGGGTTAGGCATCACCTCATCCTGACAGATGCATGGCTATATCTCAGCCACAGGTCACCTTCTTTCACAGCTCATCCACATTAACTCCCCTGAGAGCGGACCAGAGCATAAGGTATATGTGATTACCCAGTAGGGGACAAGGGGCTGACACAAGCAGAACTATCAAGTTGATCTCTCTGCAAAGTATGACCATCTCTGTCTTTCCACTTGCAGGACAAGAGGGCCCATAACAGGAGGGGGACAGCCTGAACAAGCAGATGCATCCCTGATCTTCTGTGTCTCTCCACAGCAGAGGAGATGGGGCTGGAATTGACAGGGACCCAGGCGCTGCTCCATATCAAATGGAGAGACTGGAGTCTCTGTGCAAGAGAGTGAGGATTGGCCTCCATTCACATACAGTTCACTTCTGGAGACCCACATCAAGTATGGTTGGCATGACGAGATCTGCACAGATTAACCCACATATTTTAGTGTTCTCTCATGCAGGTCAGCTTCCACAGGAGACTCAACCAGAAGCAGCATAGCTATCCAGCTCTGAGGACGAGGAGCACTCAGAGGATGCACCATCCAATGACTCTCCTGCACCTTCACCTTGGTGGGTTTACGTTCGGCTGTAGAATCAGGGTCACAAGCTGGTAAGAGCATCGCACACGCAGCCAGTCAGCTGGCTGAGGCTGAGACAGCTGAGGCCTCTAACAGTTGGAGTATTGTGAGTAGCCAGGCACATGCTGAGCCCCAGGCTAATGACAAGCCTCTGGTGTCAATGGCACACGGCATGCTGTAGTTGCAAAGAGAGGTGAGACAACATCTGGCGGAGATGCCAGAGGCAATGCGAAGCCATGAGCGGGCGATGGAGGAGTTCATTCATGCCATCAGTGCTACCATGTCAGGCATGCGAGCATATGGCTTCCTCCATTGGGAGATTGGCGACACTCATGGAAAGCCAGATCCCACAAATGCACGCAGACCTGCACAGTATCGCCTTGGCCATGAGCTCTGTGCAGCAGTGACAAGGCGAGAGAAGGACGAGGTGCCTGGCGTCTTCTCCAGCTCCTCATCCTTCTCTGGTGAGCAGGGAGGTTCAGGTGAGCCTTGAAAGTGAGGAGGAGAGGCTGCGCTCCACGGCTGAGGACTCCCCTCAGAGCACTATGAGTGTGGACACCGGCTCCTCAGCCCTTCTGCCAGTGCGCCCAGCTCCAGCAGCCACAAAGCCAGAGAAGAGTCCTGCACCAGTGCAGGGAACCCTCAGGTAGCCAAGGCCCTCCAGGCTTCAGGCAGCCTGAGGACAGTCACTGTCGTCACCCCAGGCCAAGGGGCAGCCTGATGATCAGCCTGCCTCCTGCCCAATGGCTGGCGATGGGTTCACACCTCGTAGAAGCATTCACAAGTGTATAAAGAAAAGCATCTAGACACACTTGGGAGGTTCACGGGTGTTTGAAATATAACATGCGCTGCATCATATAAAGTTTGTTTATTCAAGGCATTAACCCTCATTGCGTAAAAGTGATTATTCTATATGTCTTCATTGTGAGCTGCTGACTTCACCCTTCCCCCTCAGTGGGATGTCAATGTGGGCACAGCCCTCATTAGAATATGATTTCCCATGGTTGTGCTGGGCGCTAGGCACAGAACACAAATAGAAAGGAGGTGACAGACTATATGCATTGAGGTGAGTCTTGATTGTTTTTACTCTGTGTGGCCATCATGGTGGATGGAAGTGGGTAAGTATGCGATTGTCTCTTGCCTCCTTGGCCCGTCACTCAATCTGCTTGGCCTCCGGTGCAAGGGTTTCAACATCCAGTGCTGCCTGCTCATCGCCCTCCTCCGCGTCATCTTCGTCGGTGGAGGAGTGTTGCTCAGTCATCTCATCGTCATGTAAGGCCACCCCTTCTGCAGTGCTAGATTGTGCAGAGAAAAACAGACCATCATAACACACAAAACCCTCACTGGGCTATACTGCAGGGCTCCACGGATCAATCTAGGCAGCTGAATCTCATCTTCAGCAGCCCAATGGCCTACTTGATGGTCGCTCACATGGAGCCATGGCAAGTGTTGTACCTCTCCTCCGCTGAATTTCAAGAGTTCCTCACAGGCGTCAGTAGCCAAGTCTTTAATGTGTAGCCCTTGTCCCCGAGAATCCATCCCTGAAGGCAAGCAGAGAGCCTTAAAAGCTGTGGTAACTGGAACTATCAAAGTATACAAGCGTCATGGCTGCTTCCCGGGTAGCGGGCATACACCTGCAGGAAATGCTTTTGGTGGTCGCAGACCAGTTGAACATTGATTGAATGGAAGCCCTTCAGGTTGATGAAGGTGGCTGGCTGGTCCATATGCATACAGTTGATCGCACCTTGCACCCGGGGAAATCCAGCGATGACCCGAATCCAATTGTCCTCTTGGCCTGACTGTCAGGGTCAATCTGGTAGCGCACATAGTCGCTGGCCCTCTTGAACAGGGCACTGGCCACCTCCTTGATGCAGCGGTCAGCTGCTGCCTGTGAGACCACACACATGTCTCTGGTGGATCCTTGGAATGATCCAGATGCGTAAAAGTTTAGTGCTACTGTGATCTTCAAGGCCACTGGCATAGGGTGACCCCCGCATCCCATAGGTCGTAACACATCCTGCAACAGGGCACATAAGTCGGTGACAGCCTCTCTGGAGAAGCATAGTCTTTGGTGACAATGCTGTTAGGACATTTGGAGGTAGCTGATTCAAGTCTGGTACACTCTCTGGCACAGGTGGGCCCTTCTGGCATGGCTGGCTGTTGCTGCTCTGTGCGGCTGTGCAGCTGCCGTCTGGCCCTCCAGAGATCAGAGGCACCGCATCACGCCTCGGGGGTCCAAAAAGACAGGGTGTATGAGACCCATGCCAGGTGACCAGTAGGACTGCACAGTGCTGTTGATGCAGAGTCGACCCTGCCTTGGCAACTAAGCTTTTGACACTTCTCCCAGCAGACTCCCTGAGGGGTCTCTCTTTCTGATACTTGACTCTTTTAACCAGCAGTATGGGCAACAAAACATCTCAACCAACTGTTTGGTCACCTGATACAGCCACCCAAACCCCACCCCCCCTCCCCCCCCACTTGCAGAGGACCCAAATCCAAGCCATCCCCTTACAGAGCACCCAAACCCAAGCTCTCCCCTTGCAGGGCACCCAAGACCCTGACCCCAACCCCCTACCTTGCAGTGCGCACAGCACTGCAGGCCAACAATGGCCTCCACACCCCCTCTTCCCCTATGCTGTGCTGGACATGTCTGCCTACCCATTGTGGCACTGAAACCTCATCTCGGTGCTGCCAGCTTTTAACGGTTGGGAATCCAAAGGCACATGAGTGCCGCCCACAGACCAGTTAATCCCAAACCCCCTCTATCACAATGAATTAGATGTAAATGTATTAAATGTAAGTGCTCAGCAATTTAAAATACATTCCTCTCAGGGCAGCGATTTTGGCTTGGTGCTTTCCTGCCGCTGATTAAATCCAAAACCAGCATTGCGACGGTGGATTTCTGAGCGGCTGCTTCGGATGAGATTCTCCATCCCCTACGCCACCATTCCCCGCTCCAAATAGTGATTCTAATTCTGCCTAATAGTGCAAAACACTACCCAGCAACTGTACTTTGCTTCAGAGAAACCAAGAAAACACAAGAATATAACTCTAATCAAGGACTACAGTGAGCTCGAGAAACAGTAACCAGATATTGCCTCAAACTGTTCTACTTATCTTTTCTTCTGCTCTTTTCTGTCCCTATTGTGCCCATTTAAATTGCATGTGCATGCTAGCGTGAGCACGTTGTATATCCGTAGGCGTGAACCATATTAGAATTAAGTTTAAGGTTTAATAAATTTCCTCTTTCTGATTTAAACCAGAGAAAGCCTGTTTGTGCTCATTTATTTGCCTTATAATTGGAAAGTTGTGAACAAGGATTCATGAAGGGAGTGCTCAAAACACAGTGTGTTTAAAATTAAACCCTGCTACAATAAGACCAGGTGAAAACAGCAAGTGACCCCTAGACACATTGCTCACCTGGTCGTAACACTGAATGAGATTGGCAATGTAGACCACTATTCAAAATTTGAGTCAAAGTAAACAGCAACTGATACTAACAGTGAGGAGCCACTTCTGCCTTGCAAGTTGCCCCATTCAGTTGACATTCTAGGCTGTATTTGATTAGAAAACTAGCCAAGGGGAAGTCTTGCTTGACCAGGTTCATTGAATTATTTGAAGTGGTAACGGACAGTAGACAAGGGTAATGCAGTAGATGTAATTTATCTAGATTTTCAAAAGCCCTTCAGTAAAGTGCCACCTAATAAACTAATGAATAAGGTCAGAGCATATGGAGTCAGAGGACAAGTAGCAGAATGGATAGCTAGCTGGCTACAAGACAGAAAGCAGAGAGTAAGGGTAAAGTGTAGCTATTCAGAGTGGCATAAGGTGGAAAGTGGGGCCCAATAAAGATTAGTGCTGGGAACACTGTTGTTCACAATTTATAATAATGATTTAGACTTTGGAATCAAAAACAATGGGCTGGACTTTAAGAGCCTGCCACCAAGGTGAAAAAATGGCAGCCTATGTCTCCGCAGAGTCGCTGCAATTTCTTGCATGCCGGTTCATTTAAATAGCCGGGACGGCCCGCTCCCCCCAATCATGTGGAAGGAGCGGCCTATCCAACACCGGTAATGACATTAGCTGCCCGTGCGCAAGCGCTGATGCAGTTTTAAAGAGCAGCCAGCCCTGCCGGCAAATTTAAATTTTTAAAGATACAACCCCCAATAAATAATAATAATAAAATCCTAACGCCCCTTTCCTGACCCCAATAAAAATTACATCAAGCATTTACCCTTTCCCCCACAAAACACTTACCTTTCAAATATGACTTTCCCTCCCCAGACAGTACAAAGTTTAAAGTTCACCCCTTCCCACCATCCCCTACACTCATTACATTTATTTGACCCCATTCCCCCCACTGCCCACACTAAAAATCTTAACTCTCCCCCCTCCCCACCAGTGTCACACCGGCTTTCCCCAGACGGGGAAGTGAAGGCATGGGAGTGCTGGCCGCCGTACTGAAGATCACAGTGGGCCTGGAAGATTGGAGGTGAGTGTATTTAAATTTATTCATGTTATTGACTTACATATTGAAATTCAGGTCCCGTCGCTCAGCGGCAGGGTGACCATTACAGACCTTGCTGCCACTGGGAGGACCGGGCCGGGCCCTCCTGGCATCGAGCTCTGTGGCGGGCCTCTACCGGAACAATCTTCTGGAACCACCAACTGTACGGTGCACAGTTCTGGTCACCATATTATGAAAAAATTCAGAGGCACTGGAGAGGGTACAAAAAAGATTTACAAGAATGATACCAGAAATGTGAGGTTATACTTATTAGGAAAAGATGAACATGCTGTGTTTCTTTTCTCTTGAAAAGAGAAGCCTGAATGGTGACCTAATAGAGGTCTTTATAATTACGACAGTTTTGATAGAGTAGCTATGGAGAGGACATTTCCACTTGTGAAGAAGAGCAAAACTAGAGACCATCAATATAAGACAGTCACGAAGAAATCCAATAAGGAATTCAAAAGACACTTTTTCACTTAGAGATTGGTAAGACTGTGGAACTCACTACCACAGGGAGGTGGTTGAGGCAAAAAGTACAGATGTATTTAAGGGGAAGCTAGATAAGCATATGAGGGAAAAGGGAATATAGGGTTATGCTTATTGAGTTAGATGAAAGAGGATGGGAAGAGGGTCGAGTGGAGCATAAATGCCAGCATGGATTAGTTGGATCAAATGACCTTTCTCTGTGCTATACATTCTATGTAATTCTATGTAATGTGATCAGTTCAGAATATTTATGAATTCTCAATTTTAAAGCAGCAGGTTCAATAGACTGGTCAAAGCTCAATAAATTGGGTCCAAGAAGAATCTTAACACCACGGACTTTGGACTTTGGAAAAAAAATAATTACCATTAACATTCTGTTATGTTTTTGCCATTTTTGCAAATTTTCCACAGGTCATAACATATATATATATATTTTTTAAAACATTTACCCAGTTACCAATGCCGTCAATCATATACTTTACTCTTTATCCCAGAATAAAATACACCAACCAGGTTTCTTTAATAAACAACAAAATTATCAGTTTATTATAAAACAAGACTTAACCAGCAACGAAGCAAAGCATTCACACACAGATTGAAACATGAAAGTTCCCTTTTTAAATCACACACACACACAGAAAAAAAAATAGAAATTCTCTCTGCAGAGATCTGTTACAAAGAAAAGAATATTTTGGCCAAATACGTGCTAATTCTTGAAGAAAAAAGGGAAGATATGGAAAGACGTCAGTTGTCCCTGTTTGGTCTGGTGTCCCAATATGCGTAGACTGCTGTCACTGGTATCTTTCTAGAGCAATTCTTCTCAGGCGACGTTGAGGATCAGTTTGCAGGCTTTTCAGAAGAAATGCAGCATCAGTTTCTCTATTTCTGATACTTGATTCTCAGGAAGTTCTCAAAGAGATGGAAGAAGCTGAGCTGATGATGGCTGCTCTCTTGGCTGGTTTTCTCCAACTGTCTTAAAAATAGTTCACACCGCAACACACTGTCCAAAGCGAAACCAAAAACAATATCTCAGGAGTCAAGCCTCCTGACCCCTATAAATCTTGACCTGTAACTTTTCTACACATCTTCCCCAGGTCACCAAGTTTCTGTTATTTATTTCTTAAAGCACATGACTACCAGCAAGGTTGTTTTTAAACAATATCTCAGTGTCCTTTCAATGAACTGTCAACAACAAAGCAATCTTCAGCCTTCCAATGAATCCATATCCACAATTTAAATATAAGTTCTCAAAAAACATATATTTAATAAAAAATATAGAAGCACTTTCATAACAATCATTATCTGAAGAAACTCTATTTAGGAAAACTACCTGTGAAGAATTTCCAAACTTGGCAGTATGAGGGAGATGAATTTACATTAGAAACTAATGGTCATAACACAGGGTGATCTTTTCATTTCAGCAGAATTTATTAATTCAGCCAGGTAGGCTCAAAAACATCTCTCAGCATCTTTCCCCGATGTTACTAAGACTCAATAGTTCCCCCCCAAAAATGTGGGTAAATGGAGTTGAGGGACAGATCAGTCGGGCTCTAACTGAACGGCAGAACAGACTCAAAGTGCTGAATGGCCTACTCCTTTTTCGATGTTCTTATGATTCTTTGCAATTTTTTAAAATATCTAGTCATTCCATTTAGATACAAGTGGTTGGCTGCAATATTTCTACAATACTACCAATAGCTCTTTGGGATTTTAATACGATATATGATATTGGGATATCAAAATATTATGATATGTGATTTTTTTAATGCAAGATAAGGTTAAGAAAATGCTACACTTGAAAACAGACTTTATTTTCCAAATACAGATCTTTCTGATATACTGTGCAAGTTGTAGAGATGTATTTTGGTATTATTTTGACATATAGAGCCCATGATGACCTGTGAATAAGAACAGTGCATCTTTTCTGTTATCCAGCTATGTTAAGCACATCATTGGAATTCCAAGCAGTATTCAGAATGAAAGTAAAATGAAGCAGCCTTATTGTTTAGATGATGTGGAATGATTAATTAGAATTTTTCATTCATCTTTGGGCTTCACTGGCAATTATTCCACAAAAGCTCCATAAATCCTGGGATGTCCTCTGTAGAACATGTTTCCTAAAATATTTGCATAAAGATATTTTGGTTTTTTTTCTGTTAAATATTCCAAAACAGCATAGAATCATATTTATGCCATGAATATGGTCTTACACGACGTCACAAAACCAATGGACTATGCCCATCACCAATGTTTGCAACTGAACTTGATTTTTCATGGAATTGTTCTCATGATTCAGAATTAACAGTGATGCAAATGGTGGTGGAGCCTGCAACGGAGGAAAAGTGTGAGGCTGCAAAATTCAGTGATGTGCCTGTCATAGCAGAATAGCTGGAGGTATTTGGAAGCTGAGAGATGTGGGGTATGAGGCTTGCAGCAATGGTAAGTGTGAGAGGGTGAAGTGGGGCATATGAATGTTAAACATGAGTCCCGAATTCTAGAGATTGCTTATGGGTAAGTGATGGGGGTGTGGTCCATTGAGCAGTGCGTGTGGTTAGTGGTGCAGTTGGTAGGCGGTAGCATTTGAAGATGCATTCACTGAGCTTGACTACTCGCATGAAGTCATTAAACCTTTTCCAGGTCCTCAGGGCCAAGCCCTGGCATTGACCTCCATGGCTATCTGCTCGTACTGCCTTTGCAATGTATGTCTTGAGGGCCTCCTGGCCCCCTGCGGAAAGATGACATACGAACATAGGAGCAGGAGTAGGCCATTCAGCCCATCGAGTCTGCTCCACTATTCAATACGATCATGGCTGATAATCCTTCAATGCCTTTATCCCACTCTACCCCCATATCCCTCAATGTCATTGGTATTTAGAAATCTGTCAATCTCTACTTTAAACATAGTCAATGACTGAGCTTCCACAGCCCTCTGGGGTAGAGAATTCCAAAGATTCACAACCCTCTGAGTAAAGCAATTTTTCCTCATCTCTGTCTTACGTGGCTTCCCCCTTATTTTGAAATTGTGTTCCCTGGTTCTAGACTCCCCAACCAGGGAAAACATTTTACCTGCATCTACCCTGTCTATCACTTTAAGTATTTTGTTTCAATGAGATCACCTCTCATTCTTCGAAACTCTAGAGAATAGAGGCCCAGTTTCCCCAATCTCTCTTCATAGGCCAGTCCCGCCATCCCGGGAACAAGTCTGGTGAACCTTCGTTGCTCTCTCTCTACGGCAATAATATCCTTCCTAAGGTAAGGGGACCAAAAGTGCACACAGTACTCCAGGTGCGGTCTAACCAAGGTTCTATACAATTGAAGCAAGACTTCACGACTCCTGTACTCAAATCCTCTTACGATAAAGGCTAACATACCATTAGCCTTCCTAATTGCTCGCTGCACCTCCATGTTAGCTTTCAGTGACTTATTGACGAGGACACCCAGGTCCCTTTGTACATCTACACTTTCTTAATCTCTTGGTCAGAGACCTGAAAGTTAACTCTGCTTCTCTCTCCACAGATGCTGCCAGACCTGCTGAGTTCTTCCAGTACTTTCTGCTTTTCTGCCACACACTTACTCTGCTTTGTCCCAGTGTCCTGTGCAGCTGAGATCCTCTTCTTCCACTCAAGTGTTACATTTCTCCCTATAGGCTTGCTGCACCTGGGTGAATCATCTTAATTTTGCACATACCAGAACATGAGACTGAATTGTATCATAAACTATCAGAACTAAAAGCATCATTTAATAATATCTACATACTATGGGCTTTTGATTTCCTGAATGTGAAAAGCCGCAGACTAATATGCATTTGGAATCTGTATTCATTTTGTTGCTAACTGTTATGTGAAAAGACATGGAACTGAATTAAAAGTACTTCTTATAGAACCAGGAAAATATGTTTATATTCTAGTTTCATTGCAAACCAGAAATATGACATCAATAATTCCGATCAACTGCTGCAGAAGCAAAGTGTACGTGAACATGTATATCTGTGTCAATCTGTCATAGATGAAAAACCAGGACAACAGCACAGATTTCCTCACTAGCCCTGCATTAGTTAGTTTTCAAATATTAGCAAAAAAAAACCTTGCAGTCAGAAGTTAGAGCAGTTACACTGTGGAAGAACCTTTACATTCAAAGGAACAGACAAAAAAAACAAAGATGGCAAGGGGGCACTTTCAGGTGACCCCACGGTTCAGCGATGCCTCCCTGCTCACTCTCCTCCAGGCTATGTGGGCAAGGCAAGAGGTCCTTTTCCCCAGTGATGGTAAGAAGAGGCCCTCCTGCCTGACCAAGGCAGCCTGGCTGGAGGTGGTAGAGGAGGTACATAGCTGTGGAACGGTCTGGCATAGTCATAGAGAGATACAGCACTGAAACAGGCCATTCGGCCCACCGAGTCTGTGCTGACCAACAATCACCCATTTATAGGGCGGCACGGTGGCGCAGTGGTTAGCACTGCAGCCTCACAGCTCCAGCGACCCGGGTTCAATTCTGGGTACTGCCTGTGTGGAGTTTGCAAGTTCTCCCTGTGTCTACGTGGGTTTTCTCCGGGTGCTCCGGTTTCCTCCCACAAGCCAAAAGACTTGCAGGTTGATAGGTAAATTGGCCATTATAAAATTGCCACTAGTATAGGTAGGTGGTAGGGAGATATGGGGACAGGTGGGGATGTGGTAGGAATATGGGATTAGTGTAGCATTGGTATGGATGGGTGGTTGATGGTTGGCACAGACTCGGTGGGCCGAAGGGCCTGTTTCAGTGTATCTCTAAACTAAACTATACTAATCCTACATTAATCCCATATTTCCTACCACATCCCCACCATTCTCCTACCTACATGAGGGGCAATTTACAATGGCCAACTTACCTATCAACCTGCAAGTCTTTGGCTGTGGGAGGAAACTGGAGCACCCGGCGGAAACCCAAGCAGTCACAGGGAGAACTTGCAAACTCTGCACAGGCAGTACCCAGAATCGAACCCGGGTCGCTGGAGCTGTGAGGCTGTGGAGCTAACCACTGCGCCACTGTGCTGCCTGGGCATGATTGTTCCAATGCTAGAAGAGGATAAATGATCTGCTTCGCACCGCAAAAGTAAGTGGCACTTTGTATCATGGCCCCACTGAACCTGAGGCTCCCCACACAGAGTGGCACATGTGTGCCACTGCCATGCCAAAGACAGGGAGGTTGGGCAGGGATGAATGATGTGGCATGAATGGATGAAAGTATGAAAGAACTCACCCTTGTCTGCAGCTCAGAACATGGCACCTACATGAGTGGCTCACTCAGTAGTGCATGCCGAGCCTTCCCCACCTTTGGGCCCAACACTCCTCTTGTGACATGTTTTGGGTTATTGCCTTACCATCCTTAATCTCTGCCTTCTTGCGCCTCCAGGCAAAGTTGCACAGTAGGTTACAGTGAAGACTGCATCATCGTATGCGAATGAAAAGCTTTGAGTGGTGAGGGAGAGAGGCATTGTCCAAATGGCATCTTTCTTCACCTTGCAGGTCAAATGGGAGAACAATGCGAGGGAAAGTGAGAGAACATGTTTAGATGGTGGGGTTCCCCAGCTCGCATCACTGACACATTTTGAGGAGCTGGCCCTTGATTTGGCCAGAGCTGCAAGTCTGGGACATTGGAGACAGAGAAATGGGCGTCCAACAAAGACAGGATGTAAACACCTTAGGTTCAGGGGATGCATGGCAATGCTCCCTGTGCAATGAGCTGTCAATGGATAAGCTGTTATCTCATTATTTTAAGCAACAGAAGCATCTGCTGATTGTGTCGATTTCGCATGACCACCTTCTTTTATGTGTCCCACAGGGCCAGCTGCAGAGGGGGAGGAGTTAAGACACCATCAACCTGTTCTGGAGGAGTCGGAGGAAGACACATCAGAACCTGCACCGTCACATCTTTTTTGCACACCCTCCATCAGCGCAGATACTTATACATTGGTAGGTCCTTGCACGGTATAAGCAGTGATGGCACAGGGTGAAGCACAGATCACATCAGAGTAGGAGGATACAGGGGAGGAAGAGTTGGCTGTGGGCAATCCCCCTCAGAGGACAGATGTAGCCCTGCTCAGAAGGGTGGCAATGCAGAGCCTAGGGAATCATGAAGCAGGTGGCTCGACCTGGAGATTCAGTGTGAGATGTGCGCCCACATGTCGGAGTTACCTGAGGCACTGCGGAGTCACAGCATGAGAATGGAGGAGTCCATTCATTTCATGTGCTCCACAATGTCTCAGTGTTTTGAGCACATGAGCCCCTCTATTGACAGAATGGCAACCTCATGGAGAGCCATATGTGACATCACTCTGAGTGAGTGCAAGAACAGCTCACTGACATGCACAGAATGCATACTGCAGTCAGTAGCATTGACCAGTCAGTGGTGCAAAGAAGCATGGCGTGGATGCCAGCTGTACCCTAGCTGGTGAATCCTTCCAGTGATCAAGGGTGCCACGAAAGGCTGAGGAGGGGACAGATGGTGATGAGGGGGACACCACTCACGGGGCTCCGCCATCATCATCAGCCTCCATGGCCCCTCCGATGGATGAAGCATCTGTAGATTCACGCCCTATGAGAGAGGCTGTACCTGCAATGATGCCTGTGCAGAAGCCTTTGGAGGTGCTCCTCCCCACCATCCCCCGCTCCCGGCACCTTCACGCTGAGGCCAACTAGTGAGCACTAGTGAGCAGTCTTCCTGCACCTCATCCTCAGCCACAGGGGGAGCACCTTGTAGGACTGGCTGTGAGCAGGGGCCACTGTGTCGGTGATGTCACTTTGTGGGTCACTGTTGTAAATCATATTAAACTGTTTTGCGATAAAGCATAGGGCATGTTATTGCACTAAGGCAGACTTGTATGTTTCCATTTCATCATGGCGAAAGGCAGGAGAATGGAAAATAAAGGTCAGCAAAGTTTTTTGGGGAAGAGTGTTTCAGGAGAAGACTCTGAAGCCTTGCAGTGTTTGTGCCATTGGAAGGTTGCTGACTTTTGTTGTTAACAGATGCATGCTCTCACTCAGATGAAAGAGAATCCCCTCTCCAAACATCGAGGTGTGTGTCGCGGAGCCACTACAATATTTGGCGCAGCGGTTCATTTACATGGCCGGAGCAGACAGCCCACCCCCGCTGATGTAGCGGGGGTGGGCGTTCCATCCCCGGCAACAGCGTCCGGCACCACCGCGCAGGCGCCATTTTTAAAGGGCTTCAGGCCCTCCCAAATCAATCGAATTTTTAAAGTTATAGGGGACAGAAAAGTCAAGTTAAAAATTTATTCAAAGTTTCAATCCCCTCTCCCACCCCCCCCATGACTAATTGATTTATTAATTGTCATCTCCCCTCATAAAAACCAATCTCACGATCCCGACCCTTCCCCCCAAAGTTTAAAACCCTTAACCTTCAACCCGTTCCCACCTTCCCCTCCACCAATCGCTTTAATTTTCCTAGTTCCCCCCCACCCCAAACCTGAAATGTTAGCTGCTCCCCCCTCCCAACCAGTGTTCTGCCTCGGATCTCTGAGCGGAGATCCAAAGGCGCGCGAGTTCCGGCAACCAGCTGAAATATCGCAGCGGGACAGCCATCGCGACGAGGTAAGTATTTATTCCTTTATTTAAATAAATTAAAATTAGGTTCTCGTCGCCAAGCGGCGGGTGGGCCACCACGAAGCCTCGCCGCCGCCACCGGTAATATGGGGCAGGGCCTTCTCTGTGTTAAGGCCCATGGCGAGCCTCTCCCAGAGGTATTTTCCAGGTGCCCCTGTCATGGCCCCGACGTCGGGAGGCTGGTAAAATCTAGCCCTGAGTCTCACTCAGGTGAAACATGTCTGAATCAGAGTGGCCCTGGCGTCCTTGTCATCCTGATGAGCTCTCTGCCTCCTGAGCCAACCACGCGAAATCCCTGCAAAGCATGGGGGCCGTTCTCCAGTTCTCCTTTAGCCTTCTCCTCTTTCACTTCCTCTTAGGAGCTGTGTCATTCCAGCACTTCTCCCTCTTCAAGGTCCACACTTTGCTGGAGGGTCATGATATGGAGAGTGCAGTAGACCACCACAAGGTACAAGACACTTGAGAAAGTGTACTGGGGGTCTGGATTGTGGATTGGTGAGAACGACCCAGAGAATAATATTTATACAGCATGAATATCTTTAGTAATAGAAATTTTTGCACCAATGGAAATATTTGAGTCCATAATTGACACAATTATTAAACGGTACAAAGAATATGTTTGCTTCATTCATATTCTAATGGTAGATTATCATTGAATTTTTTTTTAAACTTGAAAAGAAAATTGAGAAAAATGCATCATCATTTACAATTTTAAAATACTTTAGATTTTATTTCAAAGCAAAATACTGCAGTTGCTGGAAATCTGAAATTAAAACAGAAAATGCTGGAAATACTCAGCAGGTCAGGCAGCATCTGATGAAAGGTCACAGACCTGAAATGTTAACTCTGCTTCTCTCTCCACAGATGCTGCCTGACTTGCTGAGTATTTCCAGCACTTTCTGATTTTATTTATATAAATTAATATTGTATTGTAGCTCCATATTGCAAAATATAATTTAGCAAACGAGAACCAAAACTAAGTATTCCTAAAATCTATTTTATACTAATGTATTACTCACATTCTTTGATAATTTATTATCTTGGAAAATATTATAAGAATTCTAATGAATTCAACTCTGAGATGTAAAGGGATCTCTCATTTTCTATGATGTTCTCTTTCCAAAACAAAAAATCCTAACTAGTGCTTGATATTAATCGGATTGAACCACTTGATCTAATTTTCTCCTCTGATTTAAGATTAATTAATACCTTACTCTAGGAGAAAGTGGTCTGGTGATTAGCCCGATCACACAGGCATTAAGGAAAGTTACTTGATATGATAATGGAAAAACAGGGGGACGGAATTAGTAAAGCAAAGAGGAAAGACTGCAGACTACCTGGCACATAGGCACATCGTGGAGCTGAGATGGAGAGGAAGAAACAGCACAAAACTATGTATTGTAAACAAAATCTAAAGAAAAACCTGGACAGCAAATTTCAGGCAATATTCAAGGCTGTGGTTTTGCTAACATCCATTAACTAATCGAGCTTCAATCTCACTGTTTGTGACGTTATCTGCTGTACTGAATTAGTGTCTTGTAACTCATTGAAGACCATCTATTTATCTACATGTCGTTTACCTTGAAACTCCTAGCTGAGGAACTTTGAGAGGGTTCAGGTTGACATAAATTGATGATGTAAATATCCTTGCCATTTGCTATGAAACACAAAAAAATCAAATTGTGGCTTGGGGTGGTAACATAATACCAGCCAGAATTTGAACTGAGTCCTCTGTACAAACAACAGGAAATCATTTTCGTTTCATGTTACACCGATTGCAACTGAATGTGATTTCTGTGGGGTCCATGATATAAATAGGGCATTAAAGAAATGTACAGGGTCATGTACAGATGATTTCTTAAAGTCGTGTGACATTTAACTCTAATGTAATGCTGAATTTTAGCGCTAATAAATTCAATTAATGCATTGACATCATTAAATATGCAGTTCCATGCTAAATTTTCAAAGATAAATGCATAAATAATAATATTCAATAATCGCATTTCCCTAGATGGCTGCTGTGTGATCTTTCCTAGGAATCAGCACTGTAATCCTTCTATGTTGATGCTGATATTGGAACTTTATCACCTCCCCTTACTGAATGATTATTGCCCATTAAACGGGAATCAAATACATATATTTGCAATGACAAGTTTCCAATTTCACACAAAACATAAATTAGAAATCTTCTGTGTGCAAACTTGGCCCGTAGCCTTGTATGCTATGGCGTTCAAGTGCTCATTTACATACTTCTTAAATGTTGTGAGAGTTCCTGCCTCTACCACCACTACCGGCAGTGTGTTCCAGATTCCAACCACCCTCTGAGTGAAATTCTTTTTCCTCAAATCTCTTCTGAACCTCCTGCCCTTAAATCTATGCCCCCTGGTTATTGGCACCTCCGCTAAGGCAAAAGTTTCTTCCTATCTACTCTATTTATGCCCTTCATAATTTTGTATACTTTTATCAGGTCTCCCCTCAGCCTTCTCTGTTCTAAGGAAAACAGCCCTAGCCTATCCAGTCTCTCTTCATAGCTGAAATGCTCCAGCCCAATATCCTGGTAAATCTCCTCTGCAATGCAATCACATCCTTCCTATAGTGTGGTGACCAAAACTGTACACAGCTGGAGGTAGACTTTTTCTTCTTTCCACTTTTGGGCCAGTATTTCTTTTGAACTTTCTCTCTTTTGGCTGCAGGAAAGGTCATTTTCAAAGCTGTTTTACCTATGGTGTTCAAGTTTCAAGCTGGAATGTAGATTGGGCGGGAAGCTCCGCCCACTGGCTGAGAAGTCAGTGTCAAGCCCGCTTCTGCCGGGCCTTGGGAGCCAGGCTGAGATTTTTTGTTCCCCAGGCCCTTAATTGGTCTTGGGCGGCACTTTCACCTCCTTGAGGCAGCAAGTCCCACCCAATGGAGCTGCAGGGCAATCAGCGGGCCAGCAGCTCTCTGTTCAAGCAGTGTCACCAGGAGTGGAAGTGGTCTGAAAAGTCACCATGAGAGCGTATTGTGGATGGTTACCAGCACACTATCTAGTCAAGTTAATCTGAAGACATTTTTTGCTGGAACACAATTTCAATTATCCAGTCGTACAGGTTATTGTTTGCACTACTTAAATTCAAATCAATATGTAATTTGTATTAAGCAAATGTTAATTAAGTAAGAGTAGATTGCCAAGCTATTGTGACAAAAGCAGAGCTTTTGTCCTGCTTTAAATTGGGGGAATGAAATTCTGCAATTTTTAAACAATTTTCGTTAAAATGGTAGCTGACTTTCGCTGATGAAACTTCCAAATGGAGGCTGGAGCTCAGCTATCTATGAGATGGATGCAAATTCTTTGACCATTAGATGAGCCAGGATGCAGATGCTAGATAATAGTAAGTGTGGCTCCTCTGACAGAAAAAGAGTATTTGATATGTAAATTCCAGTTCCTGTCCATCAGCCAAATATATAGTTACAATTGCTGGCAAGAGTTAAAGTTTGTGGGCTTGCAGGTAAATTCATTACCAGAGACTCATAGAAGTTACAGCACAGAAGGCAGCCATTTGGCCCATTGTGCCTGTACTAGTATTTTACTTGAGCAATCAAAAATAATCCCACTGCCTTGCTTTCTCCCATTGTCTTGAATCTTCACTGCCTTTAAAAATACATCCAATCATCCTTTATAATGTACAATAGTTTCTGACTCAACTGATTCCTGCAGTAGCACATTCCCTGTCCCCAAAACACTTTGCACAAAGAAATTTATCCTAACTGTCCTCCTCACAGTCTTTGTGTGAATCTAAAATTGATGGACGGAACCATTTAAGATGTACTGAATTTAAAGTGCCTTGGGATGTTTTCCTATATTAAAGGTAATATATAAATATAAGTTGTTGTTGAATTATCAAAGAGGTTTTGCTCTAAGAGCACTTCAGGCAATTATTTAAAGTAATTGTTTAAAAGCTTTGACAATTATATGACAACTGGGCAAGCAGTGCTTTCAATGGGCAGAAAATTCAATACAAGGGATCCTATCATTAGTGTCAACCTTGGCTCGGTTGGTAGTTCTTAAAAGTTTGTGGGTTCAATTCCCACTGCAAAGACTTGAGCACAAAATCTAAGCTGGCACTTCAGGTTAGTACTGAGGGAGTGCTGCACTGTCAGAGCAGCCATCTTTCGGATGAGTGAGACATTAAACTGAGGCTCGTCTGCCCTCTCAGGTGGGCATAAAAGATCCCCTTACACTATTTTGAAGAAAAGCAGGGTAGTTATCTCTGGTGCCCAGGCCAATCTTTAGTAAACATCACTAAAACAGATTATGAGATCACTCTCTCATTGCTGTTTATGGGGAATTGCTATGTGTAAATTGGCTGCCACATTTCCTACATCGCAACAGTGATTACAATTCAAAAGTACTTCATTGGTTCTACAACAGATTGGGACCTCCTGAGATCATGAAAGGCATTATATAAATGCAATTTTTCTTTCATTACCATAACATAAACATAATCAAAATATATTCACAGTCATTCTCTTGTTCTTTGTTCTCTGCTTTGTATTATCTATACTATGACTATAATCTACAGCCTGGCTCGGGTATAAAATTAAAACCCGATCCAGGCCCGACCCAACAACTGCCAACCTGAACCCGACCCGGGCCTGAGTCCTTTAACTTTTTCTCATACCTGACTCGAAGATATCAAACATATTATTGAAACAGAAAAAAATCGTAGATTAAAAATAAAATACAAAACAAAGCAGTACAATCCAGCCCGACCCAACTTGAGCCCGAACGCTGGACACAGAATATAGACCCAATCCGACCCGACCTGAACCCGACACACGTAGTCAGGTTTGGTCCAGTTCGGGTCAGGTAGCCAGACTTTACTATAATCTCCTCAGTTTGATACATAGCTTGTTTTATATTTTCTGCATTGTTATTTAGTGAATGAAATTATTTGTTCTGTTATGATTTTATTCAACTCAATTACCTACCCTTCCTTGTTTTATGGTTTATATCATTGCTACTCTTGCAAGCTCAGCACATAAGACAAATTGACCATCATAGGAAACCTACTCCCCTCGACCTAGATGGCAATTTAAGGGTTAAGATACTATACCTGCTTCAGTTACTCAGCTACCTGGGTCCCATTTTTGGAAACAGGACCCACATCAAAACAAATTAGTCCCTGATTGGAGGAGAGTTGGCTCCATAAACTGTTTTTGTTTTATCCAATTAGAGGCCAGAAGTCTAAAAACTGATAAAGTGGTGTCATAAACATCACATTGCGATAATTCACCTGCAGCATTCTAGGGGTTAAACGTTTATATGGACTATCAAACTCATAGATGTAATTAACAAGAACACTCTGTAACTGACAAAGTAACTAACCAGCATTTATGAGAACAGCTGCTGTTTCCCCCCTACTCTAGTAAACAGAACCCCATAACACACAGTTCATTAAATTATACAAGGTACTTCATAGCCTTTTTAAAAAAAAAACTGTATTATAGTAAACCACATGCTCTTAAGTTACATTAATCTTCCACATTATGCACCTACAACATCACATGTCCACTGTTCTTTGTTATCAAGTTTGCCTCACCTGTGTTCAGACGCACTTTTGGCTTTTTTTAAATTTGTTTTCTCAATGTTCTTCCTTCTTCTAAGGGCATTGTTTCATGTTAGGCTTAAGGTCCTGCCTCACCCAAGTGTCTACTGTTCAAGTGTGAGCCTTTACAGTGGGTGCCTGTAGAATATTATGTCATTACGACTGTGAGATATTCAAAACCAAAGGTGCTCCTTACAGGCAGGAAAATGTCTGAATGCGCTTTACATTTATGAGGAATGAACAGTGGGAGCTTTGAGAGATACAGAGGAAATCAAGAAGGCTAAACGGGGGTATAACTTCAGGGAGGGAGATGGCTAGGCGGAGGGAACTAGGAGAGCAAAGTCAAAATGATCAGCTCCAATAGTTAAGCAAAAGGAAGAAAGGAACTCATAATTAAAGGAGCAGAGAGTGGTGTGTAGATGTAAGGCCAGCAAGGTAGTATGGGGTGAGACCATCGAGAGATTTGAAAGAGACAATGAAAATTTTAAAATCAACTCACTGGAGCACAGTGAAGTTTGGAGAGGAGATGGGAGTGAAGGACTCTGTTGGTGAGGAGGCCGGCCCCAGTGTTTTGATTGAGTTGTAACTAGTGAATGGTTAAGATAATGAAGTTGGTTCGAGAGCAATTGAGCCCTGAGGTAGTATTAAGTCATGAGATGATGGGCATCATAGTTGTCTTTGGCCAACTTGCACACTTGGATGTTTTCCAGGTATTCATTGAGTAGCAATCACAAGAGGACAATCTCTGAGGAAACTGATCCTGTCTGCACACCAGGAATAACCTTTCTTATTACGACTGTAGGGGCCTGCATGCTTCGGAATGCTTCTTCTATCACATGCCCAGAGGCAGCTTGAGAATCATCCACCTGTTCCTGTGCTTCTGCATACATTGCTACTGGAAGCTGAGCTCTGACTACAGCCACTTATTTGTGGATGCACAGTTTATTGCAGTGCCTTGATGTCTGTCCCCAGTATGTTTGCAAACCTATCAAAACCAACCTTTTTGAGATGAGGACTATGGATCTCACATTCATCAATACCAACATTCTTGAGGGATGTTCCAACTATACACTGCCTATGTGCTTGAGATCTCCCTGGAAATAACACTGATGTTCAATGGTGTTCAATCTGCAGTGCAGTGAATGATAGAAAAGCAACTCTATTCAGATTAGCTTTCATCATCCATTGCAGTGGCATGAGTGACATGCTCAAAGGTTTTAGTTTGTCAAGGGTTCTTCATTTCATTGCTACACCTCAGGTCAGAATCACAAAATTATTCTTTATATACCCCGACCTCTTCCTCACATTATCAGTGACTCTAGCTTTGTTAAACTCAGTAATACCCTCCAAATTTTTTTGCCTAGTCTCCTGCTTCAAGCTATCTGAATAATATTAAGTGATAAGGTAAGTATGATGCCCCCACTGTACTGATTTCCCCCTTGTATTCTTGCTATATTTTGTGTTGGAGCATAAACACAGAATTGAATCTAATGAAAGTCAAAATCATTGCATAGAGTTACATTAAATCTACAGCACAGAAACAGGCCATTCTGCCCAACTGGTCTATGCTAGCATTTATACTCCACACAAGCCTCCTTTCACTCCAATTACCTCTTCCACCCTGCTCATGTATTTCTCTGTTGCATTCTACTTCATGCATGCAGTCAGCCTTCCTCTCTCTATTTCTTAAGGCTGATGTAGCTATCGAGCAACAAGTATAATTTTACATCCAGGTGGGTTAGGAGTAGTGAAGTTTATTGATTTGATGCTTCCTTCGTATTTGTGAATCGGTCATTGAGTCACTAAATATTCCATGGTGCGTTCTGGGTGACCACAGCTGTAGACTAGAGAGTTTTTAGTATTCCATTTGTGCATCAAGTATCTGCACCTGCCATGGTTTGTGCAAATGCAGTTTAGGGTTGTCCACGGCATTGCGGTAGATGGAAGTTGGGGATCTTCTATGTTGGGTCTTTCACGAGATATTTGTTTGTGACTTCTTGTGAACGCCAGTCGGATTTCTAAGCTTCATCAGGATTGACATCACATTGTCAAATGTTTAGTCCATAAGTCCTAACGCAACTATGAACAGTGTTGAGGTCGAGGTGGATGAGGAGGCATTTGTTTCCCTCAATTCTTTGGACTTCCAGGAGGGTTGTGGCATCGCAGCGAATGGATGGGGAAGCAATGTGCGACTGCACATATAGTCAGGGGGTTGGGGTTGACTTGAGGGTTCCAGTGATACACCAGAATGGAGTGTTCAGTTGTACATCAGCAAGTTGGATGTGGTTACTTCTGGTCCCTACCAATGCACAGTACTTGGCTACAGAGTACAGAAGAGCCATCACTCATGTCCAAAGCACTGATGCTGATGGTCCCCAGCTTGTGCTTGCCTGTTTATGGACCAGGTTGATCTTTGCCTTCATGTTGGCAGCTACTTTCTTAAGGTGGTTTCCCCAGAAATACATTAATACTAGCTGCTTCAACTGCTTCAACCATTCTCTGTGGCAGTGAGCTCCACAATCTCATCACTGCACGTGTTAAGAAATTCTGCCTAAAATCTTTATTTGATCCATTGATTATAGCCCTTGTTCTGGACTCACAAGTAGAAGCAGATTCTCCACATCCACCCTATCAAACTTCTCATAATTTTAAAGCCTGCCATTGGATACCCTCTTAGACTTCTCTTTTCCAGAGAAAAGTGCCCCAGCGTGCTCAATGTTTCCTGATTGTTGCATCCTCTCAGTTCTCCTAACATCCTTGTAAATCTTGTTTGCTTTTTCTCCAGTGCTTCGATATCATTTTTGTAGTTTGGAGAACAGAATTAAGCACAGTACTCTTAAGTATAGTTTAACCCAGGATCTATATAAATTTAACATTACATCCCTGCTTTTGTATTCTGTTCCTTTAGAAATTAAGCCCAGCACTTTGTACTCTTTATGACCTTAATGACTGTGTTGTTACATTTAGCATTTTATGTATCTGTATTGCCAGATCCCTTTGTTTTTCTATTGAGTTTCTTACCTTCCAAACGATAAATGACCTCCATATTTTGCCTAACAAAATGAACCACCTCACACTTGCTATATTGAATTCCATTTGCTATTAATCTGCCCACTCTGGAAGCCTGTTTATTTCTTCCTGTACTTTGGTGTATTTTTTTTCTGACTGTATATTGCCAAAATGACCATCTGCAACTATTACACAAACTGCTAGTGGTGTCTACAAATTTTAGCGTGCCACAGGAACCCCATTCCCGTATTATCACACAGCCCATGATATCCAGAATGGTATCCTTATAATGAACAAATGGTTTTATTTACTGCCTGCAACCAGCAGTCCTGGCAGGATGGGGCATTCCTGATGACGACTTTCTTCTTCTGCAAAAGAAAGCATAATTCCGCAGGGAAGCAAAGGCTACACAATGCTGTATATCTTGATGTGTCTAACAGGATGAGATATGAAATACATTGAGGTAAAGAGGGAAAAGCAATCATTTCTGCCTATGCACAATGCACAAATAATGTCTTTCAATGGTATTAAAACTGGGTGAGAAAGGGGGTCTCAGGCTCCCCTCTTGCCCCTTTCCTGGTTTGGCTGTAACAGGGTTTATCTTTTAAAACACTGTGATTTTAGCTTACCCCACCCACTCCGTGAGCCCTTTCTCACTGTACTCTAATTGTAATTGCAAATGAAACAATCATTTTCTTGAGTTTAAACAAGAATGATGTAAGTTTATTAACCTTATCACTCTAACCCGGTTAAAATTACTAAAATACCCTATGCAACCACGCTCGCATGCATATGAGAGACACGCATACAAATAGATACAGAGGGGAAGAAAGAATTGGGGGTGGGGGGTTGAAGAAGAGTTTGTAATAAATGGAATACAGATATGGTTATTAGTGTCCTTGTGGTAGTGTCCTTGATTGAAGTGAAGGTCTTGGAGTTCTCACTGGGGTCTGGTGTACAATTTCAGACTTGATTCTCTGGTACCAGAAGACCAAAGAGGGGCTTTGTCTATAGTCTTGAAGTTTACGCTGCCACCGTGGGTTCCCTGAGACTTTGCTGGAGAGACAGAGGGAGAGAGATCTTCTCCTTGGTGTTCAAATTACAGTCTGTTCCTTTCTGTGAGGCACAATTCAAAAAGCCCCAGTCTTACCAGCAGGTAGGTTATGTTCTTTTTGAAACAGCAACTTCTGGGAGGGTGGTTGGAAGTTCAGAGCCTCCCAGACATGCTCGGTGGGGGACGAAGTTCTGTCTTTTACAAAGTCAAAAGCTGTCGGTGTCTTTTGATCATCATTATTGACAAAACCCATCTTGCTAATTGAATCAGAAGGCACTCCAATTGTCTCTCTATTCAACTGTCTCTCGGATAGTTCTGGTCTTTTCAGAATGCAAATATGCAACCATATTTTCAGCTGTTTAGTTCTGTTTTTTAAACACATTCTTTGCAATGCCCAGCAAAAAAGTTTCAAGTAGTGTGCCATATGACAAAATTAATATGTTTCCATTTGGCAGGTGTGGTTTCCGTCAAAATGGCTATCAAGAGTGTTTGCCTTTTTTTATTTGTTTCATGGGTTGTGGGCATCACTGGCAAGGCCAACATTTGTTGCCCATCCCGAATTGCCCTTGAGAAGGTAGTGGTGAGCCACCTTCTTGAACAGCTGCAGTCCATCTGGTGCTGTTAGGGAAGGAGTTCCAGAATCACAGAATTGTTATAGTGCAGAAGGAGGCCATTCGGCCCATCGTGTCCACACCAGCTCTCTGAAAGAGCAATTCCCTCAGTTCCATTCCCCTATCTTCTCCCCTAACCCTGCACATTCTTCCTTTTCATATAACTGTCGAATTCCCTTTTGAATGCTTCAGTTGAACCTGCCTCCAACACGTTCTCAGGCAGTACATTCCAGACCTTAACCACTCACTGTGTGAAAAAGTTTTTGCTCATGCCACTTTTGCATCTCTTACCAAATACCTTAAATCTGTGCCCTCTTGTTATCGATCCTTTGACGACTGGGAACAGTTTCTCTCTATCTACTCTGTCCAGACCCCTCATGATTTTGAGTACCTCTATCAAATCACCTCTCAGCCTTCTCTTCTCCAAGGAAAACAGTCCTAACTTCTCCAATCTATCTTCATAACTGAAATTCCTCATCCCTGGAATGATTCTCATGAATCTTTTCTGTACTCTCTCCAATGCCCTCACGTCTTTCCTAAAGTGCGGCACCCAGAACTGGACGCAATACTCCAGCCGAGGCCGAACTAGTGTCTTATACAAGTTTAACATAACTTCCTTGCTCTTGTTCTCTATGCCCCTATTAATAAAACCCAGGATACTGTATGCTTTATTAACCCCTCTCGCAACCTTTCCTGCCACCTTCAATGACTTATGCACACATGCACTTAGGTCCCTCTGCTCCTTCACCCCCTTTAGAATTGTACCCTTTATTCTATATTGTCTCTACATGTTCTTCCTACCAAAATAAATCACCTCACATTTCTCAGCATTGAAATTCATCTGCCACCTGTCTACCCATTCCACCAACTTGTCTATGTCCTGTTGACATTCTACACTACCCTCCTCACAGTTCACAATGCTTCCAAGTTTTGCATCATCTGCAAACTTTGAAATTCTGCCCTGTCCACCAAGATCTAGGTCATTAATGTATATCAGGAAAAGCAAGGGTCCCAACACTGATCTCTGAGGAACTCCACTACAAACATTCCTGCAGCCCAAAAAACATCCATTAACCACTCCTTTTTGTTTCCTGTCACTCAGCCAATTTCACATCCATGTTGCTACAAGTTTGCTCAAAAGTCTGTTGTGTGGCACTGTATCAAATGCCTTTTGAAAGTCCATGTACACCACATCAACAGCATTGCCCTCATCAACCCTCTCTGTTACCACCTTAAAAAACTCCAGCAAGTTAGTTAAACATGATTTTCCCTTAAGAAATGGCTTCCTTACTTAACTCTCATTTGTCTATGTGACGATTGATTTTGTCGGAATTTTTTTTTCTAGACATTTTCCCACAACTGAAGTTAAACTGATTTGCCTGTAGTTGCTGGGTGTATCTTTACAACCTTTTTTGAACAAGAGTGTAACTTTTGCAATTCTCCAGTCCTCTGGCACCACTCCAAAGTCTGAGAAAGACTGAAAAATTATGGCCAGTGCCTCTGCGATTTCCACCCTCACTTCCCTCACTATCCTTGGATGCATCTCATCTGGTCTTGGTGCTTTATCCACTTTAAGTACAGACAGCCTATTTAATACTTCCTCTTTATCAATATTAAACCCCTCTAGTGTATGACTTACCTCCTCTTTCAACATTGCCTGGGTTGCATCTTCTTCCTTGGTAAAAACAGATGCAAAGTATTAATTTAATACCTCAGCTATGCCCTCTGCCTCCATGTGTAAATTCCCTTTCTGATCCCGAATCGGCCCCACTCCTCCTTTTACCCCCTTTTAATATTCATATGCCCATAGAAAACTTTGAGATTTCCTTTGATGCTAGCTGCCAGTCTGCTTTCATGCTCTCTCTTTGCTTCTCTTATTTGCTTTTTAACTTCCCCTCTGGGCCTTCTATATTCAGCCTGGTTGTCAATAGTATTTTCTACCAGGTATCTGTCATAAGCACACTTTTTCTTCTTTATCTTAATCTCTATCTCTATTGTCATCCAGGGAGCTCTGGATTTGTTTGCCCTACTTTTCCCCTTCAAGGGAACATACCTTGACTGTGCCCGAACTATCTCTTCTTTGAAGGTAGACCATTGTTCATCTATCGATTTTCCTGCCAGATTTTGACTTCAATTTATTCGCCCAGCTCCATTCTTACCCCACTGAAGTTGGCCTTTCCCCCACTTACTTATTCTTACCCTGGATTGCTCTTTATCCTTTTCCATAGTCAGCCTCAACCTTATGATACATTATCCCCTAAATGCTCTCGCACTGATACTTGATCAACTTGGCCAACCTCATTCCCAAGAACCAGGTCTAGCAGTGCCTTCTTTCTTGTTGAACTAGCAACATACTGTTGTAGAAAATTTTCCTGAACATACTATAGGAACTCTTGCCCCTCACTGCCCTTACACTACTATCATCCCAGTATATGTTTGTATAATTAAAGACCCCACTATAACTACCCTATAATTTTTGCAACTCTCTGTAATTTCCTTGCAAATTTGTTCCTCTACATCCTTCCCACTAGCTGGTGGCCTGTAGACAACAGCAAGCAATGTAACCGCACCTTTTTTGTTCCTTAGCTCAAGCCAAATTGATTCTATCCTTGATCCGTCTGGGACATCCTTTTTCTCCAATACTGCAATGCTCTCCTTAATCAATACTGCCAACCCTCCCCCTTTTTTCCCTTTCCTATCTTTCCTGAACACCTTGCATCCAGGAAATATTTAACACCCAGTCTTGTCCTTCTTTGAGACAGGCAATTTGTGCCTCTACCTCACCAACCTTATTAACCACACTCTGTGCATTCGCATACATGCACATTAACACTGATTCAGACTTTGTTACTTTCTCCCTTACTCTGACCCCACATAATAACTTACTTTTCCCTCCTGGAGTTCTATCTATCTCCCCCAGTATTCTGTGCACCTTGGTATTCTTCTGCTATACTTGCTCCTGGTTCCCACACCCATGACAAGTTACCAGTTTTGATTCCCTCCAATCTGAACTCCCTCTCAGGTTCCCATCCCGCTGACAAATTAAGTTAAACCCTCCCCAACAGCACCAGCAAATTTCCCTGCGAGGATATTCGTCCCAGACCTGGTAAGATGCAACCCGTCCATCTTGTACAGGTCCCACCTGCCCCAGAACCGGTCCCAATGTCTCAGAAATTTGATGCCCTCCCTCCTACATCAGTTCTCTAGCAACATGTTAAATCATTCAATTCTCCTATTCCTATGCTCACTTACACGTGGGACTGGGAGTAATCCTGAGATTACTGCTTTTGAGGTCCTGCTTTTTAATCTCCTTCCTAGCTCCCTAAAATCTGCTTTCAGGACCTCATTCCCCTTCTTACCTATGTCACTGCTACCAATGTGGACCATGATCTCTGGCTGTTCACCCTCCCCCAGAAGAATGTCCTGCAGCTGCACCATGACATCCTTGACCCTGGCATCCGGGAGGCAACACACCATCCTGGAGTCAGGTTTACTGCCACAGAAACACCTGCCTGTTCCCATAACTAATGAATTCCCTATCACTTCTGCTCCTCCACTCTTCTTCCTCCCCTCCTGTGCAGCTGAGCCACCTGTGGTGCCACAAACTCAGCTCTGACTGTACGCCTCTGAGGAACCATCACCCTCACCAGTATCCAAAAATGGAAAACCAATTAGCGAGTGGGATCATATCAGGGGACTTCTGCACTACCTGCTTGGTTCTTTTAGACTGCCTGGTGGTCACCCATTCCCTAACTGCCTGCATGCTCCTAACCTGCAGTGTAACTAACTCCCTAACTGTGCTATCCACATAGTTCTCTGCCTCGCAGATGCACAACAGTGACTCCAGCCGCCACTCAAGTTCCGAAACCCGGAGCTCAAGCTTCTGCAGCCGATGAAACTTCCTACAGATGTGTTTGTCTAGGACACATGGTGCATCCATGACTTCCCACAAGCCACAGGCTGTACATTCCACTTGGCAGAGCTGCCTTAACTTTACAAACTATTGATTATAAGTAGAATAGCTTACCGGTTACTCACCAACCAGCTCTTTCCATTGCACCGAAGCAAGAACCAAATACTGATGGGTTAAAAAAGTAGAAAAATGGAGCACCTCTTCCCTTCTTCACCAAACTCGCCACTCACTAAACTCGAATCTCCACATTCAGCTTGCAATCTGCACTCGAGGTAGAAGATGTCACGGGGAAGGTGCTGTTGAAGGAGGTGTGGTGAGTTGCTGCTGTGCATCTTGTATATGGTACACACTGCTGCCACTGTGCATTGGTGGTGGAGGGACTGAATGTTTAAGGTTGTGGTTGGGGTGCCGATCAACCAGATTGCATTGTCCTGGATGGTGTCGAGATTCTTGAGTGTTGTTTGAGCTGCATTCATCAAGACAAAGAACAAAGAACAGTACAGCACAGGAACAGGCCATTCGGCCCTCCAAGCATGCGCCGATCTTGATGCCTGCCGAAACTAACACCTTCTGCACTTCCGGGGCCCATATCCCTCTATTCCCATCCTATTCATGTATTTGTCAAGATGCCTCTTAAAAGTCTCTATGGTACCTGCTTCCACCACTTCCCCCGGCAACAAGTTCCAGGCACTCACCACCCTCTGTATAAAGAACTTGCCTTGCACATCCCCTCTAAACTTTGCCCCTCTCACCTTAAACCTATGTCCCCTAGTAACTGACTCTTCCACCCTGGGAAAAAGCTTCTGACTATCCACTCTGCCCATGCTGCTTATAACTTTGTAAACCTCTATCATGTCGCCCCTCCACCTCCGTTGTTCCAGTGAAAACAATCCGCGTTTATCCAACCTCTCCTCATAGCTAATGCCCTCCAGACCAGGCAACATCCTGGTAAACCTCTTCTGTACCCTCTCCAAAGCCTCCACGTCCTTCTGGTAGTGTGGCGACCAGAACTGCATGCATAATTCTAAGTGTGGCCTAACTAAAGTTCTGTACAGCTGCAGCATGACTTGCCTATTTTTATACTCTATGCCCTGACTGATGAAGGCAAGCATGCCGTATGCCTTCTTGACTACCTTATCCACCTGCGTTGCCACTTTCAGTGACCTGTGGACCTGTACGCCCAGATCTCTCTGCCTGTCAATACTCCTAAGGGTTCTGCCATTTACTGTATACTTCCCACCTGCATTAGACCTTCCAAAATGCATTACCTCACATTTGTCCGGATTAAACTCCATCTGCCATTTCTCCGCCCAAGTCTCCAACCGATCTATATCCTGCTGTATCCTCTGACAATCCTGATCACTGTCCGCAACTCCACCCACCTTTGTGTCATCCGCAAACTTACTAATCAGACCAGCTACATTTTCCTCCAAATCATTCATATATACTACAAACAGCAAAGGTCCCAGCACTGATCCCTGCGGAACACCACTAGTCACATCCCTCCATTCAGAAAAGCACCCTTCCACTGCTACCCTCTGTCTTCTATGACTGAGCCAGTTCTGTATCCATCTTGCCAACTCCCTTCTGATCCCATGTGACTTCACCTTTTGTATCAGTCTGCCATGAGGGACCTTGTCAAAGGCTTTACTGAAGTCCATATAGATAACATCCACTGCCCTTCCTTCATCAATCATCTTTGTCACTTCCTCAAAAAACTCAATCAACTTAGTGAGACACGACCTCCCCTTCACAAAACCATGCTGTCTCTCGCTAATAAGTCCATTTGTTTCCAAATGGGAGTAAATCCTGTCCCGAAGAATCCTCTCTAATAATTTCCCTACCATTGACGTAAGGCTCACCGGCCTATAATTACCTGGATTATCCTTGCTACCTTTCTTAAACAAAGGAACAACATTGGCTATTCTCCAGTCCTCTGGGACCTCACCTGTAGCCAATGAGGATGCAAAGATTTCTGTCAAGGCCCCAACAATTTCTTCCCTTGCCTCCCTCAGTATTCTGGGACAAGTGGAGAGTATTCCATCACATTCCTGACCTGTGCCTTGTAGATGGCCACCAGGCTCTGTGGAGTCAGGAGATGTGTTACTCGCCCCTGACCTGCTCTTGTAGAAACAGTATTTATGTGGCTGGTCCAGTTAAGTTTATGGCCAATGGTAACCCCCAGGATTTTGATGGTGGGGCATTCAGCGATGGTCGCACCATTGAATATCAAGGGAAATGGTTAGATGTGTGGTGCGAATGTTGTTGAAGAGTTTGTTGCAAACCCAATCCAATTACTCTAATGTCAACCATGAAATGTTGGCTCTGATTTTTGGTATTGTTAGATTTCACACCTACTTGTTCAGAAACCATTTTATAGTGGAGGCTGACCACAAGCCACCTGAAACCATAAGGCTTAAACCACTCACAGGTGCTCCTCTGTGGTTGCAGAGACTTTTGGTGAGGGTCTAGGGCTACAATTGTAATGTTCAATATAAACTGGGCAGCAAAATGGTCACATTGGACACCCTGAGCAGGTCGCCTAATCCAAATAAAGATGCAGATGTCTCACTAGATTTGCAAGCCCGTGGTGTGGATGCTGAGATTGAGGATGTCCTCCAGATTGACCACAGGAGGTTTGGACCCCACAAATGTGAGCAAATAAGAGATGAGACGGCACATAATCCCACCCTATTGTTATTGTGGAAGGTGATTGTGGAAGGATGGCCTGACACCATACAGGAAGTAATCCAACATTTATGCTGTTTCTGGCTGTATCAAGACAAGCTCAGTATATCACAAGGGGTGATTTTCAAAGGGAAACAAGTCCTGATATGTGAAGCTCTGTGTTCTGATATTCTAACCCAACTGCAACAAGGGCATTTAGGAATAGAATGTACCAGACGCATTGCTAGAGTGATGGTCTACGGGCCTGGAATCAACAGGGATGTTGAGGCGGTGGTGAAATCCTGTGAGGCATATCAAAGTTGTCAGCCAAATCAACAGAAGGAACCATGAATTCCACATGAAACACCTTCATATCCATGGGCGAAGATTGGCACAGATTTATTTCACGTTCAAGGTGATGATTTCCTCCTTATTACGGATTACTTCACCAAGTTTCCGATCGTCAGACAGCTATGAGATACATCAAGTACAGTGGTTGCTGATACGGTCAGTGCTCTGTTCAGCCTATTTGGCATGCCAGAAGAAATTATCTCTGATAATGGGCCACAATATGCAGGAAAACCATTCCAAGACAGGTGTGCCAGGTGGGGAGTCCGTGACATCATCGCCGCATTATCCAAAGTCCAATGGCTTGGCTGAATGCATGGTGCGCACCATCAAATCGCTAATTTTAAAGTGTAGGCCGACAGGGCAAAATCTTCAGCAATGGCAATGCCGTTGAATGCCAAGGGGAGATGGTTGGATTCTCTCATGTTGGAGATGGTCATTGCCTGGCACTTATCAGCCCAAGCCTGACTATTGTCTAGGTCTTGCTGCATCTGGACACAGCCTGCTTCAGTAATGAGGAGTTGTGAATGGTACTTAACACTGTACAATCATCAGCTAACATCCCCACTTCTGACCTTATGATGAAGGGAAGGTCATTGATGAAGCAGCTTAAGATGGTTGGGCGTAGTAAGCTATCCTGAAGAACTCCTGCAGTGATGTTCTGGAGCTGAGATGGTTGGCCTTCAACAACCACAACCATCTTCCTTTGCGCTCGATATGACACCAACCAGTGGAGAGTTTTTCCCCTGATTCCCATTGACTTCAATTTTACTAGGGCTCCTCAGTTACTGAACCATGCTGTGTCCAGATGCAGCAAGACCTGGACAATAGTCAGGCTTGGGCTGATAAGTGGCAAGTAAAATTCAAGCCACACAAGTGACAGGCAATGACCATCTCCAACAAGAGAGAATGCAACTATCTCCCCTTGGCATTCAACGGCATTGCCATTTCTGAAGATTTTGCCCTGTCAGCCTACACTTTAAAAATAGTGATTTGATGGTGCGCACCATGCATTCAGCCAAGCCATTGGACTTTGGATAATGCGGCGATGATGTCACGGACTCCTTGATGCCACACTCAGTCAAATGCTACCTTGAGGGCAGTCACTCTCACCTCACCTCTTGAATTCAGCTCTTTTTTCCATGTTTGGACCAAGGCTGTCAGGAGCCGAGTGGGCCTGGCAGAACCCAAACTGAGCATCTGTGAGCAGTTTATTGCTCTGTAAGTGGCGCTTGATAGCACTGTCGATTACACCTTCCATCACATTGCTGACGATCGAAAGTAGACTGATGGGATGGTAATTGGCCGGGTTGGATTTGTCCTGCTTTTTGTGGACAGGACACACCTGGGCAATTTTCCACATTGCCAGGTAGATGCAGTGTTGTAGCTACACTGGAACAGCTTGGCTCGGATGCATGGTTAGTTCTGGAGCACATGTCTTCAGTATTATTGCCAGGATGTTGTCAGGGCCCATAGCCTTTGCTGTATCCAGTACTTTCAGTCGTTTCTTGATATCACATGGAGAGAATCAAATTAGCTGAAGACTGGCATCTGTGAGGAATCTGGAGGAGCAGATTGTTCATCTGTTGTCGAACATACCCTGAAATCACTAGAATAAAAATTGGGTTGATTCCACAATTTAAGAGGATTGGAAGTTGTGAGGGGTGGGCGGGGGTGGCGTTTATTCTGCCGAACTATCGCCCAGGCAGTGAAGAGAAAAATTAATCCCATTATCTCAGGTTGAGCATTACTGGTCTCTTGATCAGACTTCAAATTCCTCACTATTTGGCATGTACCTTTTACTGCTCGATGTCTACTTAAATGATAGCAAAATCTGGGAATTTCAAGATAGACCCTTTGCTCCATATTCCAGCTACTGAAATATCACAAACATTCTTTTTTCATATTAGAAAGGCACTGACTGAAAGGCACTCTATTGAAATGAGGTACCACTTCATATAAATACCTGAGTGAACAGTTTGCAACCTCAATAGCATGAACACTTAATTTCCTGTACTCCTTGGTTATTGAAAACAGTAAAGACACGATCTTACTATCTCTCTCTAGATGTAGGCTCACTTTTCCATCCAAGCTATTCCTGGAGTTTCTGTTGCTGCCTGCCACAGCATGGATAACCCACGGAAGCTGAGAAAGGAAGAAAAAGGGAGAGCATGATAAAGATAGAGAGAGAGAGAGAGCGATCTTGCCAGCCCCTTAAATCTATGAGAATGGGGATTTGGTACACCAAGCTGTCGGTCAAGGGCTCCTCTCTGATCAAATGCTTTCCATTTCCACATAGCTCCCAAATGGCTGCCCCAGCCATGCTCCTGGCTATGTAAATAAAATGAAAAAACACTTTGCCTCTCAGGTGTTGCAAGGGAACCATTTATCACAGTGACATGAAGTGCTTGAGATTGGGCATCCTTTGTTTACTAATTGCCACTCTCAAACACTGCTGTAACCAACCATGGTTTATTGTTGAGAAATAAACGCTTAATTAAACATTACAGAAATATTATGTTAGAAAACCAGTTGAGATAATACAGTTAGAAATCCAAAACATTAGAAAACCCATGCAGAGTTACGAGTATTTGAGGAAAAAGTGTTTGTTACAAAAGTGCAAACATTTTGGAGGAGCTTCAGCCATGAAGGTATGAGAGTTCCATTTGAGGTCACAGGATAGTGAGGCTAAGAATGTAGATAGAGGAAGAACTAAGAATAAAGATATCAAAGATAGAAGCAAGACTTGTGAGTTATTTTGTTAAATGTTAAACTAAGACAACACCTGGGACTATGTCTGTGTGACTGTCAACAGAGCAGAACTGATGGTACATGATGTAGCTTATGATTTCCTTGCATCTGGATATCCTCCAGTAGAACTGGGTGAGATTTTGCCAAAGTGGTGGAGGTCCTGTTGTTGGAGTAGTTTTCTGGTGGCCAGCACGTTCGGACGGGAGGTGATACTTCTCCGCAACATTGCCAGGAGGAGGTAATTAAGAGCTGGTAGGCGGGGGAGGCGGCTAATTAAGGACAGTGGGTGGGCCTTCCATGCTGCCAACCCAATCAGAGGGTCGGCAGCTCTGGAGCCTCAGCAGCGGCACTGAACATGACAACATAAGAACTGGGAGCAGGAGTAGGCCATTCAGCCCCTTCAGCCTGCTCCACCAGTCAATCAGATCATGACCAATCTGATTGTGACTTTAACTCCACTTTTCTGCCTGCCCCACCCCACCGCCATAGCCCTTGTCAATCAAAAATCCATCTAACTCAGCCTTGAATATATGAAAGACTCAGCCTCCACTGCTTGCTGGGGAAGAGAATTCCAAACACTAACGACCCTCTGAGAGAAGAAATTCCTCATCTCCATCTTAAATGGGAGACCCCTTAATTTGAAACTGTGCCTCTAGTTCTAGATTCCCCCACAAGGGGAAACACCCTCACAGCATCTACCCTGTCAAGCCCCCTCAGAATCTTATATGTTTCATTAAGATCACCTCTCACTCTTCTAAACTCCAATCAGTATAGGCCCAACCTGCTCAACCTTTCCTCATAAAACAAACCCCTCATCCCAGGAATCAGCCAAGTGAACCTTCTCTGAATTGCTTCCAATGCAAGTATGTCCCTCCTTAAATAAGGTGACCAAAACTGTACACAGTGCTCTAGGTACAGTCTCACCAATACCCTGCAGAGTTGTAGCAAGACTTCCCTACTTTTATACTCCATCCCCTTTGCAATAAAGGCCAACATTCCATTTGCCTTCCTAATTACTTGCCGTACCTGCATGCTGACTTTTTGTGATTCATGTACAAGGATACCCAGGTCCCTCTGTATCGCAGCATTCTGCAGTCTCTCTCCATTTAAATAATATTCTGCTTTTCTATTCTTCCTGCCAAAGTGGGCAAACTCATATTTTCTCACCTTATACTCCATCTGCCAAATTTTTTGCCCACTCACTTAACCTGTCTATATCCCTTTGCAGATTCTTTGTATCCTACTCACAACTTGCTTTCCTACCTATCTTCTTATCACCAGCAATTTGGCTACAATAAAGTCAGTCCCTTCATCCAAGTCATTAATATAGATCATAAATAGTTGAGACTGCTGCACTGATCCCTCTGGCACTCCATTAGTTTCAGTTTGCTATCCTGAAAAATGACCCATTTATCCCAACTCTCTGCTTCCTGTTAGTTAGCCAGTCCACAATCCATGCTAATATATCACCCACAACACCATGAGCTCTTTTGTGGTACCTTATCAAATGCCTTTTGGAAATACAAATATATTACATCTACTGCGTCCCCTTTATCCACCCTGCTTGTTATATCCTCAAAGAACTCTACTAAATTTTTCAAACACTATTTCTCTTTCACAAAACCGTGTTGACTCTGCCTGATTGTATTGTGATTTTCTAAATATCCTGCTGTTACCTCTTTAATAATAGATTCTAGCATTTTCCCAATGACAGATGTTAGACTAACTGGCCTATAGTTCCCTGCTTTCTGTCTTCCTCCTTTCCTGAACAGAGATGTTACATTTGTAGTTTTCTAATCCCCTGGGACCTTTTCAGAATCTATGGAATTCCAATGCATCCAATATCTCTGCAGCCACTTCCTTTAAGACCCTCGGCTGCATTAGTATTCCCATTACTTTTTCCCCCGAGTGATAGTTTTAACTTCCTTCCTCCCTTTTGCCTCCTGATTTTCTACTATTCTTGGGATGCTTTTTGTGTCTTCTATAATAAAAATGGATACAAAATCCTTGTTCAAAGCCTCTGCATTTCCTCGTTTCCCATTATTAATTCCCCAGTCTCACCCTCTGAGGGATCAATACTCACTTCAGCTACACTTTTCATTACTTTTCCTTTTTCTATTGTTATGACCAGGTGAGAAAGGGGTCTCGGGGTCTCTTTCAGCCTTCACCTGGTCTTACTGTAACAGGGTTTTATTTTTAAACACACTGTGTTTTGAGCTCCCCCTTGGTGAATCCTTGTTCACCGCTTTCCAATTATAAGGCAAAGAAACAAGCATAAACAGGCTTTCTTAGGTCTAAAGAAGAAAAGTGAAATTTGTTAAAAATTTAAACTCTAATTCAGCTAACGCCTACGGATACACGGCGCGGCCATGCTAGTATGCATAGGTGATAAATACATGCAGATATGGACAGAAAAGAGCAGAAGAAATAAAGTGGAAACATTTGAGGCGATATCTGAAGAGTTTTTTGTTACAGGTCTTGAAGCTCACTGTATAGTTCTTGCTTGTATGTAGATCTTGCTTTTCATTGGGGCCTAGTATTCTTCTTAAACCGTGGACACTGTGAGAGACTTTTCTCACTTGGGGTTCATGTGTCTTCAATGGATTCTGAAGCTGGTGAGGAAGAGATGAGAGCTGACAGGAGAGAGATGTTCTCAGTCCAGGAGTAAAACTGCCTTCTGCCAGTTCAAAAACTGTCTCTACAATTTAAAACTCCCCAGGTTGGCCAGCAGGGTGGTCACATGACTGGTTTAACCACTTCTGGCTTTGTGTATTGGGTGCGTCAGGGGATAGCTCCTTTGTTCCAAGTAGTGTTTGTTAAAATGCAAAAATGTCTTTCCAGCCAGGGGCCTGCAACCCCTTGTAATAGGCCTTCTCTTATTCCCGGCAACAATTTGAAATTTAATGTCCATAAGGCAAAATTAATGTGCCTCATTCTTGGCAGGTGGGGGCCTGCATGACAATATATTTGTTGAAGCTCTTAATGTCTGTTTTTATATTTGTTGCTAGCTTTCTCTCATACTTCAATTTCTCCCTTTTTTTTTTAGTCATCCTATGCTGGTTTCTAAAATTTTCCCTATCTTCTGGCCTACCGCTAATCTTTGCAGCATTGTACGCCTTTTCTTTCATTTTGATACCATCCTTAACTTCCTTATTTACCACAGATAGCGCATCCTTCTGGTAGAGTCTTTTTTCCTCAAAGGAATATATCTTTATTGAGAGTTATGAAATATCTCCTTAATTGTGTACGACTGCTTCTCTACAGTCTTACCTTTTAACCTATTTTCCCAGTCCACTTCAGCCCACTCTGTCTTAATACCCTTGTGATTGTCTTTATTTAAGTTTAAAACACTGGATATGAACACACATTTCTCTCCTTCAAACTGAATGTGAAATTCTATCATGTTATGATCGCTCTTGCCTAGAGTTCCTTTACTATGAAGTCCTTAGTTAATCCTGTCTCATTACACATTACCAGGTCCAAAATAGCCTGAGCTCTGGTAGGCTCTAGAACAAAATGTTCTAAGAAACTGTCCCGAATACACTCTATGAACTCATCCTTCAGGCTAATTTGATTTGTCCAATCGATGTGAAGATTAAAATTACCCACCATTATTGTGGTAGCTTTCTCGCAAGCCCCCATTATTTGTTGATGTATACTCTATCCTACTTGTTAGCTACTGTTAGGGGCCCTAACACTGAGAGAGATGGCAGCTGCTGAGGCAGCAAGGGGAATGCGAGGGTGCCTCCATTTTCTCACTGAAATATCCTCCCTCCTTTCCTCACTCAACTTCTGCAGTGAGCAACTCCTCATCCTCAAATATTTCAATCACGACCTCAACTCACATGGCCCTCATTCCTCTGATATAACTGCCCTCCTGTTCTCCCTCTATATAATTTCTCTCTCTATATAAACTCTCCTACCCGTATTCATGGCCACCGCCATGACCTTTCTATCTCATAGCCTCTACTCTTGTTATCACTATGACAGGTAAGGCTACCGTCGACCACTTTCTTGTACTTCTCACCACTGACATCCTCACACTTTTTAAACACCGTCATGACCTTTCCTCAAAAAAACTACTCTGAACCCACCGTCCATGCAATCTGTTACCCTGATCTCAACCTCCCTATCCAATCCAAATTCCTGAATGTGTTGTCATCTCCCAAATCCGTACTCAGCTTTCCCACAACTCCATGTTTGAATCTCTCAGCAGGTTTCTGCCTCTGCCACAACACTGAAACAGCTCCATTCAAAGTAACAAATGAAATGCTCTCTGACTGTAACCAAGGTGTCCTAACTTTCTTCACCTCTCAGCAGCCTTTCATATCATCAAACATACCATCCTCCTACAAAGTTTCTCCTCTGTTGTTTAACTTAGTGGGACTTCCTTGCTTGGCTCCACTCTTGTCTGTCAATTGCAGGTAGAGCATCTCCAATGCAAGTTTAGCTATTCATGGTCCATTCCTCTCACAAATCTTTAAGACATCCCTCTAATATCTTCTTTGGCTCAGCATCCACTTTTGTCTGATTACGCTTCTGTGAAGTGCCTTGGGCTATTTTCTCGGTTAAAGGCAAGTTGTTTGTATTTCAAGCCAACAGTCAAGCAATTTGATATCACTTCTGTTCGAGTACACACTTGATTAGTATAATCCCTGTCAGTCATGACAATTGCTATCTGAAATTTCAACTAAGAATATTATTAATATCTGACATGTTGCATAATACAAAAACAAGTGCATTCAGAATATGTTTTCAACTGCCAATGAACTGCTTGGTCCCATATTTTGACTGTTATGGGGAAAAATTCTTTTTTTTCATTCCTATCCTTCCAATTTTTCCCTGTTGCCTCCGAAGTTACCAATTCTCTGCATTCAGTAAACATTTGAATTTTGTGTGTAATAGGAAGGACAAAGATTATATAGCAGTGCAGTTCAAGACAACAGAGGTCAGATGGTATTAAGTGCTCCAGCATTGCTCTTTTGACTACAATATCATCTAAACTCCAACAAGATCCTACCTTGGAACATGCACATCAATATCTGTTATCCTCAGTTTATTAGTGTGCACTGATTTGATGGAAGTAATGCAGTCAGAGGGAAATTGATGTAGTGTCAAATTTTGCTGCATAATCTGTTGTGGCATTTAAAGCCCCATTTTCTTTAGAGGTTGTTCTGCAGAGCCAAATTTTAAAGCCATCAAAAATGTGGTTAAATGAACGACAAGAACTTGCATTTCTTTAGCACCTTTAATGTAGTAAAATATCCCAAGGTGCTTCACAGGAGTCTAATCAGACAAAATTGACACTCAGCTAAAAAAGGTAACAGGTGAAGGTAGGTTTTAAAGAGTATCTTAAAAAAGGAGAGAGGTGGAGAGGCTATGAATGAGTTCCAGTATTTAGAGTCGAGACAGATGAAGCATTGCCGCCAACTGTGGGGCAAAAGCAGTGGAAGCATACAAGAGGCCAGAGTTGGAGGAACACAAGTTTCTTAGAGGATTATATAGATGAGTAAGTTACAGAGATAGGAATGACCAGGCCATGGAGGGATTTGAATGTGAGGATGAAAATTTTAAAATGGAGTCATTGCTGGATCTGGAGGCAATATAGGACAGCGAACAGAGGTGCCTGGAAGTTAGGACATAAGCAGCAGTGTTTTGGATCAGCTTAAATTTATGGAGGGTAAAAGATGAGGGGCTGGCTAGACAGCTTTGGAATAGTTGTCTGGACGTAACAAAAGCTTACATGGGGATTTCAGCAGCAGATGGGCTGAGATGAGACAAGATATGCTGGAGGTGGAAGTAGATGCTCTTTGCAATGAAGAGCATATGGAGTTGGCAGCTCAGCTCATGCTCAAATAGGACGCTGAGGGAGGGGAATGGAATCAATAGCTAGGGAAGGAATTTGTGGTGTGGGCTGAGACAATAACTTCAGTCTTCCTAATGTTTAATTAAAATAAATATGACAACATAGTGGAGAAAGGTGATGGGGAGGTAGAGCTGGGTATTGTCAGTGTACATTTGGAACCTAACTTTCAGATGATGTTGCGAGGGACAGCTTGTAGATGAAAAATAGGAGGGGCCAAGGATAGATCCTTGGAGGACACCAGAGGTTATGGTGTGGGGCAGGAAGAGAAACCATTGCAGGATATTCTCTAGCTACGACTAGATAGGTAATAGTGTAATCAGGCGAGAGCAGGGCCATTCAGGTGGACAATAGCGGAGCGGTATTGTAGGAGGGTGATGTGATCAGCCATGTGAAAGGCTGAAGACAAGTCAAAAAAGATGAGGCGGAATAGGACACCATGGTCACAGTCACAAAATATTACTTGTGACTTTGTTTTTGGTCATTCAATGTTGTGGCAAGGTGGAAACCTCATAGGAGAAGTTCAAACATGGAGTTGCAGGAAAGTTGGATACAGATTTAGGAGGTGACAATACATTGAAAGACTTCAGAGGGGTAGTGTCACATCAACATGCTATGTTGAATGATTTTTTTTTCATCCACTGACTAGAGACCTGATTTTTTTTAAAGAAATTAAAAAGGAACAGATAAAAGGTGACTTAGCTAGCAGATTAAGATGGCTACCTAATTTGTAACACTGTATCCTACATTCCAAGGCCTGTGAGGTGGGGATGAAATGCCTGTCCCATCCAAGCAAGAACCAAGACCTGGGAAATTTAAGGGAACTGCCTGTTCCCATTAGCAAGGCATCAAGACTATCACTTGAATAATGGGATCCTGGTTGTGAGAAAGAAATTCCCAGACATGGGCTGTTTTAGTTGCAAGAAGAATACACTGCTAACTACCATGCATGAATCAGTGTGTGACTGTCATGTGACAAGTCCCCCACCATCACCTCCCCCCCGCCCCACCAATCTGTGTGTTTTCAGCTGGTGTTTCACTGCAGCAGGCTGACAAGCATCTGGACTCTGACAAGTGCAGACCTAAATGAGGGCCCCTCCCTTCTCTTTCCATTCCAGCTTGCAAGCTTCGAACCCTGCCTGCTGACTGACCACCTCTGCATATGCCAGCTGCAACCAGAGACTCTTTGAAGGAAATCATCCACATTGCTGTCTCCATGAGACCCACTGAATCAGCCATTTATCTCTTTAATCCAGAAGCCTCAGGACCACTGAATTCAACTAGAAGCCAGCTGAATCACCAAACTCCACAGACTGTATACCCCTTTTTTCTATGGACTCCAACTCGACCAATCTACCCTTCCCCACTCTGTAACCTATTTATGTGTGTGCGATTTTGTGTGTGTGTGTGTGTGAAAGTTGGTGCGTAGTATATTATTTTACTTAGATCAGTTTAAGTACCATAAAGCTAACCTCTTTCTTTGTTAATCTTAAGAAAACCTGTCTGATTGGTTCTTTTTATGATCATAACATGTAAATAATCAAAAACTCACTGAATTGGCAAGTATATTCACTTTAAAAAGGAATTAAACCTGTTGTGGTCAAACAAGGAGAGGGACAAGAGGGGAGCCTTTCGACCCCTCCTCCTGATTGTAACAGGTAATTTTCAAAAATAGAGGGGTCAAGGGTGGGTTTTTTGAAGAGAGTTATGATGACAGCAGAATTGAACGGGAGGGGGACAATACCTGAAGAGAGGAAACTATTTAGAATATTGGCTAGAAAGGGGGCCAAGAAGGGAAGTCAGCAGTTAGTAGCTTAATGGGAATAGGATATAGAGAGTAGGATGCGTGTCTCATGAAATAAATGAACTCAGAGAAGGCATGAAGGGAGATAGGAGAGAAACTAGAGATATATGCACTGTCCAGGCTTGGGCCGGGGAGATCTTTGGCAAAATGTTGCTTGGTAGGCAAGGGGAAGGGACGGATATGGCAGCAGCATCTAAACAAATGGTCTTGATCCTAATAACAAACAAGTCATGAGCTTCTTGCAATCATTGTTATGAAGCCCTTGCATTTGTTGTTAGAGGTAAGGTTGCAGCGGGCATGGGAAAGAGGTTTATGAAGCTGGAGGTTATTTTTGCATTCCTGGATGATCCTGGAGTAGTGAACAGTTTGGTACAGGAGAGCACAGCCTGATAATGTGGTCCAACCAAATCAAGCAATAAATGGCTAAACTAAGCAATGCCCCGCTTCCTGCTCCCACAGCGTTGCTTCTGGTGTCCTCCAAGGATCTATCCTTGGCCTCCTCCTATTTCTCATCTATATGTTGCCCCTCAGTGATATCATCCGAAAGCACAGTGTTAGTTTTCACATGTATGCTGACAACACCCAGCTCAATTTCACTACCATCTCTCTCAACTTCTCCACTGTTGCTAAATTATCACACTGCTTATCTGACATCCAGTACTGGATGAACAGAAATTTCCTCAAATTAAATATTGGGAAGACTGAAGTCATTTTTGGTCACCACTCCAAACTCTGTTCTCTCGCTACCAACTCCATCCCTCTCCCTGGCAACAGCCTGAGACTAAACCAGACTGTTTGCAATCTTGGTGTCATATTTGACTCTGAGATGACCTCCCAATCACATATTCATGCCATCACTAAGACTGCCTATTTCCACCTCTGTAACATTGCCCAACCTTGCCCCTGTCTCAGCTCATCTGCTGCTGAAACCTTCATTCATGCCTTCGTTAGCTCTAGACTTGACTATTTCAACACACTCCTGGCTGGTCTCCCACTTTCTACTCTCCGTAAACTTAAGGTCATCCAAAACTCTGCTGCCCGTGTCTTAACTCGCACCAAGTCCTATTCCCCTATCACTTCTGTGCTTGCTGACTTACTTTGGCTCCCGGTCAAGCAACATCTTGATTTTAAAATTTTCATCCTTGTTTTCAAATCCCTCCATGGCCTCACCCATCCCTATCTCTGTAATCTACTCCACAGCCCTCTGAGATATATACGCTACTCCAATTCTGGCCTCTTGAGCATCCACGATTTTAATCGCTCCACCCGGTGCCTTTGGCTGCCTAGGCCCCAAGTTCTGGAATTCTCTCCCTACCTCTCTTTCCTCCTTTAAGACACTCCTTAAAACCTACCTCTTTGACCAAGCTTTTTCTCATTTGACCTAATAACTCCTTATGTGGCTTGGTGTCATATTTTATTTTATAATGCTCCTGTTAAGTGCGTGAGATGTTTATTGCATTGAAAGCGCTATATAAATATAAGTTTTTGTAGTTGTGCATTATAAACATTCAAGTCTGCATCCTTTGGACTTAAGGGAGCTAAGATGGGGGCTGTAAACAAGGGTAAAAATCAGGATGGGAGAGAGATCATTTCTGGAATCAAGGGCATCAAAGGTAGAGGTGAGAATGTGATTGAGCAGATAAACTAAACCAAGGGTCTGCAACCTGCGACTAGGGTCTGCAACCTGCAACTCGGGAGCCACTTGTGGCTCATTAAAGACTCGTGCGGCTCCCTACTCTGATCGATTGAACCATCGAACCCATTTCATTGCAATTAAAAGGCTTGTTGCATTTTTTTAAAACGTTGATAAACATTCTTCTTGTGAGAAAGTATAATTCAATTAACAAATTTTTTGTAAAATATTGTTGAATTGTGTCTCTGCCTTGTTTCTCATTAACATCAAATGATAAGGAGATAGGGTGATAAAGTGGAGTTGAGGTAGATGATCAGGCATGATCTAAATGAATGGAGGAGCAGATTCGATGGGTTGAATGGCCTACTCCTGCTCCTATGTTATTGGCATTTGTGCAACCGCACTGCAGGTCTTAAGATATTGTGTTTTTGAATAAATTTTTTTAAATGGCTCTTCTTGTTATTTACGTTGCTGATTCCTGAACTAAACAATCCTTGAGTATATCTTCATTCTCCCTACAGTACTCACAGTAGATTTGTCACCTTGAAACTTTCATACATACTTCCTAGATTTTTCGCCAATTGACTGTGCATGAACAGTAAATCTAGCCTATTGCTTCTCGTAGAATTAAAAACTGCAACAAAAAAATTGTTTTACAAAGCAAAATTGGAGCTTCATAACATTAATTGTGCGTAATTAAGCATGCTTATTAAAATTTAAGGTTTTGATGCAATAAAATGCAACAAACGTGTAATCCAAAAAAAAACCTTCATTATTTCTTCTACCATAACATTGTCAACTATAGACATGAACTAACAAAAAAGTTACAAAGCTTTAACAGCTGGCGTCTTGTTTGTGCAATTAATATTTCACTTCTGTTTGGCTATTCTGTGAATGGAGAACATGTGAAGTAAATGCTGATGCCCCATAACTCTTCACAAACTGTTTTTCCTCCTCTTGCACTTCTAAGTAGGAACTAAGTTAACCAGATGTTCAAAACAAAATTCTCCTGAATGCCAACTGCTATGAAGATGTTAATTTTTTTATTTTTTCAGGGCCAACCATTTCAGTAACACTTGCCCTATGTACTGGTGCTACTGACCTTTGCCCTTTGCCCCTGGGTTCCTGACAATCACAGGAACCAGGAGAGAGCAGTGCCCTGGAGGTGGACTGCAGGGAAGAGACAGTGGAGGAGGATGAGGTAAGACCTGGAGCCAAAATTACAATCACATGGCGTATGCGTTATGAAAAATTTAACAGTACATAAAACACATTCAAATACACTCAACAGGTTGGGATAGGCAATAAATTGTACAAAAGAGATTCGTACCGCAACAGTATTTACATAAATGTATCTTTCAAACTATCACTGGTTACTGTTGCAGTCACTTGAGCATGTTACAAAGGGTATGGCACAAGATTGATATGTTGTAGAGTTACTTTCAGTATACAGCTAACAAATATATTTACTGCACATGGCCAGTAACATAATAACTGAAAGCAATATTAATCACACCATGTAATGCAAGAAAATTAATGCAAAACTTATTTAAACAGAAATTATTCCTCAACGAACAGTAAGCCTCATCAAAATAAAATAAGCTATCACTATAAGGTCTCAGGACCTAACTGATCCATATTAAAGCCAGATATGCAGTCTCTACATTATTCTGTACTGTATCAACAGGGGGAGGCCTTTCAGCACATCCTACACCATCCCAATCACTCTAGGAGCACAGTATGACTACTTAGTAAACCATTTTTGTTCAAAATGTTCGCATAAGCATTTTTTTTACCCTCGCATCAATTAACCATGGCTCTTTCCCCTATGTAAATAGAGTTATAATGAAAAGAAGTGCATTTTGAGTATTTTGGGCTATGCCAACTAATCAATTTGTTGAACTAATTGATAATAAATGGTAACTGACAGCTAACAGAAGTCAATTAATTGCGTTTTAGGTGGCAGAGCTGTGCAAAACAAAAAAGGCAGTCATTGAAGTGCATTAGAAACAAAACAATAGCTCTACAGTTACCTCTAAAAGGTCACACTGATGTGAATTTATTTTTAATTAGTACAGAAAGCCACTTAAGACAAAAAAGGTGGGGGGGGGGGGGATGGCGAAGAAACAAATTCCAAACAAAGGCAATGTAGCAAGCAATCCCAGAGAAAAACACATATACAGTTAAAGTTTAGAATGTTGCCTAAAATGTTTGTAGCCATGGAATGTTAAAGTGTGTTAGCAGCACAATTCTTTTGGAATATAATGCTTTGGAGTTCAAATCTGGTTCAGATAGATATAAATCAGTTTTATCTGTGCACACTTGTTGCAGAAAGTAATTTCAGAATCCATCTGCAACAGAGAAGCTATTTAGGTTTGTATATCAAGTTGTGTCCACTGGATTGAAAGCTTGCATTGAAATCTGTTTCACTCTGTAAAGAGAAGCCAAAGCCAATCCATTGAACCTGTTCAGTGGCACAGTGCCTTATGGGAGTGTGCCTCCTCCTCCAGCACAAACTGTTGCATTTAAACAATGTAATTGCATAGTTTAGATGTAGGGGGGTTATGATGGAGCTGTATAAAATGCTGGCTAGGCCACAGTTGGAGTACTGTGTACAGTTCTGGTCGCCACACTATAGGAAGGATGTGATTGCAATGGAGAGGGTGCAGAGGAGATTCACCAGGATGTTGCCTGGGCTGGAGCCTTTCAGTTATGAAGACCGACTAGATAGACTGGGGTTGTTTTCCTTGGAGCGGAGAAGGCTGAGGGGGGAACTGATTGAGGTATACAAGATTATGAGGGGCACTGATAGGGCAGATAGGCAGAAACTTTTCCCCTTAGCGGAGAGGTCAATAACTAGGGGGCATAGATTTAAGGTAAGGGGCAGCAGCTTTAGAGGGGAGTTGATGAGGAATTTTTTCACCCAGAGGGTGGTTGGAATCTGGAACACACTGCCTGAAGGAACACTCACAACATTCAAGAAATATTTAGATGAGCACTTGAAACGCCATAACATACAAGGCTACGGGAAATGGGATTAGTTAGGACGGGTGCTTGATGTTCGGCACAGGCTCGTTGGGCTGAAGGGCCTGTTTCTGTGCTGCAAAACTCAATGACTCCATGCTTTTAAAAAGAGAGTTTAACTATCAGTACATCCTCTTTCCTCTGAAAGAGGAAAGAGGAATTCCTGAAGAAGGAATTTTCCTCCACACAAGATCAGGGGGCAGGTTGTTCAACCTTGCCCGTCTAAGAGCGAAGTCCAAAGTACGGAAAGTCCTCATCAGAGAACTCCTCTTTGCTGACGATGCTGCTTTAACATCTCACACTGAAGAGTGCCTGCAGAGTCTCATCGACAGGTTTGCGGCTGCCTGTAATGAATTTGGCCTAACCATCAGCCTCAAGAAAACGAACATCATGGGGCAGGACGTCAGAAATGCTCCATCCATCAATATTGGCGACCACGCTCTGGAAGTGGTTCAAGAGTTCACCTACCTAGGCTCAACTATCACCAGTAACCTGTCTCTAGTTGCAGAAATCAACAAGCGCATGGGAAAGGCTTCCACTGCTATGTCCAGACTGGCCAAGAGAGTGTGGGAAAATGGCGCACTGACACGGAACACAAAAGTCCGAGTGTATCAGGCCTGTGTCCTCAGTACCTTGCTCTACGGCAGCGAGGCCTGGACAACGTATGCCAGCCAAGAGCGACGTCTCAATTCATTCCATCTTCGCTGCCTTCGGAGAATACTTGGCATCAGGTGGCAGGACTATATTTCCAACACAGAAGTCCTTGAAGCGGCCAACACCCCCAGCTTATACACACTACTGAGTCAGCGGCGCTTGAGATGGCTTGGCCATGTGAGTCGCATGGAAGATGGCAGGATCCCCAAAGACACATTGTACAGCGAGCTCGCCACTGGTATCAGACCCACCGGCCGTCCATGTCTCCGCTTTAAAGACGTCTGCAAACGCGACATGAAGTCCTGTGACATTGATCACAAGTCGTGGGAGTCAGTTGCCAGCGTTCGTCAGAGCTGGCGGGCAGCCATAAAGGTGGGGCTAAAATGTGGCGAGTCGAAGAGACTTAGCAGTTGGCAGGAAAAAAGACAGAGGCGCAAGGAGAGAGCCAACTGTGTAACAGCCCCAACAAACAAATTTTTCTGCAGCACTTGTGGAAGAGTCTGTCACTCTAGAATTGGCCTTTATAGCCACTCCAGGCGCTGCTCCACACACCACTGACCACCTCCAGGCGCTTACCCATTGTCTCTCGAGACAAGGAGGCCAAAGAAGACATCCTCTTTCCTCTGTTAATCAGTTTTTTAAAAAATCACCATTCATTCTGAATAAAAACAGAGAATGACCAATAGGTCTGAGAGTATCAGATGGAAAAAAAAGAAAAGGTAAATGTTTCAGACACCGAATCCTCATCAGCAACTTTCATTTTTACTCCAATAAAATGAAAATCATAAAGTAGCAGTGCAGTTTATTACTTGCAGCTTCTGTTCTTCCACATGCACTGAATTCCAAATGTTTCACATAAAGAAGGACATTGAAAAAGGCAAATAGCAGAAATGTCGTCATTTTTAACTGTTTTCACAAAAAAAAAATTGGATGGAATAGCACTGATGGATGGTACTTCAAATTGGCGCTGTAAGACACTGTTAATTCGAATGGTAGCACACTGATTCATTGCAACGATTCCTGTCATCAATCCCCCGCTCCCCACTAATCACATCCCCCCACAACTCCCCCACCAACACCACCCCCGCTCCCCGCCCAAACAACCACCACACACACAGCCAGTTCCACATTTCATGCTGTGTCCTCTAGGAGGAGGCAAAGAGCATATACCAGGTGCTATACAGGAGGAAAGAGGGGCAAATAAACAAGGAAGTCAGGCCCAGCCTACTCTTACATGGCAACTCGGAGTCAAACCAAGAGAGGACTGACAGACAACCCTGGGAACATCTGCCCATTTCCTTGGTTTGGAATGATGAGTGATATAACGAAAACCTTTATAAGTTAAGAAGCAATAACATACCTTCTCACTCTACCATATTCCTTTATGGCTTTCACTTCTGGAGGTTCTTACTTTGAAAAATATTTCTATGTGTTTTAGTGAGAATGTTTACTTGCATACTTTTCCTGTATAGTAATACCACTTTCGCTGCCCATTCCTTCAAAATATCAATATTAAAGAACTGTAGGAAGGAGAAAATGCAACAAGCAAGAATATTTTCTTGCTTTCCTTATTGTCAAAGATACAGTTTGCCTCCTCTACATTAAAAGGGGCAATGTCTTAGTAAGGTGACATTTAAAAAAAAAAGCAAGTGTCTTCCCGTTCTGATCTGAACCACTGATATAACACAGTCAAAATCACCCACTAATAAATAAAACATGTGGGATGCTCGGCAAAATTTTGAGGCAACCCTTTAAACCCTGGATGTTTCATTAATTTTGCTGTCATTTTATTTCAGTTGCAGTATTAAAAAGGGACATATCTAATTTACAGGTTGCATAAAATGATTACAACATTATAAAGAAAGACTTGCACTTATATAGAGCCTTTCGCAACTTGAGGACATCCCAAAGTGCTTTACAGACAATCAAGTACTTTTGAAGTATAGTCACCGTTGTGATGTCAGAAAATGTGGTCGTCAATTTGCACACAGGAAGCTCCCACAAACAGCAATGTGATCATGACCAGCTAACCTGTTTTTGTGGGGTTGATTGAGGCATAAAATATTGGCCAGAACACCAGCGATAACTCCCCTGTTCCTCTTTGAAACAGACAGGGCTTTGATTTTATGTATCCATCTGAAAGATGGCACCTCCGACAGCACAGCACTTCATGTGTACTGCACTGGAGTGTCAGCCATGCCTTTTGTGCTCAAGTTTTGAAGTGGGAGTTGAACCCACAACTTCTGACTCAGAGACAAGAGTGGCACCACTGAGCCACGCCTGACACTTGTTACACCTATTGCAATACTGTATAGTGAACTTGCATCTTAATTTCTCATCTAGCCCTTAGTAGTAGTAGTAGGCAACTGTCCGTCTCGGAAGGCAATGGACTGTGCCCAGGGTGTATGTCACTTCTAAGTTGAACATCGCCTGTTGTGGCTGTAGAGGCCAACTCATGAGTGGCAATCCCTTTCACAGCTGGCACAGATGAATATGTTGGCCCGGGGTTGACTGATGATTTTTTCCGTCCGCTGGGCTCTCTTTTCTGCCATCTGGTCGTTCCTTTTGTGCTCTGCTTTGTCCACTCCTTCATGACTGCCATTGTCTGGGAACTCTGGTCAAAGACAAGGACTTCCCATGCATCGACGCTGATCCCGGTCAACTTGAGATCTTGCTTGCACACATCCTTGTATTGCAGATGTGGGTGACCGGTTGGTCTCGTGCCAATAGCAAGCTCATCATAGAGCATGGCTTTGGGGATGCAGCCGTCATCCATTTGGCGCACATGACCCAGCCAACGTAGCCGCTGCTGACTCAGGAAGGCGAAAATACTGGAAATCCTTGCATGCTGGTGTACTTCGGTATTTGGCACTCTATCCTGCCAGGAGATGCCCAATATCTGTCTAAGGCAGCAGAGGTGGAAGCTCTTCAGCCGCTTTTCTTGGCTTGCATAGGTTGTCCGTGCTTCGTTACCATAAAGGAGGGTGCTGAGAACACAAGTCTGGTACACACAGCGCTTTGTATTTTTGCTATCGGTCCACACTCGTCTTCTCAACTTTGACATGACAGCTGCAGCCTTGGCAATCCTGATGCTGATTTCAGAATCAAGGGACAAATTTCTAGTGATTGTTGATCCAAGGTATGTGAAGCTGTCAACGACCTCCAATGTGAAGTTGTCATTGTTAATGGAAGGTGTAGTCTCTACATCCTGGCCCATAACCTTGGTCTTCCTGTCTCTGATTGTCAGTCCAAACTCCTTGCAGGACGGGAGAACCGATCTACAAGCTGTTGCAAGTGAACTTCATTATGGGATGTCAGCGCAGCATCATCAGCAACTCATGGACTAGGACTTTACTTACTTTGGTCTTGGCGCGCAGTCTTGCCAAGTTGAACAGCTTGCCGTCAGCTCTGGTATGCAGGTGGACACCCTCATTTCAATCGCTGCAAGTGTACAATAGCAACATGAAGAAGAATATGCCAGACAGTTGGTGCCAGGATGCAGTCCTGCTTTATCCCTCTGCTGATCTTGAAAGCGTCCGATGTTGTTCCATTGTAACTGCTGGAACTGTGCATGTTCTCGTGGAAGGAAGAGTCCAGGAGGGCAGCCTATTTTCCGTAGCAGTTTGAAGAATCCGTCTCTGCTCACAAGATCGAAGGCCTTGGTAAGGTCTATGAAGGCAATGTACAGTGGTCTGTGCTGTTCGCGATATTTCTTCTGTAACTGTTGAAGTGAGAAAATCATGTTAATGGAGAACGTTATCACTGAAGTAGCTCTCAGCGCCATTCCAGATTTCCCTGTTATGGAGGAGCTGAACAGCGAGCCCACCATTGTAGAGCTCAACAAGGCCATTGACCTTCTTGCTAGTGGTAAAGCCCCGGGAAATGATGGTATTCCACCTGAAATCATCAAAAGTGGAAAACCGGTATTGCTGCAGCATCTCCATGAACTTCTGTGCCTTTGTTGGAAGGAAAGATCTGTGCCTCAAGACATGCATGATGCAAACATAGTCACTTTGTACAAAAATAAGGGAAATTGCAGTGACTTTAACAATTACCGAGGCATCTCCTTGCTAAGTATAAGTGGGGAAGGTCTTTGCTCGTGTTGCTGTGACCAGATTGCAAACCCTGGCATCACACATCTGTCCTGTGTCTCAGTGCGGCGTCAGAGCTGGCAGATATATATATATATAAATTTAAAATGATGCTTTATTGTATCAATTTCTTGAGGAAGTTCAGTCACGTAGCTAAAAATAACAAAGGATAGTTGGGTGTAGCGACAAGGCTAAAATATGAGAGAAGATTCAAATTAATCATCTAAACTCTCTCAACTCTCACTCCCCAACACTCCCCCCTCCACCCCAATTGAATTACTGCTTTGAAATAGCTACCTTCTGTCCAGGAGATACATTTTTATCTTATATCATTAAGTCATTGAATTTTACCATTATCAGCTGTGGTGCTGTTTCTGCAAGATATGTGACGCAATGAAGCCAAAGACAAGTTTCATCTCAGTGACAGCTTTGTTTCTATTTTGATTTTTTTTCCAGAGTGTGCTGCAGTTCTCCTGCTGATGGATACAGACGTTTCTGAGCTGTCAGCAAACGTGATAAAGCAGATCTTGACAGAAGCTAAGGCAATTTTTTTTGTGCTAGACTTTGCAAGGCACTGTTTAATTTTAATTCGCTTGCAAGTTTCTGTGGTAAGACAGCCGAGAATTGTGCAGCACGACAATCACAAAAGGGAATTAAAGATACATAGGACTTTATTACTGCAGGTTTACAGAAACACAATTGATAGCTGATGGGAGAAATTCTGTCTTAAGTACATCGTATATCATCCTGCAGTTCAAACTGTTAAAAATAATATTCTTCCACATTATCTAATATAAACTTAAGTAATCAGGATCTTTTTTATGCATCGTGCTTTCTTTAACAAAACTGATTGCAAGATTTGGTTAAGCTAATGAAGATGCCAGCTGAATTACTTAATCACTCAATCACCTGTCTTATTACTAGAATTCTGAAAGAACAGGGATTAATTTTTCTGCTTTCCTCAGTGCTTCAGAGCAGAACAATTTCTCCATTTTCATGTTCTGCATTCCAGAATACAGTATAAAACCATGCAGTGCAGTCATCTAACAGGGAGACGAAACACCAGGGAACAGTATCAGAAATGTTTGTCCTTCCACCTGATGCCCTGGGTTCCTAGTTTAATTATAATGTTAAGTAAACCTTTCTGGACAATAAGATTGGGACCCTAGTGCACACTAGGTTATTCAGAAATGTACAATTTCAATCTTATTTTTGGGAAAATGAATCAGGCTGGAAACCCATCCTATCTAGGTATTCACACTCAAAGATTTCCTCCAGATGGTAGATTGTCATTCTGGGATGGGTGGTCAGGTAAGAGTACCAAGCAGAGGCAAGACCTACCTGACAACGAGAAGAAAGGAAAATCAAGAAGGATTAAACACTGGGTTGTATTTCATACCACTCCCCCCACCAGCTGATTTCAGAGTGTCATTGGCAGAGAGGCCTTGAATAGGGCTGTGGTTGCTAACCTCAAACAGCATGAATATATGGAATAACTAGAAACATTATTTAGTGCTATGTGAAGTCAATTCTGAGCAATGTTCAAATCGTGCTTACTAATTAACAAAATGGAAACTAATGATTTCAAAGTATGGCAGTCTCAAAATACAGTGATTACACTTAAAGATATATTGTTAACAGGCAAACATAGGATCAAATTAACAAAACCTCTGAATAGTACATTTGAATGTCTTAAGTTTGGCTAACACTGTAGTATAAATCTGTTAACATAGATATTAGCACTGTGCAGCTCTCAATCTAAATGGCACTAACTGATCTACTGCCAGCAAATGCTGGGATTACAAAATTCCAGTGCCTGATGCCAGTCTAAACCAGTGGGGAGGTGGTGGTGTAGTGGTAGTGTCACTGGACTAGTAATCCAGACCCACAAGTTAATGCTCTGGGGACATGGGCAATGGTGACATGATGGTGTAATGTGAATTCAATAAATAAATCTGGAAATAAAGCTAGTCTAATGGTGACCATGAAACCATTGTTGATTGTTGTAAAAACCCATCTAGTTCACTAATGTCCTTTAGGGAAGGAAATCTTCCATCCTCACCTGGTCTGGCCTACATGTGACTCCAGAACCACAGCAATGTGGTTGACTCTTAAATGCCCTCTGAAATGACATAGCAAGTCATTCAGGATGTGCAACAAATGCTGTACAAACTCAAATCCTCATTCAATTTTTACCTCAAGGAAATTGATACTATCTTTCCTGGTCTGGGAGCTTAATGGGATTCACATATTGAAGGTGATGGGTAGAAAAGGTAAGAGTTGCACTTAGCCTAACACTGTGTTAGGAACCCACATATGAAGGGAAATGTGGTATTTATGTGGCTAAACACGAAGGGCACACATTCAGTTGCCAGCCCTCTTGGATTGTTCCGGAATCTCCCAGAATGAAAGATTAGTGTCTTGGGACAAACAACAGCACACCTTCTAGCATCCCAATCAAAATAGAGCTTTTTTGAACCTGTGCACTTTCTTCGCCTGCTCACCCACGGCCTTGTGGTTCTCTGAACTTCTACCGTGTCAATTGCTGGCTGAAAACAAAGGACAATCTCACTCAACTTCAGGGCATCCAACCCTTAAACGTTAAATGTAGTAACCTTTCCAAACAGCAGGAAAGCATCATGTGATTGGACATCATGTGACTGAATGTCACTTGGTCAGATGTTATGTGATTAAACCTCCAGGAATACCTTCAACGAGTGTTGGCAACACTAATGGGACATCACTATATCTAAAAACTGTGCATCCACATTGGGCTGTGATTTTGAGGGCATCCAATTCCTAAATGTGAATTGTACATTAATGGCTCTAAACAATGAATGTACACACTGGAATGGCAATTTGATGGGGTCACTAAATAAATTTAAGCCATCAATTGATTAATCTAAATACTAAAATAACAATACTCTACAGATTAACTTGCTGTGAATTAAATATGGAAACAAAGAATCCCTTAAAAGGGCCTAGTCTGTTTACTGCACATCTTCCTTTGAATCTACTTCTGCATATTCATGTATATGACATGTAAAACAGAATTCTTTGTTTCCATAACATCCAATAGTATTATGAGATGTATAAAAATCAAAAAAAGCAATACAACATCTGCAATTAATTTAGTTTTAATGACATTGTTACAATTTTTCTAATGGCAGTTCCTGGCCCTGGGAAGATGAGATGCGGCATCTTTACTACAGTTGTGGAGAGTGAATATAGAAGACTTTGTGACATGAATGAGGATTCCCTAGGAATGAGGCTCACATTTGTACAATTTATTAGCCCTATTTAGTGAAGCATAAAGTACACATGGAGAGTAACAAAGAGCAGCTAAAACAGGAAGGCAAGTGTTACAAGTAATAAAGTTTAACAAATTAAGTCAGTGATTTGAAGTTTTAGATTAAAACCTAACAAGATGCTCCTGTTTCACAAGTAATGAATATTCCATGAACAGCAAGGGAGTGCAGTCTGCTGTTTGATGTCACTGACATTGAAAATTTAGGAGAACAGAAATTTCATCATTTTTCATTTGTATGCAAATTTGCCTGTTACACAAATTAACCCTTGAACCCCATGTCACTTCTCATCTGGAGGAATTTACTTGCAAGCATCACACAGTGAAGTCTTGTTACGATCACAGGGTCATCAGGGCTTCCCTGTGCAAAGAAGGGCCAAAGTCACAAAGCCAGGCTTTGTTTACCCTCATTATTTGTGGATAAAAGAATAATTGCAACAGTGGCGTGTTGTAAAATGCACATCTGCAATGCTGACTCCTGTGTACCAGTGTAATTGGAATGCAAAATGCAACTGTACCTCGTTCAAAGGCATGTTTAGTGCTAATCACTTCCACTAGCTTTAAGGTGAAACATCAGGACAATATACAAATCCTATTACTCTTCCTTTCAGCTATGAAGTCTTCAACTCTGAAAGTCTTTGTTATTTATCACCTTAGACAAATGCCACTATCTGCATGAGAAGGCCGGAATAGGCTGATTGAGCTTTTCTAATTGATGTGGATTTAATTATGCTAATTTGGCCAGCTGTAAAGCATTTTCAGTTTGTGCATAATGTGACCAGCAAATACAGGTGTCCTTTCACTAGAGGCGCTTAATGTTTAACCTCACCATTTTTACTGGCGAGAGGGATTCAATACAGAGGTTAAGAAGCACAAAGTTTGGTACGTGTGTGGGTCTTTATAGTGTGTGTGACCAATAGCAATGAAATTGTAGTCAGCTGCTTTGTATAATACACATAATGTTTTTCTAAAACATGTAGAATCAGTTTCTTCTTTTTATTTTTTCAACTGTTTGCTCAAAGTGGAAATACAACAGTAACCCTGAGGCCTATTGCGAGTCAATTCAGATGTGAGCAGTAAATAGGACAAGATTAACACTATCAATATATGTAGGCTTGACAGTAAAGGGCATTCTGTTGGTTCCCTTTAACCCATTTTAGAATTTGAGAACTATTTAACTATCTTGCAACTTTAATAATTGCAGCAGGTTCTATACACTTTTCACATTGTACTTCATAACAATCATATCAAAAGACTTGCATATTTTAAAAGTATAAAGTCATGCAATATTGTTTGGGTTAACTGGGAGATTATGTTTACTAAGAAGCTATTGACATGAGTTTCAGAAACCGGGGCTTAAAATTAATTTTAATGTTGTTACAACCAGGTGAGAAAGTGATCTAGGGTTCCCTTTCAGCTTTCACCTGGTCATCCTGTAACAGGGTTTAATTTTAAACACGCCATGTTTTTAGCTCCCCCTTGGCGAATCCTTGTTCACCGCTTTCCAATTATAAGGCAAAGAAACCAGCACAAACAGACTTTCTTAGGTGTAAAGAAAAAAAGTTTAAATTTATTAAACTTAAACTCTAATTCGGTTAACGCCTACGGATACATGACACGCCCCACGCTAGCATGCATACGCGATACACACATGCAAGTAGAAACAGAAAAGAGAAGAAAAATAAAGTGGAAACGTTTGAGGCAATATCTGAAGAGTTTTTGTTATGGTTCTTCGAGATCACTGTAGTCCTTGATTGTAGGTAGATCTTGCTTTTCGTTGGGGCCCAGTATTCTTCAAAAACCTTGTTCACTGCAGGAGACTTTTCTCTCTTGGGGTTCATGTGTCTTCAGTGGATTCAGAGGCTTGTGAGAAAGAGATGGGAGCAGACAGGAGAGAGATTTCATCAGTCCTGGAGCAAACAGATACTCTCCCCAAACTGTTTGTACAAATTCAAAAAACTCAGGTTGCCCAGCAGGTTAATCATGTGACTAGCTGGTTTGACCACGTCCGTTTGTGTATTCAGCCATCTTATCAGTCAATCTGGAATGCAAGCTCCCCCACCTTCAACGTCTGATCAAAAGTGCATTGTGGGTTGAATGTCAGGGAATGGCTGCTTTGACCTTCCAAACACTGTCTGTTAATATACAAATATATTTTCCATCAACGGCTGATCTGTTTAACAAGTCCTTTCTTCACTCCAGTAACAGTTTAAAATCAATGTTCATGACAAAATTAATGTGCCTCATTCTTGGCAGGTGGGGGCCTAGCATGACAATGTGCTACTTAAGCCAGTTTTTAAAAAAATGAAATGCAGGTTTCATCTGCACTTCATTTACAGAATGTGACACAAATGCCAAATTTTATTGCTTGCACATTACAATACTGAAAGCTATGACTATTTTCTTGCTTGCAAACAACAAAGACCTTGGTGTATGCTCCTGTGCCTTAAGATCTCCTCTGTTCATGCAGGACAATGCTTAGCATCAGCAAAGTGGAGAGAGGTAGATTTAAGTGCACCTTAATTTTATATTCCATAGTGCAATCTTATCAGAAGTGTTGCTATGTGAGTAGAGTACCATACGTACAGAAATGTGCATCAGCAGAAATTTCTTGCTTCACATGTCTGAGCGATAGGCTCTGAAGGATGTTGAAATCTAAACAGTTTCCATCCTAATAGGTTTTCAATATTTCAAATATTGAAGAGGACAAAAATTTTGTACAAAAGCAGATACAAGATTCTAGGTTGCTTTCTAATTCCGTAAGAAGTGTGCGATTAATTTCACAATGGAAAAAGATACGAATTTATAGATAATCATGAAACATAATCTTGCACTGGCTGAAACATGATGCTATAAAGCAATCGAATGATGTCAATGATGTTGGCAAATGTTTTGTAGAAAAATTCAGGAAGGAATCGCCAGTGTCTGTAAATCTGATCCCTTATTAACCCTTAAAGGTATATTCCTTATCCTCAATTATTTGGGGAGGAAATCCCCTGCACTTAATTGAATTTATTTCTAAACAAAAAAATAACCATTAGGTGTCCGACCACTTGATTGGAACAACTGTATTATAGGCTGGGTGTGGAAGTGATTTAGCACTCAATGTGGCTCCCAGACCTCCAAGTGATGAGCAGTAGGGTCATGGAACCGACACTACAGTGATTTTTCCTGATGTAGAGCTTAAGACTCGCACATTCTTTTAAAGATGGAGTCTCATCACAGTACCCTTTTAAAATACAGTTACAACAGAGTTATGAGAGGGCGAGACTTTTCGATTTGAGGCATGTGCGGAAAACCAGCAATTGCAAATCATCCATTCAGCATGCACCCTGTCCCATGTTCTGTTCCATTAACTTCAGTGGAAAGGAAAATGGTTCCAGTGGTATCAAAGGCGACCAATCCACAGTTTTCCACATGCGCCCAGAGTGAAGATTACATCACAATTTGTTTTCTCTCCTCTTTCTCTGGTTTATTAAACTGTGGCTGGGAGGGATGCAGAGAATAGGATGGATGAAACTATTTCCAGCTCACATTGCTATGTACTGTGGGAAAACTACTGGTTTCCACTCAGTGCTTTGCTGATAAAACTGAAACCAGTAGTTCAGTGGCATTAAATAAAAGCAAAATACTGCAGATGCTGGAAATCTGGAATAAAAACAAAAAGTGCTGGAAATACTCAGCAGGTTTGGCAGCATCTGTGGAGAGAGAAACATTTCAGGTCTGTGATCTTTTAACAGAACTGGCAAAGGTTAGAAAAGGGTTAGGTTTTAAGCAAGTGAAGGGGAGGGGTATGGGGGGGGGGGGGGCGGGGAGAACAAAGGGGAAGGTGTTTGATCGGGCAGAAGGCAGGAGAGATTAAATAACAAAGCTGTCCTGGGACAAAGGCAAAGAGTGTGTTAATGCTTGTGGTGAAAGGCAAAGCATTAGTCCAGAGGAAGTGTTAATAGCAGAATAATGAGCAGCTCAGACTACATGAAAAACAGGCACATGGTTAAAAAATAAAATATAAAAAAAGGCCAGTCATGCTCTGAAGTTATTGAGCTCAATGTTCAGTCCGCAAGGCTGTAGAATGCCTAATTGAAAGGTCAGGTGCTGCTCCTCGAGCTTGTGTTGATGTTCACTGGAACATTGGAGCAGGCCAAAGACAGAAATGTTGGCATGAGAGCAGGGGAGGGTGGGTGTTGAAATTGCAAGCAATTGGAAGCTCAGGGTCATGCTTTTGGACCGAGTGGAGGTGTTCTGCAAAGCGGTCACCCAATCTGCATTTGGTCTCCCCAATGTAGAGGAGATCGCATTGTGAGCAGCTAATACAGAATACTAAATTGAAAGAAGTACAAGTAAATTGCTGCTTCATCTGAAAGGAGTGTTTGGGGCCTTGGATAGTGAGGAGAGAGGAGGTAAAATGGCAGTTACTACACCTACTGCGATCGCATGTGAAGGTGCCATGGGAAGGGGAATGAGGTGTCGGGGCTAAAGGAGGAGTGGACCGTGTCGTGGAGGGAATGATCCCTTCGAAATGCTGACAGGGGAGGGGAGGGGAAGATGCATTTGGTGGTGGCATCACGCTGGAGGTGGCAGAAATGGCAGAGGATAATCCTTTGGATGTGGAGGCTGGTGGGGTGAAAAGTGAGGACAAGGGAACCCTATCACGGTTCTGGGAGGAAGGGGAAGAGGTGAGGGCACAAGTACGGGAAATGTGCCGGACACAGTTGAGGGCCTTGTCAACCACAGTGGGGGGTGGGGTAAATCCTCGGTTGAGGAAAATGGAAGACATATCAGAAGCGCTGTTGTGGAAGGTTGCATCATCAGAGCAGATGCGACAGAGATGGAGAAATTGGGGAAATGAAATGGAGAAATTGGGAAAATGAAATGGAGTCCTTACAGGAGGCAGGGTGTGATGAAGTGTAGTCGAGGTAGCTGTGGGAGTCAGTGGGCTGATAATGAATATTAGTGGACAGCCTATCCCTAGAGATGGAGACAGAGAAGTCGAGAAAGGGAAGTGTCGGAGATGGACCATGTAAAGGTGAGAAAAGGGTGGAAATTGGAAGCAAAGTTGATAAAGTCTTCCAGTTTGGGGTGGGAGCAGGAAACGGCACTGATACAGTCATCAATGTACCAGAGAAAGAGTTGGCGGAGGGGGCCTGAGTAGGACTGGAACAAGGTATGTTCGACATATCCCACAGATTGGGTGACCGCTTTGTAGAACACCTCCACTCAGTCAGAAAGCATGACCCTGAGCTTCCAGTTGCTTGCCATTTCAACACTCCTCCCTGCTCTCATGCCAACATTTCTGTCTTTGGCCTGCTCCAGTGTTCCAGTGAACATCATCACAAGCTCGAGGAGCAGCACCTGATCTTTCGATTAGGCACTCTACAGCCTTGCGGACTGAACATTGAGCTCAATAACTTCAGAGCATGACTGGCCTTTTTTATATTTTGTTTTTTTAACCATGTGCCTGTTTTTCATGTAGTCAGAGCTGCTCATTGTTCTGCTATTAACATTTCCTCTGGACTAATGCTTTGCCTTTCATCACAAGCACGAACACACTCTTTGCCTTTGTTCCAGGACAGCTTTGTTATTTAATCTCTCCAGCCCTCTGCCCTATCAAACACCTTCCCCTTTGCTCTCTCCCCACACCCCTCCCCTTCACTTGCTTAAAACTAAGTTCTTTTCTAACCGTTGCCAGTTCTGATGAAAGGTCACAGACTTGAAACGTTAACAACTTCTCTCTCCACAGATGATGTCAGACCTGCTGAGTATTTCCAGCACTTTTTGTTTTTAGTTCAGTGGCATTATTGCTCTAGTCCTTTTAGAATCCTCAGAAAACTATGACTCTAAAACAGCAATTGCATGAAGGATATGCTAATAGGGCTAGATGAAGAGGGGTGAGAGGTTCATGTGCAGCATAAACCAGTTGGGCCGAATGGCCTGTTTCTGTGCTGTAAATTCTACATAAAACTTCTTAACCTTTATAAAATTATTTTTCAGTATTTTTTAACGCTAGAACATTCTCATAACATTAAAAGTGAATTGGCTCGTGAACAGTATAACTCAGGTCTATCGGCTGCAAATCATATAGACACTATCTAAGATTGGTAGATGTAGTTCAACCACACCAATGTCAGTCCCATGATGATGTCAGCAGCATTCATCAATAATGGACTAGATAGAGCACGATTACTATGGATGGCAATCCCTCCATTTCTAGCCTATTTCTACCAATAGTGCCATCAGCCCTCATCATTTTTAAACACAAATATTCAGAAAAAGATGTAAAAAACGTAGTAATGAACAAATTGATATCAGGGCTAATGAGAATTCCTTTCACTGATTTTAGGAAGGTTATGAATATTGGATTTCCACTTACAGATAATGATGAAATTGTAAATCTTGCTTTGTTTATGCATTTAATTTTTGTATGTGTTTATACCAGTGAAAGGACAGTTTTAATATTTGTCTCCTAACTTAAGCAAGCCAATGAGATCCCACTGAAATGTTAATTTGTGTTACTTGAACACAGGAAAGGGCGTGGGATCACTTTTTAAAAATCTATTATTTTTAATCCCCGGATCATTTCCCGATATCTTTTATTCTTTTGCCCGACATGGTCTATGGTGATTCATTGGTGATGAAAATAGAATGATCTTCAGCACACTTTTTGAAAACTGGCTATCCATATTGTTCTGTTACGAGCTGACAGGAGGAATGCTTGTTGTAGAGTGATTGAGCTATATCAGCTTTTCCTGCTTATTAGGTGGAATTCTCTACTATTCAAGGACCTTTAGAATCAGAGTTGATACCGAGAAAATTCACTCCAATAACAAGCCTGTCACTTGCCTCTTCAAGCAATGGGAGCCAAACCAAGAACCCTAAAGCTCAAAAACGACTGCCCCAATTATTCATATGCTGTAGGATTGTGTAGAGCAGCCTTAAAGTAACATTGCATGGAATACAGGATTTGAATGTAGGAAGATATAAAACAATCCACTATCTCTAACCTGAAAGAACTTGTTTTCTTAATCTGCTTTATTTCAATATTACCAATGCGCAGATTTTCATTGTTTTTTTTTCTCATTTTGTTTAATAATTCCAAAACTTTGTTTGATTTTACCACATCCTTGAATGTCGCTAAATCTTTTTTATTAGTTATACATAAGAGCCCAACAGAATGTACTGACATGGAAATAAACAAATACACAAAAGATCCTTATGTAAATTTAAACAAATCTAAAAATTCAGTAAAGGTAGTGCGGTGGGGGAGAGCTCCTTGTCAATGTGATTTGTAACACAGCACAGTAGGGGATGATGCATGCAATGAAAGTTTAGGAGTCATTCAGTGAGTTTCTATGCATCTAATGTCTAAAGGTATTAAGGTAGACTGGTGTGTTAGGATGACCCCCTGCTCCTCAGCTCTAAATACAGATAGCAGGAAATGAGGTATATGGATTTCTTTCTTCCTAGTTATTTATTTCCAGGGGAATATAACTCACATAGAAAGCACCTTTTGGCCACTCAAGAGATGCACAAAAGGTGCCCCAAGACCCCCTTCTGTCTACAGGAACAATAAGACCAAGCTGGAGGACAACTAATGCTGTATGGAGAGTTAAGACCTTCAGGTGGGTCTATTCAAATTCCAATGATGTGGGGGTGCTCAAGAATGGGTGAGGATTTCACTAGCCACAGCAGGTTTAGGATCAAAAGGTCTAGTTAAAGAAAAGACGGCAGGGAAATCTTAAAACCCTTTTGTAATGTAACTTTATAAACCAAACACAAAGGATCCTTAGATTGAGGCCTGTTACACAGAGAACAAAGGGTGCAACAAAACTGATTTGATTGATGGAAGTGGTGTGTTGGCTCAATCATATGATCTGATTAATACTTTTTAATCACAGAATTCAAGTTGAGGAGTTACTTGCACGATGGTTGTTCTAATATATATTTCTGATCAATATTACTCAGAAACACAATCATCCTGTAAAGTTTCAGAGAATGGTATATTGTGATTCATTGTAAACATTGTGTAGAACTGTGTTAAATAAAAATGCAAGATACATCAAGGGCTTTTCAAGTATTTTTATTTCAAGAAA